>NW_018743448.1:722410-1922410 GCF_001683475.1 Chenopodium quinoa | reverse complement strand
TGTATATACTTGTATATCTTATACATGTGAATAGACAAATACTTCTAGTACAAAGTCAAAGTAATATAATCATCATTTATCATATTATTGTAGTGCGCTAAGTAACATTGGTTGAATTTGAACATGCTAGAATAATTGTGAAAATTGCGATGCAGTTACTTTCTTGAAATATATCATTTTATTGTAGTGCGCTAAGTAACATTGGTTGAATTTGAACATGCTAGAATAATTGTGAAAATTGCGGTTACTTTCTTGAAATACAAAAGTAAGGCACAAAGGTTCCTACAGGTTAAATGTATGTCACAAAGTGTATGTCACAAATCAAATTCAATATCAGATCAATAAAGGAAATTAAAGAAGCACAAATCCTTAGCTTTACGTGCGTGTTTCTTGTTTTCATAAATTTGCACACATATTATGAAATGACATACCAACACTATACACGTAATACTTTAAATTAATTCCTTAAATTAATTCGTTTTATATTATGTGTAATATTTATTAAATTGGATGTTACATATTATGTGTATTCAATGTATTATTTCTTTTTTAAGATGTCATTACTCTTTATCTCTCTCCTCATCACATGTATTTTTATCTTTCTCTCTCTATTTAACACTCACAAACAAATTTTGTCAAATAATCTATATTAAGACATTTATTACACGTAATATGAAGCGAAGTTAATATAACACATTCAACTTACGAAGTATATTATATTTAAGCTTCAAAATTAAATAAAGTTACATGCATTTAACAATGTATGGCTTAAATTCCATCTTTTTTATTTTCTTGTCAGATCAAAAGCATGCATGCCTCTATTATGCAGCTGACTATGCTCCCACTATTAACCAAATTTCTGTCATTTGCTTTCTTTTGATACTTGCGTGACTGCTCTGCAACTAATAGTAATTAATTAATTTTATATATTAATTAGATTTTATAAAGAAAATAATATTATTTTTGCTTATGTACATAACCATGTGCGTTAAATAATGCCCATCGACCTTCTCTAAATACAATAATAAGGACAAATTAAACACTCTATTTACACTAAATAAGTGTGTTCCCTACGAAATTACACTTACGAAGTATAAATATTGTTATCATTATTGTGACACGAGAAAAGATTACAACAAACAAAAACACGGTAATAGTCTTTTTTTTTTTTTTTTTTTTTTTTTTGTAACTTAGAAGTATGTAGATCATGTAAGTAACTGAAGAAGTTTGTTTATGAATGAAAATCGACGCATGAGTAAAGGGATTCCAAGTTAAAGTATCAAGTGTTTAACACAGGTTGGTATTATTTAAGATAATATTACAGATTAGGTTAAAATTAAGATCAAGTACTCTTAGGTGATGTTAAACTAACAACGTATGATAATATGGTACGGAGAATACGTGCAAAATATAGTTGGACAACACCGGTGACGTGACTGGTGGCACAATTATGTATTCCACATATCCGTCTAGGCCATGAAAGTAGATGGTACACCTTCTTTTAGAAATACTTTGTGTAAGCTTTGCAGTTAAGAGGAAAGCAGTTTTTGATGCTTTCTAACTCATGTTCAACCATTATAGGCATATAGGCTCAAAGTAGATAATAAGACACAAGCTTAATGTTGTAATGTATACACAATTATATATCATACTAAAGAGGCCGAACTTTACAAAAGATAGCCGATGAGCACCAACCTTAGCTTATTGAATGGTACAAATGCTAAAGAATATATAAGTACGTAAGATTTTGACACTGCGGCCTAAAGATTTTTTATGTGGGGACTTGGATAAGGATGTTTTTTCTAGTTTTGTAGGGTTTATATATGGTTGTTGAGGGGCGATACGCTAACCACGATGTGTAACGGTTAAATAATAAATTTGTGTGATTATATTATTGTTACTAATAATTGACTAATGAAATCTATTAAGTTTTTTAAGAGAATTGCAGTAATGAGGTTGGTAGATTTTCCATTTATTGTTTGTTTACAAATTAACATGCATTTATGTTGGAGGAGAGTCTAACTACATACAAGTTCAACTGAAATTAAAATCAGCTGACAATAGTTATAATAGCCCAATATAATATAATTACGAGTGTATGTTAATCACGTTTATTTTTATGTGATTATTGCATAGTGGTTAATTATGTGGGTTATGCTTAACTTAGTACGAAGTAACAAAACAATATAATATTATGTGTGTGGTTTAATATGCATAGTACTAGTGATCTAATTTCATAATGGTTATTTTTTGAATGCGTATTGCGTACACCATTTTATCAATGCTTGGTATATTAATATTTTGTCGATGTTAATTTCTTGTTCTTGCAATTACTTAAGATATAATTAAAATTCAAGTGTTGAAGTTCTTTGGTTATTTAGAGCATTTGATTTATCTGATTAGAACCTTTCTGAACTTTTAGTTCATTCATTGTCTGTTAAACTTGGTAGCCTTATTAACCTTTTTATAACTCATATGAAGTACGGAGTAGTATAAAGTAATTAAATTCATATTTAAGTTAATTAAACTTAATTATATGAAATATTCTTGCTATTTCCTGGATTTCATTATCTTATCTATCTAAACTTACATTTTGTAAAATACTTCAATCCAGATTGCAAATAGGTGAATAGAATAGGGTCTAAGGCTCTAAGCCGCCCAACTTTGCTTTTTAGCACCACAATGCCTTTGTTATGCTTTCAGTTTGGCTATTATTGGTTAAGGCAAGTCTAAAAAGACATGGTATTCCATTTAGCTCATGTACACAATAGCCATTGAGGGGAAAGATGCTCTTCTAGAGAACAGATTTGATGTTATGTTCCTTGATCTAAAGTTGTGGTTTTATATTGTGTTCTACAATTTGTTAAATCTCCTCACTAGGGAAATATGTAAAAAATCCGTGATATTCAATGAATCAGATGTCCACATTCCCATCTTTTTTATAGTACCGAGAAAGTACTTCGTATAATCGATCTGATACAAAGTAACATAGATTTACGGTAGTAACCAATCGATATGTCACTAACTTCCAGGCGAGGTAAAGGGTCGAATTTTACCAAACTTATTCGATCTGCTGGCCGTTGCCATCTCTTTACCCCAATTAATAACAACCCTTATTGAACTTATTTGCATGAAGGGTCTTACACTCTTAATTCTTCTAATAGCTAGTAAAAGCCTAAAAGGTCATTTCAAATTATTGTTGATTTTTCAATTTCAATATGTTAAAATTAAGTAAAGCAAATATATTGTCATTGCCTTAATCAACGGGTAAGATATAAGATACTAACCTTAGTAAATGCATTTCTTATAATGTTTTGAGTGTAATATTTTCTTATTACCTTTTCTTAACATCTGTACGTTAGAATTATATTACAAGTATTGTGAACACATTAAATAAAAGCAAGTACAATCTTATCTTTCTAGGCTATAAGTAGTTAAAAAGAATGTGAGAGTTATCTACATCTTAAGTTGCATTCATTGAATGACATAATAAATCAAAATCGTACTCCATTTTTGTTTAGTGATATTAGTATTAAGTACAAATCTATTTTTGATTAGTGCATTGAATTTGAAGCAATGACTTTGAGGGGAGTGATTAGATAAACTCTGATTCCTTGTTCAAATCTTCCCTCCTTTGCTCAATATCATAATAAATATGTGTAGGTTGTTGGACTCTGCAAGTCGAGTTAAGCCTTGTTGTCTGAACTTAAATTATTTTTGCTAAGCATAATACTTTTTACTGAAATAAAATTATCTTTGTTGACTAAAATTTACTAGTCTACTGTTGTATTTGTTTTTGAAGTTATAGATTTTAATTGACTAAAGTTTTTTTTACTAAAGTTAACTTAATTTTGATGAACTGAAATTATTTTTATTGAGCTTAACTTTTTTTTTAAAAACTTAATATTACTTATATAGTTGTATTGTGTTAAGGCAAAGTTAGAGAACATGGTCTTAATAGGATTCGTTTTACCTTAAGTGCCAATGTGGCAATGTCAAGATACAAGGTGCTCCAACAAGCATATGTACACTTGAGACTTAAGACTAGAAAAGCTTGTAAGATTTCTATCAAATGGCCCAGTTTTACATTTGGACACCTACCCATGATCGCACGTACTAGTAGCCAAGTATGTATGCAACAATGCACCAATGTAACAGTATATGTGTATATATGTCAGACCATGAAACAAAACACAGGGTTTACAACTTGTCAACATTCACATTTGCATAAGCAACAAGGCATTTTACTTGTAATTTAGCTTCAATCCGGTGGATGAGTTAGCGAGTTTAGATAAGTTTTCCTAGTTAAGCTAATGTGTACAAGCTTGAGAAATCAGAAGTTATGTGTTTATAGCATTGCAACAAATATAATCACAAAGGTCTAATTTTCCATTAAGAACAAAAGTAATGTAAGAAAAGTTTTTATCCATATGAGCGAACATTAACAAATTACATAAATTTCGTGTCATTTATTCGTTTCTCATAAAAGCTTCATCTATTATATCATGGATTTAAGACAGGAAAGTTATTGATCTCAAATCAAAAAAAGGAGCTTTCTCGAGGGACCACATTGTGGATTAAACCAAGAGAAATTGCCTCATTTTAGGATGCAATGACGTGGGAGTAGCCATTGCTTTATCTTCCCTCTTTATATATAGATTCATTACATTGTAAGGCTCTTGCAATCTTGCATGAAGCATACTTGTGAGTGGCTTTCGTGTTATAAACAGCTCCGTGTGTGTGTGTGTTTATCATGGACGGGAAGAAGTTGGAATACAAAGGGGAGGAGGCGTTGATGGAGTTGGAAAGGCTTACAATGAATGCTGATGAGGTTCAAGAGGAACTTTTGAAAGAAATAGTTACTAGGAATGGAGATACTGAGTATCTGAGTAAGTATCTCAGAGGCTCGAAAGATGTCTCTACCTTCAAGAATCGCGTTCCTGTCATTAGTTATAGTGGCATTCAGCCTTATATAAAGAGGGTTGCCAATGGAGAGGACTCCTCTCTTGTCTCCGGCCATACTATTGTGGAGATGCTATGCAGGTCTTTAATACCATCTCTTAAGCAGTAGTACATTAAATTTCTTTTACTGATCTGTATATGCGCGAATTAAAACTAATGTTTTTTGTATTCAGCTCAGGGACATCAAATGGAGAGCCCAAGTTGATGCCGTCAATTGCTGAGGATCTTGATAGGAGAACTTTCTTGTACAACCTTGTTATGCCGGTTGTCAATCAGTAAGATATAAATTTTATACACCAGTGTTGATCTGCTGATTATATTCAGACAGTAAAACTCTTCACTGATTTGATTATAACTGTTAATACTGTTTGTAGTGATCACAAATATTTAATTGACTCGTATTTTTCACTAGCTCGTACTAATGATGATCGATCTTAGATTCTCCTTAAATTGGGTGGAGGCCAGTAAGGCTTCAAAAAGTGTAAATTTCAACCATAAGTACATTAAGGTAAAAAAGCATGTGATAGAGACACTGAAGCATTATGCACCACCAAATAGTCATATCTATCAATGTACTGAAGAATATTTGTTCTTTCACCTATACAATTTGCGGCAAAGTTGATGATTATTTGTCATAACTAAAGTCTATTGTTCACATATTTGAGCCGTCATATCAAATTGAATTGACCCCAAGTGGTTAATGTTTTGTCAAGGATAAGGATTAGGAAGAAAAAAGAGTTATAGTAAAGTTGTACTCATCAATTCAAGTATAGTATAAAAAAAAATTGGACAGGTTTTGTACTGATGTATGTAAATGCTGTAGGTACATTCCCGGTTTGGATGAAGGAAAGGCGATGTTCCTCAACTTTGTGAAGGCTGAAATGTCTACTCCTTGTGGCCTGCCAGCAAGAGCAGTCCTCACTAGCTATTATAAGAGCAAGCACTACAGAGGACGACCAAGAAACGTTCCTTTTCTTGACTACACTAGCCCTGATCAGACTGTCCTCTGTGAAGACAGTAACCAAAGCATGTACTGTCAGTTACTTGCTGGTCTAGTATTCCGTCACCAAGTTCTTCGTGTTGGAGCTGTTTTTGCCTCAGCGTTTTTGCGTGCAATAAGCTTTTTGGAGAAAAACTGGGTTAAAATGTGCAATGATATAAGAAAAGGAAAGTTAGATGCCTCAATCACAGACCCTGAATGTCAGTTGGCTATGTCAAGCATAATTACACCGCCTAATCCAGGTTTAGCCGATGAGATTGAAGAGATATGTGGTGGTTCATCATGGAAAGGTATTCTCTGTAGGCTCTGGCCTAAGGCTAAGTACATTGAGGCGGTGGTCACAGGTTCGATGGCACAATATATTCCATCACTCGAGTACTACAGTGATAAGAAACTGCCTTTATTTAGCCCAATGTATGCTTCAACAGAGTCTTTTTTTGGTGTTAACTTGAGACCTTTGGATGATCCATCTGAAGTCTCCTTTACCCTTCTGCCTAACATGTGCTACTACGAGTTTATTCCACTTGGAGAAAATTCATGGTCACTTGATGAAGAAACAGAGGTACCATCGAACGAGCTTGTGAGTCTGTTGCAGGTCAAGCTTGGATGTTATTATGAACTTGTTGTCACCACCTTTGCTGGTAAGGTCATTCATTTAAGCATAGTTTGCTTTCTATTATTGTACACTCTAATCTTTGCCCTGTCTTTTTCTACTTGAGAACTAAAATTTGGTATAATTTAGTTTTAAATCAGTTTACATGAGCAAAAATGAATTCAATACATAAAACTCAGTTTTAATGAGTAAAAATCAGTTTCAGCCTGAGAAAATTAGTAAATGTATACGTCGGATGAAATAAACTTTACAGAGTGATCACAAGTTTCTTTGGATATCAAAGTCAGAAAAACTTACTTTGATATTCAAAGAAACATATGAGCACAATCTAGAGTTTATTTCATCCACAATTACTGATTTTGTGAACAAGGATGATTTGTAATAATCAAAGAACCTTTGATATCCCATATATGGATGAAGTTGTGTGTTTTGGTGCATATATAATGCAGGACTCTGTAGATATCGCATTGGCGATGTGCTCCAAGTGACCGGCTTCTACAACAAGGCTCCGCAGTTCAAATTTATATGTCGTAGAAATGTTGCTTTGAGTCTAGACAATGATAAAACAAGTGAAGAGGACTTGCACAAGAGTATTACAGTAGCAAAAAAGCTCTTAGAGCCTCACAACGTGATCCTGCTAGAGTACACGAGCTTTGCAGATACCTCTTCTGTGCCAGGCCACTATGTCCTATACTGGGAAATTGGACATAACAAGTCTAAAATCGCCAATTCTTCACTTGATGAGGTCCTTAAAGAATGCTGCATCTCGGTAGAGGAGGAGCTTGATTACACATACAGAAGGTGCAGGTCTCATGACAAGGCCATAGGACCATTGGAAATAAGGCTTGTCAAGCCAGGCACTTTCGAGGCGCTGATGGATTTCTATATAAGTCAAGGTGGGTCTATTAACCAGTACAAAACACCAAGGTGTATTAACTCTAAAGCCGCCTTGAAGCTGCTCGAATCGAATGTCAAAGGATGCTTCTTAAGCCCTAGGGATCCAATATGGATTCCTTAAATATTAGTGGACTAAATCATAGCTATTATAGTGAAATAAGGTTTTTCTGGTTAAGTCAAGGTTGATTGTAACCTCTTTGTGGCAAATAGTTGCTGCACTTTTCTAGTTTTTGTGGGACAATCTATGTGTACTTGGTAAAATGACTACTGATTAGTATTACTATTGTAAGTGTGTATAAATCTCCTTGATTAGGTTATTCTCTTTAATCAATTTTTATAGGGCTTACAACCTAGCATATGAGTTAACCTAAATATACAAAAGGATATTCACAAAATATACTAGAGAATATTATCATATTCTCTATCACACCCCCGCAGTCATAGCGGTAGGGGGACGGACGCTAAGACTGAATCTAAAATAAAGAAATAGTTGCTGCGGTAAACCCTTGGTGAAAATGTCTGTGAAGTTGTAAGAAGACGGAATATGTAGAACCCGTATGTGACCCAAGGCCACCTTTTCACGAACAAAATGGATGTCCATCTCGATGTGCTTTGTTCGTTGATGATTGACCGGATTGCTAGAGAGATAAACAGCAGAGACATTATCACAATAGACCAAGGTAGACCTTTGTAATGGACAAAATAACTCGAGTAGTAGATTCCTGAGCCAATACGACTCGGAGACAACATTAGCGACCCCCCTATACTCCGAATCGGCACTCGAACGAGAGAGAGTTGCTTGCCTTTTTGCGGACCAAGAAATCAGAATATCCCCTAAGAACACACAGTAACCCGACGTCGACCTCCTCGTGTTGGGGCAGCCCAGTCGGCGTCGGTGTAGGCTATAAGCCGGTTTGGTGTGGAAGGAAATAAGTGAAGACCAAGGTTGAGAGTACCTTTGATAAATCTGATTACTCGTTTAAGAGCAGTAAAATGTGGTTCGCGAGGGGCGTGCATGAACAGGCAAATTTGTTGCACCACATATGAAATGTCGGGGCGAGTGAAGGTTAAGTATTGCAGCGCTCCAGCTAGGCTACGGTAAAGGGAGGGGTCTGCCACGGGATCCTCATCATGCGCACTTAGCTTGGAGTTGGTGTCAACAGGTGTGGCGACTAACTTGCAAGTCCTAATTTTTGCCCTTGTGATGATCTCTTCAGCGTATTTCTTTTGGCAAAGGAACATGCTTTGAGGAGTGCGGGTGACTAAAATCCCCAAGAAATAGTTGAGCTTACCGAGGTCTGACATGGCAAATTCGGACTTAAGTGAGTCAATAATAGTGGACTTTAACCCCTTGGATAATGAAGTGAGAACAATATCATCCACATAAAGAAGCAAGTAAGCCGTATCCCGACCGTGATGAAAAATGAATAAAGATGTGTCACTTTTGCTGCAAACGAAACCAATTTTCAAGAGGTTAGAAGCAAAACGCTGGTACCAAGCGCATGGGGCCTGTTTCAAGTCGTATAGTGACTTTCAAAGGCGACACACATAAGTTGGGGCATGCCGATTGACAAACCCCGCTGGTTGATGCATGCACACGGTTTCTTTCAAGTCACCATGAAGGAAGGCGTTTTTGATGTCCAATTGATGTATTGGCCAATTACACCCCATAGCAATACTCAAAATAGTTCGGATGGTGGCCGGTTTAACAACCGGACTAAAAGTTTCATCACAATCCACACCCGCCTCTTGTGACTTGCCATTCACAACTAATCGTGCCTTGTATCTCTCAAGATCACCATTGTCCCTGAATTTATGTTTATATAGCCACATACATCGAATGACATTAACCCCGTCCGGCTTGGGAAAAAGATCCCAAGTGTGTTGCTTCGTAAGAGCATTAAATTTGTCATGCATGGCCGTATTCCAATTTGAGTCAAGCAAGGCTAGCTTTGGACTTTTCGGTATTGGGGAAATAGAATGTACCGAAAGGTTAAATGGGATTTTAGGCTTGAAAATCCCATGCTTAGCGCGGGTTTGCATTTGAGGAGAAGGAGATTGTTGTGGACTTGGAGTAATTGGGCCAGCTGGTGAGGGATGAGGAGTGGGGCTAGGCAGGCTGGGTGGGGAATTGGGAGTGAGAGGAGTTGGGCTCACCTGTTAGGTAGCTTGCAGTTGGGCCGTGGCTGATTGAAAAGTCCCACGCCCAGCCTGCGGGCTATTCTGCCTAACAAGTGATAAAGGTGGGCTGGAGGTTGGCATTGGGCAGGCCGTAGGGAGTAAGCCGGCTATCGGGGTGGGTTGAGCTGTCGCCATAAATTGGTGAGTGATGGATGGTGGCAGGTCATGGTCCAAGAAAGAATAATCTTGTTCTCTATATTGCTGGATATTAGAGAATGGAAAAATATTTTTTGCAAAAGTGACATGTCGAGAGGTAATTACTTTATTTGCAGAAATGTCATAGCATAGATACCCCCGATGGCTAGAAGGATAGCCTAGGAAGACGCACGGTGTAGACCGTGGTGCAAGCTTATGAGGGGCAGTGGAAGAGAGGTTAGTATAGCATATATAACTGAAAATACAGAGATAATCATAAATTGGCGTACGACGAAAGAGTATTTCGGTAGGGCACTTGTTCTTTAATGTGGTAGTAGGAAGAATGTTTAGTACGTGTGCGTGTAACCACAGTGAGAGCATTACCCAAAAGGACGGAGGAAGAGATGCATGAAAGAGTAATGTACGAACCATGATAGTGCGTATAATACGCTCGGCTTTACTGTTTTGTGAGGAAGTATTAGGACATGAGAACCTAAAACGTAAGCCATTGGTTGCACAAAACTTGTGAAATGGGGAATTATCAAATTCACGACCATTATCACTTTGAAAAGTTTTAATATGCTTCTCAAATAGTGTGAGCACATAAGCTCGGAATTCAAGGAAAATATTATAAACTTGGGATTTAAACTTGAGGGGAAAAATCCAAAGAAAGTGAGAAAAATCATCAAGAAACACCAAATAATACTTATGTCCCAATTTACTAGAAATAGGAGAAGTCCATAAATCCGCATGTATTATATCAAAAGGGGAGAATGTGACAGATACAGAAGATTTAAAAGGAAGTCTAATATGCTTCCCTAAAGGACAAGAGTAGCAAAATTAGGTTTTACACCCATTATTACATTGAATTAAATTCCTATTCCTCAAAGTACTAAAAACAGGAGCTCCGGGATGACCGAGACGAATGTGCCATACTGAAGGAGATAAAGCAGCTAAAGAGAGATTGTGATTGACGGAAGTAACGGAAAATGAAGTGAACGAATAGAGGTCCCCCACACTATTGCACCTCGCTAGAGGTTTCCCCGTATTGAGATCCTTCACAGAAAAACCGAAAGGGTCAAATTCAACAGAAACAGAATTGTCACAAGTAAACTTCCTAACGGAAATTAAATTCTTGATGATATTAGGAGTGAACAAGACATTTGTGAGGTTGAAAGGTGGATGGGAGAGGGTGTGGTAGTTGTGCCATAGCCTTTAATTAGAATACGTTTGCCATCACTAACCAAAATAAACTAAGAAAAGCTCAAATTAGACAAAGTAGAAAGATTACCGAAAGTATAAGTAAGGTGGGACGAAGCTCCGGTATCCGTATACCAACCATTGTCAGGTTGTTGAAGTGTCATTGAGCTATAAGCCTGGCCCAGCTCGGTTGGAGACATGAGTGGCCCGTAAGAAGCTTGCGGTGGGGTGGGAGTAAAGTAGGTCTGTTGCTGAGATGGTCTAGGGCCCAGGATACTCTGCTGTGGCCGCATGAATTGCTAGGGCTGCCCAGTTGGATACGGGCATGGTGGAGAGGCCCATTGATTGGGATGGGGTTGCTGCCAGTTATATGGGCCAGTCCACTGCTGCTGAGGGCCTTGAGAAAGCTGCCACTGCTGCTGAGGTTGGGAACCCGGGGTGGATTGATTCGGCTTGCCCTTTCCACGACCTTTCCCACTTTGGTTGTTCGGTTTCCCACGCCCATGCCTAGCACCGCGACCACCACCACGAGGCTGCTGCTCAGGTTGGCCTTGTGGTGAGGGTGTGTGATGTGGTGCTCCAGAAGATGACAAGGTGGACTAGGTAACCAACGCTTGCTGGGATTGCTCATCTTGCTTCGCTTTTCTCGTTTCTTCCAAAAGAAATTAAGATCGGGCCTTGTTGAAGCTTGGTTTGGGGTCTGCCTGCTGAATCATGACGGTGAGAGTGTCATACTCTCCCTTGGGCAACCCCTTGATGAGCTGCAATACCATAGAGTTGTCAGTGACGGGCCAATCAACATTGGCTAATTGATCGGCCAAGAGTTTGATTTTTGTTTGCAATATTCAACCATATTTGCAAAATTCTCCAAACGAGTATTGGTTAATTGTTCCTCCAAGTATACGGAACGGGTGTGTTTATTATCATGGAAGATCTCTTTCAACCGATTCCACAATTTAAGAGCAGTTGCACCAGGTTTCATTATAGTGTTCACAAGATCCCAAGAGATCGTTCCATATATCCACTGCTTGACTATAGCATCAAGCCCGTTCCAGGTTGTGGTATCAATCCCAGAAGGACGAGAAACAGAGGCATCTATGTGGTCCAGGACATTAAATGCACAGGCATAAATTTGGAATAATTCAACCCAAGTTGCATACTGACTTTCCTCTTGATCCAATGTGACGGACATGAGGTTCTTGATGTTGGTGACTACATAAGCAGGTGAAAAGAGGAAGAGGGAGGAGGAGGAGGGGGAGGAGTTGCATCGTTGTTAATGGAGGAATTCTCATCAGTAGGAATCATGGTGAAGGAGGTAGGCTAGGGCAGGATCGTTAGGGTTAGGAATTAAGAGTAAAAAATTCCTAGGAGGCTCGTGATACCATGTAAGTGTGTATAAATCTCCTTGATTAGGTTATTCTCATTAATCAATATTTATAGGGCTTACAACCTAGCATATGAGTTAACCTAAATATACAAAAGGATATTTACAAAATATACTAGAGAATATTATCATATTCTCTATCAAGTATATTTACAGTAAGAATTATACCTATCATAACTTTTGTTAAGCCCTTTATTCTATACTTAGAGAGCGAAAGGATGGAATATATGAATATATTTAGTGTTTAGGATGGTCTTCTTTTTTCCTCAACTATGCTCATTGAGGGTTCACAATTATCCAACAACTCCACCATTCCCTAATAATAGTTACAGTGCTGCACCTTATAAAAATTTTAAAGTTTGGCTTTAAAATGAGAAATGGTATTGTTTCGGGGTTTTTTTTATGTCCTTCGGGAGAGTTACAATTCCAAGACTGACCTCTGGACGCCTGTACCTGCAAAACAACGGGGACTCCGGTGGGTGGGAGCTCCGCCTCTGACGATCAAGTTAGAATGTGTACGAGGAGTAAAGTGCAGAAAGTAAAGGGTCTCTCTCGGATTCCAAGAGAGAATCTGCAATGTGGAATTGCTCAGTTCAAGGTGTGAGATATCTGACTTTCTCTGAATGAAGAGTTAATGTGTATTGAATATTTCTGAATAGCCATTCCTATGAGGGAAACATCTCCCTTTTATAGGATGTTGGAAAACGTGCTCAATACTAGGTTTTAGTAAACCTAAGGCTGATTAGGCTTTGCCTGGAACTTTGGGCCATAAGAGGCCACTTCCTCACTTGGCATTCTGCCTGCCACGTGTCGTGACCTAATTGGTCCACCTTGGACCTCTCACGAGGTGACACGTGGCGGACTCTGATAGGTGAACGTGGCAGGATACCATTGGTCCACGTGGCGGGAAAAAAATCCCCTAATCATTTGCCCCTCACAGGGGTGACGTGGCATGCCACGTGGCGCCTGTGACAAGTGTCACACCATGATTGGAGGACGATTTTTACCATTTTTTTTGGGTGACCCTTGAAATTCCCCCCTATAAATAGGGGATGTCCAAATCATTTGGACATTCTAGAAACTTTAAGACAGGATTTTGGACGACTGCTCTTACTCTTTGGACTATTGCCGCTTGTTTTTACAGACCGCCTGTTTCCTTTACCGCCTGCTTCTTCAGCTGTTAAAGTTTTTTCAAGGGTTCCAAGACTTCTCCACTTATTAAGGTAACCGCCTGTTTCCTTATTCACTTTCTCTTTGTTTTTTCTGTTTTAAAAAATGGTAGCCCAAAAGCACCCGGCACGGCCTAGGTTAGTGATCAGCCGGTCACCGGGGATGGCTGAATCTAGAACTAGGAGTGCCGCCTACCCCATGCCGGAACGTCCTTTGCGAACTGCCCAGAGTCCGACTATCTATGTGTCTGTGCAGGACACCATGGCCAGAACAAAGACAACGACCAGGATTACAAATTCAGACGACTCCTCATTTTATGCGCCCATAAGGGAGATCTCAGACGTTCCGCTTGGCGTCCCTAGTACCCCCAGTGATTCCATTTTGGCGGAGTCAGGGGAGGAGGTTCAGAATGAACCTCTCGTCATTGACCTGTCCGGGCAAGCGACTGTTTTGGCCGAGAGCTCGGATGACGACTCTGAGCCGAGCACCTCCAGTCGGCACTCTGACGACTCAGAGGAAAAACACTCTCGACTACATACAGCGAGAGAGAGCCATGAGGTGGAGAAAGGGGAGAGATGGGCGGAGCCGACTGCCACTCAAAGGAAAATGTACACTCCCTATTTATGCCATGTTCCCAAAGGCAGGTGCAGGGCCATGTCTGAAAAAATAGGGAGCTTCAGGGCTGACCATGTGAAGGGACATGATTACATTCTAACTGTGCCGGATGCCGAGGATACGGTAGTCTGGCCAGAGTCGTCCAGCTATAGGGACGAGTGTTTTGGCTGCTATGAGGCGGCCATCAAAGCTGGCTTAAGATTTCCTCTACATCCGGCTGTAGAGAGGATTTTGGATGGGTACCAGCTGGGGCTCTGGCAACTGCCCCAAACTCATGGTTCAACATCTTAGGCTATCACTAGTAGAAAAAATGAATTAGGCACCGCACCTTTCGCACCGGTTCTTGAAAACCGATGGCAAAAGAAATGGGTGGGATAAGCTAAATGACTTTTCGCACCGGTTCCTATTAAACCGGTGCGAAATCATCTTTTTCGCACCGGTTTGCAAACGAAAAAAAGGGAGTAAAGGGATTTGCCACCGGTTCTAACCAAAACCGGTGCGAAATGTTAAAAAAAAAAGGTTTAAGGCTTTCTTTCTTCTTCTTTCTTTTTCCCCCTGCTTTCCCTCTTCGTTCTGCTCTTCTCTCTCCCTCCCATTTTCGCGTCTCCTGCTCTTCCTCCCAGCTTTCCCTCTCCGTTTTTGCATCTCCTTCTGCACTCCATTGAAGCAGCTCGCTCTCTCTCCATTGAATTGGTTTACGCGCTTTCTCACTCCATTGAAGCAGCACCTCCATTGAACCAGCTCTGGCCTCCATTGAACTCACTTCAAGGTAAGATTTTTCTTGTGGTTGTGCGAATTCATTGATTATCTTTCGCAATATAGGGTTTGTCGTTGATTTTCTATTCAATTTAGTAATTTTAGGGTTGTGGTAATATAGGGTTTGTCATTCAAGTGCGCACGGCTACACCTCCACCCTCAACCACTCAGCTTCCTTACTGGCTGAAGCAATAGTAATAAACTCCGCTGCCATAGTGGAATCAACGATGCAAGTTTGTTTATTGGAAGACCATGAAATAGCACCTCCCCCAAACATGAATACCCAACCACTTACAGAAAGTCATCCTCTTTGTAAGTGATCCAACTAGCATCCAAAAATCCTTCTAAATCCGAAGGAAATCCACTATAAGATAGACTATAGTCTAACGTACCCTTAAGGTACCTCAAGACCCTTATAATTGCAAACCAATGCTGTGCACCCGGGTTACTAGTAAATCTACTTAGTTTTCCCACAGCCAATGCAATATCCGGTCTTGTACTAGCCATGGATCCAATCGTTTTCCCTAAATTCTTAACCAATATGACACTAAGTTCCATGGGGGTGTTCACGGGACACTTATCAAACATGTTAAACCGTTTGATCATTTTCTCAATATAATGAGATTGACTTAATATAAGCCTTCCATTGTCCCGAATGATCTTGATGCCCAAAATGACATCCGCCTCCCCCAAATCCTTCATCTGAAAAGTTGAGGATAAGAATTCCTTGGTCAATTCTACTTGTTGTAGACTTGTACCAAAGATAAGCATGTCATCAACATATAGACAAATGATGACACCATGACCTTTGTCATCGAATTTTCTATATATACACTTATCAGCTTGATTCACTTGGAATCCAAAGGACAAAATCGTGTCATCAAATTTTCGATGCCACTGATTTGGTGCTTGCTTAAGTCCATACAATGACTTAACCAATTTACACACCTTATCTTCCTATCCTTCAAAAACAAACCCTTCGGGTTGTTTCATGTACACTTCTTTCCTAGATCTCCATAAAGGAATGCTGTTTTGACATCCATTTGATGAATCACTAGATTATATACCGAAGCCATTGCAATCAATAACCTTATGGAGGTAATTCTTGCAACCGGTGCATAGGTATCGAAATAATCAACACCTTGCTTTTGCCTAAAGCCTTGGATAACCAATCTGGCTTTAAATTTCACTATAGAGCCATCTGGTCTCCTTTTCCTAGTGAAAATCCACTTGCAACCAAGATGTTTGCAACCGGTAGGTAAATCCTTTAAGACCCAAGTATTATTTCCCATGATGGAATCCATCTCATCATTTATAGCTTCTTTCCAAAATGCACTATCTTGACTAGATATTGCCTCGCTATAAGTCTTTGGGTCACTATCCACATTGAAACAATATGGAGTAGTAGAACTAAGGACATCCCTAGATCCTTCAACCAAATAAATTATGAAGTCGTCTAGAGGATTCCTAATTTTCCTTTCCTTAGTACTTCTCCTCACTTGAGGAGTTTCAACATTCTCATTATTAAATGTACTTTCATGAGTTTCAAGTTGATCATTCAACTCTCCTATCTCTCTATCATTGACACTAATTTGTAGATCTTTCGGTCTACTCATTGATGAAAATCGATTTTCATCAAAAATTGCATCTCTTGACTCAATAACCGAATGAATCGATATATAGTCATTTTGTTCTATTACATAGAACCTATAGGTTTTGCTATGCTCAGCATAACCTATAAATATGCAATCCAATCCCCTTTCACCGAGCTTTCTTTTCTTGTTGCCAGGCACTCTTATGATTTCCCTACAACCCAAACCTTGAGATACTTCAAGTTTGGCTTTCTTTTGTACCAAAGTTCATAAGGAGTAGATTCTTTTCCCTTAGTGGGAACCCGGTTAAGAATGTGACATGCTGTCAACATTGCTTCACCCCAGAACCCTTCACTCAAACCAGAGTAAGATAACATGGAATTAACCATTTCTTCAAGGGTTTTGTTTTTCCTTTCAGCTACACCATTTGATTGTGGTGCATAACCAGCTGTAGTCTCATGAATTATACCCAAAGATTGGAAATATGCTGGATCATAGTATTCCCCCCCTTTATCAGTTCTTATTCTCTTAATAAATGAATCTACTTGCAATTCTACTTCTCTTTTATAAACATCAAACTTTGTTAAAGCTTCATCTTTAGAATGCAAAAGATATACGTAACAAAACCTAGAATAATCATCTATAAACGTGACCATGTATCTTTTGTTCCCCAAAGAAGGAGTACTATGAAAATCACACAAGTCACTATGGATTAGCTCTAAAATGTTAGAACTTCTCTCAACTCTCTCTTAAATGGAGTTCTAGTGATCTTGTTTAACATGCAAGTAGAACACTTATTATGAGAAATATCACAAGAAGGAATTAATTCTTGTTTGGACATAAAAAGCATTTTATTATAATTAACATGTCCTAATCTAGAATGCCACAAGTCAAACAAATTTAAATCAATATGATTATCACTTGCATCAACATTCAAACAAACATCATCAAATCCATACTTGTCTTTCAAAGAAAACATAAATAATCCATTACATAAATAACAACGACCTATGAAATTTGTTCCTCTAGTAATAATACACCTATTAGCTTCAAACACTAGTTTATAGCCAAGACTATTCAGGGAAGGCCCCGATACAAGATTCCTACTAATATCCGGAGCATACAAAACATTCTTAAGAATGATTGCATTCCCCAAACTAAACATTAGTTCTACTTGTCCTCTACCAAGGACCTTGATGGTTGAATCACCAACCTTGTGAAAGGTTTTGAACTAATGCCTCATCTTGCATACATGCCTAGAAGCCCCCGAATCAATCCACCATGAGTCATCATCCTGCACCAATAAAATGTCAGGATCCGTTGCATTTAAATCCAAACCGGAATTAAATTCAACCTCATGAATTGGATTACCTTTGGTGGGTGGGTCCTTGCTTTCATTAGCACGACCCTCCTTGGCTTTCTCCATTCTTTTCTTGAAAGAAAAGCAGTCCTTCTTGCGGTGACCAACTTTACCGCATTCCCAACAAGCAAACTTGTTGTTGTTTGCTTGCCTTTTGGACTTTCCCTTGGAAGAATTATTATTCTTCCTCTTTCCACTAGTGGAAGCACCAGTTTTCCCTTCCTCCACCAAATTAATGGTAGATGAGCTAGGATTCCCATCCTTAGCATTTTCCATGGCTCTTATCCCTTTTTCAACTTGAAGATGGGTGGCCAACTCGGACAAAGACATGTCCTCTTTCTTGTGTTTAAGCTCATGCTTAACACTTTTCCAACTAGAAGCTAACTTGTCAATTATGCTTGAAACAACAAATAATTCATCCATAGATATACCATGTTGTTTCAAGTTCCCATAGATTCGTTGTAATTCATGAAATTGGTCCAATATGGACCGACCATCAACAAACTTAAAATTATTAAAATTACTTACTAAAAACTTCTTACTTGAAGCATCTTCAGCCATATATTTTCCTTCTAAGGACTCCCAAAGCTCCTTAGCCGACTCAACATTTTGATAAACATCAAAAAGATCATCCTCCATACCATTCAATATATGACCACGGCAAATAAAGTCATCGTTGTCCCATTTCGACCTTTCCCGAACATTTTCCAAGGATTCATTCTCATGTTCACTAGGCCTTGGAATACTAATGACATAGGCTACATTCAAAGATGTTAGAAGAAAATACATCTTCTTCTTCCATCTTCGAAATTCCACACCATCAAACTTCTTGAGTTTGACAAAATTTGTGGCCAATTCTTTCACACTAGACATGCTTACTAAGTTTACTTAAACTCTTTAGATTCTTAGGTTTTCAGTAATTCAAAACAAGAACTACTTAATAATTGTGGGAACAAAACCTAAACAATGTATAATTCAAATCAATTATACAACAATCCAAATACTAACAAAGTATTACAACCAAACACCAATATACCAATGTATTGCAGAGAATACAATGAAAACACTAATGTGAAAGTTCTATACTTGCCTCAACTCCAAGCCAATACCAAGAACATGAACATGAGAATTTCGGTGACCACTTGAGTCTCAATCCTTGATACACTGTCTTAGGCGTGTAAACACTTTCCTAAAGAGTTTAATTTCCCCCACAATGGTGCTTGGGTTTGATCCGGAAATACTCTTTGAGATACAAAAGACAGCCAATTGTTCTTTGCACTAAGAATCGAATTGAAGATGAATAATTCACTATATTGAATTAATTGCAAGAGAATTCTCACAAAATTTTGCAAGAAATTTGAGAGATTAAGAGTGGAGAATTTCTTTGGAGAGTTTTAGAGAAATCTTCTGTATATTTCTATTCACGAAATCAAGCCTTTAATAAAGACTTAACCGTCAGAAAATCGCAAAAACAGATGAGCGCGGGCGCTCCTCAAGGTGGAGCGAGCGCTCCTCTTCTGAAATCCCAAATTTTCATAGGAAGGCAGTGTGGTACGCGGTTTAGGCGCGACCACAAGCACGGGCGCGCCACCAGAAGCGCGGGCGCGCCAACTTCACTCTTCCATATAGCTAAATTCCAGAGAGGTATGCGGTTTAGGCGCGCTCTTTGCGCGGCCGCGCCTACCTTGCGCGGGCGCTCTTCATGGTTCGCGAGCGCGTAACCATCAACACTCTAAATAATCTAACAATGTATGGGATATAGCCAACCTTTGAAGCTTTTGCTCACATGAATTACCTCAGCCGAACCCCCAAAACAAGCGGTACCGATTGGTATCAGATTTTTAGCCACAAAGGCTACATGATGACCATGGGGAAGGAGAACAAGTGGAAGGATTGGAGGAACACCTTCTACATAGTCTCCAACCCTGACAAGGTCAAAAACAGAAAGTACAACAGGTGGAACAGGGATTCACCTTACCTAACAGGCGGATCGGACCTGCTGCCTATTCCTAGACTAACAAAGGAAGAGATCCTAGATAGAGGGCTCTTCAAAGTGTACATACAGGCGAACCCCGAGACTGGAGTGAGGGAGTTCGTCCCTCAAAATTATATCCCAAAGTATAAATGGTTATACGATGAGAAGTACCTGGCCGCCTGCGGCCTTAGCGAGGAGATGCCGAGAGGTAGAGGACCGCCTATTCAGCGTGTCTTGATTAGACTTGGTTTCTTGATAGACTTGGTTAATTTTTGTGTCTAACCATTTTGTTCATCTTTTGCAGATAAGGCTATGGACAAGATCTTGGCCTCCAAAAAGATAGCCGCCTAACTCCGCGCAACCATTCTTGGCAAGCGGTCTACAGAGGAATCGCCTGCTAAACAGGCGCCTAAGGTGAGCTTCTTCACTTAACACAATTTCCCTTCTTTTTAATTTTGCAATCATTTTTGTTGCCTGTTTTTGATTCATTGTCTTGTTGCAGAGCGACACTGTCAAACCCTCCTCCTCAAATCAGCCGGACCCCAAACGCCAAAAACAGACGGCTGGGGAAGCGCCGACTCCTGGCAGTGCCAGGAGACAAACAGCTGGGAGGCAAGGTAGGACTCCCCAAAGTGGGGCTAGGACTCCAGCCACCCTTGGGAGCAGTCGGCCCCCAAGGGAAAAGGAGGCGGCCACAGGTATAACTTGCTTAAATCTTTGAAGTTTGAGCAAACTACCGACTCTTCTGATTTCAGGCGGCTGGCTTTCTGTTTTTATGCCACGCACTGATCAGTTTTCTTTGCAGACGCCCCTCAAGAGCCAGACTAGGTCTAGATGGCCAAGGTCATGCTGAAGGCCATCCCTGCTAAGGACAGGGACTGTTAAGGGATTCGACACTCTTAACCTTGAAGCCATCCTGGCTCTCCTCGCCGAGGTAGACTTAGTAAAAAGTGTTAGGTTTACAGTGAATTTCTAACAAGAAATCACTTAAAATATCAAGAAATACTTAATAAAATGTGTGGGAAACAAAACCTAAAGATATAATTACAAGACAACGTAATGTAATTAAACAAACACTACAATGGTGTTCCAATCAAGTATAATAATCTATGAAATTACAGAAATTTCAAAAGAAAACAATAGTATGAAGAATTAAACACTTGCCTAAACTCCAAGCCGATCAACGAACACATGAACATGAGAATCGCGATGTCCCTTGAGACTATGATCTTGATACACTGTCAAAGGCGTATGAATACTTTCCTAAAGGGATTAATTTCCCCCACACGGTGCTTGGGTTAATCCGAAAATTCCCTTTGAGATACAATTGACAGCACTTTCCGTTCTTAGCACAAAGAATCGAAAATCCGATGGATGATTCACAAAGAAGGCTAAAATCAAGAAGTTTTTCTCAAAATAGTTTGCAAGAAAATTAAGAGAAAAATGGAGAATTCTTGGGGAGAAGAAGAAAGAATAAAGTTCTGTAACCATTCCTTTCGAAAACAACATTCTATTTAAAATAGAATCAACCGTCGTATAAAACCGCAAAACGGCAAGAAGTGCGGGCGCGTGCGAAGAGGCGCGGGCGCGCCACCACAGCAGCACGTGCGCGCCACCATGGGGCGCGGGCGCGCCACCATGGGGCGCGGGCGCGCCACCATGGGGCGCGGGCGCGACACCAGCTCGCGCGGGCGCGCCTCCTTCTTTGCCTAAAATCTTCGAATTTCCAGAAAGTTAGCGCGATTTTAGTGCGGTTTAGGCGAGGGTCGCGCAATGCCATGACGCGGGGGCGCCAACAAGAGGCGCGGGCGCGCCTCCAAACTTTTCTAGAATTTCCAGAAACTCATCGCGGTTTATGCGCGGTTTAGTCACGGGTCGCGCCTAGCTGGCGCAAGCGCGATTCAGAAGCGCGAGCGCTCCTCCGACACTATAAATTATCAACAATCCTCCCCCATTTAGAGTGTCTTCTTTATACATTCTCCAAATCTATCATTTAGCCACATCTTATGCATCAATGTTAATGTCCCTTCGGATTGAATTAACACCTAGTACAACACATTTAACGATGATCATATCCCATGATTTCCATATGGATTGAATCACACGGATATATCCAACCATTCGAAGGTGAAGCACACATAAGATAAATCGAATCATTCATCACTTGACACTTTTAAACAGCCATGTGTCCGTATCTTTCATAAGTTCATCGAAGTCTATATGTCCATCTAGACTTCTTGAAGCGGCTAAACTTCGAACTTATATAGGTAGGTTCTCATATACGTAAATGTGCCCTTGTGACAAGACACTTACATTTAGAGCTTCTCAACTCTAAACCTTTGAGAACTTTTAATTGACGCTACCTCATACATCACAAGTACCATAGCAATATGGGTCATTAAACATTGCTAACAAACATCAAAAATGCGATCCAACCACATTGAATCTAAGACTTGATATTTCTTCAAGCGTTAGATTGGGTTTCACAAGTTTGTGTTTTTGGACATAAACCCATTCCATTCATAGCAAATATGATGGAATGTCTTGGCATTGCCTTGGTAAAGCAATCCGCCAAATTCATCTTTGTTGGAACATAGTCAAGACTTATGACCCCATCATTGATAAGCTCTTTCACTAGGCTATGCCTTAGTGAAATATGCCGAGACTTACCATTGTACACTTGACTATAAGCCTTTATCAACGCCGAATTGGAATCACAATGGATTGCCAACGGTGGCATTGGCTTTAACAATAAAGGCAACTCTATCATGAGATTCCTCAACCACTCAGCTTCTTTACTAGCTGATGCAAGAGCTATAAACTCTGCTGCCATAGTGGAATCAGCGATGCAAGTTTGTTTCTTGGAAGACCATGAAATGGCACCTCCTCCAAACATAAATACCCAACCACTTATAGAAGAGTCATCCTCTTTGTAAGTGATCCAACTAGCATCCGAAAATCCTTCTAAAACCGAAGGAAATCCACTATAAGATAGACCAAAGTCTAACGTACCCTTAAGGTACCACACGACCCTCCTTATTTCAAACCAATGTTGTACACCCGGGTTACTAGTAAATCTACTTAGTTTTCCCACAGCCAATGCAATATCCGGTCTTGTACTAGTCATGGCATACATCAAGGATCCAATTATCCTTGAATATTCCAATTGGGAAATTGTTTTCCCCGAATTCTTAACCAATTTGACATTTGGTTCCATGGGGGTGTTCACAGGACACTTATCAAACATATTAAACCGTTTGATCATTTTCTCAACATAGTGAGATTGACTTAGAATAAGTCTTCCATTGTCCCGAATTATCTTGATGCCTAAAATGACATCCGCCTCCCCTAAATCCTTCATCTGAAAAGATGAGGATAAGAATTCCTTGGTCAATTCTACTTGTTGTAGACTTGTACCAAAGATAAGCATATCATCAACATATAGACAAATGATGACACCATGACCTTTGTCATCAAATTTGCTATATATACACTTATCAACTTGATTCACCTTGAATCCAAAAGACAAAATTGTGTCATCAAATTTTCGATGCCACTGTTTTTTTTTTTGTGCTTGTTTAAGTCCATACAAGGACTTAACCAATTTACACACCTTATCTTCTTGTCCTTCCAAAACAAACCCTTCGGGTTATTTAATGTACACTTCTTCCTCTAGATCTCCATAAAGGAATGCCGTTTTCACATCCATTTGATGGATTACTAGATTGTATACCGAAGCCATTGCAATTAACAACCTAATTGAGGTTATTCTTGCAACCGGTGCATAGGTGTCAAAATAATCAACGCCATGATTTTGCCTAAAGCCTTGGATAACCAATCTGGCTATAAATTTCAATACGGAGTCATCCGGTCTCCTTTTCCTAGTGAAAATCCACTTGCAACCAAGTGGTTTGCAACCGGAAGGTAAATCCTCTAAGACCCAAGTGTTATTTCCCATGATGAAATCCATCTCATCATTTATAGCCTCTTTCCAAAATGCACTATCTTGGGAAGAAATTGCTTCACTATAAGTTTTTGGGTCACTATCCACATTGAAGCAATATGGAGTAGTGGAACTAAGGACATCCCTAGATCCTTCAACCAAATAAATTATGAAGTCATCTAGAGGATACATATTTTCCTTTCTCTAGTACTTCTCCTCAATTGAGGAGTTTCAACATTCTCATTATCGAATGTACTTTCATGAGTTTCAAGTTGATCATTCAATTCTACTATCTCCCTATCATTGGCACTAATTTGTAGATCTTTCGGTCTACTCATTGATGAAAATCAGTTTTCATCAAAAATTGCATCTCTTGACTCTATAACTGAATGAACAGATATATAGTCATTTTGTTCTATTACATAGAACCTATAGGTTTTGCTATGCTCAGCATACCCTATAAATATGCAATCCAAGCCCCTTTCACCGAGCTTTCTTTTCTTGTTGCCGGGCACTCTTACGATTGCCCTACAACCCCAAACTTTGAGATACTTCAAGTTTGGTTTTCTTTTGTACCATAGTTCATAAGGAGTAGATTGTTTTCCCTTAGTGGGAACACGGTTAAGAATGTGACAAGCAGTCAACATTGCTTCACCCCAGAACCCTTCACTCAAACTAGAGTAAGATAACATGGAATTTACCATCTCTTCAAGGGTTCTATTTTTCCTTTCAGCTACACCATTTGATTGTGGTGCATACCCAGCTGTAGTCTGATGAATTATACCCAAAGATTGGAAATAAATTGGATCATAGTATTCCCCTCCCTTATCAGTTCTAATTCTCTTAATAAATGAATCTACTTGCAATTCTACTTCCCTTTTATAAATTTCAAACTTTGTTAAAGCTTCATCTTTGGAATGCAAAAGATACACGTAACAAAACCTAGAATAATCATCTATAAAAGTGACCATGTATCTTTTGTTCCCTTAAGAAGGCGTACTATGAAAATCACACAAGTCACTATGGATTAGTTATAAAATGTTAGAACTTCTCTCAACTCTCTTAAATGGAGTTCTAGTGTTCTTGTTCAACATGCAAGTAGAACACTTATTAGGAGAAATATCACAACATGGAATCAATTCTTGTTTGGACATGAAAAGCATTTTATTATAATTCACATGTCCTAATCTAGAATGCCACAAGTCAAATAAATTCAAATCAACATGATTATCAATGACATCGACATTCAAACATAAATCATCATTACAAACATGCTTGTCTTTTAAAGAAAGCTTAAATAAACCATTATCCAAGTAGCAACGACCTATAAACATTACACCCCTAGTAATTATGCATCTATTAGCTTCAAATACTAACTTATAGCCAAGGCTATTCAGGGAAGGCCCGGATACAAGATTTCTACTAATTTCCGGAGCATACAACAAATTCCTAAGAACTATTGCAGTCCCCGAACTAAACATAAGCTCAACTTGCCCTCTTCCAAGGACCTTGATGGTAGAGTTGTTCCCCATGTAGAGGTCTTCTCCATCAACAACCTTTTGAAAGGTTTTGAACCAATGCTTACTCTTGCACACGTGCCTTGACGCCTCCGAATCAATCCACCACGAGTCATCATCCTGCACAACAAAAATGTTAGGATCCGTTGCATTTAAATCCAAACCGGAATTAAATTCAACCTCATGAATTGGATTACCTTTGGTGGGTTGGTCCTTGCTAGTGCTAGCATGACCCTCCTTGGCTTTTTCAATCCTTTACTTAAAGGAAAAACAGTCCTTCTTGCGGTGTCCAACTTTACCGCATTCCCAACAAGCAAACTTTTTATTGTTTTCTTGGCTTTTGGACTTTCCTTTGGAAGAATTATCATTCTTCCTCTTGAAGCTAGTAGAGGCTTTAGCCCTTCCTTCATCTACCATATTCACGGTAGATGAGCTAGGATTTCCATCCTTAGCTCCCTCCATGCCACAAATCCCCTCTTCAATTTGAAGGTGGGTGGCCAAACCGGACAATGTCATGTCCTCTTTCTTGTGTTTCAAATCATGTTTCACATTTTTCCAACTAGGGGGCAATTTATCAATTATGCTAGAAACAACAAACAACTCATTCATAGCAATACCATGTTGTTCTAAGCTACCATAGATGCGTTGCAACTCATGAAATTGATCCATTATGGATCGACCATCAACAAATTTATAATTATTGAAATTACTAACCAAGAATTTCTTACTTGAAGCGTCTTCCATCATGTATTTGCTCTCTAAGGACTCCCAAAGCTCCTTAGACGACTCCACATTTTGGTAGACATCAAACAAGTCATCCTCCATCCCCTTCACACTAGACATACTCGACGGCTACGAGGTTGTCCAATGAACACTTGGTTGGGCCGTTTGTTTTAGGTTTATAGAGCAATGTGCCACCCAAATGGGAGATGCTCTCTTTGACGAATTCACCCGGATGGATGTCGCCGGACGTTTGCTCAAGTTTTGGGACAGACGTATTAGTTTAATTGTTCAAAAAGATCATTCGGCCATGGGCCTTAGGTTTATCATCCGACCTGTGGCCTCGTTAGGTTGTTCAGAAAGAACAAATTGCCAAGTAAAGAAATATAGCCGACTGTGTTTTTCACAGGCGGCTTGCCCCACTGAGGAGACTTGTACAATAATTGAAATAAATTGCAAACTTTTATTGATATGTTTACAAATAATTTACAAATCTCAGAAGTAGTACTTTTTAAAGTTGTCTACATTCCAAGTTCTGGCTAGCTGCCTACCGTCTGGTGTTTCCAGGCAATAGGTGCCGCCTCTAACTTCTTCAAAGATTCGGTAGGGGCTGTCCCAGTTAGGAGTCAGCTTTCCCTGTTTGTTGGCCCTACCGACTGCTTCCATCTTTCGTAGCACAAAGTCCCCTACTTTTAGGGACCGCTTGTGCACTCTTTTGTTGTAAGCCCACGTCATTCTCAGACGATAGATCTCATGGCGGAAGGCTGCATTGCCCCTGCATTCTGGAAGTGAATCCAATGCTAGTCGCATGGCTTCCTAGTTGGTCTCTTCGTCATAAAGCATGACTTGAAGAGTCGGCTCATAGTGCTCAATAGGCAGAACAACCTCTGCCCCATAAACCATGAGAAATGGAGTTTCACCAGTCGCTCCTTTTTCAGTCGTCCTGATGGCCCACAGAACATGCGGTAGCTCGTCAGCCCATAGGCCGCCGACCCTTTCAATTTTGTTTTTGATGCCATCAGAGATCAACTTGTTGAATGCCTCAACCTGGCCGTTTGCTTGGGGGCGGCCAACTGATGCAAAACAATGAGAGATCCCTTGGTCTCCTAACCAGTTCTTGAGAGCAGGCGTCTCGAATTGAGGTCCATTGTCAAAAACCATAGACATGGGTACCCTATATCGAGTGATGACATTTCTCCAAATGAAGGAGATGACATCTTTGGTTTTGATGCCTTTGACTGCCTCTGCTTCCACCCACTTGGTGAAGTAGTCGACTGCTACCAAAATATATCTCCGTTCGCCTGTAGCAGGCGTATAGGGACCCAGAATGTCCATGCCCAATTGGCGAATGGTACTGGGCTATGGATAGCCATCTGGTCAGTGGCCGGACGTTGGATGAGCTTGCCAAACCTTTGACACTTGTCACATTTTTTAACCATCTCCATGGCGTCTGCTTCAAGGGTAGGCCAGAAGTAGCCTTGCCGCCTAGCTCTCTTTGCTAACGTCCTGCCGCCTATATAGGAGGCATAGAACCCTGAATGCAAATCTTCGAGGACCTCTCGGCCCTTCTATGGGGTAACACACTTCAAGAGAGGTTGTAAATAACCCTTATTGAAAAGTTCCCCTTTGTGAATCTCAAAGTTAGACGCACGCTTTTTCATTACAATCATCTCTAGGTAAGTATCCGGCAGGGTGCCGTCTGATAAGTATGCCCGAATGCCATCCATCCAGGTTGAGCTTCGATCAAGGACTCCAATAGGTTCCTCCTCAATGCTCCTTTTTTCCATCACTTCCCAGAAAACAGATCTTCGTGTGTCACAGGAGGCGGATGATGCCAATTTGGAGAGGGCATCTGCATGGTTATTCTCGGACCTGGGCACTTGACTTAGGTGAAATTCTTCAAGTGTCCCTGCCTCTTCTTTGACCGCCTGTAGATACTTGATCATAGCCGGATAAGTGGCTTCATAGTCACCATGATATTGGCTAACAATCAGTTGTGAATCAGAACAGGCGTCCACTTTCTTTGCCCCGGCCGCCTTACACATGCGGATGCCAGCTAGTAGGGCTTCATACTTTGCCTCATTGTTTGAGTCTTGGAACTTAAACCGCAGTGCATACTCATACTTGTCTCCCTCATGAGACTGACATATGACGCTTGCACCACAGCCATTCATTGTGGAGCTCCCGTCCACATATACCTTCCAGACTTGGTCTGGATTTTCTGGATCAGCCGGCCTAGTCATTTCAACAATGAAGTCGGCAAGTGCTTGCCCCTTCACTGCTTTCCTTGGCTCAAAAGTAATTTCTAGACTTTGCATTTTAATTGCCCACTTAATCATTCGGCCGGGTGATTCCATGGTTGTCAGTGGCTGCTTGATCGGCTGGTCAGTGTAGACCACGACCGTATGTGCCAAGAAGTAAGGCTTCAGCTTCTTAACTGCCATGTAGAGGGCCAAACCAAATTTTTCAACCATGGGGTATCGTAACTCAGCATTCTTCAGGACATGGCTAATGAAATAGACCGGGAGCTGGTAGCCATCTCTTTCAGCAAGGAGAACGACACTGAGAGCATGATCAGAGACGACCAAGTACATGTACACCACTTTCTTTGACAGAGGGATGACGAGCCTTGGCAAAGAGTGCAAGTGTTCGTTCAATTTCTGGAAGGCCGCCTCTGCATCCGTCCCCCATTCAAACATATTCTTCTTCTTAATTGCTTGGAAGAAATAGAGGCACTTGTCGCCTGACCGACTAAGGAATCTCCCCAATGCCGCCAGGCAACCCGTTAGTTTTTGAACTTTCTTTACAGTGCGGGGCGACTGCATGTCTATGACCGCCTGAATTTTTTCCGGATTAGACTCTATCCCCATTTGATCAATCAGTAATCCGAGGAACTTCCCAGACTCAACACCAAAAACACATTTCTTGGGATTTAGCATGACCTGGTGTCGCTTGAGTGTGGCGAATGTTTCTCGGAGATCTGTAAGATGGTCCGTCTGATGTTTGGATTTAACAATCATATCATCAATATATGCCTCCACATTCCTTCCTATTTTATTAACAAAGACTGTATTAATCATTCTTTGGAAGGTGGCAGGCGCATTCTTCAAACCAAACGGCATCAAAGTATAGCAGAACAGCCCCTAATCAGTGACGAATGTCGTCTTTTCTTGATCTTTCTTCCATAGGGGTATCTGGTGAAAGCCTGAATAGGCGTCCATGAAGCTTATCAAGGCATGGCCGGCTGTAGAGTCGACCAGACTGTCGATTTTTGGGAGAGGATAACTATCCTTCAGACATGCCTTGTTCAAGTCTGTGTAGTCTACACACATGCTCCAGGTTCCATTTGGCTTTTTTACAAGCACAACATTGGCAACCCAATCAGGGAAGTGGCATTGCCGAATGAAACCAGCATCTAACAGTTTTTTCACTTTGGCAGCTGCCGCTTGGCTTCTTTCTTCACCATGGTTCCTCTTTTTTTGCCTTACCGGCTTCTTTTTAGGATCCACATCAAGTTTGTGGACGGCTAGATCTGGGCTGATGTCTGGCATCTCGTCCACTTCAAAGGCAAAGATGTCTTCGAATTCTTTTAGCAAGTGGTGCAAGTCCGCACCAAGTTAGCAAAAGCAGTCGTCCCGACCTTAACAGTCTGGTCGAGACGGGAGTCATCTAGGACGATGTCCATGTGTTCACCAGCCGGTTGGGGACGGATTTCATCCGGCCTCTAACCGGTCAGTGATTGCTATTGCCTGTCTTTTTTCTCGGCCATCATTTGGTCGGCCTTTCTCTTCTTGCCGGCTACTGTTGTAGCAGGTGCGGCTTCCTTGATGTTAGGTTTACAGTGAATTACAATCAAGAAAACACTTAATAAAACGTGTGGGAACAAAACCTAAATAATGTGATTACAATAACAAATTAAAGTAAAACAATCAAACACAATCAATGTGTTATAATCAAGTATTAATATCACTAAGAAATTACAGAAATTTCTAATGACAACACTAATGTGAAGTTTTAATTACACTTGCCTAATCTTGCCTTAATTCCAAGCCAATCAACCGAACATGAACATGAGAATTGCAACGTCTCTTGAGACTTTGATCTTGATACACTGTCAAAGGCGTATGAATACTTTCCTAAAGGGATTAATTTCCCCCACACGGTGCTAGGGTTAATCCGGAAATTTCCTTTGAGATACAATTGACAGCACTTTCCGTTCTTAGCACAAAGAATCGAAAAACCGATGGATGATTCACAAAGAAGGCTAAAATCAAGAGATTTTTCTCAAAATAGTTTGCAAGAAAATTTAGAGAAAATATGGAGAATTGTTGGGGAGAAGAATAGAGAATAAAGTTCTGTATATTTTGTTTCGAAAAACTCATTCTATATAAAATAGAATCAACCGTCGTATAAAACCGCAAAACGACAAGAAGCGCGGGCGCGAGCGAAGAGGCGCGGGCGCGAGCGAAGAGGCGCGGGCGCGCCACCACAACATCGCGGGCGCGCCACCAATTCGCGCGGGCGCGCCTCCTTCTTTGCCTAAAAACTTCGGTTTTCCAGAAAGTTAGCGCGATTTATGCACGGTTTGGGCGCGGGTCGCGCCATTCCATGACGCGAGCGCCAACCGGAGGCGCGGGCGCGCCTCCAAACTTTTCCAGATTTTCCAGAAACTCATCGCGGTTTATGCGCGGTTTAGTCACGGGTCGCGCCTAGCTGGCGCGATTGCGATTCCATAGAGCGAACGCTCCACTCCGACACTCTAAATTATCAACAATCCTCCCCCATTTAGAGTGTCTTCTTTATACATTCTCCAAATCTATCATTTAGCCACATCTTATGCATCAATGTTAATGTCCCTTCGGATTGAATTAACACCTAGTACAACACACTTAACGATGATCATATCCCATGATTTCCATATGGATTGAATCACACGGATATATCCAACCATTCGAAGGTGAAGTACACATAAGATAAATCGAATCATTCATCACTTGACACTTTTAAACAGCCATGTGTCCGTATCTTTCATAAGTTCATTAAAGTCTATATGTCCATCTAGACTTCTTGAAGCGGCTAAACTTAGAACTTATATAGGTAGGTTCTCATATACGTAATTGTGCCCTTGTGACAAGACACTTACATTTAGAGCTTCTCAACTCTAAATCTTTGAGAACTTTTAATTGACGCTACCTAATACATCACAAGTACCATAGCAATATGGGTCATTAAATATTGCTAACAAACATCAAAAATACGATTCAACCACATTGAATCTAAGACTTGATGTTTCTTCAAGCGTTAGATTGGGTTTCACAAGGTTGTGTTTTTGGACATAAACCCATTCCATTCATAGCAAATATGATGGAATGTCTTGGCTTTGCCTTTGTAAAGCAATCCGCCAAATTCATCTTTGTTGGAACATAGTCAAGACTTATGACCCCATCATTGATAAGCTCTTTCACTAGGCTATGCCTTAGTGAAATATGCCGAGACTTACCATTGTACACTTGACTATAAGCCTTTATCAACGCCGAATTGGAATCATAATGGATTGCCACCGTCGGCATTGGCTTTGACAATAAAGGCAACTCTATCATGAGATTCCTCAACCACTCAGCTTCTTTACTAGCTGATGCAAGAGCTATAAACTCTGCTGCCATAGTGGAATCAGCGATGCAAGTTTGTTTCTTAGAAGACCATGAAATGGCACCTCCTCCAAACATAAATACCCAACCACTTAAAGAAGAGTCATCCTCTTTGTAAGTGATCCAACTAGCATCCGAAAATCCTTCTAAAATCGAAGGAAATCCACTATAAGATAGACCATAGTCTAATGTACCCTTAAGGTACCTCTAGACCCTTCGAACTGCAATCCAATGCTGTGCACCCGGGTTACTAGTAAATCTACTTAGTTTTCCCACAGCCAATGCAATATCCGGTCTTGTACTAGTCATGACATGCATCAAGGATCCAATTATCCTTGAATATTCCAATTGGGAAATTGTTTTCCCCGAATTCTTAACCAATTTGACATTTGGTTCCATGGGGGTGTTCACGGGACACTTATCAAACATATTGAACCGTTTGATCATTTTCTCAACATAGTGAGATTGACTTAGAATAAGTCTTCGATTGTCCCGAATTATCTTGATGCCTAAAATGACATCCGCCTCCCCCAAATCCTTCATCTGAAAAGATGAGGATAAGAATTCCTTGGTCAATTCTACATGTTGTAGACTTGTACCAAAGATAAGCATATCATCAACATATAGACAAATGATGACACCATGACCTTTGTCATCAAATTTGCTATATATACACTTATCAGCTTGATTCACCTTGAATCCAAAGGACAAAATCGTGTCATCAAACTTCCGATGCCACTGCTTTGGTGCTTGTTTAAGTCCAAACAATGACTTAACCAATTTACACACCTTATTTTCATGTCCTTCCAAAACAAACCCTTCGGGTTGTTTCATGTACACTTCTTCTTCTAGATCTCCATAAAGGAATGCCGTTTGAACATCCATTTGATGGATTACTAGATTATAAACCGAAGTCATTGCAATTAATAACCTAATCGAGGTTATTCTTGCAACCGGTGCATAGGTGTCAAAATAATCAACACCATGTTTTTGCCTAAAGCCTTGGATAACCAATCTGACTTTAAATTTCACTACGGAGTCATCCGGTCTCCTTTTCCTAGTGAAAATCCACTTGCAACCAAGTGGTTTGCAACCGGAAGGTAAATCCTCTAAGACCCAAGTGTTATTTCCCATGATGAAATCCATCTCATCATTTATAGCCTCTTTCCAAAATGCACTATCTTGGGAAGAAATTGTTTCACTATAAGTTTTTGGGTCACTATCCACATTGAAGCAATATGGAGTAGTGGAACTAAGGACATCCCTATATCCTTCAACCAAATAAATTATGAAGTCATCTAGAGGATACATATTTTCCTTTCTCTAGTACTTCTCCTCAATTGAGGAGTTTCAACATTCTCATTATCGAATGTACTTTCATGAGTTTCAAGTTGATCATTCAATTCTACTATCTCCCTATCATTGGCACTAATTTGTAGATCTTTCGGTCTACTCATTGATGAAAATCGGTTTTCATCAAAAATTGCATCTCTTGACTCTATAACTGAATGAACAGATATATAGTCATTTTGTTCTATTAAATAGAACCTATAGGTTTTGCTATGCTCAGCATAACCTATAAATATGCAATCCAAGCCCCTTTCACCGAGCTTTCTTTTCTTGTTGCCAGGCACTCTTACGACTGCCCTACAACCCCAAACCTTGAGATACTTCAAGTTTGGCTTTCTTTTGTACCAAAGTTCATAAGGAGTAGATTCTTTTCACTTTGTGGGAACTCGGTTAAGAATGTGACATGCTGTCAACATTGCTTCACCCCAGAACCCTTCACTCAAACCTGAGTAAGATAACATGGAATTAACCATTTCTTCTAGGGTTCTGTTCTTCCTTTCAGCTACACCATTTGATTGTGGTGCATAACCAGCTGTAGTCTCATGAATTATACCCAAAGATTGGAAATAACTTGGATCATAGTATTCCCCTCCCTTATCAATTCTAATTCTCTTAATAAATGAATCTACTTGCAATTCTACTTCCCTTTTATAAATATCAAACTTTGTTAAAGCTTCATCTTTGGAATGCAAAAGATACACATAACAAAACCTAGAATAATCATCTATAAAAGTTACCATGTATCTTTTGTTCCCCAAAGAAGGCGTACTATGAAAATCACACAAGTCACTATGGATTAGTTCTAAAATGTTAGAACTTCTCTCAACTCTCTTAAATGGAGTTGTAGTGATCTTGTTCAACATGCAAGTAGAACACTTATTAGGAGAAATATCACAACAAGGAATCAACTCTTGTTTGGACATAAACAACATTTTATTATAATTGACATGTCCTAATCTCGAATGCCATAAATCAAACAAACTTAAATCAACTAGATTAACATTGTCAACAACATTCAAACATAAATCATAATTACAAACATACTTGTCTTTTAATGAAAGCTTAAACAAACCATTATCCAAGTAGCAACGACCTATAAACATTACACCCCTAGTAATTATGCATCTATTAGCTTCAAATACTAACTTATAGCCAAGACTATTCAGGGAAGGCCCGGATACAAGATTTCTACTAATTTCCGGAGCATACAACAAATTCCTAAGAACTATTGCAGTCCCCGAACTAAACATAAGCTCAACTTGCCCTCTTCCAAGGACCTTGATGGTAGATTTGTTCCCCATGTAGAGGTCTTCTCTATCAACATCCTTTTGAAAGGTTTTGAACCAATGCTTACTCTTGCACACGTGCCTTGACGCCCCCGAATCAATCCACCATGAGTCATCATCCTGCACAACAAAAATGTTAGGATCCGTTGCATTTAAATCCAAACCGGAATTAAATTCAACCTCATGAATTGGATTACCTTTGGTGGGTTGGTACTTGCTAGTGCTAGCATGACCCTCCTTGGCTTTTTCCATCATTTTCTTAAAGGAAAAACAATCCTTCTTGCGGTGTCCAACTTTACCGCATTCCCAACAAGCAAACTTTTTGTTGTTTGCTTGCTTTTTGGACTTCCCTTTGGAAGAATTATCATTCTTCCTCTTGAAGCTAGTGGAGGCTTTAGCCCTTCCTTCATCTACCATATTCACGGTAGATGAGCTAGGATTTCCATCCTTAGCTCCCTCCATGGCACGAATCCCCTCTTCAATTTGAAGGTGGGTGGCCAAACCGGACAATGTCATGTCCTCTTTCTTGTGTTTCAAATCATGTTTCACATTTTTCCAACTAGGGGGCAATTTATGAATTATGCTAGAAACAACAAACAGCTCATTCATAGCAATACCATGTTGTTCTAAGCTACCATAGATGCGTTGCAACTCATGAAATTGATCCATTATGGATCGACCATCAACAAATTTATAATTATTAAAATTACTAACCAAGAATTTCTTGCTTGAAGCGTCTTCCATCATGTATTTGCTCTCTAAGGACTCCCAAAGCTCCTTAGCCGACTCCACATTTTGGTAGACATCAAACAAGTCATCCTCCATCCCATTCAAGATGTGACCACGACAAATGAAATCGTCGTTGTCCCATTTCGATCTTTCCCAAACGGATTCAAAGGTCTCATTCTCATGTTCATTTGGCCTTGGAGTACTTATAACATAGGCAACATTAAGAGATGTAAGAAGAAAATACATCTTTTTCTTCCATCTCCTAAATTCAACACCGTCAAACTTCTTGAGTTTGACGAAGTTAGTAGTAAGTTCCTTCACACTAGACATACTTGACAATTCTAAAAACTTAATCCCTTTAGATTGTTAGGTTTACAGTGAATTTCAATCAAGAAAACACTTAATAAAACGTGTGGGAACAAACCTAAATAATGTGATTACAATAACAAATTAAAGTAAAACAATCAAACACAATCAATGTGTTACAATCAAGTATTAATATCACTAAGAAATTACAGAAATTTCTAATGACAACACTAATGTGAAGTTTTAATTACACTTTCCTACACTTGCCTTAATTCCAAGCCAATCAACCGAACATGAACATGAGAATTGCAACGTCTCTTGAGACTTTGATCTTGATACACTGTCAAAGGCATATGAATACTTTCCTAAAGGGATTAATTTCCCCCACACGGTGCTAGGGTTAATCCGAAAATTTCCTTTGAGATACAATTGACAGCACTTTCCGTTCTTAGCACAAAGAATCGAAAAACCGATGGATGATTCACAAAGAAGGCTAAAATCAAGAGATTTTTCTCAAAATAGTTTGCAAGAAAATTTAGAGAAAATATGGAGAATTGTTGCGGAGAAGAATAGAGAATAAAGTTCTGTATATTTTGTTTCGAAAAACTCATTCTTTAAAAAATAGAATCAACCGTCGTATAAAACCGCAAAACGGCAAGAAGCGCGGGCGCGAGCGAAGAGGCGCGGGCGCGCCACCAGAGCAGCGCAGGCGCGCCACCAACTCGCGCGGGCGCGCCACCAACTCGCGCGGGCGCGCCTCCTTCTTTGCCTAAAAACTTCGGTTTTCCAGAAATTTAGCGCGATTTATGCGCGGTTTGGGCGCGGGTCGCGCCATGCCATGTCGCGGGCGCGCCTCCAAACTTTTCCAGATTTTCCAGAAACTCATCGCGGTTTATGCGCGGTTTAGTCGCGGGTCGATCGCGATTCCATAGAGCGAACGCTCCACTCCGACACTCTAAATTATCAACACTTGATCTGGTCAAGATCGGTTGTTTCTCCACTAGGGCCGGCTGCGACCACAGTGGGCTTGACATCAGAGAGGTAGCACTCTCTGGCCATCTTCTGGTCTCCGCGTAGGGAGCCAACTGTTCCATCATCCCTCTCAAACTTGAGAAGCATAAGAGAAGGGATGATAACAGCTTTGGATTCATTCAGGGTAGGGCGCCCTAAAATCATGTTGTAGGCCGTCAGTTCTTCAACAACTAAGAACCGGATCACCATGTGGCGTCCCTCCCCTTTCTCACCCAGACGAATGGGTAGGTCTATTCGACCTACCGGATGTACCACACCACCCCCAAATCCTACTAAGGGATGAGAGACCTGATGCATACTCTCGGGCTTGGCCAGGCACTTGTGGCTGATGAGGTTAGACGAACTTCCAGTATCAATGAGGATCCGGCCAACTCTTTAGTTGGCCACTTTGCATCCGATGACAATAGGATCATCATGCGGCCTCTTGATTTTTCCCTTGTCCTCCTCAATGATAACGACTTCGGGGAAGTAGTCCTTGGACGCCTGTCCCTCGTCTACTGAGTTAACATCGAGGCGCCTGACATAGTCTTTATTACCCCGGATGGTAGGGCCGCCTCCAGCGAAGCCGCCTACTATTGTATAGATCGGAGATTCATCCGTATCCGAGCTATTAGCAAAGTGAGGCTTCTTCTTGGATGACTGTCCAGGGTTGGTCTGCAAGGTAACCTTGGACCTCAAGATGTAAGACTTGAGGACTCCTTTATCAGCCAGACGGTCCAACAGCTGCTTGAGGCTATAACATTCGTTGGTGTTGTGGTCAATATCCTCATGGTAATGGCAGTATTTGTTTTTGTTCCGATTCTTGGCGGAACCCTTCATAGGAGCCGGCTTGTCAATAGAGACCCGGTCCTTTATCACCATGAGGATGGAGTAGCAGTCCGTATTGAATTCGTACTTTGGGGAGTACGTCTTCACTTCTCTCTTTTTCTTCTAGGACGGCTGTTCAGACGATTCACCCACCTAGACTTGTTTTCTTTTCTTTTCTTCTTTCTTAGCCGGCCTTGATGGCCAACTTTCTTTTTTGTCGGACTTCTTTGAGACAGACTGCTTACTGATGTTGCAGAGTTCGATCGCTTGTATATAGGCATTCGCCTCCATCAATGCCTTTTGGAGGATTGCCACCCTCTTTCTGACGAGGTCGAACATGAAGGCCGACCCGTCCTTCAGACCTTTGAAAAAGTCTGTGTAGGCTACTTCATCAGATAGCCCTTGAATCTGAATCTTCATCAAATTGAAGCGCCTGATATATGAGTGCAGCCCCTCCTTCTCTCCCTACTGTATGGCACCCAAGTCAAGACTTGTCTTCTTTGCAGGGATATTCATTGAGAAGTTTGACGCGAAGGTATGCCAGCGTCTTAAAGTTATTGATGCATCCGGCTGGCAGGTTGCCGAACCATTGCTGGGCGACGCCCTTCAATGTGGCCGGGAAGCATCTACACCAAGTAGCATCATCCAACCCTTGTAGATACATAAGGTTGGTGTATGCCATCATATGGTCTTCTGGGTTGGAGGTACCGTCATAAGTTCCTACCAACACATTCTTTACCTTGGCCGGCTGTGCGGCCTCAGTTATTTCCTTGGAGAAAGCTGAAGGTTGTTCCCCAAGTTTGAGCAGTCATAGCTGCCAATCCAAAGGCTGGATGTTGGGTGCCGCCTGCCTCCCGAAGAGGGTAGGCTGCATATAATGTGGTCCATACGGCATGTATGGCTGTTGAGGCACATACGGGGTCACCTGGAACATATGAGGACTAGAATGGGCAGACTGGCCGCCTGTCTGGTCTTCTTGGTTTGATTGTGAATACCTCAGCGAGGCATTCTGAAAACTGTCATTGAAGTTCGACGTGGAAGCCAACTCTGACAGTTGCATATTCTTCTTTTGTTGGATTATCATCCGAGCATCGGAATTTGTTTTCTTGGAACCATCCGGGTGTATATGCCGGATGGCCTTCCTCTGCCCTGGCTCAAGGAACTGCAGTCCAGCCAAGTTTATCAAAGGCTTACGCCCCCCTCTTGGTTTAGGGTAAGGAGTGGCTTCTCGGTCTTTGACCGACTTCTTCCTCCCTAAATAAGAGGGTTTCTTGCCCGACTGTTCCTTGGTAGGGACAGCCGTCCGTTTATCAATAAGATCCTTTATCTCCCCTTTAAAACTTGTCATGAGGGTCATGAGCTCGTTTCTAGTGATGGGGGTGGATCCTTCAGCCATCTGAGGCTGACCTGCCGGCTGGCCGACTGTTTCACTGGGACCTGCCTGGTCAGTGTTCCGCTCCCTCCTTTCGGTGGGACGGATGCGCTGTGTCCTGAGGGACCCGTCAGGAGCCGTATGGGTGGCGACTTCATAGTCGTCATCCGTATCTTGTTCTGAGAAGACCTGGACGTCGGCTGTAGGCCGCTTCTCATTAAGAGGTGGTACAGGTTCTTGTGAAGTCATCTTTGAAGTACTCTCCCCACAGACGGCGCCAAATGTTTCGGGGTTTTTTTATGTCCTTCGGGAAAGTTACAATTCCAAGATTGACCTCTGGATGCCTGTACCTGGAAAACAACGGAGACTCTGATGGGTAGGAGCTCCGCCTCCGACGATCAAGTTAGAACGTGTACGAGGAGTAAAGTGCGGAATGTAAAGGGTCTCTCTCGGATTCCAGGAGAGAATCTGCAATGTGGAATTGCTCAGTTCGAGGTGTCAGATGTCTGACTTTCTCTGATGAAGAGTTAATGTGTATTGAATATTTCTGAATATCCATTCCTATGAGGGAAACATCTCCCTTTTATAGGGTGTTGGAAAACGTGCCCAATACGAGGTTTTAGTAAACCTAAGGCTGATTGGGCTTTGCCTGGAACTTTGGACCGTAAGAGGCCACTTGCTCAGTTGGCAATTCTGCTTGCCACGTGTCGTGACCTGATTGGTCCACCTTGGACCTCTCACGAGGTGACACGTGGCGGACTTTGATAGGTCCACGTGGATGACACGTGGCAGGATACCATTGGTCCACGTGGCGGGAAAAAAATCCCCTAATCAAGTATAACTATTAATTGTCAGATAATATAAAACTCCAATTTCCATTGATCAATATTTATACTGTTACGATGAGAGTCCTAATCATATAACAATATATGTAAAGATATTATAAAGATAATTTTATACAAAAGAATATTTGATGAATATTCTCTATCATTAATGAACTAAGAAAGTTTAAATATACTTTATACAATACTTTTTCTGTATGGTGGTCGGGGTTACTTATTTAGGGGTTTCTCAGTCGGTCAAGCGTGGTCGGGGTTACTTATTTAGGGGTTACTCAATCAGTTAGTGCGTTTTTTGTTTGAGAATAACCCCTAACCAACCAAATAACCCATGCCCAGGTAGCCCCTGACCAACCGAGTAACTCATGAATAAGTAACCTCTGACCGAGTAACCCCTGAATAAGTAACTCCACAATAAGTAACCTATGAACAAGTAACCCCGGCCACACGGTGTGGCCAGCCACATAAAAAATTTGTGTTCACATAGAATATTTCTCTAAACAATTTCCTACAATATTGCTAAAGCTAAAATAAATTCCCTTATTGCTTCAGTTTAAAAATAAATTCCCATAGTATTGTCTACGTATGATCGGACTTAAAACCGTTAATGACACTAGCGGCTCTTTTTGCAATATGCAAAATTCAAAGAGACTAGTTATTAGTAAAACAGGTCTCTTTTCTTACTCACTAAATGACAAGCTCACTATATGCAGGTAAGCGAAGGTAGGTGATGAATCCAAAGAGATCCGACTTCTTGTTTAACAGGTCTCTTTTATTTCTTTCTAAAAAAAATTCACTGACCCTTATAACTATTAAAAATTAATGTTGTTAGCGGTTTTATATACTTCCTCCGTTTTTTAAATATTGCACCAATTGTATTTTGAGAAAGTTTCACAAATATTGCACAATATCTATTTTAAGAAAGTAAATATTTGTATTCACACTACAAATACCTTATATACCCTTATATTTAAACATTTGATTCTCTATTTTATGTTTACAATCACATGGGCACTTTTATACCTTTACCTTTCTCTCTTTTTCTTTTTCCACAATAAAAAAAATATGTGTCCAACCCTTATGGTGCATGACATTAGCGGTTTCCAAACCAAAAATAAAAGAAATTTTTTTTTTATAAACAATCCTAGATGGACAATATTATGGAAATTTGTTTTACAATGGATGCAAAATGGGAATTAATTTTCGTTTCAACAATATTAAGGGAAATGCTTTAAAAAAAAAATAAAAATAAATAAATAAATAAATATTAAGGGAAATCGTTCATATTTCTTTACTCTCTCTATTCTTGGATTTCCCCAAACAGCCACCATTTTTAAGAGCTCTTCCGAGTTCCGCCGCTCAAGTCCCCTCTAAAACCCCAAATTAACGGCCATCTCAAACTCCCTTCCAACCTTCAACAAGGTTTCTACTCTTTCTCAACTTTTGGTTTTTTCAATATGAATTTTCTTGAGACCCCATTTTCATTTTGATCATACTATACATTATACTGGATGGTAAAATCATATTCCATGTGGGTTTCTACCATAAGGTCAGTTTCTTGTAGAAATTTTAGTAAAAATTCTATCTTTATTCGTCAGAATTCTGCTTATGCTGCTGCTCAATTAAATTCTTGGTTTACTGATTCAACTTCTGATGAACATGTTACTAGTAGCAGTAGTAGTGATTTAGAGGATCAATTACATGAATTAGATACAAATAGAGTAATTGAAAATTTGAAGAATTTGAGAACTAAACCAAATCAGGCTTATTTATACTTTTTCAATGTAAAAGAACGTGGGTTTCGGCACAATGTCGAAACTTATGGTTCAATTGTTAGTATAATGTGCAATAGGGGTTCTGCTAGAATGTTGGATGCATTTTTGTTGGAGGTTATTAAGTCGAATTCGGACGAATTGGGTTTCGATGTTTCTGAATTGTTAGAGTTACTTGAGGTTGAAATGACTACTTCAGTGGTTAAAGTGATTGATGCCTTGGTGAAGGGCTATGTTAGTTTGGGTATGTTTGAAATGTGTATAGATGTTTTGTTTCAAACAAGAAGAAAGGGTTTAAAGCCTAGTTTGTTTACTTGTAATTACCTTATTAAGCGTATCATTGAGAAGGGTGAGCTAGACATGGCTTTGGCTATATACCGGCATCTTAAGATGATGGGTTTGAATCCTAATGTATACACCTATAATCTTATGATTGAGGTGCTGTGTAAAAAGGGTAATTTTGAGAAAGCGGTTGGAATGTTTGAGGAGATGGAAAAAGTTGGTGTCAATCCGAATGAATATTCTTATGGCAGCTACATTGAAGGGCTTTGTTCATTTCAAAGATCAGATGTGGCGTATGAATTGTTGAAATCTGTTGTTCCCATTGATAGTTTTAGCTACACCATGGTGGTTAATGGTTTCTGCAATGAAAATAAACTGAGTGAAGCTGAGACTGTTTTGCTTGATATTGAAAACCTAGGGCTCACGCCTAATGCGTATTGTTTTGGTGCTTTAATTCATGCGTATTGTAAGAAGGGGAATATTGAAAAAGCATTGTGTCTTGAAAGTTACATGATGTCAAAAGGTTTGAAAATGGATTGTGTTATTGTGAGTTACATTCTTCAATGCATGTGTACTAAGGGACTTTTTACAAATGTTCTCAGTCAATTTGAAACATACAAGCACAGGGGGATTTATCTCGATAAAGTTTGTTATAACATTGTTGTGGATGCTATGTTTCAGTTGGGAAAAGAGAGAGAAGCCTTGGAGCTGCTTGAAGAGATGAAGCGCAAGAATATGGTCCCAGATGTGATTCATTACTCCACTGTGATCAATGGCTACTGCCTTGAGGGAAAACTTGTTGATGCCTGGGCCTTTTTTGAGAAAATGAAACATGAGGGTATTCAACCTGATATCATTACTTACAATATACTTGCAGGTTGTTTTGCTAGAAAGGGCCTTGTAAAAGAGGCTTTGTTCGTTCTTGACTACATAAAAGACCAAGGTTTGACGTCCCTTGATACCCAAAGTAAAATCATTGAAGGCCTTTGTGTAGGAGGGGAGGTAGAAGAAGCTGAAAAGTTTTTGAATAGTTTAGAGAAGTCAACAGATAATTATAATGTAATGATTGATAATTACTCTGCTATGATTAATGGGTACTGTGAAGCAAGGGATACACGGAAGGCTTTTGGTCTTTTTGTCAAGCTTTGCAAGCAAGGTATATCTCTGAAGAAAAAGACCTGCTTAAAGCTGCTAAATAGCCTATGCAGTGAAGGTCAATTTGAGAGTGCATTTGTGTTGTGCAAAAACATTTTGGGAGTAGAAGACAATACTAGCATTATAATGTATTCAAAGCTTATGTCGACATTATGCAATTCTGGAGACTTAAAAAAGGCTCATTTGGTGTTTGACAAGTATATCGAAAAAGGTTTGATTCCTAATGCCATTATGTACACGATACTGATAAATGGGTATTGCAAATCGAATCTTACGTTAAAGGCCTTTGACCTTTTAGATGGTATGAAGCGTAGAGGTATTATTCCTGATATGATCACTTTCACAGTTTTGATTGATGGTTGCTTGAAGATGAGTTTGGAGTCTCGTTCTCACCCTAACAAGTTTTTGATCGAGAAAGCAACAAAATTTGAATCAGAGATGTCGAAAATGCAGCTGAAGCCTGATGCTGTCTGTTATACAGTGTTAATTGATAAGCGCTGTAAGTTGAATGATATCCAGGAGGCCATGAAGCTGTTCCATGAAATGATAGATAGTGGTCTACAACCTGATAATATGACATTTGCAACTCTACTTTCTGGCTGTCGTAGAGTAAAAGATGTGGATATAGCCTTGACCCTTTTTGATGCGATGGAAGAGCTTGATTTAAAGATTGATGAGAAAACCAAGTCATTGATGTCAGCATTGACACATGGTATATTGAATGTTAAAAAAGTACCCCTCACAGCTTGAATGCTCATAGTATAGCTTTGAAGGTCAATCAAAGTCATATAAGCTCAAGTATAATGATAGTGGCATTGAGCAATCTGATTTCTGTAAAGGTCACATTTTGAAAAATTATATGCATATTGTTGATTGATAATAAAAAAAAGGAAAAATTCATGGGAATAATCCCACCTTTGGGCCATTCGTTTTTAATAATCCCACCTTTGAGTTATTTTTTAATAATCCAACCTTTACCCCCCATTCTTTTTTATTGGTCCCATTTGACCGGAAACCGGTCAAAATTTTTTAATTTTTTTAATTCATCTCCTCCCACCTCTTCCATAGTCACCGCCAGAACTTCCACCCAAACCACCACCACCTCCTCAACTCCTCACTTGTCACCGGCCACCACTCGCCCAACCACCACCAACCTCAACCCTCACACTACCCCACCATCCAATCTCGAAATCACCCACCCAATCCCAAATCCCCAGCCCCGGCCTTCTCCTTCCCTTAAACCCCACCCACGTCCCCAAACCCAACCAACCTCAAAACCATTCGAAAACCCACCAAACCAAACCCAACCAACCTCAAAACCATTCGAAAACCCACCAAACCAAACCCAACATTGAGTTCGACGCGAAATCGGGGCGGGAGTTCGACGCGGCTTGAATTAGATGATGGGGTAGGTCAGCGACACCGGAATCGGGGGATGGGGTTGTCAGCAAGGTCGAAATTTGGGGGGGCAGGTGGCCGGATTCTTGAGACAAGCTAAGGGACAAGCAAGGTCGAAATTTGGGGGGGGGTTTCCGCTGAGGTGTGGTGGTCAGAGAAGGAAAGGTCGGAGGAGAGAGCAGGTGGGTTGTGAGGTCGGGGTTTTGGGGTTCGAATCAAGGTGGAGGAGAGGGCTAAGGAGAAAGAGATGGAGGGTGTAGGCGGTAGTCAGGATCGTGGGGTTCTAGGTGTGTGGTAATTGGGGTCGGGGGGTTCGCGCGGTGGTTGGGATCGGGTGGTCAGGGCCGGGGTTCAGGGTTTGGTGATGGTTAGGTGTGGGTGAGGGTGGAGGTTGTGGAGGCTGGGCGCTGGCTAGGTGTGGGTGAGGGTGGAGGTTGTGGAGGCTGGGCGCTGGCTAGGTTGGTGGTTGTGGAGTTATTATTTTATTTTATTTTATTAACAGGTTACATGACCGGTTGGTACCACTAAAAAAGAATGGGGGGGGGGGGGTAAAGGTCGGATTATTAAAAAATAACTCAAAGGTGGGATTATTAAAAACGAATGGCCCAAAGGTGGGATTATTCCCATGAATTTTTCCTAAAAAAATGTGACACAAGTTTTGAAAATCCTTCTTGGATTGATGCTTACTTCATTGATACTTAGATTCATTGCTTACTTCATTGATGCTTATCTTTTATTAAACTGCAGCTTCTAAAAATTAGGATGGAGATAAACTTGCATCTTCTGGGTTTGGTAATTGGACTGTTAGAGGAGTAATGAAGGATATTTATATATCAAGATTGGGCTACACTAAGGATCACATTAATTCCTATCCTCTTTGCAGCAGTTTTGGATTTTAACATTCGATGTCTTGGCCGTAATGAGTCTAGTTATTAGATTAGGGTTGATAGTTGACTATGTAAATGATGTACCCATGAATTGGATTTTTGAACTTCCTATTTTGGTAGAAGAATGATGCTGGTCTATTTAAATGCTGAGATGTATACTTGAAGCTAGTGTTGGTCTTACAGTCTATAGTTGTTGCTTTTTTGTTTTGCTGTCTTTTTTTGAATTGATATAATTCCTTGTTTTGTGATGAAATGAAATGCCCCACCAAAAAAAAAAAAAAAAAGAAAAAGGAAAAAAAGAAAAAAAAGAATAAAAATAGGATTTTTCCTGTACTGTTATACTAAAGTATTCTTATTCTTGTTCTTTTCATTTTCTATGTTAATCTAGATTCGGTTGGGGTTAGTACTATACATGTATTATGTATAATCCAAATTCTTCTTGTCTGCTGCTGATGTTCAGGACTCATTATCAGATTTGTGAATAGTGAGTAGGAACTTCATAGATGTGAAGGTGCTTAGTTAATTGGATTCTTTAATTTGAGCACGGATAATCCTTTGGAGCCTTGAAGAGGAGAAGGCAGCTTATCTGTGCAACCTTGGATCAGACAATGCGCATCTGCAAAAGGTAAAAAGGCAGCACGTCTATGCATGCCTTGTGATTTTTTAAATAAGATTTTGCTATGCGTGTTTTCTTCTTGTTCGTCGATGTTTCATGGGCCACTGGACATCATTATGTACAGTGAGATTACACATTGTAAATCTTATTCAAACTCAGAGGGTTTCTAGAAAGAGATGCAGAGTTTGAGGAAACGTCTCATCAAGTTGAATGCTTGTAAGTCATCCTCCATTGTTATTTGTTATCCCGTAGTGCAATATGGCTTTTTCTCTTAGCGCTCGAGGTTCCACATGTAAGCATCATCTGTTCGTTCTTTGCCTTTCCATAATTCGAATTCGTGCCTGTTTTATGCTTCTTATTGTATGTTGTTAATTGCCACACTAGTTTGCACTTGTTTAATTCACAACAGTTGGTTGGATGTCTTGACTCTTATCTCCAATCTTATGCTCAACTACTCCCTTGGTATCCTTTTGTCTTGTGTCTCTTTCAGTTTGTGGCTGGATATCAAGAGTAGGGGACTTTAGAAATCTATTCTGGTATATGTGTCAGATGATACGTTAATTGTTGTGTGCCTATGTCATAGGTCACTGGCAGTATCTATCATGATGTCCTGCTAGGCTGCTATTGCTTGAGGCTGTAATGGACAACCAAACCAAGCCTATTTATGTTGTGTGGGTTGACTAATTTTACACTGCTAATGAGATTGATTGCTAGAGATTGGATTACAGATGAGAAATCTATGAACAACTATATGCTCAGGTGCCCTGGAGGTCCAAAGTTAAGTGAGCATTGTGATTGATATAATTAGCTGACTTGAACAAACAATTATGGACGTATTGTGTATGGCCACCTGTTTACTAATAGCAGACCAGAATTAAAGTTAAACAAAGGATAGCGAGAAACATAGCCCTAATAACCACTGAACAACATGTGATTGTTGCAAACTCGATGCTTATCCATAGCTATTAAGAATATGATTTGATAAAACTTCTTTACAATGCCCTCCTTTGCAGCTAAGTAGGAAGGTAACAGAAGTGCATGGACACAGTTAATTAAGTGAATTTGTTTTGGTCGTCATGTTTGTTTCTGCATCTTAACCTCATCAATTCAGAAAGTGCAATTAGATTGCTGTTCCTTCCATTTGTTTCTTTCACAGTTTTGAAAATTTAAAGTGTCAACTGTTTGTTGATGTTGTCTTTGTTAAGTCAGGCAGCTTATGCTTATTTTTCTACGATTGGCACATCTATGATTTTTATGAATCCAAATTTTGACCGCCTTATCTTCGTGCACCTTTCTTTGCATGCATGACTGACTGAATCTTTGTTGTGAAGAGTCATCTATCTGACTTGCAAGAGTTGCAACATATCCTCATGTTTCCCCGAATCTTCTTTCTATCTGTAATTGAATGTTTTATTCAGATCCAATTGTTGCTTATACATGAGCTTTTTTTTTATTTTTCTTCCGTTAGGCATATGAAAGTTAGGCTTATACAATTGGATTGCATCAAGGGTCTGCATTAAGCCCTTTCCTTTTTGTAACGTTCTAGATGAAGTAACTAGACCAATCCAAGATGAAGTCCCATGGTGTATGCTGTTTGCGGATGATATCGTTTTGGTGGATGAAAATAAAGATGGGGTTAATGCCAAGTTGGAGCAATGGAGGCAAAGATTGGAATCTAGAGGGTTTAAGCTGAGTCGGAGTAAGACTGAATATTTAGTATGCCGCTTTGGTACTCGGAGGGGGACAAGCAATGAGCTGGTGAGTTTGGGTGGAAAGGACTTGACCATGAGCGAATGTTTTAAATATCTTGGGTCGATCATCCAGAAAAATGGTAACATTGATCAAGACGTGGCCTACAGGATTAAGTCGGGGTGGCTTAAGTGGAGAGCGGCCACGGGATTGTTATGTGACCGAAGCATTTCCTTACAATTGAAGGGAAAATTCTACTGGACTGCATAAGACCAGTGTTGCTCTATGGTATAGAATGTTGGGCTTCTAAGAAGGAGCACATTAAAAAGATAGAGGTTACGGAATTACGAATGTTAAGGTGGATGTGCGGGAACACTTTAAGAGATAGAATCAAAAATAAGGTTATTCGTAAGAAGGTAGGTGTGGCAGACATTGCAGACAAACTAAGGGAAAATCGTCTGCGTTGGTTTGGGCATGTAAGACGGAGACCCGAGGGTGCACCGGTACGAAGAGTGGGACCATGGAGGGGTTAAACGAGGGAGAGGGAGACCAAAAATGACTTGGTTGGAATGAGTTAGGAAGGCTATGAAGTATATGAATTTGCATGAGGATGAGGCATTGGATCGTAAGGGATGGAGGAGGAGGATCTTTGTCGATGATAACACGGAATAATCAAATTTGGTTCATGTAGCCGACCCCACTTATGGGATTAAGGCTTTGATTGATTGATTGATTGATTGAGGCATATGAAAGTTGTACCAATGATCTAATTCTGAAAGTTTATTATTTGATCTCTTTTTTAGGGATTAGGGCCTTTAGGGGAGCACTGCCTTGCTCATGCATGTAACAGCCTTAGCCGCCAAGAGTAAAAGTGAAAACCACCTAAAGTTTGGGATCAATTTCAGACATTAAAATCTTTTCTCACAAATTAGTAAAAGGTGACAATTATGTAACAATGTCTTATCAGCTGAACCATAATATACACCAATTCAACTGAATCAGAGCTAAAATATGTGCTTCTAAGCTCCTCTTATTCTGGAAGGCCTCTGTGGATATTTATTTCGTTATGCAAACATATTGCCATATTGATGTCGAATATTTGTAATGCCAGTAATATCATCAAAGAGGTGGAAACATGCTTTAAGGCAATTTTGTGGGCTAGTAGTGTAACTTCTTAGAAATCTCCGGTTTCTTGGGAGAAGATTTGTTTTTATTGTTTTGCTGGTGGTCTGAAAGCAAAATTCTGTATGTTCGCGACAAATTATTGGTCACAAAGCTTTCACTGGGCTTTGTCTGACAAAATTGATATATTGTGGCTTAAGTGGGTACATTGTAATTACATTAAAGGCAAATCAGACTGAGATGTGCCTATCAAAAGCAACATGACTAAGATTACTTGGATTCTTAGAAATAATTTGGCTTATAGAGCCATAATTAATTGGTGGGTTGTTTCAGTTGACCTTTAGAAAAGGGTTCAGTTTTCAATGCAGTATGCTTGTAATTGTGTTTTGTATTCTTAACCTGAAGTTCCTTGGAGGAGGAATACATGAAGTTTGCTAGTCGTAAATGCAAAGTTTATTACATTGCTTGTGCTATGTGTATGATGCTGAGCATGGATTAATGAGACGATTGTTTTTAGACACTCTTGTGGAGACACCATTTGGCAGATTGTGCTTCAAATTCTACATTATTTTAAAATCTCTCAATTTTTCGATAAAGAAGTGAAGTGACTCTCTCAGGCTTTGAGAAGAAAGATTATAGGAATATGTACTGTTTGAAGTCATAAAACAGAAGAATGTTAACTGTAATCTGTCTGCAGGGCAGTTTAATAAAACTATAACATCCTCTATGTATCTAGTAGTTGCAGTGAATGGACTACAGACCTGCTTTTGTGGTTGGGGCTTTTCTGCATCGATGTGATCTGTTAGCTGGTGGCCAGGCCTGAGCTGGTTCTTCTCTGGTTGTGCTTCCCTTTTTCATAGCACATGAAGTACTGCCCTTGAATCCTCCTAGTAGATGGGTTGGGTTGGAATGCTGATGCTTGTGGGAGCTTGGCCTCTTTCCTGCATACTTCAGTTGTTTTACCTTTTTGGTTGCTCTATTAATTTGATTTGTTCCCAAATCCTTGTATCTGGTTGCTACTTTATGCTGTTATGTTTCTGTTTTGGGTTTAAATTTCATTTCACTTGCCAAAAAAAGTTAAATTATATTTGTCAGATTTCAACATCTTGTAAACAAACAGCCATATACAGAATTACAGAGATACCTCTTTCTGTATCTACAATGCAAACAGCAGAACTGTAATACATACTAACAGTGCTACAGAACAACACAGCTTTTCTGGTATTTTGTACAGCCTCTTAACAACTTTTTCCACAAAACAATTTGAGCTAATGTCCAGGCTTCATGATCTTCAATTTCTATCAATCCGCCTGAACCCTTTTCTTAAAATCCCTGGGATCAATGATATCTCAAGAAAAGATACTATGGATTTTCCTTTTCCCCTTGACAGAACATACATTTTACTTTTAGGAACGACTGATGAATACTCTATTAGCTTTTTTCCGAACGTTTTAGTGCTTTTCGATCTCAAGCTGCAAGATCATCCTTTATATGTGAAGTTGTCAAAAGTTATGATCTTTGGATGCCTTGTTCTTAATAATTAAATATATTGTTTTAATTAATTTTTGTGTATCTCAGCTTCAGGAATAGTTTAAATATCACTGTTTTGTGGAATTTCCCATCAATCTTCAATAGCAACTGTCAGAATGTAAGGTATGTGACACACTGACTTGTGTTCTTTATGTTTGGTGTGCAAATGTTGCATTTCTTTCCATAGGGTTGTTGAGGGCCTGTTTACTAGTTGCTACTAGCTCATTAATTAAATTTGTTCTATTCCACTTGAAATATATGAGTACCATATAAATTTTCATGATAGCACACTTTTCTCAGAGAAATTGTGTATTTTGAGTTCCACTCATTTCTGTCTATCTAGATGATAGTAAGCTCTAATAAAATAAGTAGCACAAAATGCATTCGAGTACTTAAGAATGAGGATGCATTGTCATGGACATTCACATAGTTTATGTGTAAAATACTATGCACACTCATTATATGTTACTTTATAACTATAAAAAATGTAGAGTACATATTTGGGAGTAGGAGTGGATAAGCATTATCATGGAGTCATGGACACTTTTACGACATTGGTGCAAGTTACATGTACGTGCATGCAATGGATGGGAACACAGCAAGGAATGATATTATGTACATATGATGCTTTTTCTGATAAATAATATGCACTCATTATATGTTAATTTATAACTATCAATAACGTAGATGACATGTTTGGGAGTAGGAGTGGATAAGCATTATCATGGAGTCGTGGACACTTTTACGACATTGGTGCAAGTTACATGTACGTGCATGCAATGGACGGGAACACAGCAAGGAATGATATTAGGTAAATATGCTGCTTTTTCTGAAGATAAACCATTTACTCCCATAGTGTATCTTTTATTTATTGTTCAATTGCAACTTTTAATCATAAATTATTGCTTGCTAAACAGCCCATACATTGTTAGTATATTCTTTCATTTTCTTACTTCATGATTTCCATTGTCATATAACTTTCATTCTCTTGGCTGCTTTTGATTGTTGTCTTATTTTGTAAAGTTTGAATTTAGCTGATTGATTAAGGAATTGAGGCCGCCCAATTATTTTGGGAACTTATCTTACTGGGCTATGAGATAATAAAAAAAGTGTTGCACATATGTAAAGTTGATGTCCACTTTATTTTTGATAATGACAGTGCTTTTATACAGTATGAGATTTTCATTTTAGGTAATACTGTAGAACCCTTGAAATGGCAAAATATATTCAAGATTGTTCCAGTGGACATCAGTTGATGATTGACTCATATTGCCACTCTTATCTTTTATTCAGTCTATATTCTGGGATTTTCTTGAAATTGAGAATTACTCCGTCCCCTAGTGTTTGCCTTATAGCGATATTTTACTTTAAGATATGGCTGAGTGGAATTAAAGAGAGAAAAGTAGGGGGACTTAAAAGTATTGTTTGTGACTAGAGATGGAAATGGATCGGGTTCGAGGTGGGTGGATCATCGCCCGCCTCCATCCACCCCACCCGATCCATCCACCACCCGCTAAAACATCCACCCGAATCCATCCATCCATCACCCACGGGTGAAACGGATGGTTCGGGTGATAATCGGATGTACAGTATGAGCATTTAAAATTAAAACATTACATAACATTTAGTGCCGTTTGCCTTGCTGCTACCGCCGTTTGTCTTGCTGCGGTGGCGTCACCGTGACTCCATCAAAGAAAGCAGAGAGAGGCAGAGAGAAAGCCGTGGTTCTACACTCAAAACCTTTGAGTACACCAATTTTTTTGCAAATTTTTTGCAGTTGTTTTTGGGAAGAAAAAGGGGGGAAATTGATGAAAAATGGCGAGCAGAATGAAAAACAATGAAATTGAAGAAGGAGAATGGCAGAACACCTTGAAAGCTTTCTTAAACAAGGAGAGAGATTGGAGGGCCCTGCTTGTAGTCCAAATATTACTCTTCGCAAACCCATTAAAATTAGGGCTAGTATAAATGAATTTCAGAAATAAAAAAAAAAAAAAAATGTTTTTAGAAATATCCGGGTGATGGGTCGGGTTAACGGTTTGGGTGATGGGTGAAAATTGTCAACCCGAATCCGATCCGTCACCCGCATCCGTTAATCCGTCTTTCCCCTATCATCTGTTTAAACCAGGTTTTTCACCTGTCCAATGAGGCGAGTGGAGTAGGTGAGCGGGTGGCCCATTGGATATTTCCATCTCTATTTGTGACTAGTAAAGTCGTGACCTTTCATGTACATAACAATCTTTTAGTGACGGCTTATAAAGAAATATGGCACAAACTTTAATGGTCAGAGGGAGAATCTAATATTCTCTCCATCTATGCTCCCCTCCCCTCCCGAATTTTTTTTTTTTTTGTATGGAAAATCTTTAGAGAGGGAGTAAGTACGTACCAGAAACAAAGTGGGAAAAATGGATGAGGACTATTCAGGCAATATTTTTTTTATTTATTTTTATTTGGATATTCAGGCAATATTTGGTTGGGTAGTTTTTTCTTTCCTAGGAAAGCCTGATCCTATTTTATTCTGCTTGGTTGCAGATTAATTTATTTATTCTTAAGTATACTTGTAATAAATTTTTTTATTTAGAAGATGGAAAATATATTCTTTTAGTAAAGGATGAATGCTGGATTTCCTTTCCCTATCCGCCACCTTCAACTCTTTCCTTTGTCCTGCAGCTTTTCTTCCAAAGAACAATGAAATAATAATAATAAAATAAAAATTAAATTTTAATATTGAAATTTTTTTTCATCAAAATATTATGTTCTTTAAATTCAAAAATAACTTCATTATGTTTTCCCTCGAAACAAACACACCTCTCTTTCCCTGATTCTGAAGTTCTTTCCAGCTAACTACGACCATTAAAAAGCCATCTTTTTTACCTAAACATAAAAAAGTGCTGTTTTATGAATGTTTCATCAACTGAGGAAACTTTGTTAGTCACTGGCAAAGGTGAAAACGTAGTCCTGTCTAAATCTAATAATGCCTTGTGCTTTATTTATTGGCTTCCAAAGTCTGTTTTAATGGAGTATTAATTATTTTAACCTACTTTATTTCTTTTCTAGATGCTTTTAATAACTCTTTGCATTCTTTGGACATGAAGGGTGGTCCCTACTCCGATGTGGGTGGGGGGTTAAACCTGGTTTACAAGTGATGATGTTGAGAGCTCCATTATACATTAATCTTTGCATCTAATTTTTAAAAAATATTACTCCATCATTGCTTATTGTAATTGTCAGCTTTTTATGCATATCTTGAGGTGCTACCACATTATAAAATAACTCTGCATAAAAATTCATATTTGAAATTGGCAATGAAACTTAACTCACCTTGATTGTAAAGTTTATTAGGAAATAAATAGACTACCTCTGTTTTCATTTGGTCTATTAACTTGTTGTAGATGTGAACTAATAAAACTTTGAAAAAGGTAAGTGAGTGTAAGAAAAAAAAAAAGGTAACTGAACGAAACACGTAAAAACGGGGTAGATGGCAAAAAGTCTTAGTCGAAAATGGAATTAATTAGAAGTGGATTGAACAAAAGACATTCTGAAATGGATGTTGGGTATAACAAAAGAAAATGGTGGCATTACTTCCATAATTCCATTATATTATCTTTTCAGCTTGACATAGTGATTAAAAATGGTGGTTAAAATTTCACAAATGTTTGATCATCAAAATCAAATACTCTCTCCATTGCCAAGTAAAAGTCTCAGGTCATCCAAACATGTCTCATTAGACCTTTATTAATCAACCTAACCCCACTATCTTATTTTTTAATCACCTTTTCCCACCAAATCCTACTATCTTGTTTATTATATTCATCTTAAGATAATCAAATCTATTTATATTACAGAGTATTTTTTTTATTCACCTCCCTAACACATGTGAAAAAAGCATACAAGACTTTTATTTGGGGACGGAGGGAATATTTCCTTTGATTATGAGAAAGAGGGATTGTATATTTGTAACTAATGAGTTGATTAGCAAGCTAATGTTTAAGGAATGTATTTTTTTTTATTAAATTAATATCCTTGATTTAAATTTGGACTTCTTCATAGTAGTCACAAAGGCGGCTAATTATCCAAAAACAATTTTTCAATGCATTTTCATGATTATCTTTTGATGAGAAGTGAAGTAATACTGCTCATCCACTCCTTTTATTACTAGGATTATTTTTCCTAACTTAAATCTATATGTTTGTTCAATCAGGAAGGTTGCCACTTTTACTTCAACCTATTACTATCATGTGATTCAGAAAGCACCATATAGGTAGACATTGCAATCTAAGCAAAACAGAAAACTTTTCCATGACTAAAATTACCACCAACTGTTGTGGATAGCCCTGTTGCTTGCATCAGATGAAATGTTGTTTTCACCTAGTGCTGCTGCTTTTGACATAGTTTTTTTTTCTTATGTCTTGCACATATTATAGCACCCGTCTTTGGTTTAGTGTACCATTCAGTGAACTGTTTGTTGATGAACTGGCACGTTAAAATGACAAGGTTGCGTTTTTTTTTATATATTTCTATCATACTGTAAGTCAAGGGGTGAGATAGTGGTGTCTATTTAAAATATCTAAACTGCCCTTAATTTTTACTTACTCTTTTAAAATGCTTGTTGTATCGTGCATATAGATCTAGTATATATACAAAAAAAATGGTCGATGTACAATTAAAACTTTTGGTCTTACATACAAAAAAATGAAAAAACTAGGGATGTACATGTAGAAAAGGAAAAAAAAAAAAAAAAAAAAAAGGGATGTGCTTGTAAGAAATTTGGATGATTATAAATAGATGAAAAAGCAGAGGATCTACACAAAGGAAACATCTTTTGGGGACATATGATAATTTAAGATAGTATGGGCCATTTTCTTCCCTTCCTCTATTCTCTTGGGATGATGTGTTAATATTTAACTGTGTTGGTAATCTTGGTATTGTACATGATTACATTTGATGATATTCATGTATTCTTATATGAAGTTCGAACTGTGAGAACAAAGTTACCGCTTTTTATGCAAAAAAACATGCAAAATTTCAAAAAAAAAAAAATGGCTTAGTTGTTTATTTAGATAGTAAAATAGCCGAGTGTGACATTTAAACACCTACTGATACTGCGTATTTGTTTGAAGAACTTAGACATTGTGGGTCCATCTAATTTATAGTTCTATCCAAAAAAGTTTCTTTCAAAACAATTTAAATTTGCCCACTAGGCCTTTACTTCTTCTGCCTTGTTTTCTTACTTTTCCTCCCTCTACTTATATTCTGTCTAATTAACTTGAGCAAACCCTTCCTTAAAGCTCTCTTAAGAAGCATTCATTCTTCTTAGCCTAAACCCCGTTTTGTCCAACAGTACTTCTCTCTTCCACTCCTTTAAGTGATGGCTGCAGCCACTGACGTCCCCGAACCGTTAAAATATCAGGTATCTGCATATACCATGTATCAGAATCTGAGATTCTTATGCTACAACCTTTTTCCTAGTTCTTGTATTAATAATCTATCATTTTTGTTTGACAGACTTGGACCTTGAGAGTTCCGATACACTGTGAAGGTTGCAAGAAGAAAGTGAAGAAAATTCTCCAAAAGCTCGATGGTAACGATCCCCAACCCCTTTTAATTTTGTCATTAGTATGTATCATGTATGAATATTGGGTTTCACCTACGTAGTACTTAGCTTATTCTGCTATGATTTTTCCAAGTTTCAACGTTATTGCGAGTTTTGTTTCATATTATGCTCAACACTGCAGGTGTTTATCTGACAACAATTGATGCTCAACAACACAAGGTTACTGTAACTGGCAGTATAGATGCTCAGACCCTCCTTCACAAACTAGCCAAGTCTGGTAAACCTGCAGAATTATGGGCGGATAATTCTGTGAAGAACAAGAACATGCTTGAAACTCCTAGTAGTGCGAAAGAACAGACTAAGCACAAAAAAGAAAGCGATGGGAACAACAAAAATCAGAAAACACAGGGAAAAGCTAATGAAGAAGCCGGTCAGGAAAAAGAAAAAAAATCAGCTGATAATCATGCAAATCCTGCAAAAACTGTTAAAGGAGGTGAAGTCTCTGATAAGGCTCCTCTTGATGGTGATAAGCCGTTACAGTTAGAAAATGCAGGCGGAATTGACGGCGTTGATGGGAAGAGCAATGGCAACAGTAGTGATAAAAAGAAGAAAAACAAAACTAAAGGAAACAATGGTAATGCTGGAAACGATGAGAAGTCGAAACCTCCAGCATCAACTCCACCTGTATCAGTACCAGAAGCTGCACCAGTACCACCTGAGACCCCGGCACCTGCACCAACTTCGGTACCTACAGAATCTCCAATTCCTGCAGAGTCACCAGTGCCTACAGAAACACAAGCCCCAGCACAAGCAAAATCAAAATCAAAAGCAAAAGCACCGGCACAAGCACCAGCACCAGCACCAGCAGACGGGTTTTCAGGGCATTCGATGCACCATGGAAACCCCATCGAGCCAATGAACTTTGGACCTTCATCTAATTATGGACCTCCTAATCAAGGTTACCCAAATGGGCCGTATCACAGTCCTGACAATATGGGTCCTCCAAATCAGCAAAGTTACATGTACCCTCCTGCTCATTACCCACAACCTCAGCTCGGAATGAGTTACAATATGGCACAACCCAGCAGTAGTACCTCGTACTACGCTCCACCATACTATGCCTATGAATACCCACAGTATCATACAATGCATATTCCGCCTCCACCACCACCATCGAATCCAATCAATGAGTTCTATCATGATGATCAGTATTACAACGATAATGCAGATGAAAGTCGATGTAGTTTGATGTAGTATCATAGATTCATATTTGCTTCTAGGATTATGAATAACATATGCACTATACTGTCAAACATCAAAGAGAGAGCAAAATGAAAATTTTGTTAAAATTCAGGGTGGAAATTATATTTTCTTCCTGTATTAAAATTCGTAGTTAGGTATTATCCTAGACTAGGCTATTCTGTTAGTCTGTTAGAATATGTATATTTCCTTAGTTGTGACTTGTGAGGACTAAAGATCTTGCCTTTTCTTTACTATCTGACGTGCATCCCCCTTAATTCTGATATGTAAAGACATACTTTTTAGTTAACTTTGTCCTTTTCCTTTTCACTTTCCATTTTTGTTCTGTATATGAGGTTATTAACAACATTAATGTTGATCTTAGTCCTGGTGTGAGATTTGATCCCAGTCCCGGCCTTAATTCTCTCTTGCCTTTGTTTACTCTTTCCTTTTGTCTCATTCTTATTCCCTTATGGTTGGAATTTGAAAATTGTCTTTTTAATTAGTCTGGTTCTCATGCATAATAAGCGGTTTTATATGCTCGAGAATGTATTAGTACTTAAAAGTAGCTTTATTAAAGTAAACCTCAAGAAGAGTAGAAAAAAGGAATCTTATTAGGTGGAATCCACCTGAACCAAAACCCAAAGACTGCTTTATTTTCAATATTGGTCATTGAACATGGAGATAATACTTAAAATTGGGTATCATTGTATCGAGATCTTCCAAGCTATGTGTTCTAGCATAGAATATGGAGACATGTTAGAGTGATAGCCGTGTAGACAGATATAGGGGTGTCAAACAGGTCATTTGATTCAATTTTGATTGGATGGTATTAGATAACGTTTGCCGATCCCACTTATGGGATTAAGACTTTAATTGATTGATTGTATCAATTGTCAATTAATTTATTATCTTTCATGTAAGCCTAAGCATATAATTCATCTATTTTTGGATATTATTTGTCCAATATCAGAAAATTTACACGATTAAAATCAAATGTGATAAGAACACACATGCCCGTAGGATTTCCTTCCAAACAATTACAAATTACTCCATATTTCTTCAAACCATTAGTTGTTCAAGTAAGTTTTGTGTACTTGCCTGGAATCTTATACAAATTTGATCCCAAATGCACAATTTAGATCTTTCATCACCCATAGCAATTACTTTTTAATAAAGATAAGACAAACTCTAATATCTCAAAATACCAATATAACACTCTCATCTAGTCATTCATCTTCCAACAAAGATTCCAAATGATTAATCTCTATTATATAAGCCAAGAGGTGTGTTAGTGTTGTTTAGTTGAAATACCTTTAATCTTTTTAATTTTTATTTCATCTTTAAAGTGGTTAGTGAATTTAAATTTAAAAATTTAAAGCACATATCGCGTGCATATAGATTTGGCTAGTTTCTCATATTATAAGGTACTTGGCTCATTTCCCATAGTCATAACTTATCCTAGCTTCATTGAGTCATTTTTAGTAACTCTTGTTGCTTGTGAGCAATTCACAAGATATTTACAACTAAATCGTGAACTTATTATCATTGCTTCATATATTGATTATTGGCTTCCAAGTTCCACAAGTGCAAGGGGTCTTAAATTTAGTCATTGCCCCAATTATAGCTCCATCCTGTAATTAACTTGTCATTCCTAACATTACAGAAAATACTTCAAAAACCTTGATTTTTTTTTAAAACCTTAATTTTATTTTAAAAACACTCATTAAGGTAAAACCGCATTACATCAATTGTACCCAAGTTGTTCCAAGTCCCAAGTCATTTTGGGCCTCTAACAGATCCAGATGAGCACGTTTATATAGTACTTGTAATTCACATCAAAATAAGGTCTACTAGTTAAACTATGTGTCCAATTACCACTAATTCCGGGAGGCTAATCAAGCGGCGTATTACAATACAAGGCATAATTATCCTACTAATCCTAAATCCTAACTCTTATATGTAGCTTTAGCATGTCAGAAAAATGTAGAATCTCTATGTAATCGCGGTATGAGTTCATGATTACAAGTGTATGGAGGATGTTACTTTAGTCTTTAGAGGCAGGGGATTAAGCAGAGATTCACCAAGGTGGTGTAATGAGTTACCATGGCTTATTGCAGTAGCAAAGCTAGTTACAGCCTTCAAAAGAATTCTAAGGAAAAGCTGAAATACTGCAGATTTATTTGTGTGGATAATTATTAAGCTAGTATTACTGTTAACATAGTGTATGTTTAATGATGTATTGATAAGTTAAAGAGTTGGTGTAATGATTTAAATTGGTAGCAATAATGTTATTCTTCTGACTGAATCTTAAGCATATGATGCATAATATTTCATTATTGTACCCTTCCTAGATATTTGCTCTCCAAAAGGTTGTGTGGATATGATACATATAGTACTATTTCTAGTAAATTACATGGATTTAAGCTAGTTGGTTTCAAACCCGGCTTCAAAGTTCAAACTAATGGTGTTTCATTCCCACGGCTCAAGATCAAAACTACTTCGTATTAATTAAGCTAAAACAACTCTCTTACTTAGTTATTTTGATAGTAATAATGCCTATAGTTCTTAAACAACTAAGTTAATAAAATTGAAATAATAAGATTTGTCTAGTTGTTGGGTTGGATCAAACATTTACCCGCCCAAGTTTTGGTAGAATGGTAGAGGATATTACGTTCTAATTATAAATTAACTGTACTCCATCCATCTCTATTTAGTTTACACACTTTTCTTATAAAGTCGTCTCTATATATGTACCTACATGTTATAATTGTTTTTCTCACCTCACTGGTCACCATCCACTACCTATAAATAAAATATAAACCACTAACTATATCATAGTTACCCCACTAAATTTGACTAAATTTTTATGCTGGTTAAAGTATGTCAACTAAAGAAAGACGGATGGAGTATGAATGCCTGTGAAGAAAGAATAATTCTAACTTTCTAAGTCCAAATTTAGCAAATGCTCGAATCATGAACAACAACAGCAGCAGCAGCAACACTTGCAACCCAAAAAAAAAGGCCTAATGGTTTATATGACTTCTTTACTGATTTTACAAAGTCAGATGATTGAACAAGAAAACACATGTTATTTGTGACATGAGTTATTATACTGGATCTCAAAATACAGTAACATTTCATCATTAGCCGAATCTATCCCTTGAGCTTTTCATGCAAAGTGATAACTTTTAGCCAAGAAGGCCTAGACAAGATATCCTTGCACCAAGCACTCACATTAGGACGCTCCTCGAACAGCAGCTTAACTTGGCTGTTCATCAAGTAGTGTACAATAAGCAAATGGTGCAGATCGGCCAAGGTATAGGCTTCGCCAGCCAAGTACTTGGATTCGCGCTTCATAAACATCAAGGACCTTAGCCAACTTAACCTTGTTCTCTTCGACAATACCCATGTCGGGTTCCATGTCGGATATCTTTTTATAAACAAGCTCCGAATCTAGTTTGATTGCCACCGGGTCAAAGTGAAGTGCTTCAACCTCTACCCAAACCTCTACAAGTGCTATATTCTTCAAATCCTTGATTAATAATTGAGTTCCCTTGTTTTCATATTCATTTGCTATGTACCTTGTACCTTGTACCCTGTAATTGATCTTGATTCTGTTTTTTTTCCATGTAGCTAGTTTGTTAGAATTGAGTGTTTGTTATAATATACAATGAAACTTTAAATCAACAAATAATGATTTAAATTATGAACACATATTCTGGTTATTGGACAGGTTGGATTAAATTGAATACGCACACATCAAAATCATAGGGTCTCAAACTTACATTGATGACATCAATCAATTGTTCGTATAATCTACTTCGTATCATGCATACCGAAAAGCTTGATGTCTCCATCTTCAAGAGCCGGAACTTGACCAAATGGCTGCATTTACATGAAAGAACAAGTAAATATACCAAGTATGCACATATATGAGCTAGTTACATCAATTACTGAATTTGGGGTGTACAATTACTCAATTAGTATTAAAAGTCTTACTACTGTCAATTACCATACAATCAAATTTGTTTCAGGGATCTTAGTCCCTCTCTTTCACCCAAAAAAAAAATAAAAATAAAAAAAAATTAAGAAAAAAATAAAATAAAATTGTAACTTAAGATTGTCATTTATTAAGTTATCATATTGGTGTAGTGAAAGTTACAAAAGATCTGTTAGTAATTTAGAGTGTATGAAGTGTCGCGCCCGCGGTTGACAGAGGAGAGCCCTCTCCAAGGGCGCGACTAGCCTTCTACAGGTTTCAAAGGATGATCTCCAATTCATCCTGTCCGTGCCTGCGGCCTGGACACCCGTGTCCACGGCGATTCAGTTTTGCGGTTTTTTTGTTCTTTTTATTCAAAAGGTGAATTGTGAAATTGAAAAAGTAGGATTCATTTTCAGTTTTCTCTCCTCTCCAATGTATTCTCTCCACATTTCATTGATGAATCTTGCAAACTCATCATTGAAAACTCTATTAATCTAGCCAAATATTTGAGAATTTATCATCTAATTTCGGCTCAAAGTGCTAAGAACGATTTGTTGTCTTTTGTATCTCAAACAGAATTTCCGGTAAAAACACAAGAACCGTTGTGTGGGAATTGAAATTAATCTCTTTAGGAAAGTGTTTCACAAGCCTAAGACAAAGTATTAAGGTTTGAGACTCACGTGGTCATTGAAATTCTCATGTTCATGTTCGTTTGAAAGGTTTTGAAGTGAGGCAAGTTTATAATATTTCATATTAGTTAATTTCATTGTAATTTCGGTAATTCATTGAATTAGTAGTGCTTGGTTTGAATACACTTGGTTGTATTGATTTGGTTGTATAATTTTATTGTAATTATACACTGTTTTAGGTTTTGTTCCCACATAAGTTTATATTTGATTTATACTAGAAAACCTAACAAATCTAAAGAGATTAACTAGCATGTATAAGATTTTAAAAAAAAACTTTTAGCACCGGTTCTTTTCCAAAACCGGTGTCAAAAATGCCCAAAAAATTAATTTTTTTTTTTTTTTTTTTTTTTTGCATTTTTTTCACTTAAATTGATATATAAACACTAACATATATACAAAGTTACAGAAATTTACTTCTAATACTCCAAAAACCTGTTCTAATGAAGCATATAAACAGCAAACATCTAACTAAATTAAACAGCCCAAACTAAGCAGCTCAACAGGCTACAAAAATAACAAAACACAGCGCAACACTAAAGCAGCAGAGCAAGCACATCAACTCAGCATCACAGCACCACAACACTGCAAAAGGAAGCAGACAGCAGCACATCAACACCAACACAGTAGCGCATCACATCAACACAGGAAAACTCGACCTCACAGCAGACACATCAGTGTAGCAGAAACAACAGCTCACAGCAACAGCAGCTGAGCAGACACAGCCTGACAGCTAACATCAACAGAATAAAAACAACTACACAGGAGCATTGATCTTCAGCTGATACAACCATTTGCAATGATCCCTCTTCCACTAATTATCCATGGTGCTCCTATCCCTACAATGACATAACCTACCTACATGAAAGGAACAAAAAATTTAGCTAACAAATCATATCCCTTATGATTAGGAAATTTGTAAACATATTCATTCTGAAACAACAAAATTAAATTGTTTATTGGTTCATCCAAAAATGGCCTCTCAAATAGTCTTGGATTAGTAGGGGTAATGCTGTATAGATTAGGACCTATCCAACCGCCTTAATAAAATTGATTTATGGTGTTTGCAATTGTTTCTTTAAGTGTAAATTCAAAGAAAGAAGCATTACCTACATTATTTTCTTAATGGTGTAACCTAATGTGTAAACAACACAAGGATTAGGGAAACTAGACATGCATCAGCATCTCAAAGTTTCTCCAATAACAGCCTGCAATTGATGAATACAGACAAAGATAACTTGAAAGAGGCCACCAGAATGCATAGACTAGAGGCTCTATGAGTCCTTAACATCACCCCCCCACCCCTCCTACCACCACGCCCACCGGAAAACTAAGGCAAAAAAAATCAGTATATTGACCACACTGGATTATGGATCAATATTGGGGCAAGCTAGATCTAATGAGGGCAGGAGTAGGCTAACAAGGCTCTTGTCTTTCTCCTTACATTCTTCAAATCTCACATGGGATCAAAGGCTTACTCATGCAAAACCCTAATTAGCAACTACAATAGGTGGAAAAACCATTATATAAGCTTTTTTATGCAGTCCTGAACTCTTGCTGAAGAGCAAGATGCTTTCATCCTTAACCTCAACTATTCAGCAGTTGATGCTATTCCGATAGCGAGCTTTTGAATCTTGACAAAGATTAAGACAATGATTAAAATATAAAACCATCGCTCTACATAAAAAAACTATGCTAAAGAATTTGATCGCTCATAACTAATTATGACTGAGCAGCTGTTATCTGTGATTTCATCACAGTTAGCTCATATAAGGAATTTTTGAATTATTACATGGATAAATGGTGTGATGCTCACACAGCTTGTTAAAGTTAAGACGAATAAGTAGGGAACCTGAGAGTAGAGTTGGCAAATCTATTTTTTCTAGCAAGTGAATACAGTTAACATAATAGCTCAACTTCAGATTGAAGGCAATGCCCAATTCACAGTAGCAGTTTAGTTCAACCAAAAGTTACTAAGAAAATGCAGGCATATAGCTTGATACTGTTAGAATAAGAGTCACACTGCCACCATAAAGAAGGCATACAATTCTAAGCTCGAGTAACAATTTTTAGAACAACAACCACAGGTATAAAGTATATAAACAACTGGTAAGCTAGTACCAAAGGTGATAGGACTTAAAATGGTCAATATTCATTGAGAAAATCTGCTACACTGAACTGCCTTTGATTTCTAAGGTACTAACATGGACATTTTAACATTCAGATTACCATAGAAACACTCAATATGCTGCCACTGGTTTTTCGATATACAGCTTGCACCTACATACTACATAGGCTTTCATCCGACGGAAGAGGTTATTTTTCAGGCGATCATCCACATTCCCCTGTTTAAGAATAGTAATCTAACTACTCAAGATACAAACTACCGCTAATAATACACCTATTTTCTTATATTAATGACCTAGATGCATTTTATTGTAGCGATACTCAAACAATGCATCTGAAAGAAGTTAATTTCAACATGCTTGCTTGGAAGTTGAGACTTGAAGGACTTCCCTGCCATATATTTCAAAGGAGACCAAAGAGAACATCCTCTTTTCCCTCCTTAGTACGAATATGAGACGATTCTATCTTAATGTAATTGTCCACCACCTATTATTTTCTCACACCTATAGTCCAAAGCAGCTAATAGTATCGTACCAATTTTAATTTCTTAACAAATAAGTTGGACACATGAGTAACAATCAAAAGGACTATCCTACAAGCACCAAGCAATGAAATCCCATAATCTAGTACAGAAGCCAATTAAGACAAGGGACATTGTAAGACTCTACAAGCAAAGAAGTATGAAAATATGGGGATCATCAAATATGAGTAAAAACTTACATTTAGAATAAAAGGTTCTGGCAATGGGCACTAGATGGGTTTATCATTGTCAAGAGGCTCAACTGGATGTTCAACAGGTTTAAATTTTACACCTACATCTATACCATCAGCAAGAGGCTGTGCAACCTCGGCCATCGTGTCCTTCTGGAATCGGGGCTGAGACCTCCCTTGCATCCTGTGTCCATTGAAAACGCGAAAATAAAATCATAATCAGCAATCAGCAGGCATCGAGCTTACGACAATGAACTACAAGCAGCATGAACTTGAAGAGCAATATTAATAACAATGAAGCACACCAATCCTTGGCAAAAACACACCAAAAGCAGGTTCTAGACATGATTAAAGACAACCCAATAAAGATTTTGGACACAATTTCGGATACTATGTGACTCAATGATCTTAAAGGACAATGCAATAAGATACATGACTAAACCTGGTTATATTTCTCAAGAAAACTCAAGACAACAGAAACCAAGCAAACTGACCAATTATGTAAACAATGAACCATCGATTACTTTGAATTGACTCATTCACAGCCTCATTAATTTGTATAAGAGGATGTCACATGCTCCTAATCTCTTTCTTTAAAATCCACTGAGATGTAAGAAAGGACTTATCTGTAATTATATATATATATATATATATATATATATATATATATAAAGGACTTAATACAGAACCTTAGAGCTCAGTTTATTCCAGATAGACGAAAACAGAAAATGTCTTTCAATAAACAGTAGACCTAAGAAATTCAATTTTTCATTTTAAAAATCTCGGAACTCAACTCACAAATAAAAACCCATACAAACAACATGAAGCTTAATCGACTGATAACAAACAAAGAAATTTCGCCTAAACAAATGGCAGAAAAAATCAGCAAATTAATTTAAATTCAAAAACATATATTCAATTATTCATACCTGAATTCATAAGCACCATTAACGTGCTTTTCAGAGTACCTCAAAAACAAATCCCTCCTCCTCCGGCCCGTTGTCTATGCGATGATGGTTCTGAAGAATCCAAATTCTGAAACTATAATATCAATAATTGCTTCAATTGCAACTTTAATCATCAACAACATAAAAAATCAACCCAAAAAAAGATAAATCACTCAAATTCAACACAAAAAAAAAATTCCAAATAAACAAATAAACCCCAAAAAATTGCAAAATTGCAACCAAAAAAACAAAAAATAAATAGAACAAAGAAACCACAAAAAAATCGAAAACCAATCGAAGAAATAAACCCCAAAAATCGAACACCGATCGATCAAATAAACCCCATTAAAAACGAAACGATTTCGCACAAATACACCCACAAAGATTCAACCCAAAAAATTCGAAAACACATCAAACATATCGAAAACAACAGAAACATATATGCAAAAATCCACGACAACCAAAGTTTGAAACTAAATCGAGGGAAAACAAAAAAAATCGAAAACCAATCGAACAAATAAACCCAAAAAATTGAACACAAATCGATCAAATAAACCCCATTAAAAACGAAACGATTACGCACAAAAATACACCCACAAAGATTCAACCCAAAAAAATTGAAAACACATCGAACATATTGAAAACAACAGGAACATAAAACTGCTTCAACCAAAAGAAATTGAAAAAATAAATTTCAAATTAAACAAAACCCTAAAAGCCCAACTAAAAAAAATTAAGAGCGTACCTCAAAAGCTGCTTCATGGAGGAGGAGAGAGAGCTAAGAAGTCACTTCAATGGAGGATTCAGATCGCACTTCAATCGTTCACCACTTGCTTTAACTCGAACAAGATTCGAACGAAAATTAAAGACCTCACAGTACACGAGAGATGAAAGCAGAACGAGATGGGAACGAAAGAGGAAGGAGAGATGAGAGCAGAACGAAAGATGAGAGAGAATGAGGGATGAGAGAGAACGAGAGCAGGGCAGAACCAGAGATGAGAGAGAAGGAGAGCAGAACCAGGGAGAGTGAAATAAAAAGGCGGATTAAAGAGATATAGCAGCCCGATTTTTTTTTTTAATTTCGCACCGGTTTGAACCGGTGCTAAAACACTATTTCGCACCGGTTTGGACTGAACCGGTGCGAAATCCTTTCCACCTTTTTTTTTTAAATATTTCGTAATTCGCACCAGTTTGAACCGGTGCGAAAAAATTGATTTCGCACCGGTTTATTAGGAACCGGTGCGAAAAGTATTTTCCCCAATCCCGCCCATTTCTTTTCCCACCGGTTTCAAGAACCGGTGCGAAAAGTGTGCTGCGTAATTAATTTTTTTACTAGTTGATGTAAAACATGAGCTGAAACATAAGAAAGAGGACATATCTTTGTCCGAATTGGCTACACATCTTCAAGTTGAAGAGGGGATAAGAGCCATGGAAAGTGTTAAGGATGGGAATCCTAGCATATCCACCATATTGTGGTGGAGGAAGGAAAATCTAGTGCTTCAACAAGTGGTAAGAGAAAGAATAACAATTCTTTCAAAGGCAAGTACATAAACAAAATGAATAACAACAAGTTCGCTTGTTGGGAATGCGGTAAGGTTGGACACTACAAGAAGGACTGCTACATTTTCAAAAGGAAAATGGAGAAAGCCAAGGAGGGTCGTACTTCCAATAGCAAGGACGCATCCACCAAAGGTAATCCTTTACATGAGGTTGAATTTAATTCCGTTTTGGATTTAAATGCAGCGGATCCTAACATTTTTATGGTGCAGGATGATGACTCATGGTGGGTTGACCCGGGGGCTTCTAGGCACGTATGCAAGATGAAGCTTTGGTTCAAAATCTTTCATAAGGTTGCTGATGGAGAAGACCTCTTTATGGGGAATAACTCAATCATCAAGGTCCTTGGAAGAGGACAAGTGGAGCTAATGTTTAGTTCGGGGAATGCGATCATTCTTAGGGATGTGTTGTATGCTCTAGAGATTAGTAGAAATCTTGTGTTCGGTCTTACCCTGAATAGTCTTGGTTACAAGCTAGTGTTTGAAGCTAATAGATGTATAATTACTAGAGGTGCTACATTTGTAGGTCGTTGTTACTTGAGTAATGGTTTGTTTAAACTCTCTTTAAGACAAAACTTTGTACTGGATAATGATGTGTGTTTGAATGTTGGAAATGATATTGGTGTGGATTTATTTTATTTGTGGCATTCAAGGTTAGGACATGTTAATTTTAATAAGCTGATTTTCATGTTTAAGAAAGATTTGATTCCACGTGTTATTACTCCTAATAAATGTTCTACTTGCATGTTAAACAAGATCACAAGAACACCTTTTTAAAAGGTTGAAAGAAGTTCTAATATTTTAGAATTGATCCATAGTGACTTGTGTGATTTTCTTAGTACTCCTTCTTTTGGGAATAAAAGATACATGGCTACATTTATAAATGATTATTCAAGGTTTTGCTATGTGTATCTTTTATACTCCAAAGATGAAGCTTTGGTAAAGTTTGATATTTATAAAAGGGAAGTACAAGTTCAAGTAGAGTCATTGATTAAGAGAATAAGAGCCGATAAAGGAGGAGAGTATTATAATCCAACTTATTTCCAATATTTGGGTATAATTCATGAGACTACAGCGGGTTATGCACCACAATCAAATGGTGTAGCTGAAAGGAAAATAGAACTCTTCAAGAAATGGTTAATTCCATGTTATCTTACTCCCACTAAGGGAAAAAAATCTACTCCTTATGAACTTTGGGGTGAAGCAATTTTGACAGCTTGTCACATTCTTAATCGAGTTCCCACTAAGGTAAAAAAATCTACTCCTTATGAACTTTGGTACAAAAGAAATCCAAACTTGAAATACTTGAAAGTTTGGGGTTGTAGGGCAATTGTGAGAGTGCTCGGTAACAAAAAGAGAAAGCTCGGTGAAAGGGGCTTGGAATGCATTTTTATAGGTATGCTGAGCATAGTAAAACCTATAGGTTCTATGTAATAGAACAAAATGACTATATATCGATACATTAGATTATTGAGTCAAGACATGCAATTTTTTATGACCGATTTTCATCAATGAGTAGACCAAAAGATCTACAAATAAGTGCCAATGATAGGGAGATAGTAGAGTTGAATGATCAACTTGAAACTCATGAAGATTCATTCGATAATGAGAATGATGAAACTTCTCAAGTTAGGAGAAATACTAGGAAAAGGAGACCTAAGAACTTTGGTGATGACTTTATAATTTATTTAGTTGAAGGTTCTAGGGATGTCCTTAGTTTAACTACTCCATATTGTTTTAATGTGGATAGTGACCTAAAGAGTTATAGCGAAGCAATATCTTCTCAAGATAGTGAATTTTGGAAGGAAGCTATAAATGATGAGATGGATTCCATCATGGGAAATAATACTTGGGTATTAGAGGATTTACCTCCCGGTTGCAAACCTCTTGGTTGCAAGTGGATTTTCACTTGGAAAAGGAGACCGGATGGTTCCATAGTGAAATTTAAAGCCAGATTGGTTACCCAAGGCTTTAGGCAAAAGCGTGGTGTTGATTATTTCGATACCTATGCACCAGTTGCAAGAATTACTTCCATAAGGTTATTGATTGCAATGGCTTCAGTTTATAATCTAGTGATTCATCAAATGGATGTCAACACAACATTTTTGTATGGTGAACTAGAGGAAGAAGTGTATATGAAACAACCCGAAGGGTTTGTTTTGGTAGGAATAAGGTGTGTAAATTGGTTAAGTCTTTGTATGGACTCAAACAAGCACCAAAGCAGTGGCGTCGGAAATTTGATGACACAATATTGTCCTTTGGATTCAAAGTGAATCAAGCAGATAAGTGTATATATAGCAAATTTGATGACAAAGGGCATGGTGTTATCATTTGTCTATATGTTGATGATATGCTTATATTTGGTACAAGTCTACAACAAGTAGAAATGACCAAGGAATTCTTGTCCTCATCTTTCCAGATGAAGGATTTGGGGGAGGCGGATGTCATTTTGGGCATTAAGATTATTAGGGACAACGGAAGACTTATTTTAAGTCAATCTCATTGTATTAAGAAGATGATCAAACGGTATAATATGTTTGATAAGAATCCTGTGAATACCCCCATGAAATCTAATGTTAAATTGGTTAAGAATCCGGGGAAAACGATTTCCCAATTGAAATTTTCAAGGATGATTGGATCCTTGATGTATGGCATGATAAGTATAAGACCGGATATTGCATTGGCTGTAGGAAAACTTAGTAGATTTACTAGTAACCCAGGTGTACAACATTGGTTTGCAATTCGGAGGGTCTTGAGGTACCTTAAGGGTACATTGGCTTATGGTTTGAGTTATAGTGGATTTCCTTCGGTTATAGAAGGGTATATATTCTGATGCATGTTGGATCACTTACAAAGAGGATGACTCTTCTGTTAGTGGTTGGGTGTTTATGTTTGGGGGAGGTGCCATTTCATGGTCTTCCAAGAAACAAACTTGCATTGTCGATTCCACTATGGCAGCGGAGTTTATAGCTTTAGCTTCAGCTAGTAAGGAAGCTGAATGGTTGAGAAATCTCATGTTAAAATTGCCTTTATTGCCAAAGCCTATGTCACCGGTCACTAGTAGAAAAAATGAAATAGGCACCCCCCCTTTAGCACCGGTTTTTGAAAACCGGTGCCAAAAGAAATGGGCGGGATTGAAAAATTCGGTTTTGGCACCGGTTCGCCTTAAACCGGTGCCAACTATGGTATTTAGCACCGGTTCAAACCGATGCGAATTAAAAAAGACAAAAAAACCAAAAAAAAATATTAGATTGGCACCGGTTAACCGGTGCCCATTTAGTTTTATAAACCCTTAACCTAGGCTACCCCCTCTTTCTCTCTCATCCGCCTTTAGTTTTCCATCTCTTCCTTCTCTCTCTGTTCTTCTTCTAGCTCTTATCTTTGTTCTTTCTCTTATTCGCACTCTCTTCTCTTTTTTTTTTCTTTTAATCTTCTCTCTCATCTCTTCTGTTCGTTCTAATCTCTCTTTTCTCCCTTCCTTCTGATGTTTTGTTCATTTCTCGTTTTCTTTTATTTCTCTCGTTCTTCTTACTCTTCTCAACAATCAACGACACCAACACAACAACCATCGTCGCCGCCGTCAATTATAACTACCATGCAAGGTATTTTCTTGAATTTTTTGGTTTTTTCTGTGTTTAAATTTCTGGGTTTCTGGGTTCGAAATTTTTTTGATTTTTTTAGGTTTTTCTAGGTTCGAATTCCTGGTTTTTTTTTCTTGGTTTCTTAGTTTTTTGAATTTTTTTGGTTTTTTCTGTGTTTAAATTTCTGGGTTCGAATTTTTTTCGATTTTTTTGAGTTTTTCTAGGTTCGAATTCCTGGTTTTTTTTTTCTCGGTTTTTTCTTGGTTTCTTAGTTTCTTGAATTTTTTTGGTTTTTTCTGTGTTTAAATTTCTAGATTTTTGGATTCGAATTTTTTCGATTTTTTTGGGTTTTGTAGGTTCGAATTCTTTGGATTTTTCTAGGTTTTTTTGTTTCTAGTTTTTTGTTGGTTTTTTTCTTGATTTTTCTTTGTTCAAATTCTGGGTTCGAAATTTTTTCGATTTTGTTTGGGTTTTTCTAGGTTTGAATTCCTGGTTTTTTTTTTTGTTTTCTCTCAATTTTTTCTGGGTTTATTAGTTTCTAGGTTTTTGTTGGTTTTTTCTTTGTTCAAAGTTCTAGGTTTGATATTTTTTCGATTTTTTTAGGTTTTTCTAGGTTCGAATTCCTCGGTTTTTTCTAGGTTTATTAGTTTCTAGGTTCTGGGTTCGAAATTTTTTCTGATTTTTGGTGGTTTAATTTAATTGATGCAGGTAGTATTACAACTGCAGCGATTTCTCATAGACGAAGGATTCAAGATTCAAGGATTTTGGTGTTTTGTTGTTCATTGTTACGTTTTTATTTTTTATAAATTGTAAAATAACAATTTATTTGATATATATATTCATGTATATTACGATTTTGGTGTTCACTGGTGATTAATGCTGATACGATTCTGGTTTTTTTTTTTTAGGGAAACGATTTTGGTGTATGTTTCTGCTGATTTTGAAGTGTAAAATATTACAATTTTTTTTTTAATTTTTAAGGGCAGAATAGGCACCGGTTAACCGGTGCCAATTGTAAGTAAAACCAAAAAAAAAAACGCGGCAATCACTTTTGGCACTGGTTAACCGGTGCCAAATCAAGTAGTTAGCACCGCTTAACCGGTGCTAAATGCTTTAGTTGGCACCGGTTTTGAACCGGTGCCAACTTTTCATGGATTTGGCATCCCTCAAATCCCCAACGATTCAAAACCGGTGCGAAAGGGGGGGGTTTGAACCGGTGCCTTTTTACCTTTTTCGTCTAGTGGGTGGATATTCATTGTGATTCGAATTCGGCATTGATAAAGGCATATAGTCTAGTGTATAATGGTAAGTCTCGGTATATTTCTCTTAGGCATAGCCTAGTGAAAGAGCTTATCACTAATGGGGTTATAAGCCCTGACTTTGTTCCTACAAAATTGAATTTGGTAGATTGCTTTACTAAAGCAATGCCAAGGCATTCCATCATCTTTGCTTTGAATGGAATGGGTATATGTCCAAGAAACACGAATTTGTGAAACCTAATCTAACGCTTGAAGAAACATAAAGTCTTAGATTCAATGTGGTTGAATTGCATTTTTGATGTTTGTTAGCAATATTTTGTGACCCATATTGCTATGATACTTGTGATGTTATTAGGTAGCGTTTATTTAAAGTTCTACAGATTTAGAGTTGAGAAGCTTTAAATGTGTTAGGAAAATTCTCCTACTTGTACAATCTCTAGTACAACAGAAATGAGGGAAAATAAGAAAATTACAATAAATGTATAAATTCAATTACACATACAAACCAAGCAAAACAAGTCTAGAATGAAAATTACAGAAGAAATCAAACTAAACTACAAGTATGAAAGAAATACACTTGCCTCACTCCAAGCCAATGAAACCAAGTAGAACATGAGAATACCAAGGACCACGTGAGTCTTCAATACTTGATACTCGTCTAAGGCGTGTAAACACTTTCCTAAAGCGAGTATTTCCCCCACAACGGTGCTTGGATTGCACTGGAAATTCGCTTTAAGATACAATAGACGAACACTACAATCTTAGCATTAAGAAATGTAGTAAGATGATCAAATTCTCAAAAAACAAACTTAATTGATAGAGATTTAGATGAAGAGATTGCAAGTTTCTTCAAGTAAATTTTAGAGAAGAGAGAATATTAGAGAGGAGAGAAAAAACTATCTGTCTCCATCAAAACGAAAACTCCTTTAATTAAAAGAATAGCCGTAAAAACCGCAGACAAAGGAAGCAGCGCGGGCGCGACTCACAGAGGCGCGGGCGCGCCTCCCCAAATCTGCCAAAATTTTGCAAGATTCCAGAGACTTGGCGCGATTTTGACGCGCTATTATCACGGGTCGCGCCGACCTTGCGCGGGTGCGCTGAACAGTGGCGCGGGCGTTCCACTCCGACACTCTAAATCATCAACAATATGAAGGTGTCTTATCACAAGGGCACTATTACGTATGTGAGAACCTACCTATGTAAGTTCGAAGTTTAGCCGCTTCAAGAAGTCTAGATTGACATATTGACTTTGATGAACTTATGAAAGATACATACAAATGGCTGTAGAAAAGTGTCAAGTGATGTTAAATTCGATTTGCCATGTGTGTATTTCACCTTCGAATGGTCGGAGAAATCCGGGTGATTCAATCCGTAGGGAAATCATGGGATATGATCATCGTTAAGTGTGTTGTACTAGGTGTCAATTCAATCCGTAAGGACATTGGCATTGATGCATGAGATGTGGCTTAATTGATAGAAGTGGAGAAAGTTTTAAAATTATACACTCTAAATGGGGGAGGATTGTTAGTAATTTAGAGTGTATGAAGTGTCGCGCCCACGTCATGAAGTGCCACGCCCGCGGTTGACAGGGGAGAGCCCTCTCCAAGGGCGCAGCCAGCCTTCTACAGGTTTCAAAGGATGATCTCCAATTCAACCTGTCCGCGCTAGCGGCCTGGACACCCGCGTCCGCGGCGTCAGTTTTGAGGTTTTTCCGTTCTTTTTATTTAAAAGGCGGATTGTGAAATTGAAAAAGTAGGATTCATTTTCAGTTTTCTCTCCTCTCCAATTTATTCTCTATATTTGAGAATTTATCATCTAATTTCGTCTCTAAGTGCTAAGAACGATTTGTTGTATCTCAAACAGAATTTCCAGAAAAGGGATTTGTTAAACATCGCCCACAAATCTCTACATGAAACCCGCAATTATTTTTACTTTGACGCTTTTGCCCTTTTTCTAATTTTTACCCAAAACGTAATTCTTTCTCACATAAAATTTGGAGCAGGACTGGATCACCGAGGGACACCAATGAGTCGTCATCGTCGTCGGAAAGCGAGCTATTTTGCAGTAACAAATTACGAAATGCTGGCCGGCGTATGGCCTGACCGCCGCCACCGTGGCGGTGGCGTCTGCCGGGAAGCCTCCACCGTGGCTACGACGCTTGGCCGGAACGCCGCCACCGTGGCTGTGGCGTTCCAGCTAGACGCCAGTACCATGGTGGTGGCGTCCTGGCTAGGCGCCACCGCCACGGTAGAGGCTTCCCGCTAGACGACACCGCCACGGTGGCAGCATCCCGGCCAGACACCACCGCCACATTTCAGAATTTTTTTTTTAATTTTATTTAAAGTTTTTGTTTTTTTTTTTTGGTTTTTTTAACTTTGATAAATTTGAAATTAAATAGTGTTAATAAGTTCAAAAAAAAAAATTATGTTTTAATTTTGTATGTGTAAATTTATGTTTTAAATATGTGTTAATAATTTCAAAAAAAAAAACAAAATCATGTTTTAATTTGAAATTATGTTTTAAATATGCGTTAGTAAAATTATGTTTTAATTTTGTATGTGTAAATTAAATATGTGTTAATAATTTCAAAAAAAAAATTAAGTTTTAATTTTGTATGTGTATGAATACTTTTATACATAATTATGTGTAAATTTAGAAATTCAATGTATTATGCGTTAAATATAGAAATGAAATTTACAAACACTACTAGAAATAGGCAGATTTCCGACGGACTGTTTCCTACGGACACGTATTTCCGTCGGAAAAATCAGAAATTTCGACGGATTTTAACTCTGTCGGATATTTCCGACGGAATATGAATTCGTCGGAATATATGGGATTTCCGACGGAATATTCAGTCGGAATATAATGATATAAAAAAAATAAAAAAATAACCCCGGTTCCCCTCCCCCTTCATTTCATCTTTTCTCTTTCTCTTTCTCTCTCCTTCTCATTTCTCTTTCTCTAGCCGCCCACTGTTTCTCTCTCCTCCTCCTCCTTCTCTTCTTTCTTCACTTTCCTCTTCTCTCTCTGGTCTTCTTCTCCTTCTCTTGCCCTCCCTCATCTTTCTCGGTCTTCTTCTCATTTTCCCTCCTCTTTCTCTTGTTTTTTCCTCTTCTCCCTCCGTTCACCACCAACATCAAGCACCGTCAACAACAACAACCAACATCAACCACAACAACAACAACGGCGCAACAACAACAAAGCCAACGACCACCGTCGCGAGCCACCCAGTCTCAAGGTTTTTGTTTTGTAGATATGATCTTGTAAGTTAGGTTAGAGTGTAGATCTAGTTAATTTTGTATATAATTGTAATGTTAGTTTATAAATTTTATTAGACAATTGTATATTTATATATTTCTTTTAATTTTCGTTGGTAAATTATCGTTTTTTTTTTAAAAATTTTTTTAATGAAATTCTGATTAATATGTAGATCTACTGGTTTTGATTTTTTTTTTTGTGGTATTTTTTGATTATGTGGTGTTAATTTTCGTATTTGTGGGGTTAATTTTTGGTTTTTTGGGGCTTTTCGTTTTTTTGGGGTTGATTTTCCTTTTTTTTAGGTTAATTTCGGTTTTTAGGGTTAATTTTTGGAATGGTGGTGGTGTGTAGTGGTGTCGGTGATGGTGGGGTGGGGGCTGGTGTAATTTTGGTGCTAGGTAAGTTAATCGTTGGGGTGGTTTCGGTTTGGTGTGGGTGGAGTTTTGGTTGGGGTGGTTTTGGTTATGGGTTATGGGTTTTGGTGGTGGATCTGGATGGTAGTGGGGGGTTTGATAGTGATAGGGTGAATTTAGGCGGTGGTGGTGGGTGAATAGCGGTGTTGGGTGAATTTTGATGGTGGCAACAGGTGCGGTGTTGGTGGATCTGGGTGGTGGTAGGGGCTGTTTTTTTTTTTGTTTTTTTATTGACTTTTCCAGCGGAACAGTATCCGTCGGAAATTTCCGACGGACTTTTCCGGTGCCGAATCCTCTTCCGACGGAACAATTTTCCGACGGAAAAAGTGTTTCCGAAGGAATTTCCGTTAAAAAATGTCATTTTTCCTACAAAAGGTTTTCCGACAACCGGTTACGACGGAAATTCCGTCGAAAACGGGTTTTCTGACGGAATTCAGAGTGATTCTAACGGAATTTTTCCGTCAGAAATGACCTGTTTTCCAGTAGTGAAATAAAAAATTTAGAAATTACTTATGTGTTATTTTTGTGTTAAATGTATTAATTTAATATTTATATAATTATATGTATTTAAAAATAATGTCATTGTTGCAGGATTATGGTGGAGACGGAAATGATTTTAGTGGGATTTTTGTACATGATGGTCTCTTCGAACGAAGATGCTCAACAAGCGATTGATTGGGCAAAATAGGTTGCAATTAGATCTGGTTTTTGTTTAGTAGTAGCAACTCATAAATCTTAACGGGATGATAGAATGGATCGCATTTTGAGATGCGACCGTTATCGTAAAAGGGAGGAACGAGATTTCAGTACATCGATTCGGTTTGATACAAAGCGGAAAGGTTGTGGGTGTGAGTTCAGAGTAAAGGTTCGATAACACCAAAGTCGTGACGGTTGGGAAGTGAAGGGTTACTCTAAATGGGGGTATCACACCATGAGATGATAGTATATGAAGGGGGTCATAGACAGTTAAACGACCTAAGTCCTGCTGCAAAACTAATTGTCAAAGAAATGAGTGATGCTCAAGTGAAGCATGCTAAAATATTAGCATTTGTGTTAGAGAAATTTCCTAAAGACTAGCCAAACCGAAGACACATCTACAACGACATACAGAAACTGAGGTTTGAACGGTCAGAGGGAAGGAACCCTATACAGCAGCTTCTACACCAGGCACAAGCACATGGTTACCTGTTCTGGTTTAATTCTGATGAAGAGACATTGGAGGTGACTCATTTATTCCTTGTGCATCATGATTGTGCTGATATGATCAAGTCTTGGACATCTATGATTTTGATCGATTCAACATACAAGACAAACAAGTACAAGTTCCCACTGGTTGAGATGATTAGGATGGCTCCAACGAACCAGAATTTTTTGATTGGTTATGCAGTCATCAAGGATGAGACAACTACGAGTTATTATTGGGTGTTAGAGAAGTTGAGAAACTACATCAGCCCTAATGTTCAGCCATCAGCAATCGTCAGTGATTGTGAGGGAGGTCTCTTTGCCCCTATAGCGGAGCTGTTTCTAGAATCAAAGCATTTACTGTGCACATGGCACATCAACAACTGTGTGAAAGTCAAAGCCTACAATTGTTTCAACAAGAATTTAGATTCGGCAAAGAGATTGGTAAATGGTAAGTGGCGGAAGATCCTGCAAGCTACCATAGAGGCAGAGTACGATCAAGCCTTGGATAACTTCAAGGATGCGTACCAATGGTGTCCGACAGTGGTAAACTATGTGATGCAGCAGTGGATACTTCACAGGGAAAAGTTTGTCAAATATTGGACAAACCAAGCTCTTCATTTCGGAAACACTACAACATGTAGAGTTGAGAGCGCTCATAGAGCTTTGAAGGACTGGACTGATTCTTCCACCTCTGCTCTGGATACACTGTTCGAGAGAATAAACAAGGCTATTGATACTCAAAAGAACAGCATCAAGAACTCTCTCGAGGACTCTAGACGGCGACATGGTATGATGTTTTTCCATTTCATATTTAAGATTCTCCATGGTCGTGTGTCACACTACTGTTTGGGGTTGATTCTGAGCGAGCACAACAGGATGAAGGAGTTGGGTGATGAAGTGGTTATTCGATGCGGATGTGCTATATCAGTGACTCATGGACTACCTTGTGCATGCACCATTCACCGCGTAATTACCCAAGATAGGGCATCGTTACATGTTGATCAGGTTCATCCATTCTGGCGGACGCTCGTTATTGGAGAGTATGCTGCTCCACAGACGGTCGACCGTGAACAGGAGGAGTTGGAGCAGTTTCGTTCGATGTTTGACCGAGTGTCCTCCAGTCACCCTTCAATCATTTGTGATGCTACCTACGTACTTCATGACAACACGTCATGCTTGGATCACGAGGAACCTGAAGGGGTCAAGCGACCTAGAGGTCGACAAGCACGGCGAAACAGGAGTGCGTTTAAGTACATTCGTGGTCGTGGTCGTGGCCGTGGTCGTTCATCGTCATCCAGTCGTAGCCTCTATCGGTGAATATGCCCGGAACTGATACAGTACTTTACTTTAATTTAGTTTTTAGAATGTTTGTTTAGTTTACTGTTGACTTGTTGATTGTGTTTATTAATATGTGAAACAGGAAGAGTGGATATTGATCATTTCCATATAAGGACAGGATCCCTAACATCATCATGGAATACTTGGACGGGTGGAATAATATGGTTGCAGATGGTAACTACAGATTCCGGGTCGTGGCTGATGTAATTCAGATGGGTGAAGACAACTACGCTTTAGTGCGTCAGTTGATGTACAGTGAAATTGCCTCAAACCGAGATTTTTATCGTCATGTGTACGACCAAGACTTGGATAGTTCTCTATGGCGTATCCGGTGGGGAGGAGGACCTTGCGGTCAAAATCATTGGTTCGACGCGCCACTTGATCTCTTTGCCGTTGTAAACATCTACAAGTGTGCAGTCATGCATTTCAAGCTTGGTTTGCATAGTCGAGCTTATTTTCCATGTACCACAGTTCTCCCTTGTTTTCGCATGAGACCGTCACCAAACCGGTAAGGGAGTTAGCTATTGCATTTTTTGGGTCGTCATACAGACATTTCATCCGATTGAACCTGTCATCTGATTTTCCGGTGCCACCGATCATACCTCGGTGGTACACCATTCGCAGACCAAGCGTAGAGGGTTGGGATGTGCTGTATCATGACCGGATGCGTCATTGGAACAACCTAGCTGCCTTTTAGTTTTTCATGCATATACCTTTACTATGTAACCTTGTATTTGTATTGCTATTTTTATTTCATTTATTTATTTTTTGTATTCTAATTTTGACTAAATTTATATCTTGCATGCATACTAATTTGTATTTGCGCTTTACAAACTAAAAAGATAATGTCAAATTTTAAAAACTTAAAATGATAATGTCAAATATTACAAACTTAAACGATAATGTCAGATTTTACAAACTACTACGATAATGTACAAAATGTTCTATAAAAAAAACTACCAACAGATCAGTAATCCCTCTTTGACGCCCACTACCACTGCGCAAGGGCCCGTTCCATATCATCAATAACAGTTTTGCCTGATGCAGTCGTATTAAATCGCATTATTATATACACATAATTAATCTACCGGTATTAAATCGCATCTCTCGAATCTTGACCTAACCATTTATAAATTAATCTGCCTATTGAAACTAAGCCTAAACATCAATTCTCATCTCTCGAATCTCGAATCAATATTGCATAACTCATACAATTAAACCTGCGCAAATCTAATTGCATAGAATTAAATCAATCAATAGGAAATCAACCAAAACATTGACAATCAACGAACAATAATAAATTACCCCTTCATGTTATTTATGGATCCCGACAAACCCTAGAAATAAAACTACTCGTGCATATTTAAATCTAAACTAAGCAAAGCAATTAAATAAAGTATAATTAAATCAAGCAATTAAATTACTGAAAGTAAAAAGGAGAAGAAATCGTTACCAAGATAGACGGAAGTAAAGAATTGCATAAACCAAAAGTGTGGAGAGAGAAACAAGAGTATTAACTAAAAGCTTAAAACTAAAAACTAAGAAATAAAAATAATGAGAAAAGTAGAGAGAGAGAGAGAAAAGAATTTCCTAAACTCGCTTATCAAAAGCGTATTTATATTAAATTAAGAAAACCTAAGCTAAAACGAAGATTAAAAGTGCTAAATGAACTCAGAAACACGCGCCCGGTCGGGCGCCATCTTGCTCTGTCGGGCGCGCCTTCGGGCGAGCAGCTAGTCTCTTTCTTCTTCCTCGCCCTGTCGGGCGCGCCTTCGGACAAGAGCTCGCCCTGCCGGGCGAGCTCCCGAGCAAGCTTGGACTTCTTCAATTGGGCCGTTTCTTAGCCCAATTCGCATTTCCTCTTTGGGTTCTGAATACATGGTCCATTGCCCCAAACTCTTCTTCTTCGCCGAGCCCTTAATCACCGATTTGATTACTCCAACCGGTCCTGGGCTTCGGAATGTGGTCATATGAATGTGATCATACTCCAACGCTCGTAGTGGCTCCAATAAATTAAAGGAAAATGCTCTAAATTCGCAATTTCCTATAAAACAATACCAAATCTACGAAAACACTAGAAAATACATAATAGTAACAAAAGTAGCTCCGTAAAGCTCAAATAAACACAATTATGACCATTGGTACAAGGAATAAATATATATAAATAGACTTATCATACTCCCCCAAGCCAAACCTTTGCTTGTCCCTAAGCAAAGCAATGAATAAATAAACCAAAACTTCACCCCAAAAATAATTTTAATCAAGCACAATCGGTTCAAGGCAAATCCAAAAAATATGCATCAAAGTCAACCAATCAAATCCATCCAACTACTCATCCTCCCTAACAATTGTCAAGTAAAGCAAAAAACCACAAGTGTATATGGAATTCAAGACTAGTGCTCACGCACTCTTCGCTCTTTTATGTGGCGAGTAAAAGATGTACTCGATCGCTCTCCATCCAACCCCTTTAAATGTGAACAATGCCCTCCCAAACTCACAACACTCGTGTGTTTAAGAAAACAAGCACTCAACCTAGCGGTCAACTCGAAATATATGAAATCATTCTGTGCATTGGAAAACAACTAATTTCACATTCACACAACTCTATACACAAAGGTCAGAAGGTCTTTAAAGCTCGTAATGTAAGGCTAGGGTAAAAGGTAGGAAATATTTGGGAAAAAAAAATGAGAGTAAAGCCATGCTTAAGGGAGCCAAAATCCTAATAAATAAAACCATGGTCAAAATTAAATAATGACCAAATCATCTCCAACAGAACTCAACTCTACCAAAAATTCACCAGACATCCAATTATATTAAAAATTCCCAACACTTACAATTCCACTCATAAAATATAACAATAAGGAAATAGAGTGAATAAACAATCTTTGAACTCTTTCTTTTTTCTTGAGCAACCTTCAATTAGAACACTTGAACATTGAAACAATTTTTTTTTCTTTTACTCTTTTTTTTTTTAATTGTTTTATCTCACATTGGAATTTTCAACTTTGAACAATAATTTTTCTATTTTTCCAATCACAATATTAAAAAAAACAAAATAATAACTTCTCATATTCACCCACATTGTGCAAATTATGTGCACACTACAACTCCCTCACCTCACTAACTATTAGCTCCCCCAAGCCAAGATTGGGACTAGTAACCAATGGGGTTTAAATAGGCTTGTAATGTGGCTAAATAAACAATAAAAGGGCACAAGCAACAACATGGGTAGCAACAAGGGAACAAATGTATCTAAAATCGTCTGAAGGCCACCTAAGAGAACAAATGCCTTCGTCCTCCTCAATGTGTATAATAATGAGTCATATAAACATTACTCAAAATTATAAATCAATACTCAACTTCATTAACATACCAGGAACTAACACACATTCCTAACCAAATCAACTAGCCAAGCACCAAATCCACAAATAGTTGGACAAAATTGACGCATGCTAGGCCATCCAAGCAATCAAACATCAAATCATGGCTAACCTATCCACATTACTCATCCTCATATACCAAGAATCAAAACAATTTTCATGTATGGGGCACAGGGAAGCATGATTTATCATTCATTGGATCGTATTTTTGTAGTTTTTTTTTATTATTTTTAGAAAGAAAAATAAAATCTAAACTATAAAAAAATAATATAAAAAAACTAAACTAAGCACACCAAAGAAAATAAAAAGAAAAAGGAAAGAAAGAAAACCTATATATACAAGAAATTCCCCCAAGCCAAACCAGACAATGCCCTCATTGGCTCAGGGGAAGAAAGTAACCCAAGCGACTACCCTTCATCATCAAACTTGTATCCACCACCATCCCAAGCATTGCAATGCATCACCTTGGTACAATTCTGGACAAGAAAGAAACAGAATGCTAGTAAGGAAAAGAGGTAAAAATGAGTCAGGCTCACTATTTTGTTCATAAATTTTTTTATACAAATGATAATGTAGTGATTCTAATTACATTGGAAAGTAGACTTGAAGAGCTTTCCAACGATAGGTCACACGCAAAATTTCGTTAAGAAACACAAAAGTTATGGCGTCTTGAAGTTGGCCCGTTTTGCTGTCCCGCTCACGCGCCCGGTCGGGCGAGTTTAACTCTTTTTTCGACCTTTGTTCTCGAGCCCGGTCGGGCGGATGTTCGCCCGGTCGGGTGAATTTTGGGCAAAAATCCTCTTTTCTTTCGCGCCCGGTTGGGCGAAGTTGCTCGTATACGAACTTCCTCCCGCGCCCGGTCGGGCGCGCTACTTCACTTGGAGTCCGATTTTCTTCAAGTTGCTCCTTTTTCTCCACTTGTTCATCTTCAAACCAAAGCCCTACACAATTTAGAACCCTTTCTATAGCATCCACTTCATCCTTCCATGTAGTGGCTTTTCCTATGGAAGATGTGACACAAAATACCGCCTCCAAGGGATCTCTAACGAGAGCTTGGAGCTTATTAGAAAAATTATTTACATCAACCACATCAATACTATAGCACTATTCTTCCAACATGGGGCTTTTAGAGGCATCATGTAGATTAAAAATAATATTTTTCATCCCCTACACATAATGTAAATTTACCACTCTTCACATCTATTATTGCCCCTGCGATATGAAGGAATGGTCTACCCAAAATAATCAGAATTTGCAAATTTTCCTCCACATCAAGGACAACAAAATCAACAGGTATATAAAATTTACCTACTCTAACAGGAACATCTTCTAAAACACCTGAAGGATATTTAAGAGAACGATCAGCCATTTGTAGAGTAATATTGGTAGCTTTTAAATTACCCAGATTCAATTTAGAGCTCACACATAATGGAATAACACTTACACTAGCACCCAATTCACATAAAGTTTTATTAATCATCAGATTGCCAATGTGACAAGGAATAAAAAATTACCCGGATCTTTTAGTTTAGGTGGGGATTTATTCTGTAATATAGCACTACATTCTTCAGTAAAAGCAACTGTCTCTACCTCACTAATAGATCTCTTTCTGGTCAAGATTTCTTTCATAAATTTAGAATATGCAGGAACTTGAGTAATTAAATCTGTGAAAGGAACTGTTACCTACAAATTCTTGACAACTTCCAGAAACTTACTAAACTGCTTATCTAACTTGTTCTTGAGATGTCTATTTGGAAATGGTAGTTTGCTAACTGGTTTCTGTACATCTCCACTCTTGTCTTGATTTTTATCCTTCTTTGGAGTTATACCCTGCAATGTATCATCAGAAATGTTAGTTTTACCCTGGAGCCCTGCAGGGCTAGTTTCAACAATATTTGGTATAACATAATCAGTATTAGCAATATTTGTAATGATAGGTTCATCATCTTTGGGCATAGAAGGTCCATCGTATTTTTAACCACTTCTCAGGCTAATTGCATTCACGTGATCTATAGGTTGTACTGGCTGCGATGGTAGGGCTTCCTGCTGGCGAGTTTGTAGAGCAGAGGAAAGCTGCGCAATTTGATTGTCCATGATTTTATTATGAGCTAGAATCGAATCAATTTGCGCATCCCTACTCTACATCTGTTTCTGCATATCAACTAACATCGTTCTGATTTCTGATAAGCCAGAATCAGAAGGAGCAGTAACAGTCTGTTGTGGTGTCTGATGTGGAGGTTGATAGTACCTCTGCTGCAGTTATTGTACCTGCGGTGTGGGGTTAGGCGCATTCATACTATTATACGACATATTTTGGTTATTTCTCAACCCTGCATTGCAGGTGTTAGAGTACGTACTAGTTTGCTTATAGGCCTGAAAAGCATTAATCTTCTCAAGCGAACTGGTGCATTCTTGAGCCCAATGACCTACAAGACCACAATTTTCACAATTTATTGCAGAGTTAGTACCAATAGCAGAAACATTAGGAACGAAAGATGAATTAGAATTATTAATATTGTCTAGTTTCTAGCTAATAGCAGTCAATTGTGCTTGCAAAAAGGATATAGAATCAAATTGGTGTTTTCCTTTATTTGCAAATCCTCTGGGATTCCCATATTGGGAATTATGAATAGCCATCTCTTCAACAACATTGCTCGCTATATTAACATCCAAATTTATAAATCTTCCGTTAGCTGCAGAGTCTAAAATCATTCTTGAATTATATCCAATCCCGTTGTAGAAGGCTTGGATTATCTGCCATTGTGCTAGCCCATGATGAGGGAACTCTCTCTGTAAATCCTTAAATCGTTCCCAAGCTTCATATAAAGATTCATCTGCTTCTTGGGAAAAATTTAGGATCTTACTCCTTAATAAAGTTGTTCTCTCTGCAGGGTAGTATTTGTTATAGAAATTCAAAACAAGAGTTTCCTAGTTAGTAATACCAAGTGCAGTTCTATTCAGTCCATTGTACCATAATTTAGCTTTACCACATAAAGAGAAGGGAAAAAGAATCTCCCTAATTTGGTCTTGCGTGACCCCAGCTTGTCTAATGGTGTTGCAATATTGGCAAAAATATAAGATGTGCATATTTGGATCTTCACCCTTAGCTCCGCTGAATTGCTTCCTTTCAATCATAGTAATGAACTGGGGTTTAATCTTGAATTGTACTCCCTCGAGATTTGGTGCGGGAGCAAGGTTTGGAAAATCTGCCAGGGACGGCTGCGAATATTCACTGAGCTTACGAGGTGGTTGAGCCGTCATCTCTAATTCTAGTTCTAAAGAAACTTCTGTATCACTAGAATCAGATGGGGGTTCCAAAGGTGTAATACCCTCGGAAGTAGCTCGTACCTGTCTAAAAAGATTCTTCTGCTTATGAAAAGAACGTTCGATTTCAGGATCGAATGGGATGTAACCTGATCTAGAACTCCTGGGCATAAACAAGAACTAAACAAACAAGTATGAGAAACTGTCTCAAAGAACTTGCGTTCTTTGAGACTAAGAGACTAAAGAAAATAATCTAGACTACAAAAATAATCAGAAATAAAAATAAAACCGTCTTCCCGGCAACGGCGCCAAATTTTGACAGACTAAAGTCGTATCACCTAATCAAAAGTAATTCCTAAAACCACTAACTAATATAGATAGGGAAGTAGGGTCGAATCCACAGAGAAATAAGTTTTTCTATTCCTAATTAATTAATATAATCTAAATCATCAAGTAACCAAATTGTTTTTATGAGAATTAAACTAAAGGAAAATAATTAAACTAAGGCAAATTGAATAAGGGAGGAAATCAATAATAAAAGGCCTAGGGTATAGGTTCATCAATAAATAATATTCCTGGGTAAAACATAATAATCAATCATCAATGCATAGATTAATCAGATCATGAAGGGCTTTCGCTACGTATTATAATCACAGAATTAATCTACCGGTATTAAATCGCATCTCTCGAATCTTGACCTAACCATTTATAAATTGATCTTCCAGTTGAAACTAAGCCTAAACATCAATTATCATCTCTCGAATCTCGAATCAATATTGCATAACTCATACAATTAAACCTGCGCAAATCTAATTCCATAGAATTAAATCAATCAATAGGAAATCAACCAAAACATTGACAATCAACGAACAATAATAAATTACCCCTTCATGTTATTTATGGATCCCGACAAACCCTAGAAATAAAACTACTCGTGCATATTTAAATCTAAACTAAGAAAAGCAATTAAAGAAAGTATAATTAAATCAAGCAATTAAATTACTGAAAGTAAAAAGGAGAAGAAATCGTTACCAAGATAGACGGAAGTAAAGAATTGCATAAACCAGAAGTGTGGAGAGAGAAACAAGAGTATTAACTAAAAGCTTAAAACTAAAAACTAAGAAATAAAAATAATGAGAAAAGTAGAGAGAGAGAGAGAGAGAGAGAAAAGAATTTCCTAAACTCGCTTATCAAAAGCGTATTTATATTAAACTAAGAAAACCTAAGCTAAAACGAAGATTAAAAGTGCTAAACGAACTCAGAAACACGCGCCCGGTCGGGCGCCATCTCGCCCTGCCAGGCGCGCCTTCGGGCGAGCAGCTACTCTCTTCCTTCTGCCTCGCCCTGCCAGGCGCGCCTTCAGGCGAGCTCCCGGGCAAGCTTGGACTTCTTCAATTAGGTCGTTTCATAGCCCAATTCGCATTTCCTCTTTAGGTTCTGAATACATGGTCCATTGCCCCGGACTCTTCTTCTTCGTCGAGCCCTTAATCAACGATTTGATGACTCCAATCGGTCCTGGGCTTCGGAATGTGGTCATATGAATGCGATCATACTCCAACGCTGGTAGAGGCTCCAATAAATCCAGGAAAATGCTCCAAATTCGCAATTTCCTATAAAATAATATCAAATCTACAAAAACACTAGAAAACGCATATTAGTAACAAAAGTAGCTCCGTAAAGCTCAAATAAACACAATTATGACCATTGGGACAAGGAATAAATATATATAAAATAGACTTATAAGACGCATATCGGACCGCCTTACTGGGCCATGCCGGTGGAGGAGGGACTACTTGGACAAATCCAAGCTGGCAAAGACAGCGCTGGGGCATGTACGCCTCTACGATCTCACAATACTGAATCAGTCCCGTGTAAAGGGTCTTGGGTACCCTATTACTAGGGTTCTGGCCGAAAGGCATCCATTTCACCTGCACATTTTTTCAAATTAGTAAGATTCATATAATAAATGCATCACAGTAGAAAATTAGAAATAATTTATACACTTTACGTCTAAGGGGGACATCCTATCAAGCAATAACTGTATCAATTGGAGGCGGTCAACGGACTTCTTCTCGAACCGCAGACTACACGCACAAGCATGTGGCATCCCATCCCTAATAGGAACCGGGTCGCGGTGTGGTCGAAATGCAGGAAAATACTCGTTTGTCCAGGTCTGTAATAAAGTCAGACATTTAGTGATACATGTCGCGTCAGCACGACTCGAGGATCCTAATTGGTGATACAGATACGCCAACGTAGCCGACCCCCAAGAAAACTGGCCTACTCTGTCGGGCTCAAACGCGTCAACTATGTCTCGTGGCCTGAGCTTGTTTCCGCTCTTATTCGGAAATAAGGTACACCCGAGGAGAAGAAAAACATATGCAGCCAGTTGTGTGTCATGCATCCTACGTGCAGTGGGGTGCAAACAACGCTGCAAAGCGGATGCGATCTTCACACCGCCGCCGTGATCCCAAACACCAAGCGTCCCAGTGTACAGCGCAGCCCTGTCCACCGCCAACAGCTCCGCTAATAAATTTGTTTGATCCGCATCATCCATAACAGAAAGACGTTTTCCCTCTGCGCGAATCCCAAGGATGGCCTCGACATCATGCAACATGATTGTCATCTTATCGAACGGAAGGTGGAAAGAGTTCGTATTCGACTGCCATCGCTCAACGAAAGTCGTGATCAGCGTTGAGTCAATCTAATCATGCATGGTGGCCAGAAGGTGACCCACTCTAGTGCCCTGCAATCGACCGAACATCTCGCTCTCCTCCAGCCAAGCCTCAGCCCATCTACACAAAAAGTTACAAGTCTTTTCCCAGGTTTGGGATTTCAAAATGCCCGTATCCAAATCCCTCTCCTGGTCCTCCCAAATACGGGTAACTATGTGTCCTAGAAAGCTAGGAATCACACTCCCGTCTACAGGTCCCCAAGCCACCTCACCCCTCACCACCCAAGAATCATTAACGGCCCTCGACCGTTTTCTGCTTACCGCAGACACAGTGGACGCAAATGATGTGCCAGATCTACTAACAAATCTACCATCTCTACCTATATGCACATCTACCCTATGCGTCTCATACATATCATCAAGCCTCTGACTAAATGGACCGTAATCATCATATGGTCCACTCTGATCGTTCATCCCAAGCACCACATCCTCATCTGCGTCCTCCTCCTCCCCCTCTTCCTCATCACCATCACCATCTTTATCCTCCTCAGGATAGTGAACCCGTTCTCTGCGAGCCGAGGCCGAAATACCACGGGTTGTAACGTGTCTGGGCCTCGAGCTCTCCATTGAGTAGTTTCTACTTCTAATAACGTCCATACTCTTCCCCGCACCAGGTCAAAAATGTGATACCTAACTCCATTTAAATAACGAAAAATAATAGCAATTGTCATTAATATTATTTATATTAATAATCTATTTTTTTAAGTACCAACAACAAAAATTAGAAATAACTAATCAAAAAAAAATATCAAATAAACAAAAAAAATACTAACAAATTGACATAAAAAAAATTACAAAACACTAAAAAAAAATATATAAACAAAAAAAAATACACACAAAAAGAAAAAAAAAATACCAAAACATACAAAATAAATATAAACACCAAAAAAATTAAAAAAAATAAAATAAAATACAGCATAATTGGAAAAAAAAATATATAAAAATAAACAAAAAAATATACAAATAATTGAAAAATAAATATAAACATAAAAAAATCAACAAATTTGAAAAAAAAATATAAAGATATAAAAAAATATACAAAAAATTGAAAAAAAAAATATAAGAATTAACAAAAAAAAAAAGGTAGGCGGCGTCCCTGCCAAACGCTAGCCCCACGGCAGCGGCGGATGGGCGGGACGCCAAGGCCACGGCGGCGGCGCCCACGCAACACGCCACCAACGTGGCCTTGGCGTCCCGCCCAGCCGCCGTTGTCATGGGGCTGGCGTCTGGCTTGGGCGCCGCCACCGTGGCCACGGCGTCCTGCCCAGCCGCCCCGCCTCTTCGAGGTTTTTTTTTTTTTAAAAAAAAATACTTTGCCACCGTGTGACCGCCTTCCCTCCACCTCCGCTACCGCCAAATCATTGCCTTGCCGCCTCGACATTGTAGTTTGAAATTTTTTTTTTTAGAAAAAGGTGATGAGAGTAGAGAGTAGAGAGAAGATGAGAGTGTGTGAGAGTTTTTTTTTTTTTTTTTTTTTAATATATAAGGGCAAAAGTGTCAATTCACCTAAAATTTGTGGGCTTTATGTAGAGATTTGTGGGCGATGTTTAGCAGTTCACCCGGTAAAAACCCAAGCACCGTTGTGGGAAAAATTAATCTCTTTAGGAAAGTGTTTCACACGCGTAAGACAAAGTATCAAGGTTTGAGACTCACGTGGTCATTGAAATTCTCATGTTCATGTTCGTTTGAAAGGCTTGGAAGTGAGGCAAGTTTATAATCTTTCATATTAGTTAATTTCATTGTAATTTCTGTAATTCATTGAATTAGTAGTGCTTGGTTTGAATACACTTGGTTGTATTGATTTGGTTGTATAATTTTATTGTAATTATTCACTGTTTTAGGTTTTGTTCCCACATAAGTTTATATTTGATTTATACTAGAAAACCTAACAAGATGTAATTCATAGATTTGAATTGTCTTTAAAAGTACCCCATAAGACTTTAATCAACTAATATAGTAAGACTTTTCTTAAGTTTTTTTGACGGCCTTTATCATTACATAGCTGAATTACTTCCATATTACATACTTATAATGCCAATAATGGTTTATGTTATTATATGAATGAGGTAATATTAAGTGATCATTTGTTTCCATTCAAAAAAAAAAAAAAAAAAAAAAAAAAAAAAAAAAAATTAATCATTTGTTTGAACATAGTAATAATAAGCAATACATTTATTTCGTTGGAGCTTGTTTTCACATATAGTTTTATTTTCCATGAACTACAAGAAAATTGTTTAGTAGATCAAAAATTATAAAAAAAATTTACAATCGAGACCTAAGAAGATTACATTTAAGAGCAAGTGCATATAGATTAACATATACTTGTAATAGTCAACCTCTCTACGCATAGATATCAAATGAAAGACCCATCAAAAGCGAAAGTATAAGAAGTTCATGAATTATACTCTCGATCTATTTCAATTTAATTGTCACATTATTAGTTCAAACTACACAATCAACATGACAATTAACAAACTAATGCGTATGCACGTTGAGGGAAAGATAAGGCATCTGCTTGTGAGCACCGGACTTCATGTCGAGTGGAACGTAGTCAAACTCGAACTCCTTCTCGTAGACGGCTAATACTCGCATCACGTTTGGTGTTATTGGATAATCGCTGCCATAGACCTTGATCCCCATTTTATATGAGCTAAGACTAAACAAGCAAGAAGACTAGATGAAAGTGTGTACAAACTACAAAGAGGAAATATATGGTGCTCTAAAGGGTTGACTTTGGATATTTCGATAGAGGTTGTAAAGGTGCAGATCCCTAGAGCATCTATGTTGCGCCCAAGATTTATAATTACATTTTACTTCTACAAATTTTACCCAAAAAAAAAATAAAAATTTGTGCAATTAATGTTCTCTTTGCCTTATTCAATTAATATTCATTAAAAATAATTTCAAATAGTAAGATAAATTTTAGGTTAGTAAAAATAAATTTTAATCGGTAAAAATAATTTAGTTTCCTATAGCAAAAATAATTTAATTTCAGATTGGAAAAAAAAAAAAAAAAAAAAAAAAGTGAAGTGACTTTATTAATTAAGTGCAGTTGTGAGTACCTTGCTCGTTCGCCTCTTTATGCTCCATGATTTCAAAAACTAAATAAGATAAACCAATAATATGTTAAACAAAATATAATGACATAAAACAATTAACAAAAAAAAATGGGTTTAAAATTGTATTAACGGTGAGCAAAAATTAATATAGGTTTGAAAGAAAACCATATCAATAAAAAAAAATACATAGTAATGACTTATGTATATCAAACATGATATCATTTTAAAATTGTAGATCGATCTACTTCCTCCATTTTTTTTTTGTTTTTGTTGTATCACTTTACAAATTGCGGAATCTTAGGCCATTTTTAGAGATGAAAGAGATAGAAAAAAAAAAAAAAAAAAAAAAAAAAAAAAAAAAAAAAAAAAAAACTAGACCCATATAATTGGAGAGAGATAGAAATAGTTTATTAACTGAAAAGAAATGAATAATGTAGTTTTAATCCTTATAGTGATAGAGTTTTTTTATTTTTAGTCAAAGTTTTGACAACAAAACTCACAGTATAACAAATACAAAGAAATGGTTAGAATAATAATGATCATTGACCTTACAACTTGAAACTTATTACTGTAAATTCATTGGGCCAAACATAAGCCCATATTGGAGGAGAACAAAATCACATATAAGCTCAACAATGTACATCTTAAAATCAATGGATGATATATGAAGTAATCACACTAACCATATACTCTTTACTGTCCCAAAATATTTGACAAAGCGAAATTTGACACACATTCAAATGCAATAGTTTGACCTTAAATATATCTTTTTTTTTAAGTGTTATAATTTAACCGGCATATAGTTTTAGACAAATTAATTGACTTGAATGTAAATAGATATAAATGTAAAAAAAAAAAAGTGTAATAGTGGGTTTGAATGAGACCCTAAAAAGAGAGAGAATTAATATTTAATTAGATTAGGTTGCCAAAAAACGAAATGTAACATGTACAAAAAAAAAAAAAGCCACATAATGGCAAAAGAAAAGTGTAACACTTAAAAAAAAAAAAGACATAGTAATCAAATATTAATATTTTGAAAACATTTAAAAGTTGATATTATAAAATTTTAAAGTAATACTTAACTAATAATACGTATTTTTCACCAAATACCCCTAAGTTATTTTTTTATTCATCATATATCCATGAAAATTTTCAAATTCACCAAATACTCACGAGTTTAATAAAAATGTCACAAAATGCCCGAATAACTAACGGACGTTAACTCCGGGTAGTCATCAAGGCTTATTATGCCACGTGGCAGCATTTTATTGATTGTCTATTAAATTATTTAATTTTAAAAAATAATTAATTGATTATTTATCAAAAAATAAAAAGAATTAAAAAAAAAACCCACCCACCAAAACCCAGTCCCAGCCACCACCCCCGTCGGCGGGATTTCGCCCGAACCCTCGCACCGACGCGGATTCCGCCTGAACCCCATACCGGCGCCACCCCAACCCCGACACTCCACGCGCCGACGTCGTCCTCTCCCTAATCCTAAAAAACCCCCTCCTCTCCCTCGAAAAATCCTCTCCTCCCTACCGCCGGCATCCAAACCCCCATCCCCGCGCTGGTGAACCCAAATCATCCCTTCTCCTGCCATCTCCACCCCCTCAACCACCATGCCAAAACCCCAAAATTTAAAATCTAGGGTTTCGATTTTGGGGTTTTAGGTTTTCGAGGTGGTAGTTTTCGGCCAACTTGGGAGGCGGTGACGTGGGGGTAGGGGATCTGGGTTGCCGACAAAGGGGTTTTGGTGGTGGTTGCCTGATTTCGGCTTAGGTGGTTAGGCAGGGAGGGGTTTTTACGGTTCAAGGCAAGAAGCGAAAAACCAACGCGGTGGTTCAGGGAAAGGGGCGAGCACCGGCGCAGGGCTGGGGGCAAGGGCGACGCCGGTGCGGTGGGGAGGCTAGGCTGAGTTGTGGCGAGGTGGCTGGGCTGAGGAGGTTGGCCGGCGGAAGGTGGCTGGTTGGCTGGGTAAGAGGTGGTTCTTTTTTTTTTGAAATTATTTTTTAGTATTTTTAATAATTAAATAAATAATTTAAAAATTAATCAATCATATGCTGCCACGTGGCATAATTAACACTAACGACAAACGGAGTTAACTGCCGTTAATCATTAAGGGCATTTAGTGACATTTTTGTGAAACTCAAATGTATATGGTAAATTTAAAATTTTTTACGGATATATGGTGAAAAAAAAATTAAAAAAAAAATAAAAAAAAAACACTCAAGGTATTTGGTGAAAATTCCGTTTAATATATTTTAAAATAAAAGTTATTTTTAAATACGTTACTATAAAACAATGGTTAAACTTAGGACTCGTTGTAAGAACACTAGCAATGGTGAGAAATTTTTTTGCTCATGAGCATTTTTTGTGAGGAAAAAAAATGATCAATGGTTACAATGGTGAGAATTTGTTAAAATGGAAAAAAAAGCCCATGAGCATTTTTAAAAAAGCTCAAAACTTGAGCATTTTTTGTGATGAAAAGTAACTCAAGTGGGGCCCACACCTAGCAGACCCACTAAAAAAATTTCGCCCACTTTACCATCAAAACGACGCGTTTTGATGAAGCTGCCTCAAAGGCGCACCTCAAAACGCGTCGATTTAAGTTTCCGGATTTTTTAAAAAAAAAACTTAGTGCGTCTGACGCGTGCAAGGTGTTGGCGAATGACGAGGCGACGCGTGGCAGCTGCAGCGGAGTAGCCAATCAGAAAATACTAGCCGTTTACAACGGTTATTTATTTATAATCTATTTTCAGAAAAATATATTTTGTAAAAAAAAAAAATTACCAACGGTCGTAAAATTAAATTCTCTATAAATAGACATGCATTTTGATATATTTTGATATAATTTCGTAAACACTTTAAATCCTCCACATTTTAATTTTCTTAAAAGTATTTTTAATTTGTAGAAGAATATTGTTGTTGCAATTCAGCCATATTCAGGTAAATAATTTTTTTTTTAATTTTTAAAATCAGTTATATAATATAATTAGTATATATGTGATTTTTTAAAAAAAAAAATATAATTGTAGGCCATGTAATTGTATTGCAATATGTAATTAAACAAAGTTGTATATAAGTGAGTCAACCGCTCGAGTTGCCCTTCAACATTTTTGTACCAGTGTCATTGAGCAGTTCGGAACCGAGTACATGCGAAACCCTACAACTGATGAATTGGCCAGAATACTGCATCAAAATGAACTGCGTGGTTTTACAGGCATGATAGGCAGCATTGATTGCATGCATTGGGAATGAAAGAACTGTCCAACGGCATGGAAAGCGCAGTACGTCGGTAGGAACAAGAAAGCAACGCTAATACTGGAAGCCGTTGCAGATCAGGATTTATGGATATGACATTCCTTCTTTGGGATTCCTGGATCTTGTAATGACCTTAATGTCTTATACTGTTCCCCAGTGTTCGATGAGGTTCTGCATGGTCGAGCTCCTCCGGTAAATTTTACCATTAACGGCCATGAATACAACATGGCATATTACTTAGCCGACGGTATTTATCCGAAGTGGGCAACTTTTGTTCAGGGTATCACAACCCCTCAACTTCAAAAAGATAAATTGTTCGCTGACCACCAGGCTGCTGCTCTGTACGCAGTCGAGTTATTTTTTAGTTGTTGTGTTTATTTTATTTCCTAAGTTTAATTACGCATGACGTTGCAAATGTAATTGGTTTCTAGTATTGTACCGCTTTTAAAATAAATAAAAACATTTAACAAATTTTAAGCTTTTTTTTACTATTTTTTTATATAACGTACTTAATTTTACGACAAATTTTAACGATAAAAAAGACAAAAATATAAGTTACACAAATTTAAACTAGTTTTTATTTATTTGGAGTAACATTGTTAAAATATAAATGAAATAAATAAATAAAGAAGTGTTGTGTAGGAGAGAGAAAGTAATGGTGGGGTATTGAAAAAGTAAGAGAGAAAGAGTGGTGGGTGGACATTTTTTTTGCTAATCATTGGGAGAGAAAATGTGAAAAAAATTTGCCCATGAGCAAAAGTGATTTGTTGAGAGAGAAAGTGGGTAGAGAGAGAGTGGGTGAACATTTTTTTTTGCTCACCATTGAGAGTGGTCTAAAATCACTTTGAATATTTGAATTATATAAAAGTACAAGTTTCAATTGTACAATTGTTGGTCCACACCAGACCATCTGTCGTTCCCTTTTTTCGTGGTAGATCACCAAATTCAATACTACATCTACCCGCAACCCGCCCCCGGCCCACCAAATTACTGAAGTCTAGAAGATAAACACAATGTGGCTAAAAAACAAAGGATGCCGTTTGATATTCATTGGATATGAATATGTGATCATGTATGCCTTAAGACTAGAGTTGTCAAAGGAGAATTAATCGTTTAACGTTTAACCATGGATCATAAGTTCATAACGCAGCTTAAACAATTGACCATTTATGTTTACTTTTTTAAAAAAAAAAACTTAATACTATGTCTGCATTTGAAATTGATAGCTATTCTCTGTCTCTGAAAAAGAGTTATGTTTGCTATTTTAAGCATTTTTATAATTATGTTTTAATTAATTCCTAAATTAAAATAATCTGAAATTGATAGCTATTCCCTGTGACTCTGAAAAAGAGTTAAAGTTTGCTATTTTAAGCATTTTCATACTTATGTTTTAATTAATTCCTAAATTAAAATTAATTATTTTTGTACACATTTTTCTCTTACTATCAATTCTCCTCATTTATAGTTAGTTTTGAGCGAGGATTTAGAAGTTCAAATTTTAAAACCTCAAGTATTTTTAGCTTAGATCCGCCCTTTGTCACTCTTAGACATGTAGTAAACATGGGGACAAATATTGAGTTAAAAAACAGCAAATAATGTGGGTAAGAGACCAAAATAACCAGCTTTAATACTTAATTAGTTGATAGTGAAATTGAAAGATTAAGTATGCTTTTCATCTCATAAGAAGACCTTTATAGCTAAAAAAACTCAGGTATTATTATTACATAAGAACAGCAGATCAAGCCGGAGTCACAAACATTACAACCACATAGAAAGCAGAACACCAACATAAGTTTGGGTGCATTACACTCCAACACAGCGGGACAGTACACAGCCTATTATATTATAGCATGCCTTAAGTTTGTTTCTGCAAGGCCAAGGACTTTCCCCAAGAGGGCCTAGCCAAGATATCCTTGCTCCATGCGCTCACATGAGGGCGTTCATCGAACAACTTCTTCTCTTTAGTACCAAGCACGTAATGCAGGGTAGGCAAGTGATGGAGATCCGCCAAAGTGAAGGAATCACCAGCCAAATACTTGGACTTAGACAAACGAGCCTCGTAAACATCAAGGATCTTAACCAACTTAGCTTCGTTCTCTTCAACTACAGCATTGTCAGTTTGTAGGCCGAACATGCTCTTGTAAACAAGCTCCCAAGCGAGTTTACTGGCTACTGGATCAAATTGGTGAGCCTCGACTTCCATCCAAACAGCTAGGTCGGCCATTTCCTTTCCTTTGTTGTACACAAGAGGAGTTCCCTTGCCTTCATAGTTGTATGCTATGTATTTTGTAATGGCTCTTGACTCTGTTTCAAAAATGAACATTCATTGTCTGAACGTGAGAACAACTAAACAAAGCGACGCAATTCATGTTTGTTAAGGTATAGTGCCTTACCAAATAGCTTGACATCTCCATCCTCGAGAGCAGGTACTTGACCAAATGGCTGCAATTATACGATGTACAAACGAGTAAACCAAGTGTACTCTTCTACAGAACAAAGTCTAAACTATGAAGACTAATGGAAACCAAACACGGCTATTTCAACGATTTTGAATCCAATTTCATTAGCAATTGCGAATCATATTTCAATGATTGAGAACCAAACAAGTCTCCTCAAGCTTAGAATGATTATGCTTTTGCTTCAAATAATTCAGAATTTAAAGTAGTCTAGATGAAATTGGAGAATGTTTGTCAAACATGATTCTATTTGTAATTTCAAACTCACAATAATCTGTCACATAGTTTTATAAATTGAAGGCTATTATTTTTAAGGAAAATCAATCTAGAAGAATAAAATTCTAAAAGGTGGGGTATAATCAATTATTGATTATTCATCAATTGTAGTGGTGTATAATATAATAATGTACAAATTAATTATATAATCAGAGCACCACTTCTCCCATCACTTTCTGCACACGAGTAACGGTGTTTTCTCTTTACCAATTAATCAATTATAACCACTAATCAGTCTTTGGCAGAGATGTAACCACTACATCATCCTTTATCTTTTCAAATCTCTTTGAAAGATTTTGAACGTACAATAATTCAAAGTATGAAGAATAAAATAGTACATAAGGAGTACTTTAGGATAAAACTTTAATCACACATTTACATTCGCAACTAAAATTGCCAATATTACTCCCTTTGTTCTTTTAAGTGTTACATTTTCATGTTTCGAATACGAATAATATTACTTTGTCTATTGCTCCACTAATTTTTATAGTGAGTACTATTTTTCTTCTATATATTGCCCATTGATCCCATTTACATCTTATTATACGTAGTTAAACACGACTTGACTTAACCTCCTAAAAGTATAGTGTGAAACTGTTTTTAACAAAACAAAATACGGAGTAGAATATTAGAATGGTCAAATTAGGTGTCCAGGTCAAAGTTAAGACATCTAGTCAAGTCGTTGTCAAAACGTGTTAATTTTTTGTAACTCTAATCACATCAATTGCATGTGATTTTCTAAACCTTGTTTAGTTCACATTATTTTCCCACTTATTTTAGATAAGAAAACAAAATAAATTAATTTTTGATAAGGTTAATAAGTTTACTTATAATTAACAAATAACACCCCTTTATTACAACTAAAAATTAATGTTAGTAGTAATTCATTATTTAAGTAAGATGAGTAACATATTTTTTCCGTAATAATAAGTCTTGTGTAAGGCGGGTATACGGGCACTTTGAGAGTAACCTTAAGTATTTTTATAGTAACTTTAACCCCTTTAAGGATAACTTTTAACTTTTTGTTGGTTAGAATTTTATTTTAATGAGTAATTTCTTATAAATTCATTATTGCATATTATAAAAACTAATATGATTAATCTAATATGTTATAAGTTTTTTTGTTACATAAAATTTATTATTTGAAAAATAATAACTTTTGTAATACAAAGGATAAAATAATTTTAAGATAACTTTAACCCGTTTTAATACTTTACAATAATTTACGTACACCCGCCTTTTTTTTTTTTTTTTTGAGACTTTGTGCTTTAATAATAGTTGGAAGAATTATTATCCTCCTAATCTCTCTGTTGTAATTCCTATTTTAAAAAATATTCCACTTGATTTATTTAATTTTTTTTGTTAGGTATAAATCACCGACGTTAATTTATGCAGAATATAATACTATGTATGTAAATTCACACAGTCTAAATAAATCACTTAAAAACACAGAGGGAATAAAACTTAAGTTAATTAATAACAAATCAAAACAAAAAAATCATGGACTAAAGCATAATCAATAATATAACAATCACAAAACATTATTATATTAGCACCAACAAAAAAAAGATAATTATATCATATTTAACAATAATAGACGTAACAACCGGTTCCAAAACAAAAAAAAATTATTATTTTTAAAAAGTAATTCAATTCATTAATACAAAAGAGATCGGGTTCAACAAAAACTTACGTTAAGGGAGATAAAAGGCTCTTGTTTATGAGCACCAGATTTCATATCGACGGTAACAAATTCGAAATCGAGATCCTTCTCATGAGCCGCTGCCACGACACGAAGGGTGGCGGTGGACATAGGGCTTCCATGAATCTTAATTCCCATGTCTAATACTAGAAGCAAGTATTTGCTATGTCTTAATTTTTGTAAGATTAAAATTTGAGAAGAAAAGCTTTGTTTGTTTCGCCGATGAAAAATGTGTAATAACAAATAGAATATTTATAGTTGGAGTTATGAGTGTCTAGAAGTCTCCACGTAACGTTTATTTCCTTTGTTTGTGTTATTTTTTGTCTTCTTGTTTTTTTTTTCTATATTTTAAAACATGTTCCACTATGGTTTACTTAGACTTTCTAGCGGCGTCTTACGACTATAATGACGTACGAACGGTACGAAATTTAAATCTCTTCGGGTTGGTAATAAAGATAACAAATACTCACTTTCTTCGTTTTTTAATTATTGTACCTATTATCTTTTAGGTAAGTTTCACAAATATTGCACTGTATTTATTTAAGGAAATAAAATATCTCAGTTTATATTGTAAATACTCAATATATTCTTATTTTAACACTTGATTCTTTAATTTATACTTACATTACATGGTTAATTTTGTACTTCTACCCTCTCTCTCTTTCTTTTTTCCACTACAAAAAAATTGTGTCTTACCTATATGGTGCGATAATAAAAGAACGGAGGAAGTGCTCTTTTCGTTCTTTATGTTTTGTCCGTTGTTAATTTATGAGTCAAACTTTTTTAACTTTGACAATTAATAATCATTAATCTATATGAGATAATATAGTTATCTAGATTTTTGTTGAATTCGTCTTATTATATGTTCTATTAATATCAATTTTTTATAATTTATACGAGAATGAAAATAGAGATATATTCAGCTTAGGACGCGTCTAGAAGACCGTGAATAATTAAATGAAGCAAAAAAATAGGGATAGAGAGAGTAATCCGTAAAACATTTGTGCATGTATGGTTAGTGGAAAGAGAGATAAAAAATATGAATCCTTACTAAATACGAATTTATTGTAATTATTATAAAACGAATGAAAAAAAAAGAAGTGATGTTTGTTATATAATATATGTATTTAGTGGATGCCCATTATACCCTTATGATAATTCTAGGATATTCTAAATATACTATGTTTATTATTCTACAAGGAAACTCTAATTGTATCACATGTATATATATATATATATATATATATATATATATGTACTCCTACTTCATTGAGTAATAAGGATATAGATCTATTCTCTCCCCTATTTTCTTCTCTTTCTCTTTAATTTCATAACACGTTATCAGCACCAAGGCTCTATCCAATCAATTTAAATCAAGTCTTGCCAATAAGCTTTTAAATTCTCTTTAAATTGTTTGTTAGTCACCGAAAGTTTTCGTCTTTATGTTGATTTATAATTTAATTTTTGATTCCTAATAACATGACACTGAACATTCATTTTTAATTTATTTGCAAAACAATATTCGAAAGTTATTAGGAACATATATATTCTAGAATATCGTATAATTAGGCAAAAGATATATTTCATATATTTAATCTTATTTTAGGATAACTTCCTAAACTCTGACTTGCTGTGCAGGGGCTAAGAACGAGGTGGTTGCATTGTGTAAATTTATTATGTAAATGATATTAATAATAATCAAGTTTCGTACGTATCTTAACAAAAGTTTTTGGTTGATTTGCAAAACTTAAGAAGTATTGTAATGGGCTTAAGGATAGCCAAAGGCATTATTTTAATTTTTTAACGTAGTATAACTAATAATTAGGAATTATTTGCAATTTGAGGGTTTTGAGTATAAAGTTTAGTTAAGTGGACTACAGTACATATTTCTTGATCAATTTCTTTATTTAATCTAAATTATAAATTATTTTTTAATTGGTTTGTAATTTGAGGCACTTTGTACATAGCACATACTAGAGTGTATAATATTGCATATTGGACTTCAATTTATAAGAATTATATTATATATGTGCATGCTCTAATCATTTATGATTTTTATTTGTTGTGCGGCAAAGTCCATTTACATGGAGTGTCATTGATACATAGTAATTGTTTCGGGGTTTTCTGAGGTGTCCTGCGGGAGAGTTACAGCACCGGGAATGCACGACTGACTTCTGTACCTGCAAAACCACGAAACTCCGGTTGGGTGGAGTTCCGCCTCCGAAGATCAAGTTAGATTCCGGATGAGATTACGTGCGGAAGGTAAATGGGTTTTTCTCTCGGATTTCGGGAGATTCTGCAATTAATATTGCTCTGATTTTTGTGTGGGTATTTGTGAATGATAGGCGGTCGCACACCTAGCAAAAATAACCTAACTATTCCTCCTAATTATGTAGCAGGGTAAGTCAGGGTCGTTCCCACAGAGACTATGATTCACCTAAATTATCTAGACTCAAGTAATTACCAAGAAAGAATCAATCAATGATAGAATAACTAAGAGCTAATGTATGGAAAACTTAGAATAAATCAAAGAATATAATAAATCAATAAGCTAAAACATCCAAAATCAAGTATCACCACAATTACGATCGATGCAATTATATATCTACCCCTAACATACAATTCCAATTAACAAGGGGAAAAGCAACCCTTAACAAATACCAAGGATCTCTTTCGAGTATCAATGGCTTCCCTAACCCACAATCAAGCCTATTCTCATGGTATTATGCAAATTAGAGACATTAAACACTTTACTTCAATTCCCAATTATCCGTTCAACTATTCTCGTGTTGAATTTCAAATCCTAAATCAATTTACTCAATTCCGTTAAAATCCAACTCTCGTTGTGATTAGAACTATGGAATAATAACAATGCTAATTATCTCTAATCTAGTATTGACATAATCACAATCAACTTAGCATAAATAATTGCAATAGTTATTAGAGAATTTAAAGAATCAATTCATGCATCAATCATAATTGGGCTACCCTAAATCTTGGAATATAAAAACTACTCACACATATTGAAATAAGCAATAACAAAAATAATCAAAGAAAACATAATTAAAAATAAAAATAATTGAAAGAGAAAGGAATAGAGATGAATACCAATGATGCTTCAATTGAAATTACTCAAATTATTAATCAACAATAATTAAATCTAATGGAATAATTAAATTGCATGAAAGAAATAAACTAGGGTTCTAGAGAGAAAAATAAAACTTAAGGAAATAATAATGTCAGTTCTAATGATGATTACAATGGGTATTTATACCCTTAATGAGCTAAAATCCCGAAAATAAGAAAGTTGGTTTCCGTATAACTGTGCCCGGTCCGGGCAGCTAGAAGTACGGGGATGCACAGCTTGCGTTTTGCCTCTTTTCTCTTGTACCCGGTCCCACCGGGCGGGTGGTGCCCGATCGGGTGCGAGGGCCTTCTTCTTGAATAGCTTGCTACCGTCGAAAACACCTAATATCATCTAACTCTTATGTGCCCGGTCCAACCGGGCAAGGCATGCCCAACCGGGCACATTGTATCTGTAGCATATAATATGTATTTTGCTCATCCTTCTTTTGTCAACAGGGCATGGGGGTAATCTTCATCTTCATGCACTTATCTCTTCTATAAACATCGAAAACATGTTCGATTCATCCAAGAAACTTCATATTCCTATAAAAATTCACAAAAACACATCGAACACTCTAGAGAAGAGATTGTTAGCGAGAAATGGCTCTAAAGAGCCTAAAACCATGCAAGATTACGATGTAAAACCGAGATAAATCATAGTATAAAATGTGTACATCAAATTCCCCCAAGCTAAACTCTTGCTTGTCCTCAAGCAAGACAATAAAAAATAACAAACAACCAAACAACATACTTCACCCCATAATGCAGTTTTTAAAACACGGACTAAAAATCGAAATCAAACAAGCATGCATCTTAGCCAACCAATCAAATTACTCAAACCATCAATCAACCTAAATAGTCGTCAAGTGAAATCAACCATGTACAACTCAAGAATCGAGGACTAGAATATCTCACCTCGGTGGTCACACAACACACTTTTTATGTGGCGAGCTAAAAATGAGCTCGATCTCTCACCGTTCCCACCAATAATGCAATCCCCCCATCTCACAACACTCGCGTGTTTAGAGGGTTATAATATCGCTCAACCTAATCAAACGTCGACTCAAAATGTAACATATACTCCAGCATTTTGACAAAAGACTCGTTTCACATGAACACAATGCTTTGCACGAAGATCGGAAGGACTTTTTCAAGCTTGTAACGTAGGCCGGGAATAAGAATGGGCAGAAAATAATTTGGGAAATGTGGGATATATTAGTCTAACCGGGAAGCTATCAAATGCAATGAGTCACACCCTCGATTCACCATTTTGATCAACAAAACACATACCCAACTACAATGAAAACGCCCATTACCTCTTCACTTACTTTTTCTTTCGACTTCAAATTTCTTTTCATTTTTATTTTTTATTTTTATTTTTTTTTTTCAAGAACAAGGTATTTTCTTTTCTTTTGAGTACAAAATTTTTTTCTTCCTAATTGTTCCTTGCTCCTTGATTCAATCTTTCTCTTTGTTTTTCAACTACAACCTCCATGCTAATTTTCCTTATTTTCTCTCCTTTTTTCCATATACTTCACATCAATTGCAACTTGAAATAAAATCACACAAAATACCACAAAATATAGCTCCCCCAAGCTAGATTTGGGAAAAGTAACCAAATTGGGGCTAACGGGTAATTTTGTGAGGTTTACGAAAAATATAGACAAGCTACAACATGGGTGAGTAAGAAGGGAACCGATGTTCTAAATTCGTCTGGAGGTCACCTAATGAACATGGCCTTCGTCATTTTCGACGTGCACGTGCAATGCATTATGACACACTACTAAAAGTCTAGAATCAAAACTAAGATTAATGCTACACCAGGAACTAAACACACACATGAATGAATAAATAAGGCTCAAGCCTCACGGTTAACACAGTTAAGCTCCTAAATCATACATGGTTAACAGCTTTGACTCCTACTAGGGATCAACCAATTCATCTTTTAGTCCACAATGCAAGTCTTTCAATCGAAATTAAATCAAAACCTTTTTAGCATTAAGGATAGAGGCACAGGGAAGTAGTTTAATGGCCATTCATTATCATGATTCTCGTATTTTTTTTTTCAGATGAAAGCATTAAACCTTACTGCTAGTCTAAACACACTAAAGTAAAAAGAGAGACTGAAAGATATACCGCCTGTCACGCGGGTGACCCGGGTTCGATCCCCGGCAACGGCGCCAAAATTTGATAGGCAGTCGCACACCTAGAAAAAATAACCTGACTATTCCTCCTAATTATGTAGCAAGGTAAGTCAGGGTCGATCCCACAGAGACTATGGTTCACCTAAATTATCTAGACTCAAGTAATTACCAAGAAAGAATCAATCAATGATAGAATAACTAAGAGCTAATGTATGGAAAACTTAGAATAAATCAAAGAATATAATAAATCAATAAGCTAAAACATCCAAAATCAAGTATCACCACAATTACGATCGATGCAATTATATATCTACCCCTAACATACAATTCCAATTAACACGGGAAAAGCAACCCTTAACAAATACCAAGGATCTCTCTCGAGTATCAATGGCTTCCCTAACCCACAATCAAGCCTATTCTCATGGTATTATGCAAATTAGAGACATTAAACACTTTACTTCAATTCCCAATTATCCGTTTAACTATTCTCATGTTGAATTTCAAATCCTAAATGAATTTACTCAATTCCGTTAAAATCCAACTCTCGTTGTGATTAGAACTATGGAATAATAACAATACTAATTATCTCTAATCTAGTATTGACATAATCACAATCAACTTAGCATAAATAATTGCAATAGTTATTAGAGAATTTAAAGAATCAATTCATGCATCAATCATAATTGGGCTACCCTAGATCTTGGAATATAAAAACTACTCACACATATTGAAATAAGCAATAAAAAAAATAATCAAAGAAAACATAATTAAAAATAAAAATAATTGAAAGAGAAAGGAATAGAGATGAATACCAATGATGCTTCAATTGAAATTACTCAAATTGTTAATCAACAATAATTAAATCTAATGGAAGAATTGAATTGCATGAAAGAAATAAACTAGGGTTCTAGAGAGAATAATAAAACTTAAGGAAATAATAATGTCAGTTCTAATGATGATTACAATGGGTATTTATACCCTTAATGAGCTAAAATCCCGAAAATAAGAAAGTTGGTTTCCGTATAACTGCGCCCGGTCCAACCGGGCGGGTGGTGCCCGATCGGGCAGCTAGAAGTACGGGGATGCACAGCTTGCGTTTTGCCTCTTTTCTCTTGTGCCCGGTCCCACCGGGCGGGTGGTGCCCGATCGGGCGCGAGGGCCTTCTTCTTGAATAGCTTGCTGCCGTCGAGAACACCTAATATCATCTAACTCTTATGTGCCCGGTCCAACCGGGCAAGGCATGCCCAACCGGGCACATGGTATTTGCAACATATAATATGTATCTTGCTCATCCTTCTTTGCCCTGTTTGACCGGGCAAGCTAGGGTCAACAGGGCATGGGGGTAATCTTAATCTTCATGCACTAATCTCTTCTATAAACATCCAAAACATGTTCGATTCATCCAAGAAACTTCATATTCCTATAAAAACTCACAAAAACACATCGAACACTCTAGAGAAGAGATTATTAGCGAGAAATGGCTCTAAAGAGCCTAAAACCATGCAAGATTACGATGTAAAACCGAGATAAATCATAATATAAAACGTGTACATCAGTGAATATCCCATAAATGAGGATTTTTCCCCTATTTGTAGTGGGGGAGACATGTCCCCTGATTAGGGTTTTGATGCCACGTGTCAGCATCCGATTGGATCCCACTGGGCCTCTTGTGGGCTGCCACGTGTCGTGGTATTATTGGGCCATGTGGCCAGGGGTATTTTTACCCCAAACATTTTCCCCTCACAGGTGTGACGTGGCGTAGCCACGTGTCATCTGTGGCAGGTGTCAAGCACAGGGGAGGCGTCGCTTGGGTTGCCTCCCGCCTCTCTCTCTCTTGGTTTTGTATTTTGAAAATTTGAAGCAGAAGGTGGCGATTCGCCTTCTGGGCATCTCTATAAATAAAGCCATACCCCTCTCCCCTCTTCACTTTACTAATTTTGCACGAAATTCTCAAAAGAGCTCTGATACCGGCTGCTTTATTGCACTCAGCTTTCTTGATTAGATACACCCGGATACCGGTTGAGTACTTCTTCATTCAGCTAACCCAGGTACCAGTTGCTACTTGATTTATTTTTAATTTGCATAAAGCTACAGACGGTCTTAAACCGCCTGGGGCATCTTGAGGCCTTCCATTTTTTGCATTTGGTAGACCCACAGACGGTTTGGACCGTCTAGGGTACCTTCAAACCAAAGTCTCCAAGTTTAGATCCTCAGGCGGCAATTGGTCGTCTGGGGTTTCTTCAAACAAGAGGTTTTCCCTTTTAGGCATCTCATAGACCCACAGACGGTGACGTACCGCCTATGGCCTCTATTCGATCATTTTTAAAGAATTGTATTCAAAGGACCCCCAGACGGTTACATGCCGTCTGGGGTATTTTTGAACCATTGTTTCTTGAACTTGCATCTCATAGACCCTCAGACGGCTAGGTGCCGCCTGGGGTATCTTCAAACAACGGATCTTTAAACTTAGACCTTAGACGGCTAGGTGCCGCCTGGGGTATCTTCAAACAACAAATCTTTTAACTTAGACCCTCAGACGACTAGGTGCCGCCTGGGGTATCTTCACACAACAGATCCTTAAACTTAGGTCCTCAAACGGCTAAGTGTCTCTTGGGCTAAAGGTGCCTGAGTGATCTTCAAAACTTGCCCAAACATACTATTATAGTAATTGTTTGCATTCACAAGGCCCTCAGCCGGTATTATTGTCGCCTGGGGGGGCTTTTGAGCAATCTTCATTGATCCCGCCTGGGGGGCTTTTGGACGATGCTCTGCAACCTTAGCACATTAGAACCTCAGGCGGCTTACATGCCGTCTGGGGTACCATTGGGCAAGCGTTTTAGATACCGTATGGGGTATCTTTTGGAAAGATCTCTTGATACCGCTTGGGGTATCTTTGGGCAAGATCTTCTGATACCGCTTGGGGTATCTTTGGGCAAGATCTTTTGATACCGCTTGGGGTATCTTTGGGCAAGATCTTTTGATACCGCTTGGGGTATCTTTGTATGAGTTTCTTGCAAAATGCCTGACTGCTTGTATTTGTGTTTCAGGTTCTTGAAAACACAAACGGACTTCCCCGCCTGTGGCATCTTCAAGCCACAACTTAGAATCTCAGCGCTCAAGTCTTCTTCAACCATATTTACAAAATCAAGGTATCACCTTTGCCCCTTTGTAACCTCTTTAAGTTTACCGGTTGTATAGGTTAAAGAATAATGGACTCTCCCAATACACACACGGCACGACCTAGGGCAGTTGTCAACCGATTACCGGGTACGGCTGAATTTAGGACTGGGGATGCCGTCTGGGGGGGTGTGGAACACCCGTACTTTTCTACGAATCCGACCGTCTCTGGTCTTGTGCAGGACAGAATGGCTCGGATAAGAAAAACGGCTATTGACCCCGAGTACAAGTCAGACAATTCAGCCGGAACTCCAGTGAGGAGGTTCCCTTTGATCAACCAGGCATTCCAAGTACGCCTGGCGATGAGATTCTTGAAGAGTCCGGGACTCAAGCGGCAGGGAAATTGACCAGGAGTTCGGATCATTCTCTGCCTCCTGCTCCTCCACGCTGGCCCACTCATCGAAAGTTTCCAGCTGTGGTAGCCCGAGAACTTGAGCATCAAACACTTCAGTAGCGTATTTGTACCTCAAGTTGAAGTAAGCAAAGTCGGTGTCCGGATGGATCATGGACCATGCCATCTTCATGCGCGCCTCACAGTCGCGCTCATTCTCGACCATCTTCAGTAGCGTATTTTTAACTCAAGGCAGAGAATGATCCGGGTGTGGCCCTGGAAACTCAAGGGGCCCCTGCAGCCGGTAATGACCAGCCGTCTCAGCAGCAGCAACAGGAGTAACAGCAACATCAATAGCAGCAACAGTAGTCTTTTCTTTTTTCCATTTCGATTTCATCCGGCCTGTGAGCCATGTAATCATGTAACTTTTCTCCGGACAGGGGTCTGGCTAACATTTACCATATTTCAATATATATGTACCGACTATGTCGGTTTGCTTCGCAATTTTCAGTGTTTCAATTTATTGCGATTTTTGAATTATCGCAACTTTCTTTGCCTATGTATGCCCCTGGACGGTTGGCTACTTAGCTGCTTAGCCTAAGAAAGCAGCCGTCCATAGTTGCCCGGAAGGGGTTTACAACAGGTTTGTTCGGCTGCATTCAAATGGCCTTGGACCGGACGCATGCATTGTAAACACTTGTAAGCCCTTGTCAGCTATGAAACGAGGCTTACCTTGTATCTGGCGTCATGGTCGGCTGTATTGCTTTCTTGCAAAAGCCAGTCGTGAACTTATCGCTACAGAAGCTACCGCCTGTAATGCGTTGGGGCAATAGCAGGTTGTAACTTATGAAGCTATTATCCGGATGTATTGTCTTAGGACAATAACCGGTTGTAGCTACGACCAAGATTGCCGGCTGTATTACCTTGGGGCAACAACCGGTTGATATTTTTACGATATGGTTTCGTAGTTGATTAAATTTAAATTGTAGGAGAGAAGCGTGGTCCGGCTGTGATGCTTTTGGGCAAAGCCGACTGCTGAACAAGATTTTATTAACCGCCTGTATTGCCATGGAGCAATAGCCGGGTGTATCTCGTTTGCAATAGGTCATTCAAACGTGCGTGGGTTATCTTTAACCTGGTCGGTTAAAGCCGTTTGAGTTCGTGACGCATAGAACAATGTACCACCCAAAAGGGAGATGTTCCCTTCGACGAATTCACCCGGATGGGCGTCGCCGGATGATTGCCTAGGATTTAAAGCAGGCGGATTTAAAATGTTTTGGCATTGGGCCTTTTTAATTTGCTAAGTTAGGTACTTAGCTTTCATTGCCCGGTTGTGCGTTACACGCGGTACCTAGACAGTGACCGGGAGTGCGTCGCCCATGGGACTTAGACGGTGCCCGGTTATGCATTGCACGGGGGACTTAGATAAGAACAAAACTGAAGTAATGTATTTCTCATTCATTTACTCATTACAAAAAGTATTTACAATATTCCTAGAAGTAGTATTTTTTTAGGTTATCTACATTCCAGGTTCTGGGTAGCTTTCTACCATCTGAAGTTTCCAGGCGGTAGGTGCCGCCTCTGACTTCATCAAAAATCCAGTAGGGGCCTTCCCAGTTGGGGGTTAGCTTTCCCTGCTCATTTGTCCTACCGGTAGCTTCCATTTTTCGTAGCACAAAGTCCCCAACTTTGAGGGGCCGCTTGTGTACTCTCTTGTTGTAAGCCCTCGTTATTCTTAGACGGTATATCTCATGGTGTAAGGCGGCATTGCCCCTTCGTTCTGGGAGGGAATCTAATGCAAGACGCATGGCCTCCCAGTTAGCCTCTTCGTCATAGAGCATGACTTAGAGAGTTGGCTCATATAGCTCGATTGGCAAGACGGCTTCAGTGCCGTATGTCATGAGAAACGGGGTTTCACCGGTTGCCCCCTTATCAGTTGTTCTGATGGCCCAAAGGACGTGAGGTAACTCATTCGCCCAATGACCGCCAGCCCTTTTGATCTTCTTTTTTATGCCGTCAGAGATGAGCTTATTGAAGGCTTCAACTTGGCCGTTTGCTTGGGGCCGACCAACGGATGCAAAAAAATGTGAGATCCCCTGATCTCCCAACCAATCCTTGAGGACAGACGTTTCAAACTGAGGACCGTTGTCAAACACCATAGACATAGGCACCCCAAACCGGGTGATGATGTTTCTCAAATGAAGGAGATAACGTCCTTTGTCTTGATGCCTTTCACCGCCTCGGCCTCAACCCACTTAGTGAAATAATCTACAGCCACCAGAATGTATCTTCTGCCTCCTGTGGCAGGCGTATAAGGACCCATGATGTCCATGCCCCACTTTGCGAAGGGAACCGGGCTGTAGATTGCCATCAGGTCTGTTGCCGGACGATGTATGAGTCGGCCAAATCTCTGGCACATGTCACACTTCTTCACCAATTCCATGGCGTCTGCCTCAAGGGTGGGCCAAAAGTAACCTTGCCGCCTGACCCTCTTTGCTAGAGACCTGCCGCCTATATGCGATGCACAGAAGCCCGCATGTAGGTTCTCTAGCACCTCCTTTCCCCTTTCCGGGGTAACACACTTTAGCAACGGCTGGAGGTAACCCTTTCTGAAGAGTTCTCCCATGTACATTTCAAAGCTCAAAGTTCGCTTTTTAAGTGCTGCCGCTTATGCTGGGGCATTCGGCAGAGTGTCGTCTACCAAATAATCCCGGATGAGGTCCATCCAGGTAGAGCTTCGGTCCAGAATTCCAATGGGATCATGTTCAATGCTTCTTTTTTCCATGACTTCCCAGAAGACTGACCTAGGCGTGTCACAAGTGGCGGATGAGGCCAGTTTGGACAAAGCATCCGCCTGATTGTTCTCTGACCGGGGCACCTGACTCAGATGGAACTCGTCAAATGTCCCTGCCTCATCTTTTACCGCCTGCAGGTATTTGATCATTGCCGGATGGGTGGCCTCATAGTCACTATTGAATTGGCTAACAATCAATTGAGAGTCCGAGCAGGCGTCAACTTTTTGTGCCCCTGCCGCCTTACACATGTGTATACCGGCTAGCAGGGCCTCATACTCAGCTTCGTTGTTCGAAGCTTGAAACTTGAACCGTAGTGCATATTCGTATGTATTCCCTTCCGGAGATTTGCAAATTACGCATGCACCACATCCGTTCACCGTAGAGCTTCCGTCTACGAATAACTTCCAAACCTGGTCGGTATTTTCCTGTTGTGCCGGCCTAGTCATTTCGACAATGAAGTCGGCAAACGCCTGACCTTTCACTGCCCGCCTAAGTTCAAAAGTTATCTCCAGGCTTTGCATTTCAACAGCCCGCTTGATCATTCTACCGGATGACTTTATGGTAGTCATAGGACGCTTGAGTGGCTGATCCGTGTAGACAGTCACCGGATGGGCTAGGAAGTATGCCTTCAGCCGCTTGACTACCTTGTAGAGAGCCAACCCAAAATTTTCAATCGTTGGGTACCGGAGCTCAGCATTTCTGAGAATGTGGCTGATGAAATACACCGGGAGCTGCTTGCCGTTTCTCTCGGCAAGGAGTACAACACTAAGGGAGTGATCTGAGACGGATAGGTACATGTAGAGAACCTCCTTGGGCAGGGGGCTCACTAACCTTGGCAAGGAGTGTAAATGTTGCTTTAACCTTTGAAATGCCGCCTCAGCCTCTTTTCCCCATTCAAATCTAGACCTCTTCCTGATTGCTTGGAAGAAGTAAAGGCACTTGTCACCTGACCGGCTGAGGAATCTTCCCAATGCCGCCAGGAAACCGGTTAATTTCAGGGCCTCCTTGACGGTTCGGGGTGATTGCATGTCAATCACCGCCTGTACCTTTTCCGGATTGGCCTCTATGCCTCTTTAATCAAACAAGAATCCGAGAAACTTCCCAGACTCAACACCAAAGACTCACTTCTTGGGGTTAAGCATGACCTTGTGCCGCCTGAGTGTGGTGAAGGTTTCTCGGAGGTCGGCTAGGTGATCCGCCTGAAGCTTGGATTTGACTATCATGTCATCAATATACGCCTCTACATTCCTTCCGATTTGATTAGTGAAAACCGTGTTCATCATTCGTTGGAAGGTAGCAGGCGCATTCTTCAACCCAAATGGCATCACCGTGTAGCAGTACAACCCCTGATCAGTGACGAAGGGCGTCTTCTCCTGATCCTTCTTCCATATGGGAATCTGATGGAAGCCCGAGTAGGCGTCCATGAAGCTCATCAGGGCATGGCCGGCTGTGGAGTCGACCAGACTATCAATCTTAGGAAGCGGGTAGCTATTCTTCGGACATGCCTTGTTCAGATCTGTGTAATCTACACACATCCGCCAGGTACCATTCGGCTTCTTGACGAGAACAACATTGGCTACCCAATCCGGGTAGTAGCATTGCTGAATGAACCTGGCATCCAGGAGCTTTTTGACCTCGGCGGCAGCCGCCGGAGACCTTTCCTCGTCATGATCCCTCTTCTTTTGCCTAACCGGCTTAATGTTGGGATCAACAGCTAGCTTGTGGATGGCTAGATCCGGGTTGACGCCTGGCATCTCCTCCACTTCAAAGGCAAAGAGTCCTTTGAACTCTCTCAGAAGTTGGAGCAAGTCTACCCCCAACTTTTCAAAAGCAACCGTCCTAACCTTGACTGTTCTGTCAAGACGACATCAATGCTTTCACCAGCCGGCTGGGGTCGGGAGTCATCCGGCCATTCCCCGGCTAGTGATTGCTATTTTGTTTTTCTAGCGGGGGCCAGTTGGTCCGCCTTTCTCTTCGTGTCGCCTGCCTTTGGGGCAGGCTCCGCTTCCTTATCCGCGAGGTCAGTAGGTTCCTCGCTGGGGCCGGCTGCATGGGCAGTCGGCTTGATGTCTGAGAGGTAGTACTCTCTTGCCGCCTTTTGGTCCCCGTTTAGGGAGTCTACTAATCCATCATCCATTTTGAATTTAATCAGCATGAGAGAAGGGATGATGACCGCCTTGGACTCATTGAAGGTGGGACGGCCCAATATCAGGTTGTAGGCAGTCAATTCCTCAACCACCAGAAATTTGACGACCATGTGTCGTCCTTCCCATTTGCATCCAAGTCGGATGGGTAGGTCAATCCTGCCTACCGGATGCACTACCCCGCCTCCAAAGCCGACTAGGGGGTGGGGAGCCTTGTGCATGCTGCTGGGCTTGTACTTGAGCTTCGTCAAGCAGCGATAGCTAATTAGGTCAGACGAGCTCCCGGTATCGATTAAGATCCGGCCAACTCTCTGATTGACAACTTTATATTCGATGACAATTGGGTCATCGTGGGGCCGCCTGACCATACCCCTGTCCTTCTAAGAGATGAAGACCTCAGGGAAGGTGTCTTTCGACGCCTTACCCTCATCCTCTGAGCTGGACAACCTCCTGATGTTTTCCTTGACACCCTGGATGGTGGGACCACCGCTAGCGAAGCCGCTTGCAATGGTGTAGATTTGCTCCTCATTAGTGTCAGAGCTTACAACCGGCTTCTTTAACGATTGTCCACCGGATTTGGGGTTACCCTTGGACGTCAGGTAGGGCTTCAGAGCCCCCTCATCAGCCAGACGGTCCAACAGCCGCCTGAGGCTGTAGCAACCATTGGTGTCATGGCCAATGTCCTCATGGAATTTGCAGTACTTGCTCTTGTCCCGATTTTTGACAGAGCTCTTTAAAGGAGTCGGATTCTCAATAGTCAGCCGGTCTTTTATCTCCATGAGGATGGAGGAGCATTCCTTGTTGAACTCGTACTTGGGGACATACGACTCCAACTTCTTTTGTCTCTTCTGGGATGATTGACCTGGGCGGTCAGCTGCCCAGACTTCTTTTCTTTTCTTTTCTTCCTTCTTGGCCGACTGTTGGGGCCGGCTGTCTTTTTTGTTAGACCGCCTGGGTTCTGACAAGTGCTTGATGGCACAGAGCTCCGTCGCCTGTATGTAGGCTTCGGCCTCCATTAGTGCCTCCTGGAGGGTAGCAACCCTCTTGCGGACCAGGTCGAACTTGAATGTTGACCCATCCTTCAGACCCTTGAAGAAGTCTGTGTACGCAACTTCGTCAGACAACCCTTGTATCTGAATTCTCATCAGATTGAACCGCCTGACATAGGACCGGAGTCCCTCCTTGTCTCCCTGCTGGATAGCCCCTAGATCGAGACTTGTCTTCTTGGCTGGGATGTTCATGGAGAAGTTGGACGCAAACAGGTATGCAAGCGTCTTAAAGTTATTGATGCACCCAGCCGGCAGGTTGCCGAACCACCGTTGGGCTATGCCCTTCAGCGTTGCTGGGAAGCATCGACACCAGGCGGCATCATCCAACCCCTGTAGGTACATGAGGTTGGTGTATGCCATCAGGTGGTCTTCCGGGTTGGTGGTACCGTCGTAGGTACCTACCAACACATTCTTAACCTTGGCCGGCTGTGCCGCCTTGGTTATCTCCCAGGAGAAAGCCGAAGGCTGTTCCCCTAGGTTTAGCAGCCGGAGCTGCTAGTCCATGGGCTGGACAGTGTTTGTCGCCATTCCCCCCAAGGGAGACAGTTGCATGTAGGGTGATCCGGTTCCATATGGTTGTTGGGGCACATATGGGACCTGATGGATCACATGAAGAGCAGTACGAACGGATGTGCCGTGTGACTGGCTCCCCGGGTGGGTTTCCGAGTGTTTCATCGAAGTATTACGAAAACTGTCTGGGTAGGTCGACGTAGAAGCCGACTGAGACATGCTCTGACTTCTCTTCTCCTGGATGAACATCCGGGCGTTAGAGAAGGTCTTCTTTGACCCATCCGGCTGTACATGCTGGATGGCCTTTCGTTGCCTAGACTCAGGAAAGCGAATCTTTGAGAGATCGATCAGGGGCCCATCCGCCCCCTTAGGCTTAGGGTGAGGAGTAGGCACCCGATCTTTGATTGGCTTCTTTCCAGAAGTCTTCTTGGCCGACTGACCCTTGTTGGGGCCAGCGGACTTCTTGATTATATCCTTGATCTCCCCCTTGAAACTCGTCATGAGTTTCATGAGTTCGTCTCTGGTGACGGGGGCTGCCCCCTCTGCTGCCTGGGGGTGACCAGTGTGCTTGACGCCTGGGTTGCTCTGACCAGCTTTGTCCTGGCCTCGTTCCTTTGTTTCTTTAGAACGCAGGCGCCTAGAGCGGAATGACTTCACAATCGTCACCACTGTCATGGTCCGTGTGGACCTCAGGGTTTATTATCAGATGTCATCCTCGTGGTACTCTCCCCACAGACGGCGCCAAATGTTTCGGGGTTTTCTGAGATGTCCTGCGGGAGAGTTACAACACCGGGAATGCATGCCTGACTTCTATACCTGGAAAACCACGAAACTCCGGTTGGGTGGAGTTCTGCTTCCAAAGATCAAGTTAGATTCCGGATAAGATTATGTGCGAAAGGTAAATGGGTTTTTCTCTCGGATTCCGGGAGTTTCTGCAATTAATATTGCTCTGATTTTTGTGTGGGTATTTGTGAATATCCAATAAATGAGGATTTTTCCCCTATTTATAGTGGGGGAGACATGTCCTGTGATTAGGGTTTTGATGCCACGTGTCAGCATCCAATTGGATCCCACTGGGCCTCTGGTGGGCTGCCACGTGTCATGGTATATTATTGACCCCAAACAGTAATGATAACCGTAATACCAACATTAAGAATTATGAAGTATTAAAATTTTACTTTTTGATCTTGTTCATTTTAAAGCATGATTGATGATTATCATTGCTACCTTATTATATAAGCCAGGGTACAAGTATTACTGTGCGATGTTTGATTTTATTCTTTTGATTGCATATGGAGCATTTGGTGATTGTCTCACATAAAATCAAGTTTTTAGCTAATCTTAATCATAATTCTAAGATATTATACTGATCAAGATAATTATGTATTACAAACTAATTAAAGATAATGTTGACTTTATCAATTCATATCTCTATTAACCAAGAGACCAATTTTATTCGTATACCAAGTCTATTTTACATCCTTAATATTGACGAAATATCTATATTTACTGTGTTCATCCACCACTTTAAATTTTGAGGAATTCCTTGATACTTGAATTGATAACCTGATACTAGGCACTAGCTAGTTATAGGCATATTTGCACAATTGTATTTAAGACTATAAAATCCATGATATTTACACATCAACGGAAAAAGAAAAGGGAAAAAAACTCTTTGAGAATAACTGATATTAATTTACAACAATCTTGATTATATTCCATTATATTGTATATGTGTGAAGTTATATACTAGTAGTAGTTTTGACTAATCTTAACCTCTCCTCATATCAATTGGCCTTAGCATGTTTTGCATTGGGTTATTATTGTTAATAATGCAATATACAACTATGTTAGTTTACATGAAATTTCATGTAGGAAAGTAATTGAGAGCCAAGTTTGTTGTATTTAGGATCAACTATGTTAGGTTACTCTCACATCATTCTCAATTATTTAGGACCAATGTTGAAATATTGATTAATGTGCGATAGGATTCGATTATATATATGATATTCTATGCCTGCATTAAGTTGAATTATATGAATGATGATGAGTAGATTGAACATGAAATACTCATATATATGGATCTGAAGTTCGTTAAATTTATGAAGGGTCATAAATAATAATGAAGAAAAATGAAGGTACGTATATGATTTAGAAATTTCTAATAGTTTCTAAAGTATAAGAATGAATTTATATATAGATAATTTTGAATAGTATTCTAGATACCAACTTTGGGTGAGAATTGATGATACTAGATTAACTCACTTTCGGAAGTGAACGAGAATTTGTATGATTGAAAAGATAGTAAACACGTTTGCATGATGTTTTATTGATCATATATAACGGAGAAGTTCATTAGAACTACAAAAATGATAATATATTATCTATTTGAGCAAGAAATAGTGTTACGAGACATTCAAGAATTTAAAGATGACATTTTGAGCAACTTAGTTGAAAAATGTATTCATTATGTCCATACTTTAATTTTGAGAATTTTCGATATAAATATTCATATAATTGGGCCAGAGGAAAAAAAAAATAACTTTTCTTTGTTTGATACATGCATTGCAAAAGAATTTATGGCTTTAAAGGAGCAAGAGATTTAAAGATTGTTGGACTGTTTTTATACCCCCATATGCAAGGATTAGGGGGAGATAGTGTTTATTCCATTATTTTATGTAATCCTTGCACATGAATAATTAAATATGTTGATGGTTAGTTTGGTACATACACTAGCATAAATATCAATAATTTATTTAATAGAGGTGGCCACATGATAATCAAATATTTAGAATGATACCATCCAGAAGATGGATATGAATAAATGTCATTAACTATATACTAGCTATAAATGTACATATTAAGTTGATGTCCTAGAAGAACAACATTAGTTGCTACTGAAACTAGCACACCTGAAGTGTGGTAATCCAAAGGGTTACAACGATAAGAATCCTTAGAAGAGGAAAAGAGCAATAATTGACAATGACAAATTTGAGAAAGTGACGCATTTTGATGGATCTCCTGAAGAGATCATTTTTAGTACATTAAAATATGTTATGATTATATAAAGTACTCCAGAAGAGTATAAAATGTTGTCCAACGAGATTAGCATGTATCAAGATTACAATCAATTGAGTGTTAATTAATTGTCTTGCCAATCGTAGAAAGAAACACATGAATTGGTGTACTTATATCACATCATACTCATTGCCATGCATAAAGTATCTCTAATAAGGTGATCACCAGTATTATAAAACTGACCATAATTTAAATACTAAAGGAAAAGTGATTGGATGTGATAATTAAAAATTAGGCCATCTGGGGTTTAATAAATTCCCGTTATGGAAACCTGAAGTTTCATTTGATATGAAAGAAATAATGTGTTAATGCTCTCTCATGTTAAATATATGAAATAAATTGAATGGCAAGACATATTGAGCTATATTTGGATTGTGATTTTTAATAGTTTGTGTTAAAAGAAAAGTTCAAGAGATAATATAATTGGTGACCAGAAGTTCACTAGAATAATTTATATGCTGACAAATATTAGGTGACCAGAAGCTCACCAAGTACAAGTTATATGTGGAAATTTTAAGTGACTAGTATCATACTATCAATGTTTCTAGTGATCCCGAAAATCACTACCTAATGGAATTACAAAAAAGTTTATGTTTGTATAACAATTCTTTTGATTGGGCTATTGTATGTTAGCACATAAGAAAGAGAATAAGAAAATAGACAACTGCACAATTCATAATCCCCGTATTAATATTGATCTCTAGAAGAGAACAAAATTTCATTATTCTCCAGAAGTGATAGAAATTTGTTGAATGTATATGATTATCATACGAGATGAAATTTGTTGCACACGAAATTATATTATTTTAAGTTGGTGAAGAATTGCCCCAATATTTGAGATATTTTACCAACTTAGGGGGAAGAATTGAAGTAAGTTGGCAAAATTATAAAATTATAATTAGTTGATCCCTCTAATGGTACTTTGTAAAGTTACATGCCAACTTATTATAGTGATAATGATATTATGTGCATACATTAAGATTGATCTGAAAGGAATGGTGTCCTTCCAACAAGTGTATTATTCCGATAGAGGGTTCGGAATTATCGGAAAGCTAATTCTTCAGTAAGGTCAAGTGATCGGAATGTCTAGGTGGAGGCCGCTTCCGATCAGTAATATTAATGTACAATTAATATTACAGCTTAATCTTGACTGAACCCTTCGGGTGACACCCAATCGAGTAACCGATCCGAGGTGACGAATCAATCCGAAGGATTAGATGAGTCGTTAGAGTATTACGAACAAAGACGTCGGATATCGAGCTTAGAGCGTCGAAACCGAGTGTCGCAAGTCGAGTCGAATTTAGAATTCGACGAGACGTAAAATCAATCAAGTTACAAGTACGTGCCTAGCCGTAGCCTCACATTGGCCTAGCCATGTGAGTGCTAGGCTAGGCAAGCCCCATCGCAAGCCTAGTATGCTAGGCATGCTAGGCGCATGATGCTGGCCAGCCATGGCAGCCCCACACCATCGCATAGCAGCATGCTATGCTGTGCATGGTGCTGGGCGCTAGCAACCTAGCTAGCACGCTGGGCACTAGCAGCCTGGCTAGCATGCTAGATGCTGGGCAGTGGCACGCAGCAGCACCAGGCATCGCTGCGCATCATGCGTGCTAGGCATCGCATGGCAGCAGCATGCCTCGCACATCGCAAGCAACACACGCACCAGCCAGCAGCGTGCTAGGCATGCTGGGCAGTGCGTGTGTGCATGTGCCTTGCGTAGCAGCGTGCTAGGCTCATGCGTGCAAGGCTGCGCATAGTGCTAGGCAATGGCGCGCCCTAGCAGCCAGCCTCTCGCAAGCACGCATCATCGCAGGGCTGGGGCCTTGCTAGCAATGCGGGTTGTGCGTGAGAGTTGGGCTGGGCGTATTGCGAGGTCAGCAGTAGCATGGGCGAGCATCCTTGCCACACACAGCCTAGGCACTAGGCGCCAGCAAGGCTGCCTTGGAAGCCAAGGCTGGCTGGCAGCCAGCTGTTCCAGCCACATGGTGGACACGGTTTGGGTGAGGGGACCAAGGCTTGTGGGCATTGCCTTGGGCATCAAGGCAATGGTCCCCCCCTTCTTGGAATGGTCCTCACCTAACCATTCTTCCTCCATTTGACACTTGTAACTCATTGATTGCATTGTTCATTAATTTACTTTTGATTAAAATAAATTAGTAGGAAAATGAAATTCTCCCACATGGATGGGAGAAGGGAGATTCAAGTCTCTTTTCCCTATAAATACCCATGTTTGGGTTTTGGGAAAAACCACTTGAGTTGAACTCAATGAGGCATCTCCCTTAATGTGAGAAAACCTCTAAGTTTGTAATACTCTAGTCTTTCTTGGTCTAGCCTAGACTAACCTTCGGGGTAGGGGCCGTTCGGGTCGGGTCTCGAGGGTGGACTCCGTTGGAGGCCGTCACACTTGCGAGGCTAGAGCTTTCGAAGTAAGAGCTCGATTTGCGAGCGAAGCACGCGTCGAGGGTATAGCTTCTCTCTCTCTTCTTTTAATTATTGCTTAATTATGTTTATGCTTGTTTAATTGCTTTAGTTATCGGGGCGGGTCTTAGGGGGTTTCCTTTCCGCGCAGTGTGGGTCACTACGAAACCCTACAGCGGTATCAGAGCCGCGATCCTTTTAATTATTGCAATTATTTTTTAATTAAGGTGTTTTAAAAGAATTTATTTTTCTGGTTCATGTTCTTCTAATTAGATTAGAGGCTCGTTTTAATTAATTTTAAACTCGTATTTTTTATCGATTTGGCTGTCGAACCCAGATTTTGGCTCAAAAATAGTGATTTTTGGGTGGAATCGACATTCTGAAACAGATTCAACCCTTTTAGGACTGTCCAGAAGCCAAATTCGAACCAGAAACCCAAGTTTTTGGGGTTTTTTCGTTTTCAACGAAAATTTTAAATCTTTTTAAGCCTTGATTAATGCAAGCATTACAAGGTTAGATTAAATGCGTTATTGCATCACTAATCTACTGCTATTTTAATTATCCTTAAGCATAATTATGGAGTTTTAATTAGTGCTTAAGTTGATATGCTCTATTTCACATAAACTTGTTCATTCACAATTTTGCAAATAAATTGCTATAATGTGTGAATACTTGTTGTGAATATGTAAATTTAAGTTCCCAAGTATGTTAAAGATCTATTATTTAAATGTTTAATTGATTGGAACTTTAACCCTAAATTCCATATTGAACAACGTTTGGATTTTTTCATTTTTGGTTGATTAAAATCCTTGAAGTTCAAATTCTTGTGAGTAAAATAAAATTTTGATTAATCTTCATATTGGAAGATGTAATCTTGGTATTTTACACAAGTATGAAAGTTGGAAGATTTTTATCATTAGATGGTTAATTTATTTTTCCAACTCCCATTTGTCAAATCCATTATTAATTTGCAAATTGGCTAAATTAATTATGGACATAGCTCATTTGATTTAATGCATCAAGTTAGACCTAAAATTGATTCAAAGAATGGTTCTTGGATAATTTAGGCTTGTGCACCATCAAAATTGAATTTAATTAAGTTAGACTTATTTTATTTTCATATTTCCTCAAATTGATTCAATAATAAAATTTAGAATTAATTTATGTCACACATAAATCGGGATTAAAATCCCGAGAAAAATGCACGCAAATCTAGCCAAGAACACCCAAGCATCACCAAGGCTAGCCGGGCTGCCCACACAACCCACATGTGGCTGCCTTTGGTGCGCATGGTGGTGTTCTCACCTCGAAGCGTTGCGGGAATGTGGCAAAGGAATGGATGCGCAAGGGATGTTCTTGTGGCATGTGGTGTGTGGCTGCTGGGATGCTCGCAGGGCTGCTTGGCAGCAAGGCAGGGAGCCCCAAGCAAGCCCAGTCACTCCAGCCAGCACGCATGCTAGCATGCGCAGCATGCTGCGATGCATGCTTGTGCTGGCAAAGCGCAGAGAGGCCTTGCTAGGCAGGTTGTCTGCGCCCAAGCACAGCATAGCCGCGGAAATGATGCTAGGTTTTGGTTTTGTGTGGGCTGTTTTTGGATGCATGGGCTATGTAATTTTTGCGAAAATTTTGCCGTTTTAAAATTATTTATGTAATTATTTTAACGAGGTTAGACCTCGGTTTTTCGGGCTTTTACAAAATTTTGATTTTAACAAATTATGGGTTTTGCCGACTTAATTAATCGGATTAATTAAGTATGGATGCGAAATTTAGTGGGAGCTTATTTGATTGTTTGAGCAATTTGTTTTTAGAAATAATGAATTAAACAACTTTGGCTAGTTTTAATTAGGCGCGTTAATCGGATTAATCACCTAAGTTAGTTACTAGTTTTGCGTGTTTAATTGTGTATTTCGTAAAATGCATGGGCCATTCACAAATAGTGAATGGGTGAATGGAAGACTGTTTTCAAAACAGGTTATTGAAAATGGCAACTAGTGGGGCCCGACTAGGATAGAAAATACGGACTGCGCTCCGTTATGTATTTTTGTAAATCTAAATACGGTCTACGAACCGTTAAGTATTTTTGTACTATTAGATTAATCTTAGTCGTTCTTGCTAGTTTATTTTATTTTGGCCAAGATGTCTCAAGACGGCGTTTCGATGAAGACGAGCCAAGATGAAGACCCATGTAAATTGAAGATTTCAAGGGGTCATGCTAGTTGCCAAATGCATCTACTTTATGCTTTATATATATTGTGATTATATATATATTTGAATGTTAGATGCATGTCTAGGATTTCAAATGTTGCGATGATTAGTTAAGTTCACTTAAATCAACCGACATAGAAACCCTAGGTCCCTTAATAATATTGAGCTAAAATTTGCCGTTCCAAGAACAACACTTACCGAACTAATGCGCGTACGTGATGGATTACGCCAAAGCGAGGCATCACTACTTCCCTAGGAACGTAAGGTATACTAGGTATACAAGTTGTCTTGGTTAAACTATATCAGTAACGAGTCCTTAGATGTCGTGGCAATGGAGATAAAATGTCACGGAAGCATTAGATGCGACGTTTTATCGAACCAAGAGTAGCTTGGAGCTATTAGCAATTGGATTGCTTACCCTAAGATATTAAGTGTTAAGACAAGCCAAAGAATGCTTAATCACTTTCTGATTTTTGGGATCTTGGAATCGTTTTATTCTCGCCTATAAGGGACATTTATTTTAATGTGTGGATAAAACGCATAATAAGATTGAAAGTTTACATGCATGCTTAGAATTTCAAACTTATTATGATCTTGATAAATGGTTAAACTTTGCACTTATATTTGTAGAATTCGTAATCAAATTATATTGTTTCCGTTGATTGGTAAAAGAAATCTTCTGTTGATTGGTAAAAGAAATCTTTCAAGAATGGTTCACAAAGAAAGAAAAGGCATTTATAAGATACAACTTCTCATAAACGACTAAAGTCAGAAAGGACGGTTGGATATCATGTTTTCGAAATACTAGGTAGTTTTGATAAACATGAAATATTGAGTTGAAAAACTCAAAATTGTCAATAGTTGACAACCAACATATCTTTTCGCTTCATACACAAATGAGTAGGACTCATTGATGTAGCAATTCAAGTACGAATTGAAGGAAAAGATGGAACTTTGTTTCACGGCGCATTAGATGCTTAATTATGCCTAACAAAGTATAAAAGTCGAGGAACTTAAAGAAATGATCCTTAAATTTATGAGATGATGTACTATAAGAAATATAGGAAACAAGGAACAAAGAAAAGAATGAGATTCCTTTTCTACCCTTGAGTTCATGTTAGTATGTTCAACTTAGCAACTCGTTATCTTCACAAGTATTGGATACTACTTGAGTGTTCCACTTTGAAAGTGACCTCAAACCGTTGAAGACAAGCTAAGTTATTGACTTACAAGCTTAGAATGAAGCAAGTAATGCTACATCAGTTGTAAGGTCACTTGTTTTGTTTAAAGTCCTTTTAAGCCAAGGCTGGAACAAATAATGGTTATTGTGTTCCATAATCAGCAAACGATCCGTTTACACACGGAAAGACTCACATTCAATAAAAGAGCAATAGTTGCGGGATTTTATTTGAATGGCATGGTTGTCTAACCCATGAGCCAAGAATGCTTGATTATAAACAAACATTTCCCTGACATGAAAACTCAAAAGTTCAAGTCATGAACATGATTTGTGTTCCAAACATCTTTAGCAATGTCGCATCGATAAGAACATATTCAAGGCCCTATTAGATAGACTCTTGATAGTTGATGGATTCAGAATCGTTCTAAGACAAGCAAGTCTTACTTGTTAAAATCGACAAAGAAAGGAGCTATTATGCTTGGCGTAGACAATTGACTCCGAAAGCTAAAAGAAATTCATTACTTCAAATGTCTCACAAGAATTTGCAAGAATATGGCTATATTCATCAAATGTGAGCAAACTTGACCTCGAGTAGCTCAAATGTTCAGTGAAGTATAGAATCGACTTGGCAAGATATCAAAACATCTAGATTAGATCAAGTGATGTTTGCTTGAGCCAAGTGTGATCACATCAAACTTATGAAATTGAAATTTCATAAAGAGCTCCAAAAGAACATAGTGTGTCTTGACGGAGAACTCGATGCCATTTGGAAATGACTCGAATGATGATGGATCACATCCCTTCCTATAAAGTTCTTAAGATTTGCACAAATGACTAAATGTTACACTAAACAAAAATGTCGAAGCTAAGAAAGGACACCATATTCAGTTATGGATAGAAATAGTTTCTAGCGTCTTTTCAAGTATATGTCTAGGGCTCTTAGCTCAGTGGGAGTTCATTAACTCAGTGGGAGCTAAGTGGCTCAATAAGGGCTAAGGTAACTCGAGTGGGAGCTAACTGTTTGTTTCACAACGAACTTTTACCCAAAGACAATATACATGTCTCTTTGTAAGTATTCAAGTGAGACTACGGGCATTACCTCCATAACCTAATTGAGAACATAGTGTTTGTTACTCTAAATGGTGTCTTTCTGGAAAGTAACACCTTTCCAAAATGACAAGTGGGAGGAAAATCGAACTCGACGAAGTTCGAGAGGACGAGCAACAGTGTCAACCTGATAAAACTGACAATCAAAATGCTTTAGAAGCAGTTGATAAGATTGGTCAGAATCAAACAGACAATGCAAATGCTCAAAATCGAACTCGACGAAGTTCGAGAGGACGAGCAACAGTGTCAACCTGATAAAACTGACAATCAAAATGCTTTAGAAGCAGTTAATAAGATTGGTCAGAATCAAACAGACAATGCAAATGCTCAAAATTGAACTCGACGAAGTTCGAGAGGACGAGCAACAGTGTCAACCTGATAAAACTGACAATCAAAATGCTTTAAAAGCAGTAGATAAGATTGGTCAGATCAAACAGACAATGTAAATGCTCAACCCATTGCCCCGTACAGGTATAGAATTCACCAAAGGCTTGGATTGAATCCTTTAATTTTCTATTAAGTTAGAAATAAACCTAAGACTTACATACATATTATTCACCATTGGATGGTGAGGGAATAGTGTCTTGTAAATTAGCTACGACAAATCCAAATTTCGAATAATGGCTAGAAGCCATAAAATCCGAAATAGACTCCATGTTTGCAAATCATGTTTGGAACTTGATTCATTTGCATGAAGGGTGACAGACCCATCAATCGCAAATAAGTTTTCGAGAAGAAAACTGATAAATGTGGAAATGCATAAGCATACAAAGCTAGATTGGTTGAAAAGGATACAATTAATTCACGGTGTTGATTTTAATAAAAACCTATTCACCAGTCAGTACGCTAAAGTCTTTTCGTGATTGTACTAGCAAAATTGCGCATATGAAATATGGCTAAATACGAAACCGCCTTCCTAAAATTGGATTTTGGAAGAGACTATGGAAATAGTCTAAGGATTTGTAATTCTAAATAATGCTAGTTTTAAAAGCAAGCTCAAGAAATCCATTGTTGGATTAAATGAAGCATTGCATGAAGGAATTGGAATATGTATTCTCATATAGCCAATAAAAGGTTTGGCTAATGAAGAATCATAGAAAACCTCATAAACAAGAAGTTTAGTGGGAGCAAAAGTCAATCTTGTATGGTCCAAACAAGAAGTTTGTGAACTCTATTGTGAAATGACTATCAAATGCTAAATTCTTAGATTTGAAAGGATTTTTGATAATGGACCAAGCAAAAGGCGCCACTTAGTACATATGGGAATTAAGATCGATTGGATAGACTTAATGAAACGTTTAAACGAGTAAGGAAATTTACCGTGTTAAACATGAAGGACTTGAAAAGGCTTTCGACCCATGTGTATAAAGCTAAGTAAATTTTTAAACTAAGTATAAGCTTGGAAAATACTAAGTCAAACAAGAAAGACTCTGGTAGAGACTTTGAACCATGTCAAATAGCAAACGATTTAGCAAGACTCGGTGAAACTGGATGAGCTAAAAGTTACATGGATGGAATCACATTGGGAATAGTTCTGCAATTAAAACCATCATATACGCTGTGATATGGAAGCGCCACAAACTTACATGCTTAAAGCATGAAAAGTATAAAATACCAATCAATCTAAATCTAAGTGATGAATCGTTAGATTATGGTCAAGAAATTCCAAAGTACTTTGATAAGTAAAAAGGGGATGAGTTCTTGACGCATAGAAACAATTGTAATTTGAGAAATTGATGTTGCAAGCACATACTTAGCAAGGATTAGATCCTTAATAAGGAAGCCTCTTATAAGCACAAACTAGAATGTGTCGTGGCTTGAGAATGGTAACATGGATGTAAATCCACGTATAGTGTGCGGAAATTTAAGGTAAATTTCCATAATCACAAGTGATTAGGGCCTCCCAAATCTTTGTGAATCGTTCGGAATAAAATCCGAGCAAAGCAACGTCAGAATGTCTACTGAAATATACGTTGAGAATATTGTTGCCTGGAAGGCAATAATGAGAAAGTGTTCAATGGAAAGTTCGTTGTCGAACGTTGATTGTAGGTTGTCAAGTTGAAAGATCTCAAGTCATGAAAATGAGTGGGAGCCGTCACTTGGACAATAAATCCTAAATCACATATGATCCATAACAATCTCAAAATCTTATTGACTTATTATTCGATAATGAAGATGCTAAGATTTGCAAAGTAATAGTGGCTAAACCTATGCAATAAGTGAACAACAACATTCACAATTGCATAAAGAAATCAAGCATATTAAGTATGGGTGTGATTTCTATAAATGTTTAATGAAGAGTATTACTCTTGAAACATTTGGTGAAAGCCATTAATCATAAGATGAAACATTAAATAGTTTCATGGTGGAATTAAAATTTTACTAATAAAATTCCACAAACTATTTGATTATGGTTTAGAATCAAATAATGAGTCCATTCGATTTGTGAAAATATTCAAAACAGGGTATCAAGACCATGTCTTGGATAAAGAAACACCTGTTAAGTGAACATTGAATATTTAAATCGAATATTGTCCCTAATCGAGGTCATTTAAACAGATGGACGATTAATGACCACCAGAGATTAGTGCGTAGTATGATTTACAACACCGTTTCTTGTGCTGCAAGGACATAGTAGTCATGAATCATTTGCACAGGTGCTAGTTAGGAACTACACCTGATCGACCTATGAGAGTACTTTAAGAGATTCAAAATTGTCATAAGTACATATCTCATTATAACTATCGGAACCTCTTTCCTCGACCATGAGTATTGTTGAAGTTCTCTTGTTTGAGTACTAGTCGTTTTGATGTTGTCAAACGTCTGCCGTAACTGGGGATTATAACGGCAACACTCAGGCGGCTAGGTCCTCTTAGTAAGAAAGCTTACAATACAAGACTGGGAATGTCCCCCTACTAACAATAGGGAATATGTCTTTGTTGTTTACAAGGCCGCTCGACGAGCGAGACTGTGAAAATGCATGGCTGTGCTCAGATAGATTTTAGAAATCATCTGCTTATTGACAGTCAAACTCGGAGATCGAGAAACACTTCTGAACGTAATAAGGATGACGATGAATCTTACCTTATAGTTCACGAAGAGACATTAAGCGACATAAGAAATGGGCTATACACTATATGCACACTTGTCCGGAAGGACAAGTGGGAGATTGAAAGGAATGGTGTCCTTCCAACAAGTGTATTATTCCGATAGAGGGTTCGGAATTATCGGAAAGCTAATTCTACAGTAAGGTCAAGTGATCGGAATGTCTAGGTGGAGGCCGCTTCCGATCAGTAATATTAATGTACAATTAATATTACAACTTAATCTTGACTGAACCCTTCGGGTCACACCCAATCGAGTAACCGATCCGAGGTGACGAATCAATCCGAAGGATTAGATGAGTCGTTAGAGTATTACAAACAAAGTCGTCGGATATCGAGCTTAGAGCGTCGCAAGTCGAGTCGAATTTAGAATTCGACGAGACGTAAAATCAATCAAGTTACAAGTACGTGCCTAGCCGTAGCCTCGCATTGGCCTAGCCATGTGAGTGCTAGGCTAGGCAAGCCCCATCGCAAGCCTAGTATGCTAGGCATGCTAGGCGCATGATGCTGGCCAGCCATGGCAGCCCCACACCATCGCATAGCAGCATGCTATGTTGTGCATGGTGCTGGGCGCTAGGATCCTAGCTAGCACGCTGGGCGCTAGCAGCCTGGCTAGCATGCTAGATGCTGGGCAGTGGCACGCAGCAGCACCAGACATCGCTGCGCATCATGCGTGCTAGGCATTGCATGGCAGCAGCATGCCTCGCACATCGCAAGCAACACACGCACCAGCCAGCAGCGTGCTAGGCATGCTGGGCAGTGCGTGTGTGCATGTGCCTTGCGTAGCAGCGTGCTAGGCTCATGTGTGCAAGGCTGCGCATGGTGCTAGGCAATGGCGCGCCCCAGCAACCAGCCTCTCGCAAGCACGCATCATCGCAGGGCTGGGGCCTTGCTAGCAATGCGGGCTGTGCGTGAGAGTGTTGGGCTGGGCGTATTGCGAGGTCAGCAGTAGCATGGGCGAGCATCCTTGCCACACACAGCCTAGGCACCAGGCGCCAGCAAGGCTGCCTTGGCAGCCAAGGCTGGCTGGCAGCCAGCTGTCCCAGCCACATGGTGGACACGGTTTGGGTGAGGGGACCAAGGCTTGTGGGCATTGCCTTGGGCATCAAGGAAATGGTCCCCCCCTTCTTGGAATGGTCCTCACCTAACCATTCTTCCTCCATTTGACACTTGTAACTCATTGATTGCATTGTTCATTAATTTATTTTTTATTAAAATAAATTAGTAGGAAAATGCAATTCTCCCACATGGATGGGAGAAGGGAGATTCAAGTCTCCTTTCCCTATAAATACCCATGTTTGGGTTTTGGGAAAAACCACTTGAGTTGAACTCAATGAGGCATCTCCCTTAAGGTGAGAAAACCTCTAATTTCATAATACTCTAGTCTTTCTTGGTCTAGCCCCGACTAACCTTCGGGGTAGGGGCCGTTCGGGTCGGGTCTCGAGGGTGGACTCCATTGGAGGCCGTCGCACTTGCGAGGCTAGAGCTTTCGAAGTAAGAGCTCGATTTGCGAGCGAAGCACGTATTGAGGGTATAACTTCTCTCTCTCTTCTTTAATTATTGCTTAATTATGTTTGTGCTTGTTTAATTGCTTTAGTTATCGGGGCGGGTCTTGGGGGGTTTCCTTTCCGCGTAGTGTGGGTCACTACGAAACCCTACATGATCTTGCCAATTTTTCTTTAAATCACTACACCTGAAGTATAGATTGTATGATTGGTTCCAATATAGATATAAATATGGCAAGATACTGCAGTTGATACTTTTAAAGTACAATTATAGTATATTAATACCATGATGTGAGAAATACCCTTGATAGGTGGTATAGATATATGAATTATTATAATAGATGGCCTATTATGTAAGAAAAGTTATAATGGTACCAATGAAAAATGTATTCAGATATCATTGTCAAAATAGCATGAAAATTAAAATTGTATCTTGAGGAATTATATGATACCGGTATATGATGGAACCGATATATAATATGCATATGCAGAAGGAATGGACTTGTGCATAAGGGCACTACTACATTTTTTACCAAATGCAACGGCCTAATAAAGGCTAATACAACGGTATTTTAATTGCTGTTACAATAGAGTAGGCTATTGCCACGGATTTAAAACTAATGCACTTAGAGGTAGAGCTATTGCCACAGCTCTAAAGAACCGTTGCAATAGCCTAGCTATTTTAACAAAAATGAGAGCTAATGCAACGGTAGTGTTGTATCATGAAAATTTTAGCTAAGCGTGCATTTCTTCCCTCTAATTTTTTCACCAAAAATTTTGAACAACACGGGTTTAATTTTCACAACTTATTCTCACACATTCTCACAGCACCCATTCTCACATCACCCATTTTCTCAATTTCCCCCAATTCTCCATTTTCCCCATTTTCTCAATTTCTCCCAATTCTCCATTTTCCCCATCATCTCACATTCACATATTTGCTTCAACTCCAGAATTACTTCGGAATTCTGAGGTGAAAATCACGAAAAAAATCATTCAAAAATTCGAAGAGGAAAATAAGCAAATAATTATGAGGAAGTAGACGAAGGCGGCAGTCAGGATCGGAGGTGGTGGCTGATAGCGGCAGTCAGGCGGTGGTGGCTGATAGCGGCACAGGCGGTCTCAATTTCATTCTTGCATGTCCCTTCCTTAAGCTGATTGCTCGAAATTCTGTTCAAGGTATACAACGAATTTTCGTTTTTGAGAATTAAATTTGAAGTTTATGCTTTTGTGTTTGGGATGAAGTTGAATATTGATTTGGGGTGGCTGATTTGGTTCATTCATGGGGTAAGACTTTAGAGATCCAAGTTTATTACTTTTTTCTAATTGCTATATCCATTTTTGTAAGCTGTGAATTATTTGGGTGAACTTTTTTTCCCTGTTTCTCTCTTATGTATGTATATGTATGTAAATTTCGGTTTCTGACTATTTATTTTTGATAATTGGAGGCCGATTTTTTTTTTCCATTTTTCTAATTCAATGTCAAATTAGGGTTTTTTTGATTTGTTGAATTTGATTTATCTAGAGAGTGATTTGCATACCAAAAGAACTGACCACACTGAATTTTTAGATAAGAATTCTGAATCCGTTAAACCTATTCATCTAGAATCACCGTCTTCTCTGCTCCTATGGACGTTGATTCTCATGTTCGGTATTCCACTTTTTCTATAAATTTATATACTTTTCAACTCTTTTTCAAAACCATGATTATACATGTCAATTTTGGGTTTGTATTTTGTAGAATTGGTTATCCCTGAGGTTGATAAAGCCCTGCATCAGGAACTTGAAGGAATGGGATTCTCAACTGCACGGACTACTATTATATAATGTGGCTCTTATGTTCAGGTAATTCCAGTCTTGAGGGTGCTGTCAACTTGATAGTTGAACACGAGAACGATGCTGACTATGGAATGCTGTAATTGATCTGATATCCATCTGTTCTTATCAAACATTTAGGTATATAGTATAGATTATGGAATGATCATTGGACATTGGCTGAACATATTTGCTGATTCAGATTTATAATCGATGTATTTATATGTTTGCATATATTAGACAGATGAATTTAGAATAGAGCAGAATAAATATACTGAAGCTTTGCTTGGTTTGAACGGGTATGGAGGAAATGATTTTGGATTTTGGAAGGAGTTTGACTTGGCTAGTTTGGAAAGGAAAATATAGCTTCTTTATTCTTTAATACCTTAGGCCTAGTAATTTATGTTCCTCAGTATGTATTTGGCTTTGATTTTTCTTGTTTCATTCTTGGTATTTGATTGTATTTAATGGCATTATTTTTGTTGAAGAGGTCTATTGACTAAGAAGATTTTGCAGTCTTTATATGGCATGTAATGGTTCAGAACGTTGCACATATTTAAAATGCTTGCTAAATTATGAGGAATAAATTAAGCTGATGAAATATTTTGCTTTAATTTTAACACTATTAAGCAAATACCAGATGAATAATATTCTATTGGTTGGGTTGGTTGTTTATTAGCTAATAAAGCATCTTGCATGTACCTGAAAATGGCTTGCTTCTTGATATTGTCATTGAAAAGTTGCTGTTTTGATTTTTCCTGATTTCTATCTCAACACTTTTGTCTTCTTTCCTAACTTTAAAATTTAAGTTCTCATTGTTGATTGATGCAAATACCTGCCTATGCAGAATGAAAATAAAACATTTCACATGCTTCTCCTATCTATTCATAAGAAATTTGGGTTTGAGTTCTTTTTATAAGTTTTCTCTTTTCTTTGTTTCCTTCTCTTCCACTCAAATTCTTCTGATTTCTACTATTGCCCAAATCTCAAGGAAAATATCGTTATTTCTTCTCATTTTATGGGCTATTAGCCCCAATTTCAACTAGTAAAATTGGTGAGTTCACTGATATGAGCCTCGTTAATTCCGCCATATTTTTTTTAATAAGACTTTAATTCCGTCATTTACCTTGTTCATAAGTTAAATTAATTTTTGGTTTTTATCTTGTTGTCTTAATTTGGTGTTATATATGGAGTGGATTTCGATTTTTTGGTTATTTACCAATTTTACACTTTTGTCAGTTCATAATTTTGTTGAATTTTTTTATTCGTTCTTTGTTTGGTTAATAGTTATGTATAGAACTCGTTATACTGTGGTCTTAGTTGATTATTTGCAATTCTAAAATATTGTGCTCTATAATTTATTTTTCTAAAAATTAATTATTTTGAAAATGGAGCTCCCCTTTCTAGATCTGTTTAAATTGTAGAAGAAAATTGAGGAATTAGGATAGGAAAGGGCCGATAACGACCAAAATATATGTTATCACTATCGAGAATTTTTATTGAAGGTCTTTACTTTTTCTCTTCTACCTTATCAATGGCAGATCAAAAGTTTCTAAGAAATAGATAATTATTTGTTGAATATGGTTTTGTAAAGGAAGTGAATGGAGGAGGAGACACACTTTGTGTGTGAGGTGTGGCTTTCACCATTCCCTCTTTAGCAAAGTCGTTGCTTTGGTTGTAGATCTCCCGTTACTCACAAGCGAAAGTATAATCTTTCTCTTCATTTTTTTAATCTCTTTTTGGATTATTTTATAGCTTTGATTTGATTCGCACGGTCTAATGTCGATTTTTATTCATTTATGCATGATTTTGTGAATTAATTTGAGTGATAGGTGGTATTATAATTGACTATGATTTGAGCTAATTTGAATTGGTAGATTGGTTTTGGGAAATTGGGTTTAAAAGTTTATGGTGTAAATCTAGAATGTGATTATAAATTTTTGTTGTCCATTGTTATTGTTGTAGTTATTATTATTGATATCTAGCCTTTAATATTGATATTGTTGTGGCTGTTGTTGTCTCTGATGTCTATTGTTATGTAAATTGTAAATTATAAATTTTAATAGCCGGAGAGCCACTGAAATTCTTTAGTCAAAACTTATGACATACTTATGCATCTGTCTTTCTAATGGCCTATTTCTTGTTCTATAGATGATTTATTGTCAGGTCAAATCTAGGATGCTTAAAAATATATGGCCTTTCATTTGAATGCCTTTTCTTTTACTACGAATTGTAATTGACTTTGTAAATTTTTAATTTTGAGGTGCCCCTTTGTAGGCTACGATGCTTGCTTCTGATTTCGGCTAGTTCTTTGTCACATTTCTTTCTAGACCACTTATTTGAGGTAATGCTCTTTCGCCAACATTATTGTGAATAACTGCATCTTGTAGACTTATAGTATGAAGTGATAAAAGTTAAAAAATAAAGCTAATACCTGGGTAGCAGAACATTATTTAGTGGTCCGATGCAATTAATATTAGAAATTGTTTCCTCTACCGGGTTCTTGTTTGAAAATTTTTCCTGCTGTTAGCGTTGTGTATCATGAGAAAGTTGTGAATATTGAATCTGTTGGCCTTTTGGGTTACTCTGAAAAAAATGTAGTGGAAGACACATGGTTTGTAAAATCAGTTTTCCATTCTATTTAAATAATTATAGTTGATCATGCCGTTCTTGATTCTTGCTACTAATTTTCTTTATGAGTTTGTTTAGAGATATTGGAGTATTGTTAATGTTCGTATTGGATATGAGTTCATAGGGTATGATAATACGAAGATAAAGCTTGACAAAGACAAGTTATCACTTTGAAATACTTTGCTTGGTTTTGTATAATTTTGTTGCATGTATAGTAGTTATCCTACTCAATTCTAATTAAGGTTTTTTTTTTTTTTTGGGTTTATTCTCCTGTTTTATTATCTATATATAAAAAGAGCATTAGGATCTATGATTTTGTATACATGGCTAGCTTTAATTTTAATTGATTTTGGCAAGCTTAAATTGACAAACGTACATAATGAAGCTTGGAAAACAATGACAAGATATATAAACAATAAAAAACAATCTCAGATCAATGTCAAAATGTGACTTCTTTAAGCTTTTGTGCTACTATAATGTTGGGATGTTTATGTTGCTTGTTATGTTGCTTTTGATAACTATAGGACATCTAGTTCTCTAAATTTGTCTTTATTTTGATCCAAACACCCAAATTTGTTGGTAAAAAATGGTTACAGGGAGAGTAGACTTAGTTGCTGTTCTTCTGAAGATATTACATTCTTGAAAGTTTGTAAAATAGGGGAAATTGATGTGAAAGGGAGGGGGGCTGTTTTTACTCGTTTTATGGATAGCTGGGTGCCCTGGTTTATTGTTTAATAGATGTGTTTGGTGTGTGCCCTCCTTATTTGGCTTATGGTTGCTGCTGGTTGCCGCTTCTGGTTTGGTTTCAGTGTTGGATCTGATAGTGGCAGATCAGCAGCTCTGGTTCAGGGTTCCACCTGCTTGCAGCCTGTTTTGTGCCTGTTGTGTTTTTGTTTGGTTTTGGGTTGGCTCCTGCGTGTATTGGCTTCAGGGTGCTGCTGTTGTGGCCTGCGGTCTAACATGAGTATTATTGTATAGCTGAATTCTCCGTGCGTTTTGAACTTTTCTCATGTTGATTGTGGCCTTGATCTAGTATAATTTATAATTTAGTTCTATTATGTTTCTATTACTTTATTCTATTTTACGTGTAGGTGCATGGGGGAGCTAAATGGAGCTGAAGTATAGTAACTAGCTAGTCATTTAAAAAATGGTGCATATACGTTGGCGACTCTTATTCAAGCTCAACTTTGTGAAGATTTGGAAATTCCGGCTTATATATATGTTGAAAATTTGTATTTTGGAGGATTAAATTAATTATATAAATTTTATTTATTATTAGTAGGGTGTCATACAAAAAACAAGCAACTAATATTTTATAATGTACGTATTTAGCATTATAATTATTTTACATAAATTTAATGATATTTTGTTTCTTAGTATATTTATATTTGTACTGACTATTTATACATATATTATATTACCGTACAATTCAAAAAAAAAAAAAAAAGATCAAATGATCAATCCGTTGCAGTAGATACGTACTCCATATATCATTTGTATTAATTAGCTTCAGGCATTGCAATAGGTATCAATTTCATCACAATTAGTAGTAAGTAATCTATTGCAACGGATAATTTATACCGTGGCATTAGGTGTAGAGCTATCGCAACGGATTATAGCTGCCGTGGTATTAGGTGTTGTATATCGTTGCAATAGACCTACTGCAACGCCAGCAAATACCATGGTACATGGCCGTTGCATTCGGCCTAATGCCACGGAATTTGAGGCCTAATGCAACGGATTTGGGGGTTGCAATAGCTCAAAAATGTAGTAATGGGGATCAGAAATATATGTTCATTTTGATGTCCACATGAAACTAAGATAATAAATCAAAAGCTTATCATGGACAAGAAGTCCAATGAAATATGAATGCTAATGATCAAAAGTTTATCATGGACTAGTAGTCTAATTAGAAAATGGATTTCTGAAATCCACACTGTACAATGTTTGCATTTTGAGTCTTTAATTTATGTGCATGTTTGAGTTTTAAATTTATGCATCACTCATTGTATGTATAAGATGTAATTTGATGCATTACTCATCACATATATATTTTGTTTAATATTTTATCATGAACTCTACATCTCATATTGCATGCATTAGTAATAGTTCTATACAACAACAATTGTGTTATATGTGAATGTTTGTGGTATGACGAGTCTATAATTATGATGAATACTTACAAAAAGAAACTTATACTCCGATGGGCTTATAATTGTGATGAAAGTTTATATGATGACGATCCAATTGCATGTTATGTATCATGCATGCATGAAAAGTTCCCGAAGAGCTTACATACAACGTATTCAAGAATCTAGCCCTTCAAATTTTATATTCTAAAAAATGACAATGTTGATATTGTAATCAAACTCATGGAGAGTATTGGTGACTAAGTTATTGAGAAATCAACCTAAATTTTAACCATGTGAGAGTTAATCGATTTTGTACACATTGGAGAACTCTCGTATAAAATGCAAAATGTCTAAAGAAGAATAGTAATGAGATATATTATAGTAAGAATCATCTTCTTATGGTCCAGAAGAACCATGAGTAAAGTATATAATAATTACTTATGTTATATATTACTAATTCATATAAACTTAGATAATGATATCAAGATATCACGAGTTGCCATAAATTATTATCAATATTTGATTATCAATAGCTACTTTAACGACCTCTAGAAGTAGGTATAATTTTGATGGTAAGGTAACTTGAAAGAAAAATGTCATATAAGATAGTGGTAAACGCAACATAGATATTGTTCTCACAAGTGTGGAGAAATGAAGATGTCTCACAGTGAAGATTAGAAGATTCAAGTTTGATTATATCAGGGAGGATCAACTATCAAGTAATGATATTCAGCTACAAGTGTGAAGTAACTAAGGCATTGGATCATTACATTGGAAGATCTCAAGTTATGCATTCATCAGGGAGAGAAAATACGCGCTGCACTATTTTTCCCTTAACCATGGTTTTGTCCTACATTAGGTTTTCCTGGTAAGGTTTTTAACGAGGCAGCATGTCAAGGCGTATTGCGACAGTGTTGTACTCTTTTTCCTTCACTAGGTTTTTATCCCTTCGGGTTTTTCCTAGTAAGGTTTTAACGAGGCACACTATTCGATAATGGTCATCCAAGGGGGAGTGTTATATAATATATGTATTTAGTGGATGCCCATTATACCATTATGATAATTCTAGGATATTCTAGATATACTATGTTTATTATTCTACAAAGAAACCCTAATTGTATCACATGTATATATATATGTACTCCTACATCATTGAGTAAATAGGATATAGATCTATTTTCTCCCCTATTTTCTTCTCTTTCTCTTTAATTTCATAACAATGTTATGATTTTTACGAGTCTGAGAGATTAATTCGTATTACATACAATAACTAATACGAGTGCTCTCTCCATTTTTTAAGTATTTTGTTTTGAATTTCATTCACGAAATTTGAGAAAGAGTTGAAAGTATTAAATTATTATTCAAGTGACTATGTTGTAGGGGAAAAAAAGCATTAGTGGATATTGTAAGTAGGAGCGAGAGAGAGTGAAAATTATAATACTTTCCTCCCGATCACTAATGCCCCCATTTCAGTTCAATAATTTTCATTCTCTCTTGCTCCCTTCAAAAAAAAAAAAAAGAAAAGGAAAAGGAGCAAGAGAGAGTGAAAATTATTGAAATGAAATGGGGGGTCTTAGTGGTCGGGAGGAAAGTATTATTATTTATAATTTTGTATCTAGTCGTTTGATATTATTTTTCAGCTATGTGTAAGATATGTAACTTACGACACCATTGCAAATAATGTGGGTAAGAGATCAAAATAACCAGCTTTAATACTTAATTAGTTGATAGTGAAATTGAAAGATTAAGTATGCTTTTCATCTCATAAGAAGACCTTTATGTTAAATATATTGTATATATTAGTCAAAGGAGATAATTCTCATAATTATCTTAGTTTATAGCCTCTGTTATATGTATATTGTGTAGTTTGTTCTCCTAGTTTGTAGTCTAGGATAATGCATAGCCTTTGTATATATATTCTGTAAAAAGCAATGAGAAAGCTAAGAAAAATATTCCCTCATCTTTCATGGTATCAGTTGCCTAGGGCACGATTCCTTCTTCTCTTTCGCTACTATCCTCGACTTACCGCTCACCATTATTGTTTTCTCTTCTTCTTTTTTTTTTTCTTCTCTTCTTTCTCAATGGGTGATTCTAAGTCATCTTTCTATCCGCAACATACCGTTCCCAATATCAAGAACATCATTTCCATTACCCTAGAAATGGAAAATGTGCAATACTCTACGTGGGCGGAGTTGTTCAAAATTCACACAAAATCTCGTCAGGTCCTTCACCATATCATTCCCCCTGCTGAGACAGACAAAGGCGCAAGGAGAAAGTTCCATCTACCGAGGAAGAAAAGGAACTATGGCAGACCCTTGATGCCACGGTTTTATCGTGGATCTATGCTACTATCTCACGTGACCTCCTCAATACCATTATTGAACCAGATGCTACTACCATGGAAGCTTGGGATAGGCTGCGTGACCTATTTCAAGACAATCAACATTCTCGGGTTGTCACTCTTGAGCAAGAGTTTTCCACCACGATTTTGGAGGACTTCCCTAATGTTTCGGCATAATGTCAACGTCTGAAATCTCTCGCTAATCAACTTAAGAATGTCGGTGCACCTGTTTCGGAAAGTAGGATGGTTCTTCAATTAGTTGGGGGCCTTACGAAAGCGTACAGTGGTGTGGGTACGCTTATTAGGCAGAGCAATCCTCTACATACCTTTTATCAGGTACGATCAATGCTCACCTTGGAGGAGGCTGGCATGGCCAAAGAAGCATCGACGGGGTCCGATTCGGCGATGGTGGCTACATCTCCTGATAATTCGCAACTTGAGTCCGGTTCTCATGGACATTCAAAGGGCAAAAATCAGAAAAAGGGGAAGTCTGGTGGCAACCGAAAAAATTCTGGAGGTGGATCCGGTAGTGCAGGTCGCGGTTCCGGCGGCGGCAAGGCTGGTCAGGGGTCCGGGTCCGGCGGTGCAGGTCGCGATTCAGGCGGCAGCAGACTCCACCTCCATACTGGCAACAACAATATCCGAGTGGGGGTGGATGCCTCAAGGTTGGCCCATTCCACCATGTCCCTATCCAACTCAAGGATGGGCTAGGCCCCCCTTTCAACAAAGGCAGCTAGGTATCTTGGGCCCACGCCCACAACAAAGTCAGCAGGCTTATACAGCTTCCTCTACTGGGCAGCCCGGTTCTTATGGTCCTTCTTATGCTCCAACAGACATCGAGTCCATAATGTTATGCACACTATGACTTTTTCTCAACCCGATCTGTCGTGGTACATGGACACTGGGGCTACTTCTCATATGACCTCCTCTCCCGGTAATTTCTCATCTTATTTAATTTGAGCACTCATCCTAATAATGGCATTGTTGTTAGTAATGGTCATACTATTCCTATACTTGGTTATGGTCACACTAACTTACCTTCCCCTACTACTCCCCTTTCTTTAAAGAATGTTCTTCATGCTCCTAATCTCATAAAAAATCTCATTTCTGTTAGAAAATTTACCGATAATTCTGTGATAGTTGAGTTTGATCCTTTTGGGTATTCTGTGAAGGATTTTTGGACGGGGATACCAATCATGAGATGTGATAGCCAAGGGGACCTTTATCCTTATACCAACAATCAAGCTCATTCTTCTACCTTCGCCGCCATCTCTCTTAAGCTTTGGCATGATCGGTTGGGTCATCCGGGTGCTCCTATGTTAGATGTTCTTAGGCATAATAAAAGCATTGATTGTACTAAACATTCTAGTTCTAGAATTTGTGGTTCTTGTGTTTATGGAAAACATGTTAAATTGCCTTTCATTTCATCTCTTCAAACACTATTATGCCATTTGATATTATTCATAGTGACTTATGGACATCTCCTATTTTGAGTTCTTCGGGCCATCATTATTATATTGTGTTATTGGATGATTATTTGAAATATTTATGGACTTTTCCTATAGCTAAGAAGTCGGATGTTTATGACACTTTTCTAACTTTTAAAGCCCATATCCTCACCCAATTTGAACTGAAAGTAAAAAATATTCAATGTGATAATGGGAGGGAGTTTGATAATGGTCCATTTTGGGATTTTTGCAAACGAAATGGCTTGTCTTTTCGTCTTTCTTGTCCCCATACATCTTCTCAAAATGGGAAAGCCGAACGAAAAATTAGAACTATCAATAATGTCACTAGAACTCTTCTTGCTCATGCCTCTCTACCGCCTTCTTTTTGGCATCATGCTTTGCAAATGGCCACATACCTCCTTAATATTCTTCCGAGTAAGTGGTTGGGTAATAAGTCTTCTTTAGAGATCCTTTATCAATGGATTCCTTCTTATTCTCACTTACGGGTTTTCGGGTGTTTATGCTACCCTCTTATTCCATCTACAACCATTAATAAGTTACAACCAAGGTCTACTCCTTGTGTGTTTTTGGGTTTTCCTCCTAATCATCGAGGCTACAAGTGTTTTGATTTATCTTCTAATAAAATCATTGTTTGTCGCCATGTCTTGTTTGATGAGAATGTGTTCCCATTTGCTAAAATTCATACTCCAACTACTCACTCGTATGATTTCCTAAGTGATGGATTACATCCTTCTATTATTCATCATTTAACCCAAGCTGGTGATATCCTACAACAGGCCCAGCCCACATCTCCTCCTACTTCACCCACGGCCCAACCCAACTCCCCTCCCTCAGCTGCTGCCCAATCTCCTTTGGGTACGCAAGAGGTGCATGGGCCTCCCTCAGCTTCTGCCCACTCTCCTTTGGGTACGCAAAAGGCGCATGGGCCTTCCTCTCCTTCAAACCCAATCCGTGCCTCACATATCTCTTCTTCTCCCTTGGCCAAGCTACAAAACGGCCCACCTGCTCCCACTCCTACCCATATTCCAGTCCAACAGCCTTCCGTCGTTGTGACTCGTAGTCAGAATGGCATTTTTAAGCCAAATAACAAATATTTTTCCAATGTTGTTGTCACGAGGTCTCCTTTACCTCGTAATCCGATCGCGGCTTTGCGTGATCCGAATTGGAAAATGGCCATGGAAGATGAATATAATGCTCTAATTAAAAATAAGACGTGGGAGTTGGTGCCCCGTCCGCCTGATGTGAATGTTATTCGATCTATGTGGATTTTTACTCATAAAGTCAAGTCTAACGGTAATGGTAAAGCCCGTCTTGTAGGTGATGGTAAAGCTCAACAGGTTGGCATTGATTGTGGCGACACTTTTAGTCCGGTTCTCAAACCAGCTACAATCCGTATGGTTCTTAGTCTTTTCTTGTCGAAGGCATAGCTTATACATCAGTTAGATGTTAAAAATGCTTTCTTACATGGTGAGCTACAGGAAACATTTTATATGCATCAACTAGTTGGTTACAGAGATCGGGTTCATCTAGATTATGTTTGTCTCTTGCGTAAGTCACTTTATGGACTTAAGCAGGCTCCCCGAGCTTGGTATAAGCGCTTTGCTGATTATGTGTGTTCTCTTGGATTTACTGACAGCAAGATGAATAACTCTTTGTTTATCTACCACAAAGGGTCTGATATGGCTTACATTTTATTATATGTTGATGATATTATTTTGACTGCTTCTTCTGATGCTCTCCAATGTTCTATCATGGCTCTTCCTAGCTCCGAGTTTGCTATGAAGGACCTTGGTCCTCTGAATTATTTTTTGGATATTGCTGTGACTCGACATAAGGGTGGTTTGTTTCTCTCACAATGTAAATATGCCGAGGAAATAATTGACCGTGCAGGGATGTCATCGTGTAAACCGTCTCAAACTCCGGTTGACACGAAGTCAAAGGTAGGCACTACTACTAGTGCTAATTTTGATGACCCATCTCTGTACAGGAGCCTTGCAAGGGCTCTACAATATCTTACATTCACCAGGCCAAATATTTCTTATGTCGTTCAGCAGATTTGTCTTCATATGCAAGACCTGAGGGTTGATCATATGTTTACTCTCAAACAGATTATTCGGTATGTACAAGGTACTCTTGATTATGGTCTACATTTATATCCATTTTCTATTTCTTCTCTGGTTGCATATACTGATGCAAATTGGGGTGGGTGCCCTGATACGAGACGTTCGACGTCTGGTTATTGTGTTTTTTTGGGTGATAATCTGATATCTTGGTCATCCAAACGCCAACCCACATTGTCAAAATCTAGTGCAGAGGCCAAATATCGTGGGGTGGCGAATGTTGTCTTCGAATCGTGCTGGATTCAGAATCTTCTCTTGGAATTACATTGTCCAGTTAAAAAGGCTACTCTTGTTTATTGTGACAATGTTAGTGCTATTTACTTATCAGGAAATCCAGTTCAACATCAACGTACAAAACACATTGAAATGGATATTCATTTTGTCCGAGAGAAGGTTGCACATGGGGAAGTTCGAGTTCTACATGTGCCTTCACGATATCAGATAGCGGAAATCTTCACTAAAGGTCTTCCGCGAGTGTTGTTTGAGGATTTTCGGGACAATCTTAGCGTCCGTCGACTTCCTGCTTCGACTGTGGGGGTGTGTTAAATATATTGTATATATTAGTCAAAGGAGATAATTTCTCATAATTATCTTCCTAGTTTATAGCCTTTATTATATGTAAATTGTGTAGTTTGTTCTCCTAGTTTGTAGCCTAGGATAATGCATAGCCTTTGTATATATATTTTGTGAAAAACAATGAGAAAGCTAAGGAAAATATTCCCTCATCTTTCACTTTATAGCTAAAAAAAACTCAGGTATTATTATTACATAAGAACAGCACATCAAGCCAGAGTCATTAACATTACAACCACATAGAAAGCAGAACACCAACATAAGTTCGGGTGCATTACACTCTAACATAGCAGGACTATACATAGCCGATTATATTATAGCATGCCTTAAGTTTGTTTCTGCAAGGCCAAGGACTTTCCCCAAGAGGGCCTAGCTAAGATATCCTTGCTCCAAGCACTCACATGAGGGCGTTCATCGAACAACTTCTTCTCTTTTGTACCAAGCACGTAATGCATGGTAGGCAAGTGATGAAGATCAGCCAAAGTGAAGGAATCACCGGCCAAATACTTGAACTTAGACAAATGAGCCTCGTAGACATCAAGGATCTTAACCGACTTAGCTTCGTTCTCTTCAACTACAGCGTTGTCAGTTTGTAGGCCGAACGTGCTCTTGAAAACAAGCTCCCAAGCGAGTTTATAGGCTACTTGATCAAATTGGTGAGCCTCGACTTCCATCCAAATAGCTAGGTCGGCCATTTCCTTTCCTTCTTTGTACACAAGGGGAGTTCCCTTGCCTTCATGGTTGTATGCTATGTATTTTGTAATGGCCCTTGACTCTGTTTTAAAAATGAACGTATCAAAACATGAGAACAACTAATCAAATCGTCGCAATTCGTGTTTGTTTAGGTATAGTGTCTTACCAAATAGCTTGACATCTCCATCTTCGAAAGCTGGTACTTGATCAAATGGCTGCAATTATACCACGAATAAATCAAGTGTCTTCTAGAGAGCCAAATCTAAACTATGAAGACTAATGGAAACCAGTCACAGCTATTTCAAATTATTGCAATCAAACAATTCCCCTCAAGCTTAGGATGATTATTGCTTTTGCTTCAAATAATTCACAATCATTAAAATATTATGGTAGTTATATTTCAAACGGTCATTATAAAATTTTCATAATTTATTGTAGTCTAGATGAAATTGGAGAATGTAGATGCCGGATGGCTTTTTATTAATGAATTGATTTGTTTCAAAAAAAAAATTGAAATTGGAGAATGCTTGTCAAACATGATTCTATTTGTAATTACAAACTAAGTTTATTAGGCGTTTATTAGGTTATCATTTTTAAAGGAATGAAGGTGGGGTATAATAAATAATTGATTATTCATCAATTATAATGGTGTATGAAGGTTCAATGGGCACTCAAGAGGGGGGGGGGTGAATTGAGTGTTAAGTAATCGTTGGCTAATTTTGCTTCTTTTCGGATTATGTGTGAGGAACCAGTTGTGCTGGTTCCCGTACGCAGCGGAATATAAATAAGCAATAAAGAAGACAACAAATTTAACGAAATAAAACAAAGCAATAAAGAACACAACAAATTTAATGAGGTTCAGCCAACTCAGGCCTACGTCCTCCTATCCTAAGTTCTTTATTAATCTACTCCGAAAAACAAAGACAAAGAACACTCTGCTGTTCCCTACTCCGGGAACCAGCAAACCCCACACTCTACTCCGAGTGTGCTCTCGACTTACACTCGTAAGCCCAATGTGTTTGAACTCACAAACACTCACCCAGCCTTTAACCCCTTTGTTAAAGACTCAATACAAGAATCAAGAACTCCCCTTTGATCTCACTTCTACGAAGCTAATTAAGAGAAAATATTTAAGTACTAGAATGCTCTTGTATATGACTTGATGAATGGGATTAGTGCTTAAGTATATGCTCTCAAATAATTGCTCTTTTGATTTCTGGAGAGGCACACGAAATATGTGAAATAAGATGAGTTTATATAAGCTTAGATTCCTAAAACCTAGTTTCCTTAAATCACACAATCTTAGAGAATAAGATATAATGTAATTTTAGGAAAGTTTTTATCTTATTTGATTTAATCACAAAGATAGAATCAATTAAGATAAATACTCCTAGTTTTTAGGTAACCAAGAATATTTCATCTTATTTCCAGCTGCACAAAATATTTTCAAGATAATCTTTTCGAAAAAATCTTTTTGTAAAATCTTTTTCCAAAACGGCAGCTCGAATACAGTGAACCTGGTTTCCCGACCTGGTTCCCTGAATTGAAACATGTTATGAAACCTGTTCCAACTTTGTACCAGATTTCATATCATACTTCAATATACTTTTAAGCACTTATATAACCCAAACATGCAAGCATACTACGGAGCATATTACATGAAAACCTAGATAACATATTAAAGCATAAATCGTCTTTTCTTCATGTAATCTTCAAGACTTGAATCTTCCTTGAATACTTCTATTATGAGCAAACAATCTTTCTTCGAAATATCTTCGAAAGGCTTCTATGCTCCAAGTCTTGGAATCAACTCAACTACTGCACATGTAACATGGTTAATGCACAATAAAGAGTATGTGACTGCTTTACCACGTAGCAGCCATGGAAACAGTACATACTGGTTCCCTACCAGTACATAACACTTTTATCATATAACTGTTCCCTGTATAAAGACAAGTTAGTTCAATAAGAAAACTCATGTAAGTAATAACTTGTCTGGGGAAACAGTGTTCTATGTTAGCTGGTTCCCCCAACTGTATCGAACACTTTCAAGGACCTGTTTCCCTTAGCTGTTTGTCATCATTCAAAACTATCAATCAAAACCTAAGGGACTCAACAAATTCCCCCTTTTTGATGATGACAAACTTTTGAAGTTCCTGAACCTGTGAACATGCTCAAAAGGAAAACCGTCAAAAACTTCAAGGACTCAAGACTCTTTGGAACAAGTCAGTTAGGCCAACTGGTTCCCTAAACATAAAATAGAAAATACGAAATAAAAAGACTCAAACTGACTCAATCTAAACTAGCTAAACCTTAGGCTTCAACTTCAGACGACTTCCCCCTTTTGGCATCATTAAAAAGTATCCACAAGTAAAAGCAATGTGCACAAGTTAATGTGCTTATCCATACAATGGCATCAACCACCATTCAAGCATTATGCTGCAAAAAGAGATTAGTCAAACAGTTCATACCATAGCAGAGTTAGTAGTTCATACAAGCCAACAAAGTTCAACCAAAGAAGCCCAAATCCATCCAAAAAGAAAGTTCATGGAATGGAGAGAAGTAGACAGACCAACAAAATCAGTTATTTTAGAATAAACATGAGGGTGAGGAAACAAGAACAGAAACAGCATCACTCCTCATCATCATTCTCGTTCCCTTCCTCCTCCTCGAACTTTGCAACATCTTCTGTATTATCATCTGATTCCTCTTCATCCTTGTCACCATGCTCTGCTTAAACCAAAATCATTATATTGCTAAGCATATTCTTGTGATTCCCCAATCTGTTTCAAAACCACTTCCTGACCTGCTGGTTCCTCTATTTTTTTTTTTTTTTTTTTTTTTTTTTTTTTTTTTTTATAAAACATGAGAGATATGTACTGATTCAGAATGTTCTCCTTGTTGCATAACGAGTGCAAAACTGTTCTCCTTGTTGCATAATGAGTGCAAAACTAGCATCACATCAATCAAGCAAAGAGGTTCTTGCTGGTACCCTTTTTCTCTTGGTTCCTGGAACAGCATCAATGGACTGTTCCTCCTGCACCTTCTCAGTGAACTTCTTTAATTGAGTTACTCTACTTCGTACCATGGTCTTAGCAATGGGTGTTTCCTCATAATAACCAACAATCTCTATTTCATCCTCTTCACTCTGAATTTTCTGAATTTCCTCCAACTTCGGGCTTAAGGACACTTATGCTTCCATCTGATGTTCCCCCTGAGACTGAGCTGGTTCCTTGAGTGAACAGTAACCAAATGAACAATGATGAATTTAAAGCATACGAGAGAGAGAAAGAGAATTTCGAGTGATGATGATTGATGATCTGCACAAAGGGTTAGTGTATATTTTTAACAATGAAGCACAAAGAGAGAAGAAGGAAAGAAAAGAGTTAGTTGAGCCAATAAAAAGCAACTGTAAAGGATATTTTTAAATTGAAATCAAAAATTTGGTAATTATCTTTTACCATAATTATCTCAACCAACTATAAATAAGGCATATGATATGTTTGCCTTTTATATGGGATTAAATAACTGAAATAAGATAAATTCCTTCCAAAAGGAAATATCTTATAGTAATCTTCCGAAAATAAAAGATATTATCGGATGACATATCAGAGCTGGTCTGCTGTTTCCCTTTGCTGGTACCTGTATAGAACCATGTCACGCTGTTTCTGGCAATTCAGCCTGATTTCACCTGTTTCTTACAACAATGATTCTCAATCCTTTTGAGATTTTGAACCATCTACACAACACTTGAAAGATATCAACATAAGTATGTACACACACTATACAAGAGAATACCATTCTAACCAATCATTGAAGGAAGTAATTGAAGCCAATACCTAAAATCTAACTAGACCTAAAAGGACTCTTAACCTACAAAAAGACTCTCTACACAAAGGCTTTGTGAAGATATCAGCAATTTGATCTTCACTTTTACAAAACAACATCTCCACCAATCCTTTTTCCACATTGTCTCTTAAAAAATGGTGTCTTATTTCAATGTGTTTTGTCTTGGAGTGTTGCACAGGATTCTTTGAAATATTGATTGCACTAGTGTTATCACAAAAAATAGGAACACTTTTATAAATAACACCAAAATCTTTCAGCTGGTTCCTTATCCACAGTAGCTGGGAACAGCATGAAGCTGCAGCTATATATTCAGACTCTGCCGTGGATAGGGCCACTGAATTTTGCTTTTTAGAACCCCATGAAATTAGACAAGAGCCAAGAAAGTGTGCCATACCTGATGTGCTCTTTCTATCAACTAAGAAACCAGCATAATCTGCATCTGTGTATCCAATAAGATCAATGGTACTGCCTTTGGGGTACCACAATCCCAGATTTGCTGTTCCTACAAGATACCTAAGTATCCTTCTAACAGCCTTCAAGTGAGATTCCTTTGGATTGCTTTGAAACCTAGCACACAAACCAACAGAAAACACAATGTCAGGTCTACTAGCTGTTAGGTAAAGTAGAGAACCTATCATTCCTCTATAAAGAGAAGCTTCAACATCTTTTCCCTTAAGATCAGCATCTAATTTTGTAGATGGGGGAACAGGTGTATCATAAGCTTTGCTGTTCTCCATGCCGAATTTTTTCAGCAACTCTTTTAAGTACTTTTGTTGATGGATCATTATTCCATCATCCATTTGCTTAATCTGCAGCCCTAGGAAGAATCCTAGTTCTCCCATCATGCTCATTTCAAATTCACTCTGCATAAGATTAGCAAATTCATCACATAAAACCTGATTAGTAGCACCAAATAAAATATCATCAACATAAATTTGTACTACAATCAAGTGTTTCCCCCTGGTTCTTATGAACAAGGTCTTGTCTATTGTTCCCCTCTTGTAATCATTTGCCATCAAGAAATTGGACAATCTTTCATACCAAGCCCTCGGAGCTTGTTTCAACCCATATAATGCTTTGTCCAACTTGTACACATGTTGGGGGAAAGGTGCATCTTCAAAACCAGGTGGCTGCTCCACATATACTTCTTCCTTTAAATATCCATTGAGGAAGGCAGTCTTTACATCCATCTGAAACAGCTTAAAATTCATGTGAGCAGCATAAGCAATTAAAATCCTAATAGCCTCTAGCCTAGCTACTGGTGCAAACGTCTCATCATAGTCAATTCCTTCTTGTTGATTGTACCCTTGCACCACTAGCCTTGCTTTGTTTCTGACTATAGTACCAAGGTCATCTAACTTGTTTCTAAAGACCCATCTAGTGCCAATGACTGATCTTTCCTTGGGACGGGGAACCAGGTGCCAAACCTGGTTCCTCTGAAACTGATTTAACTCATCTTGCATAGCTAGTACCCAATCAGGATCAGTCAATGCCATTTTATAGTCAGTAGGCTCTACATTAGACAAGAAAGAATAGAAAGCACAAAAGTTTTGAAAAACATTTGTTCTCGTTTGAATCCCCTTATTTATATCACTAATTATTTGATCAGTGGGATGAGAAGATTGATATCTATAACTTTTAAAATTAAGACTGTTTTGTGCTTTCTCATTAAGTTGGGAACCAGCATGTTCATGGATCTCTCCTTCTTCTGAGGAGCCAGGAGGATTCACATTCATGCTGTTTCCTCTATCATTACTTACCTCAGGTTCAGGGGTGGTACCTTCTTCTGTTCCCCCTGAACTCATTACCTGTCTATTATTTGAGGAACCATCAGGACTTGGTTCCCCTTCAGAGTCCTCATTATCTTCATTTTCTTCTCTAGGCACTTCATCATTATCATCTGGTGGAGTATTTGGTAGGCCTAGATCTGCTTGCACTTCATCCGTGGGACCAGTATACTGGTTCCCCGTGAAATCCATCAATCCAATCACTTCATCAGGTTGTACCTGCGCAATCTCAGAAGACATGTTAAATTCATCAAAAATGACATGGACACTCTCCTCAACACGAAGAGTCCTTTTATTAAAGACTCTATATGCTTTGCTGTGAGAAGAGTATCCAAGGAAGATTCCCTCATCACTTCTAGGATCAAATTTATCAAGCTGGTCCTTCCCATTATTATGCACATAACATTTACATCCAAAAATGCGAAAATATGTAATGTTGGGCTTTCGACCTTTAAGCAGTTCATAGGGAGTCTTATTTAACTTTGGTCTAATGAGACCTCTATTCAATATATAGCAAGCAGTGTCAACAGCTTCTCCCCAAAAACTCTTTGGGAGACCACTCTCAATGAGCATCGTCCTCGCCATCTCCTCAAGAGTTCTATTCTTCCTTTCTACAACACCATTTTGTTGAGGTGTTCTAGGGGCTGAGAAGTTGTGATTAACTCCATGTTCCCTACAATAATCAATAAAGTTAGCATTTTCAAATTCAGTACCATGGTCTGATCTTACCGAGACCAGCTTGTGGGTGAGCTGGTTCTCCACTTGTTTCACCAATGTTACCCATTCTTCAAACGTTTCATCCTTTGTGTGTAACATCATTACCCAAGTGTACCTGGAATAATCATCAACCATAACACAGACATATCTATGACCTCTTCGACTTTGTACTCTCATGGGACCACACAAATCAATGTGTACAAGTTCGAAGGGTCTGCTGGTACTCAAAACAGTTTTAGACTTAAAAGAAATTTTGACCTGTTTCCCCCTTACACATTCAGAACAAACTTTATCAGCTTCATACTTAATGTTAGGAAGGCCTACAACTAAGTCACGTGTTTTAAGTTTGTTTAGAAGTGTTAGGCTAGCATGTCCAAACCTCTTATGCCAAATCCATTGATTATTGTCAGAAACAGCTCTCAAACAGATGGACTTGTCTTGAGGGATTTTATCTAAGAAGGTGATGTAAACATCATGCTTCCTGGTTCCCTCACATACAAGTTCTCCTGTTTGTGAGTTAACTATGTGACATAGGTTGGCTTGAAACTCAACTATATTACCTTTGTCACATAATTGAGAAATACTCAAGAGATTATGTTGCAAGCCTTCAACATAATAAACATCATCTATTGCGTTAGAAAGTGTCTTACCAACCTTACCTAAACCAGTGATGGTTCCCTTGTTGTTATCCCCAAAGGTGACACTTCCTCCATCAAAGGCCACTAGTGAAAGGAATTGATCTTTATCCCCGGACATGTGTCTTGAGCAACCACTGTCCAAATACCAATAGGTGTCTCCCTTCACTCTAGCCTGCAAGAGCAAATCAAACATTAGTTTTAGGAACCCAAACATACTTGGGTCCCTTTTCAACAACATTAACATCTTGTTGATCCTTTCTTCTCCACACATATTTTACACCCTTGCTGTTCTTATTAGCACTAATTTTCTTAGCTGGACATTCATGTATCTTATGTCCATTTTTACCACAATGAAAACACACATGCATTTCTTTAGTCATGACATACTTGCCTCGTTGATATTCTTTGATCCAGGTGGTTTCTCTGGGAGACCAGTTAGTCCTGGTTCTCTGTCTAGTATAACCAAGACCAACTTTTCCTCTGTTTCCTCTTGATGAAATCAGGTAATTTAAGGATTCTTGAGCATTCAATAATTTGTCCACATGTCTATGACTATCATTAAGTTCTTTTTCTCTGGTTTCAAGTGTTTTAGTTAACAATTCGTTTTTCTCTTTAAGAAAATCAAAGTTACTTTTTAAAGCTTCGAATTGTAGATTAAGTTTTGAAACCATAGAGTCAATAGACATGTCAACAATCACTGGTTGCTTGTCCTTTTTCAGTTGATTGATTTCCGCATGCAAATCACAAATATTACTTTCATACTTATCAATCGTATTACTGACATCTACACTGGTACCTGTAGGGGAAACAGTGAACTGTGCAGCTTTAAGTGAAGCAATTTCCTTGTGAGAGTTTTCCAGGTTGTAAGCCAATGTTTCAAAGGCCTTCAACAAGGAAGTTCTAGTACACGAATTTGCTTTACTTATAGCTACTGAAAAATCAAGAGTATCACTAGTGGTTGATAAGTCTCTAGGGAACCAGGAGGTCAGATCCTCTTCTCCATCAATTGGTTCAAACGATCTTTCCTTTTCTAGTTCCACTTTACACTTGTCCAATTCAACCTCTAGTTCTGCTACTTGATTTTTTAGTTCATAACAGACTCCTTCTAGATGATCACAACTAGCAATAGCAATATTACATTCACCACGTTTTTCTTTTAATTCTCTTTTGCAAGTTATGTATGTTTCACTTAGTTTATAGCATTCATCTAGTAAGGAATCAATACAAGCAAGCATATTTTCTCTATCATATTCATGCATATCTTCTCTAATTTGCTCTAAGCTTACCTTGCGTTCATGTAGTACATCCTTCTTTGCCATAAAGCATTTGTTGAATGTACTGGTTCCCCCTCTGGTTCCTGGACCAGTGCTGTTTTCCTTGATGTTTGTAAAGGCAGTTAGGCAAACATCTGAGTTGGGTGATCCTTCTTCTTCATCTGACCCTGAGTCAGAGTCTCCCCACATGGAAGCTATCATGGCATTCTTGTATGCTTGTTTATCTCCGGATTTAGACTGTTTGTCATTCCACTTAGGACAATCTCGAATAAGATGTCCTTTTTCTCCACACTTGAAACATCCTGTAGAAGAAGAATTAGAGTTAGATTTTTTATAGTTTTTAAAATGCTTACCTTTGAAATTCTTTCTTTGATCTCGAAGAGATCTCTCAAATCTTTTTGCAATCATGCTAATTTCATCTTCATCATCTTCTACTGTTCCCTTAAGCGCCATGCCTCTTGCTGGTTCCTTCTCAGACTTAGAGTCAATCAGCATCTCATGAGTCATAAGGGAACCAATCAGCTGTTCCAGAGACAAGGTAGACAGATCCTTTGCTTCATATACTGCTGTTACCTTGGCTGTCCATGCATCTGTTAAACTACGCAATAATTTTCTCACAAGATCCTCGTCAGATAAATTTTTACCAAGAGATCTAAGATCATTTACAATAGTCATAAACCTACGAAAGCAGTCATTGATTTTTTCATTTTTATTCATGGCAAACAATTCATATTTAGACATGATTAAATCAATTTTAGACCGTTTTACCTCGCTGGTTCCCTCAAACGCAAGTTCAAGGGTGTCCCATATCTCCTTAGCACTACTACAGCCAGAGATACGATTTGTTTCGGTCTCACCTATTGCTTGTTGTAGTATTGACATTGCCTTAGCATTCTTTTCCAGCAACTTGTAATCAGCAATGACCAATTCGCTATCCTTCTTGGGAACCTGGTTCCCCTCAACATCTGTCTTGAGAATGATATTAGGACCATTTTTAACTACGAGCCAGCATTCATAATCAATACCCATGATAACATTCTGGATCCTGTTCTTCCACCAAGCATAATTATTTCCATTAAACTTGGGTGACTTGTTGTCATAACCGATTGCACTTAATTCTTGAGTACTCATTCTTAACTCCTCTAGATGTTACTCTTTCGAGAAGCTTAGGCTCTGATACCAATTGAAGGTTCAATGGGCACTCAAGAGGGGGGGGTGAATTGAGTGTTAAGTAATCGTTGGCTAATTTTGCTTCTTTTCGGATTATGTGTGAGGAACCAGTTGTGCTGGTTCCCGTACGCAGCGGAATATAAATAAGCAATAAAGAAGACAACAAATTTAACGAAATAAAACAAAGCAATAAAGAACACAACAAATTTAATGAGGTTCAGCCAACTCAGGCCTACGTCCTCCTATCCTAAGTTCTTTATTAATCTACTCCGAAAAACAAAGACAAAGAACACTCTGCTGTTCCCTACTCCGGGAACCAGCAAACCCCACACTCTACTCCGAGTGTGCTCTCGACTTACACTCGTAAGCCCAATGTGTTTGAACTCACAAACACTCACCCAGCCTTTAACCCCTTTGTTAAAGACTCAATACAAGAATCAAGAACTCCCCTTTGATCTCACTTCTACGAAGCTAATTAAGAGAAAATATTTAAGTACTAGAATGCTCTTGTATATGACTTGATGAATGGGATTAGTGCTTAAGTATATGCTCTCAAATAATTGCTCTTTTGATTTCTGGAGAGGCACACGAAATATGTGAAATAAGATGAGTTTATATAAGCTTAGATTCCTAAAACCTAGTTTCCTTAAATCACACAATCTTAGAGAATAAGATATAATGTAATTTTAGGAAAGTTTTTATCTTATTTGATTTAATCACAAAGATAGAATCAATTAAGATAAATACTCCTAGTTTTTAGGTAACCAAGAATATTTCATCTTATTTCCAGCTGCACAAAATATTTTCAAGATAATCTTTTCGAAAAAATCTTTTTGTAAAATCTTTTTCCAAAACGGCAGCTCGAATACAGTGAACCTGGTTCCCCGACCTGGTTCCCTGAATTGAAACATGTTATGAAACCTGTTCCAACTTTGTACCAGATTTCATATCATACTTCAATATACTTTTAAGCACTTATATAACCCAAACATGCAAGCATACTACGGAGCATATTACATGAAAACCTAGATAACATATTAAAGCATAAATCGTCTTTTCTTCATGTAATCTTCAAGACTTGAATCTTCCTTGAATACTTCTATTATGAGCAAACAATCTTTCTTCGAAATATCTTCGAAAGGCTTCTATGCTCCAAGTCTTGGAATCAACTCAACTACTGCACATGTAACATGGTTAATGCACAATAAAGAGTATGTGACTGCTTTACCACGTAGCAGCCATGGAAACAGTACATACTGGTTCCCTACCAGTACATAACACTTTTATCATATAACTGTTCCCTGTATAAAGACAAGTTAGTTCAATAAGAAAACTCATGTAAGTAATAACTTGTCTGGGGAAACAGTGTTCTATGTTAGCTGGTTCCCCCAACTGTATCGAACACTTTCAAGGACCTGTTTCCCTTAGCTGTTTGTCATCATTCAAAACTATCAATCAAAACCTAAGGGACTCAACAGTGTATATTATAAATTATAATATTATAATCAAAACACCACTCCTCCCATCACTTTCTATACAATGGTGTTTTCTCTTTACCAATTACAACCACTAATCAATCTTTGGAAGAGACGTAACCACTACATCATCCTTTATCTTTTACAAATCTCTTTAAAGATTTTGAACGTACAATAATTCAAAGTATGAATAAAAAATACTACACCGTACAAAAAACATTTAGAGGAGTACTTTAGGATAAAACTTTGATTAAAGGTGCAACTAAACCCATATTACTCCTTTTGTTCTTTTAAGTGTTACATACTTTGTACATTACTCCATTAATTTTATACGTAGTATGTACTATTTATCTTCTGTTGCGCATTAATCTCAATTACATCTTAATATACAGAGTTAAACTCGACTTAACCTCCTAAAACTATAGTCTAAAAGAGTGTTAGAATGGTCAAATTGGGTGTTCTAGTCAAATTTAAGACAGCTAGTCAAGTCGTTGTCCTAACGTCTCAATTTTTTACAACTCTATCCGTATTAATTACTTTATGAACATCAATTGCATGTGATTTTCTAAACCTTGTTTAGTTCTATTTATTTTCCCACTTATTTCAAAAGGAAAAATATAGTTTTGATCATGGTTATTAAGTTTATATAAACTCAAATAAGAAATTTTAGATAAGATAAATTTAGAAAAATTCATATAAGTTGTGAATAGAACACATTTAAGTTTGATGAGTAACATTTTTTTTTCCTAGTCCTTCACCCAGAAAGAATAAAGAGACATATGGTCTCGTTCACTTCATCTTGATTTTGCTGAACTGAAATTATTTTTGCTGAACTGAAAATATTTTTGCTGAACTTAAATTATTTTACTGAACTTAAATTAATTTTACTGAATTGAAATTATTTTTGCTAAACTGAAATTATATTTACTGAATTGCTATTATATTTTTTCTTAAAAGTTACTGATTTTTACTGAATTGAAATTATTTTTACTGAACTGAAATTAATTTTACTGAACTGAACTTATTTTTATTGAACCGAATTACTGAATATTATTTTTTAAAGGTAAAGTGAACAGGGCCATAATAACAAAATGCATTTAATAATAGTTGAAATAATTATCTCTATTTTCAGAGGTGTCAAAACTTTACCTGACCGGCTTGAAAAAATATATTCGATATAGACTTTAATCTACCCGCATGAACATATTAATCTAAAGAAAAAAAATTAGAAAATAACACCCCAAAATTGTCACGATTTTGATAAAAAAAAAAAAAAAAAAACCTTTTATTATAACACCACAAAAAACAAAACCAAAAAATTGGTTTCACCACCACTTAACTTTGTCATCCAAAAAAACCGTTAAGTGGGCCCCACACATTACACGTGTCAATCAACTATTGGATTAAAAAAAAGAAAAATTAAAAAAAATACCCTATAATCTTATCCCAGCCACCACCCCCACCACCGGCGCCGTTTCCCACGACCGTCAACCCTACACTACCACGGCCGTCACCCCAACCCAACCCCCATCGCTGTCTCCCCGACCTGAAACCATCGCCGAACCACCCAGACCCCAACCCAAACCAGCCAGCCCCCATCGTCGTCTCCCCGACCCGAATCCATCGCCGAACCACCCAAACCCCAATCCTAACCAGCTCAGCCACCGTCGCCGAACTCCTCTACCCTACCCAAAGTCGTCGCTGAAACCCCGACACACACCGGCACACCCATACCCATACCCAAAACCACAAACCACCCTACTCCTCTCACCTTCACCTGAAACTGAAGCGGGGCTGGTTATTTCGTGGGTACGGTTGGGCTGATTTCGACGGTCGAGGGTGGTCGGCTGGCTGGCCGGTTTTGTGGGTCGAGGGTGGTCAGTTGGGATTGGGTGACGGCAGTGGGGGATGGGTTGGAGAACGGCGGTAGCGTTGCCGATGGTGGCTGGGTAATTTTAAGGTTTTTCCTTTTTTTAAAATTTTTTTTTTGTTTTTTTAATCCAATACATAATTGACACGTGTACAATGTAGGACCCACTAACGGTTTTTTAGATGGAAAAGTTAAGTGGTGGTGAAACCAATTTTTTGGTTTTTTTTTTTGTGGTGTTACAATAAAAGTTTTTTTTTTTTTGGTGTTATAATCAAAATCGTGACAATTTTGGGGTGTTATTTTCTAATTTTTCCTAATCTAAATAAAGCACTTAAAAATATAGAGAGAATAAAAATTTAGTTAATTATAATAACAAATCAAAACATGGGAATTATGGACTAAAGCATGATCAATAGTATAATCATAAATCATTATTAAATTAGCACCAACCAAAAAAAAAACATTTTATTATATTTAAGAGTAATAGATGTAACAATCAGTATCAAAACAATAAATTTTATTAATTTTCTAAAAAATAATTCAATTCATTAATAAAAGATCATGCGAAAGAGATTAGGTTTAACAAAAACTTACGTTAAGATTTCATATCAACGGTAACAAATTCGAAATCGAGTTCTTTCTCATGAGCCGCGACCACGGCAAGGAGGGTGGTGGTGGACATAGGGCTTCCATGAATCTTAATTCCCATGTCTAATATACTAGAAGCAAGTATTTGTTATGCCTTAAATTTTTGTAAGATCAAAATTTGAGAAGAAAAGCTTTGATTGTTTCGCCGATGAAAAATCACTAGTAGAAAAAACTTAATAGGCACCCCCCTATAGCACCGGTTCTTGAAAATCGGTGCCAAAATTAATGGGCGGGACTTAAAAATTCATAGTTGGCACCGGTTCTGAATTAAACCGGTGCCAACTACACTATTTAGCACCGGTTCAAACCGGTGCCAACTGTTTTTTTTAAAAAAAAAAAAAATTAAGAAGGTTAGAGTTGGCACCGGTTTAAAGCGAACCGGTGCCAAATACGCTGATTAGCACCGGTTCAAACCGGTGCCAACTGTTTTTTTTTTTTTTAAAAAAAAAAGGAAAAAGGTTAGAGTTGGCACCGGTTAACCGGTGCCATTTAAAAAAAAAACCCGGGTTTTTTAGGGTCCTGTACACATGCAGTTCAATTCGTTCTTCAATTCATATTATTTGCTAAGGCGCCTTTCTTGTTCATCCTCTTCTCTTCTCTTCTCTTATTCCTTCTCCATTGAAGCATTTCAATTCGTTCTTCATTAAAGCAGTTCAATTCGTGCTGCGACATTCTCACCTCCATTGAAGCAGCTAGTTCGTCGCATTGCCCCCCCTCCATTGAAGCAACTCCACCCATATAACTACCTCCATTGAAACGACTTCAAGCTAAGGTAGGTTTTACTTATATGAATTCCTTTGAGTTTTTGGTGCATTTTTTTTTACAATTTAGTAATTATATGGCCGTTGTAATCTAGGGTATGTGAATATACACGTGCATTGCCGCCGCCCCCTCCACGTAAAACAACCTTCTTGCTCGCTCTCATTGTGGGTCTAAGGCGCCATTTCAGGTAATTGAGAAGATTGTGTGATGTTTTGTGGTTTCTCAGGCAACATAGAATGGGCATGCATCCTTGTTTGGTTGATTAATTTTGATTCTGTTTGTGCAATGATGGGGTACAATGGTACTAATTTTGAGAAGATTAATTTTGATTTTTTGACTGATGTAAGATATTATTTACGAAGTTGAGTATTCGGGTTAATTTTTCTGTGGGAGTTGCGAATTGATTCTGTTTGTGCAATGATGGGGTACAATGGTACTAATTAGTAGCTGTAAAGATGTGGGTTGATTTAATGATCTGATGAGCATATGCTATTTGTCTTGTCACTGAAAACATAATCACTAGATTAATAGCTGTTATCCTGGACTTTATCATGCAATCTTGACACCTTAGTACATGGAGGGGGCATGCATAGAGGAGTACACGTGCAGGCAGGGGTTCAAGGGATGAGTGCAATAAGTGCAGGCAGGGGGGTGCAGGGAAGTGGGGGCAAGTGCATACAGGGGTGTAAGGGATGGGGTAGGGGCAGAGAGGTAGGGATATGTTTAGGGGCTGGGAAAAGGGTGCAGAGAGGGGGCATGCATAGAGGAGTACACGTGCAGGCAGGGGTTCAAGGGATGAGTGCAGTAAGTGCATGCAGGGGGCATGTACTAGATTAATAGTACATGGAGGGGGCATGCATAGACGAGTACACGTGTAGGCAGGGGTTCAAGGGCTGAGTGCAGTGAGTGCAGGCAGTGTGGTGCAGGGAAGTGGGGGCAAGTGCATCCAGGGGTGTAAGGGATGGGGTAGGGGGAGAGAGGTAGGGATCGGTTTAGGGGCTGGGAAAAGGGTGCAGAGTGAGATGTAGTGCAGAGGCTGGGAAACGGGCTGTAAAAGAGGGATGCAGTGCAGGAAGGAGGTGTAAGAGATGGGAGAGAATTTCTATAGGGAGAGGGGTAAGGATAGGGGAAAGGAGATATGTTTTTGTTTAATTGTTATATTTTTGTCTAGTTTTCCTGTCTCTTGTGAGTTGTAGCCATCCGAGCTCCAAGTCTTATCTAACTAGCCAATTTAGTTCCTACTTTGTAGCCTTAGAATACGAGATGTACTATGTATATATTCTGGGACTTTGAATGATAAAGCAACACATTACATTCTTTCAAGTACGATGCACTATTTAAGAACGGGGTTAAGATTTCAATGTTCTCAACTCAAACTTCTAATGGAAATATCTGGTTCGGAGAAAAATGAAATAGAGGTTTATATAAGTCGGAGGGTTTTTGTAAAAGTTTATTGAGAAACTTTTTGGAAGAGAACCTTGTGAACTTAGTGATGAAATGATTACTTTCAAGTTTCAACTAAACTACCAAGAATTCTAAAAAAAATCCCAATTTACATATTTATGTCAATAAATATTCTTATTGGTTAGAATGAACCATTTAGGGGGGCATAGTTTCACATTTGATTGCTAACTTTAGAGAATTTCTCGTTCTCTTTAATCATATGCCCCTATTTGTATTTATTATCCATTTCTCATACATACTTACTAATAACTTTTAGTTTGTTTTTTCTTTTTATAGGTTCATATGTGAATTGAAGTTCAAGTGTAGTTTGAAGACTACACATTAATTTAGCTCAACTGGGAAGTTAGAAAGAATACATCTATTGTGTTGGTATGAATTATAAACTTTTCTAAGCTATAAATATTTGTTTCTCTCTATTATTATTTTAATAAACGGTTTTTCATGCTAGCTATTAGATTCGTGTATTATATAATGACAAACTAAATACAACATTAAATATATGAAATGTTTGCATCATCATATGCCTAGATACCCGTTCAAGGCTTTCTCATTAGGAGAAAGTCTTGAATAGTCCCCGGTTGGGACTGTTCTTGAACGTTTACTCTCACTTAGGTGGTGAATGTATGTCTATTTTTTTCGATTTTAAGGAACATCTTGACTTACCATTTCCTCGAACACCATGTTCTCTGGGTACATATGTGGGTAACTTATTACCTACATCGTGTACTTGGAGAACTGGGGGGAAATGCTGCCGGATATTCCTTAAAATTGGAAATTCGACATACATTCACTAGTGAGAGGAAACGTTCAAGGATGGGTTAGGTTGGAGTGATAAGGACTCTTTGGAAGCATATATGCATTTTTATATCTATATGAATGTTATATGCATGTTGTATGTTTGAATTTGATTTACATATATAATAGATGGTAGCAATTATACATGATTCGTAATATGTTGCCATGGACAATTTACCTAATGGAGAAGGATCGTGGCTGGATGTATGGTAGACGTGATACATTGGAATTCTTTAATGGGGTTCAAGAGTTTTGCGAGAGGGCTTCATCTTACAAGCGCAGAATGGGTTTCGATTGCCTCTATTGTCCTTGTGTTGATTGTAATAATGTGAAGGTGGTCAATAGTGTTGCTATCATTAGAGATCATGTAGTTTGTCGTGGGTTTAGGCTTAAATACCATGTGTGGATTTGGCACGGTGAAGAAGGAGAATACAGTGGGGATGTTATTGGGAATGATGTGCATGATGATAGAAGCAATGACATTTGTGTGGATGAGGAGTACAAGAATAATGATGAACATATTGTTGATCATGGTGCTGAGGATGGATTTGAGGATGATCATGTGGATGAGTTCGAGGATGAAGGGGTGGATGAGATGATGCGTGGTTTTGAAGGGAACGTGTTTGAGTCATTATCGGAGGCTTCTAAAAAGCCTTTGTATCCTGGGTGCAAAAAATACTCTAAACTATCCGCCGTGCTAACACTTTTTAACATTAAGTCGAAGCATGGGTGGACGGATAGTAGTTTTACTTCTTTGTTGAGCGTGTTAAGTGAGATGTTGCCTGACGGGAATGAAATTCCTAAGTCTTACTATTACGCTAAGAAGCTCATGTGTCCATCTCGAGCAAAGCAAGTGTTTTACGTAAGTGACCCAGCCGACTCAAAATGGTGTATTGTGCTAGCCGACAAAAGAAGAATCCTTGGCGTTGGAGATGTCGAGGATGAGGAAGAATATGATGCGTTTGATGACTCGGCACCTTTCGTTGTTCCTAGACCTGTTGTACCAAATGAGATAGACGACCAAGCCAATTACATGCGATCAGACCACGACGAAGGAATATTAGATGGAGGTACTATTTTTTGTTAGTTTGAAATTGTAGGCGTCGAAAGTATTAATAAATCACATTTTTAGGTGAAAATGAATGAATTTGCTAACTTACTTGCCCATATTTCTTATTTTCTTGTAAATGAATGAAGTAACTTAGTTCCCCATTTTCTATATTAATTTGTATTATAATTCAGCAATTTATATTTGATTATAAGTTTATAGTACCAATTTATTTATATTACAACTAATAACGTGTTATGTTTGTAATGACAGGTTTTTACATCTCATGGCGGACGATCAGTACCGTATTGTAGTCGAGGATGTACAAGACGACGGTGATGATTCATCTGATGATGGGGACGAGATGTATGATGTGAACAAGGAGCCTGATTTGGGTGAGGCAGAAGATCAGGCTCAAGATGTTTTGGATCGTATGCTTGATGAGTTTGAAATTGCAGCTGAACAAGCGCTTCCTATCGAGAATGCAATGTTTGAGTCGTTCGGCGAGGATCAAAGTGGAGGGGGGGTGAAGAGACCAGCGCAGAAAAAGCTGAGGGGTCCGACTACAAGTTTCAAGAAACCTGTCGGTCCAATGGTCTTGGAGTATGACAGGGTAGGACAACCTACAGGCAAATGGCGTCGTCAGTATGCTGTTCAAGTTGGGATTTGTGCGCGCAAAATTCCCATTACTCTTCGTTTGAGCGAAGTACCTACAGGCTTGATTGACACGTTTTGGAATGATACTAGGGTAAGTGTTTTTTTTGCACATTTACAAATTCCTTCATTTTATTATTATTAAATGGGAAAACTAATAATGATTGTTATTTGTACTTGCAGAGTCTATTTAACATTACAAATGAGTACGCCAAGCGAAGGGTGTTTGAATCCTTACTTGCGGCAAGATTCAGAGGCTTCAAGATCACCTTAGTTCGTCGGTTTATCACAAAGAAGCTTGTGAGAAAACCAAAGAACAAGAAAGAAGGTGGCATGGATGAAGAAGTCATTGATGAAGAGAAACTCCCATGGAAAATATGGCCTAGTGTATCAAAGGAAGATTGGGATGCTTTCGTTCTTCAAAAAAGCAAAAAAGAAGCAATTATAAGTTCAAGTAACTCTGATGACAATTGTAAAATATATTTAATATATGTTGGTAGTTTTGAAACTAATATGTCTAATTATGTAGGAAATAAGAGAGCAGAATTCCAAGAATGCATTGCAGAAGCAATACTACCATTGTATGGGGTGTATGACGTATGATGAATGGAGGGAGACGTGGGTAAGTGAGGGAGTATACCCCACTTCGCTACTAGGGTCCTCCACTGTGCCCTCTGACTCCACGACCAGTACTTTGGTGAGTCGTGCTGGAGATTTCTTCTGTTCTTTGCATTCTCGTGACAAGAAAACCGGTAAATGGTCCATCATGGCTCCGGAAACAAAAGAAATGGCAGATAAACTTGTAAGCAACTATGAATTGTGAACTGCATGAATCTGTTGTACATATATCACTTTACATAAACACTAACTTGATGTTGCCTTTTTGCTTTTGCTACAGCTTGAGTACACTGGAGAGCTTGTTGAAGGCAAGCTCGTCCCAACAGTGGAGAAGGACCCTTTCACCTTGGCTTTGGGAATGCCCTACCATCCAGGACGCGTTTTGGGTGCGGGGGGGGGGAGCTTGCTAGGATGGGAGAAGGTGATGGGTCCGGAATATACCAAATCAGGAAGATCTCGGGCAAGTGTGAACTCACCGGTCAACTTGGACGCTACGGTGGCATCAATTAAGGAACAAGTGCGCAACGAGATGCGAGAAGAGTTCAATGCATGGGCAAAGCAAATGAACTTGCCGAGCTTGCCTTTCTCCTCGACTACACCGGTCGACTCTTGTAGTTACCCACGAAAACAAGGAGAAGATGAGATACATGCAGACGAGGAGGTACATGATTAAGTGATATTGACATCTATAAGTATTTTGACTTGCTGAGTTACGTAGGTTCTAATTAGGTCCATACTATCAATACACTATTGCAGGTTGGTAATCCTGCACATGCGTACTTGAGGGAGCTTGAAAATCCAACACCTCATGACTTTCCGGTTCTACAGGTGAGTTGTGTATTTATTTCTTTGGATGGTGATATTGGTTCATTGATTCAGCTGTGAATTTGTGAAGTTTGTTATGTTGTGAGGTTTTTGCGTTGTTTTGTGTTGTATGTTGTTGCGGTTGAGTTGCTAATGATGTGTTGCTATTGAACTGCTATTGATCTTCCTAATTGGTGTAGGAAGAGACCCGTTGTGAACTTCTTCACCTGAGCGATTCATACAGTGGAGCCTTGAACTTGGTTGCGTATGGAAGTGCTCAACCGGCCGAACAAGGTACGGTCCATTTGCGATCGCTTCGGCCAGAGCACTATTCGGTTGGGATCAATTCTGTGGTGGCCGGGTTCGAGGACATCCTAATACCTGTGCCCGTAGAGGAGGATGAGTTCACTACACTTTGGGCATCCAAAGGTAGTTTTGTGCAATGGCCATGTGCTTGGATACGGTTTACGACCCAGGTAATTTACATTTAGAGTTCATGCTTTACTCTATACCCGATTTTAATCCCAAGAGTTGGTAGAAATTCTTTTTTAACCATTTGTGTGCTGTAATTTGTCTTATTAGTCATCGAGGAAAAGCCAAACTTCAAAGAAGAGGGTGGAGAGGCAAAAGAGCATTGATCGACCGATGTCAAAGAAGAGGAGTGAACATGGGTCGATGAGTGGAAAAGCGCCGAACAAGAGCTCTTCGCGAGGTTCAGCTATGCAAGCTACTCCACTAGTTGAAGACACGGTGCTTCAATCGCTCTCTAAGGAGTTAACTTATCTGCACAACCGTGTTTGTGTGTTGCCTAGTGATAGCCCCATTGAAGTTCCACTACCTAAGGAAATGTTCCACTACGATGATGATGCAACCGCATGGCTATTCAAAGAAGATGTGAAGGAATTTCTAAGTGGTGCAATGCTTAACATTTCCCTTCTTCAAATATGCATGAGGTAATTCAACTAGTACTCTATTTAGCCTATTCAGTTTAGTGGTGATTGTCGTTTGGTTTTCGATTAACATTCTATTATCATGCATGCATAGCACTCCAGGAGCAAATATGGGAGCTTGAATCTCCGTGTCAAATTGGGTGGTTATGCCCTGAGCAGATGTCCACTGCTAGAATCTTAGGCAACTCCGCTGATGTGTTGTACTATGCTGAACGGGCTATCAAGGAATCAGTGACTGCGAGAGACAAGTTTATATTCGTCCCATATTATGAGGAGTACGTCTGATTATGATTGTCAAATTCATTTGTTTTGTGTGTTTATATGCTGTACTAGTCTAAATATTTATTTGTTTGTCTCGTGTGTAGTTCTCATTGGACCCTACTGGTGATTTGTGTTTCCAGTAACACAATCTTCTTCTTTGATTCTGCTCGTTTACCTCAACCAAGAAAGCGCCTCGTGAGGTCCATACTGCAAAAGTAAATATCTTGTTTGTTTCAATTCTTGTTATTGATTATCATAACCTAACTCATATGTATTAATTATACTAATCAAATTTGAACTTACTTTTCTATGTAGTGTTATGAAGAAGATAAATCCTCGAGCTCCTCGAGGTCCTACATGGAAAGCACCCAAGGTAATGCCACATAATGTTGTGATATTCTTAATATATAATGCGTAAGATGTGGCTAATTTGCTATGCATTGTGATTCATGTGCCATTTTGTTCCTCATGCTAGTGCGCACAACAAGAAAACGGAGTTGATTGTGGCCTATACGTGATGAGATTCATGTATGACATAGTGATGAGTCATTGTACAGACACACAACAACTTGAAGAGGTATGCCATCTTGGTTGAAAATGCGTTCTAAAACCCCTTAATTGCTATTTTCTTTTAATTTCAAGCCTTGGCCACCAATAACTAAGTGATATTGACATCTTATGACTATTTATGAGTTCACTAGACAAGAATTGTAGGAAATAGGCATCCTTGTAGTGAAAATGGCCTTACACGGGCCATTTTGGTTGAAAATGCGTTCTAAAACCTCTTAATTGCTATTTTCTTTTAATTACAATCCTTGGCCACCTATAACTAAGTGATATTGACATGTTATGACTATTTATGAGTTCACTTGACAAGAATTGTAGGAAATAGGCATCCTTGTAGGGAAAATGGCCTTACTCGGGCCATTTTGGTTGAAAATGCGTTCTACAACCTCTTAATTGCTGTTTTCTTTTAATTTCAAGCCTTGGACACCTATAAATAAGTGATAAAGACATGTTATGACTATTTATGAGGTCACTTGACAAGAATTGTAGGAAATAGGCATCCTTGTAGTGAAAATGGCCTTACTCGGGCCATTTTGGTTGAAAATGCGTTCTACAACCCCTTAATTGCTGTTTTCTTTTAATTTCAAGCCTTGGCCACCTATAAATAAGTGATAAAGACATGTTATAACTATTTATGAGGTCACTTGACAAGAATTGTAGGAAATAGGCATCCTTGTAGTGAAAATGGCCTTACTCGGGCCATTTTGGTTGAAAATGCGTTCTATAACCCCTTAATTGTTGTTTTCTTTTAATTTCAAGCCTTGGCCACCAATAACTAAGTGATATTGATATCTTATGACTATTTATGAGTTCACTAGACAAGAATTGTAGGAAATAGGCATCCTTGTAGTGAAAATGGCCTTACTCGGGCCATTTTGGTTGAAAATGCGTTCTAAAACCTCTTAATTGCTATTTTCTTTTAATTACAATCCTTGGCCACCTATAACTAAGTGATATTGACATTTTATGACTATTTATGAGTTCACTTGACAAGAATTGTAGGAAATAGACATCCTTGTAGGGAAAATGGCCTTACTCGGGCCATTTTGGTTGAAAATGCGTTCTACAACCTCTTAATTGCAGTTTTCTTTTAATTTCAAGCCTTGGACACCTATAAATAAGTGATAAAGACATGTTATGACTATTTATGAGGTCACTTGACAAGAATTGTAGGAAATAGGCATCCTTGTAGTGAAAATGGCCTTACTCGGGCCATTTTGGTTGAAAATGCGTTCTACAACCCCTTAATTGCTGTTTTCTTTTAATTTCAAGCCTTGGACACCTATAAATAAGTTAAAAAGACATGTTATGACTATTTATGAGGTCACTTGACAAGAATTGTAGGAAATAGGCATCCTTGTAGTGAAAATGGCCTTACTCGGGCCATTTTGGTTGAAAATGCGTTCTATAACCCCTTAATTGTTGTTTTCCTTTAATTTCAAGCCTTGGCCACCAATAACTAAGTGATATTGACATCTTATGACTATTTATGAGTTCACTAGACAAGAATTGTAGGAAATAGGCATCCTTGTAGTGAAAATGGCCTTACTCGGGCCATTTTGGTTGAAAATGCGTTCTAAAACCCCTTAATTGCTATTTTCTTTTAATTTCAAGCCTTGGACACCTATAAATAAGTGATAAAGACATGTTATGAATATTTATGAGGTCACTTGACATGAATTGTAGGAAATAGGCATCCTTGTAGTGAAAATGGCCTTACTCGGGCCATTTTGGTTGAAAATGCGTTCTACAACCCCTTAATTGCTGTTTTCTTTTAATTTCAAGCCTTGGCCACCTATAAATAAGTGAAAAAGACATGTTATGACTATTTATGAGGTCACTTGACAAGAATTGTAGGAAATAGGCATCCTTGTAGTGAAAATGGCCTTACTCGGGCCATTTTGGTTGAAAATGCGTTCTATAACCCCTTAATTGTTGTTTTCCTTTAATTTCAAGCCTTGACCACCAATAACTAAGTGATATTGACATCTTATGACTATTTATGAGTTCACTAGACAAGAATTGTAGGAAATAGGCATCCTTGTAGTGAAAATGGCCTTACTCGGGCCATTTTGGTTGAAACTGCGTTCTAAAACCCCTTAATTGCTATTTTCTTTTAATTTCAAGCCTTGGACACCTATAAATAAGTGATAAAGACATGTTATGAATATTTATGAGGTCACTTGACAAGAATTGTAGGAAATAGGCATCCTTGTAGTGAAAATGGCCTTACTCGGGCCATTTTGGTTGAAAATGCGTTCTACAACCCCTTAATTGTTGTTTTCTTTTAATTTCAAGCCTTGGACACCAATAACTAAGTAATATTGACATGTTATGACTATTTATGAGTTCACTAGACAAGAATTGTAGGAAATAGGCATCCTTGTAGTGGAAATGGCCTTACTCGGGCCATTTTGGTTGAAAATGCGTTCTAAAACCCCTTAATTGCTATTTTCTTTTAATTTCAAGCCTTGGCCACCTATAACTAAGTGATATTGACATCTTATGACTATTTATGAGTTCACTTGACAAGAATTGTAGTAAATAGGCATCCTTGTAGTGAAAATGGCCTTACTCAGGCCATTTTGGTTGAAAATGTGTTCTACAACCCCTTAATTGCTGTTTTCTTTTAATTTCAAGCCTTGGCCACCTATAAATAAGTGATAAAGTCATGTTACGACTATTTATGAGGTTACTTGACAAGAATTGCAGTAAATAGTCATCCTTGTAGTGAAAATGGCCTTACTCAGGCCATTTTGGTTGAAAATGCGTTCTACAACCCCTTAATTGTTGTTTTCTTTTAATTTCAAGCCTTGGCCACCAATAACTAAGTAATATTGACATGTTATGACTATTTATGAGTTCACTCCTACTAACTTACGTTTTGTGTATTTATTCCAAGTTTTGCAATGGACAAACGGGAAATTCGTTCACGAGCGAGGAACTCAATGTAATTCGAGACATGTTGGCGGCCTACATCACATTTAATTTGTAAATATCATTTATTTTTGTTTTAACAAGCTTAGTGTACTACATTATTACTAATTAATTTTGTTTGTTTGTAGTTATGACACAATTTTGTAATTAATATCATATTTTGGGATTGTTATCAATATTTATGTCCTTGTTATTATTTTCAATTGTTGTTAATATTAATATATTAATAATACTATTTATTATTAATATTATATTAATAATAATTATTATTATTATTAAAATTAATAATAATTATTATTATTATTTAAATTAATAATAATAATAACTATTATTATTAAGAAAATTAATAATAATAATAATTATTATTATTATTATTAATTATCGGTATTATGTGCAGGATCTCATGCGTATTATGTGCAGGTATTAGTATAAATATTAATATATATTATTTCCGGGAAAAAAAAAAGAAACCAAGTCAATGGCACCGGTTCATGCTTAAAATCGGTGCCAACTACATTGAAATTATTAAAAAAAAAAAAACTGGCGCCATTATAGTTGGCACCGGTTAACCGGTGCTAACTCAATGTAGTTGGCACCGGTTAACCGGTGCCAACCTAATGGCGCCAGTTTTTTTTAAAATAATTTCAATGTAGTTGGCACCGATTAACCGGTGCCAAATTTTTTAGGATTTGGCAACCCTCAAATCCCCAACGGTTCAAAACCGGTGCCTTAGGGGGGATTTGAACCGGTGCCAAATTTTTTATTTTCGTCTAGTGAATGTGTAATCACAAAATAGAATGTTTATACTCCCTCCGGTTTTTTTTAATTGCAACTTTTGCCATTTTTGTCCGCTCAAAATTATGTGCAACTTTCTATTTTATTTATATTTTGGGTAAACAAAATCCCTGAAAATTACTATTTTACCCTTACTTTCCTACTATTTTCCCAAGTGGTGGGCCAAACTTTCTCTCGTTGTAGTTATGAGTGTCTAGAAGTCTCCACGTAACGTTTGTTTCCTTTGTTTGTGTGTTATTCTTTGTCTTCTTTTTCTTTTTCAATATTATATAACCTGTAGTAGCATGTTTTAGTTTGACTTTTCTATAATGACGTAGCGGAGTCTTACGTCTATAATGACGTACAAATTTATATCTTCGGGTTGATAATAAAGATACGAGTAAGGTTCCGTTCACTTTATCTCATTTTTGTTGAATTGAAATTATTTTTACTAAACTAAAATTATTTTTGCTGAAATGAAATTAATATTACTGAACTGAAATTATTTTTGCTGAGCTAAAATATCTTTTACTGATTTTCTTTTACTACCTCCGTTTAGAATATTTTATATCTCACAAATAATACCTCAAAGTTGCAAAAAATATGAAACGGGGGTAGTATATTATATTTTTTCTTTAAAGTTACTGATTTTACTGCATTGAACTTATTTTTGCTGAAATGAAATTATTTTTACTAAATTAAACTTATTTTTACTGAACTTATACTATTATTACTATTACTTCGTATTATTATTATTATTATTATTATTATTATTATTATTATTATTATTATTATTATTATTATTATTATTATTATTATTAAACGGGAATTTCATTTCTTAATACTTTAATTGGTTTCTCGCCTAATTCTAATACAAATACAAATAACATAGTAAAATGGAGAGAGTTTAACAACATAGCGTAAAATTATAAATACTTTATCTATGCATATAATCATATAAGAAAATTTGATTAATTAAAATTTCATTCTTTTTTATTTGTATCTTCAATACTTTTATATATTATTATATTCTAGGAAAAAAATGGACCAAATATTATTAAATCAGGGTTATTATTCTTGTGCATTAGGTGTAAAACATAATTTTAAATTTGGTTAATAAAAAGAAAATTAATACTAATTCATCAATGAATTTTTAAAACGCTCGTATGATCTAACATGTAGTTTTAATATACTCATTTGTCTATTCAACTCTTTCGTGATATTTCATGTTTCATTTCATTATATACGCAAAATAAGAAGATAATAAATACATTATAGTTGTATTTTGTCTATGTTATTTTTAATACACTTTTTTTTTTGTTGATTAAATGTAGTGAAATTACCGTATATAGCACGAGACCTAGTATGGTATTATAATGATGTCTTACCGATAAATTAATCTTGATTAGCTAGTGATGATCGAAAATATCAATAATTGACTTACAAACATGTTGACATTAAATAAATATTTGGCAATTAAATAGTTTGTGTAGATGGTTCTAGTTAAGATTTTAGGAATTGTCTAAAAACTGGTTATACAGAAGTCGAATGAAAGCTTGTAAGAACCTCTAATCCATGTGTCGAGATTTCATCGATCATGAGATTAGAAGTTCTAGAATTCAGAAGATTCTAACCATTGAGGTGAATTGAAGGCTATAAATAAGCACTTTCATAGTCCAATGTATTTCTAAGAAACTATAGCCAACTCAATGTATTCTCTTACAAATCAATTACAACATTCTTTCAAACAATTTAATTTATTTGCTTACATGATTTTCTAATTTGAAATTGAGGTTTGAATTAATTTGAAATCAAAAGTTCACTTAGCAAATACAGTCAGAAATAGATTGGAATAAAACTTATAAGAACCAATGAATTGAAAGAGTAACATGAATTGATCATCTCATTATGAGCCACAAAAATGAAAAATAAAATTAATGGATAAGAAATAGGATTGAGTTTGATGAGAAGATAAACAAAGATGTATATTATTCATCGATTTCTATTTTGAATGTAGATTTAAACGCACATAAGAAATGTTTCGAATCTATCATAATCTCCAATCTATAAAACCCACAACATATCAATAAGCAATTCTTTATATACAATGTTGAGACAATTTCGCCCCTCAAAATGTTAATTGATTTTTTAGATCCTTTGCTAATAAGGGCTGTCAAATGGGTCATGTCGAGTCGGATTCAAGTTTGTGTCGATATTAAAACGTTGATAAATCCTTAACCTAGTTCTATTCATAATTATGAGCTTCTGATTAATCATATATATACATATATATATATATATATATATATATATATATATATATATATATATCTTCTCTTTCCTTATTCCATACCCACTCGGTCTAATATAGAAACATCACTACATTTCTTTCGGCTCTCATATGTCTTTCCTCTCTTTCTCATTAATTAACTCGAATTAAGTTTTCTCTTATATTTTTTCCCTTTTGAATTTCAATAATACAGCTTAGAGAAAACGAAAGTCATACCATGAAATTCAATTGAACTCAAAATTTCATCAATTAAAAATACGGAATTTTTTTAAATAGTGTGTTGCTCATTTTACAGCTCAAATAGTGAATTCCTTGTGTAAAAAAGTGAATTTAAATGTTTAACAAATAAATATTGTGCTATTGCTTATGGATTCTTATAAATGACTAGATTAATATTTCATATGATTAGTGCATATCTCATATGATTAATATAGCAAATATGAATGTTCATATGTTTTATTTTTTCCTTTATATAACATGGATTAATTTTTACCATTGGCCACACAGTAATTCATAATACTATGAATCTATGATTATTGTTTTCCCAAACATGACATAGTGTATCAGTCTTATAAGAATCCAATTAAAACAAATAATTGAAAGCATAGAAGATCACACTACTAGAAAAAGGCCGTTTTCCAACAGAATTGTTCCAACGGACGTAATTTCGGTCGGAAATTTTGAATTTTCCAATGGAATTTGGGTCTGTCAGAAAATTCCGCCGGAAAAGGTAAGTTGGTGCGGAAAATCCCTCGGAATTATCCCGACGGATTTTTTTCCCTCAGGAATTTACTGCTTCCGACGGAATATTCCGTCAGAATCTGTAAATTCCGAGGGAAATAATTCCGTCGAAACTAATAACAAAATTAAAAAAAAAGTCAATGCATCTCAACACCCAGATTCAGAAATACGAAGAGAGAGAAAGGAAGAGATAGAGAAAGAGGAAGAGAGAGAAAGGTAGAATTCCGGCCGGCGAGTCTCTTTGTTCCGCTGACCACCACCGAGCCGCCTCAACTACGCCGCCACCATTGGTAAGTGTAGTTAATTTTTTTTTAATCAAATTTTATCGTCAAAACCCTAACTACCACCATGTCAACAGCCACCACCGGGTTTCACCACAACCACTAGCCGTGAAGCCGCCGTCCCCTACTGATCCAACGCCGCCGTCCGGTAAGTTTCTTTGTCATTTTTTTTCGTGAAATCCTAACCACCACCATGTCAACAGCCACCACCGGATTTCACCACAACCACGAGCCATGACTCCGCCGTCGCCTTGTGACTCCAACGCTATCGGTCGATAAGTTTCTAAGCCATTTTTTTTTCTTTGTAGTTAAAAACTGACCTGAGCTCAGCCACCAGGACCACCACCAGCCTCCCGCCGATCTGCGACCCGAACCACCACTAGCCTACCGTTGTTCTGCAGCCCCAGTTAGTCTTGCCCCCCTTTTTTTTGTTTTTTATTTTTTTATAAAAATTGACAGCATAAACAGGAATTAAGTTATTAATTTGAATTCTTCGTAGGATTTGTAGAGTTACTTGGTTTGATTGTCAATAACAAGTGCAAATCTACAGGTTAGAGACTATATAAACCCTAAAATTCTTAGTTTAGTTTATACTTGGCATGTTAGTGACTAATTGTATTTAGATATATGTTAGTTTATTATTGTTTTTAGTGTAGTGTATACAATTTGTTGTATTTACATTTTAATATGTTGAAATATTTGAAATGAATGTGTTGTATTATGATATGTTAGTTTAGTTTAGTTTATTTAAGTTTACTTTTTAATTGTTGTGTTATAATATGTTAGTTTAGTTTGGTTTAGTTTAATATAATAATGTATGTTAGTTTAGTTTAGTTTAGTTTAATATAGTGTATGTTAGTTTATTTAGTTTAATATTTTTTTTTGATATAATGTTTAATATAATACTTAATAATTGTGCTCATTTATTTGTTTAGTTTAGTTTAATTATGATATATATTTGTTTAGTATAATGCATGTGTCCTTTACTTTATATATTTTGTAAATGAATCATTTTCATAATTATTTGCCTAGATACCCGTTCAAGGCACACACATTAGGAGTATGTCTTGAATAGACCCCGGTTGGGACTGTCCTTGTACGCTTATTCTCAGTTAGGTGGTGAATGTATGCCTTGTTATTGATTCTAGGGAAAATCCTGCCTTTTCATTTCTCTACAATGTTCTCTGGGTACATATGTAGGTGTGTTTAATCGCCTACATCGTGTACTTGGAGAACTGTAGGGAAATGCTGGCGGATTTTCCATAGAATTGAAAACCTGGCTTACATTCACTAGTGAGATTAAACGTACAAGGATGGGTTAGGTTGGAGTGATAAGGACCCTTTGGAAGCATTTCAAATCTCATGTGCTAAATGTAAGAACAAACGGCTTTGGGATCCAAAAACGGTTAAAATTCATCTGTTTCGCACGGATTTTATACCTAATTACTATGATTGGGTGTGTCACGGGGAAGGGTTTCCAAGAGTTCCTGAACAGCGGTTTAATGAATATCGTGAAATGGTTTTCGATGCTTTTGGTCATAGTCACGATCAAGGGAATTCCGAGCAGGCTAGTGTTTCATTAGAGGAGGATCCTAATGCACAAGCTAAGCATTTTCTGGATTTGTTGAAGGCTTATGAAAGGCCATTATACAAAGGGAGTTCGTTGTCTGTGTTAGAGATGGCTGCTAGAATCACTAGTCTAAAGTGCGAGTATAATCTGCCCCATAGATGTGTTGATGGGTTTGTTTCTTTGCTCAGTAAAGCAATTCCTAACAACAACCATATGGCCGACACATTTTATGAGGTGAAGAAGATTGTGAAGGGCTTGGAACTGCCTCATGAAAGGATTCACGCATGCCCGAAAGGATGTATGTTGTTTTGGAAGGATGATGCTCAGCTGTCTACATGTAAGGCGTGTGGCAGCGACCGATACAAGCAGACTTCCAAGGGTAGCCTAGTGCCTTTGAACGTTTTGTTTTATTTCCCGATCACACCCAGGTTGCAAAGGCTCTTTACAACCAAGAACATTTCGGAGGAAATGACATGGCATTCAAAAAATCCTTGAGTTCAAGGCACAATGGTACACCCTAGTGATAGTGAAGCTTGGAAACACCTCGATAGTTACTTTCCAGAGTTTGCCTCCGAGCCTCGTAATGTTCGGCTTGGCTTGTGTACAGATGGTTTTGCTCCTCATAGCAAGTTTGGGGGACAATATTTTTGTTGACCTGTCATTTTGACCCCTTACAACTTGCCTCCCTCCATGTGTATGAAAAGACAATTTATGTTCCTTTCGTTGCTCTTTCCTAGTCTTAAAAACCCTAAGGGCAACTTGGATGTGTACATGCAACCGTTGATAGAGGAGTTGAAACACTTATGGGAAGTTGGCGCGCATACATATGATATTTCGATGAACCAAAATTTCAATCTTCGAGCAGCCATCCTATGGACCGTTAGTGACTTCCCGGCTTATGGTATGTTGTCCGGTTGGGCCACATCTAGTAAGAAAGCTTGTCCATATTGCATGGAGAAAAGCAAAGCATTTTGGCTTGAACATGGTTGTAAGGTTTCTTGGTTTGATTGCCACCGCCAGTTCCTTTCGACAGATCACCCTTTTCGGAATAGTAGAAATGCATTCTGCAAAAACAAAGTTGAAAAGGGTACACCTCCACACATTAGGTCAGGAGAGGAGCTATGGGAATGTGTGAAAGACCTTCCGAGGGCTACAGATGGACCCGAGTCACTTCAACGCCTCAAAAAAGAAAATAAGGGGTGGTTCAAGCAAAGCATACTGTGGGAGCTTCCATATTGGAAGCATCTACTTATTCGTCACAACTTAGATGTCATGCACATTGAAAATAACTTCTTTGATCAGTTAATTCACACAGTAATGGATGTGAAAAAGCATACGTGTGACACGCCATCCGCTCGAAATGACATTGCCAAATATTGTAAACGTCCGCAGCTTCATCTTCAGGAGGATGATAGAGGAAAAGAGTTCATGCCAAGGGCTCCATTCGCTCTTGACAAGGCTCAGAGAAAATTTTTGTGTGAGTGGGTTAAACAGCTGCGATTTCTCGATGGTTACACCTCTAATTTGAGCAGATGCGTAGATATGCAAGCATGTAAGCTACACGGAATGACAAGCCATGACTGTCACGTGTTCATGGAAAGGTTGTTGCCTACTGCTCTGAGGGAATAGCTCCCTTGCCATATTTGGAATGCAATAACAGAGATCAGCCAATTCTTTCGCGATTTGTGTTGCTATACAACATCAGTTAGTGACATGGAGCGATTGGAGAAAAACATAGCTGAGATCCTGTGCAAGCTTGAGAAGGTCTTCCCCCATGCATTCTTTAACTCCATGGAGCATTTACCTATTCATTTGCCATATGAGGGGAAGTTAAGTGGTTCTGTTCAATATAGATGGATGTATCCGTTCGAAAGGTAAATCAAAGACCCATGCACATCTTATTTCTTACATCAAATTCAATGTCATGTCGTGTTTATACATATACATAACTATGATTGCAGGTTCCTCAATCATTTGAAACGAAAAAATTGGAAACAAGGCTCGAGTTGAAGGTTCAAGGATCCATTTGCAATGCTTATCTCACCGAAGAGATAGCAAACTTATGCTGTAACTACTTTCAGGCGACAGTTGACACTAAAACACGAGATCTCGGTCAAAATGTGAATGCCGACGTGGACTCCACAGTGGACGACGCTGAAATTCCAGAGTTGTTCACGGAGGATAGCGGTCATGTGTCAAATGAGGGCAAAACTCGGTTTTTAGATGAAAAAGAACTCGAGTGCGCTCATTTGTTCATGTTACGAAACACCGGCATTCTTGGTGAATACGAAAGGTATAATATGTTTAGGAATGAAGTGTGTTCAAAGCTATGAACAACTAAAATGATTACAATGTTGATTTACATTATTTTTGGCCTTGTAGGAAGTTCGAGGACTACATTCTTTGTACTCGACCTTATCTGCGTAGAGAAGAAGTAATGGAGAAATGCGAAGCTGAATTCTCTGATTGGTTTCATCGCAAGGTGATATAAACTGTCTAACCGTGACATAATTATGATTTTCTATTCCTTGCTATTCAATTTACTCAATTAGGGAAGTGTGACGGTTATATTCAAAACGTCGATAGGTTGTTGAAGAGGAACCAAATTCGGATGTGCTGCGAGCATTGTGCATGCACCCTTTCAAGCGTGTTCGAACTTGGAAGCAGATTTTTGTCGGTGGCTTTAATTTCCATACACATGCCCATGGCAAGCACAAATCTACGATGAATTATGGCGTGTGTGTATCAAGTGAGGATGGTGGAGAGTACTTCGGCATTTTAGACGACATTATTGAACTGGTCTACAATGGTCCAGAAAAAGAGTACAAGACTATTTTGTTTAAGTGTAGTTAGATGGATTGTGGTAGGGGAATGAACATACATGAACAATACAAGCTTGTCGAAGTGAATCATACTAAGAAATCCCCAAGTACGATCCCTTTGTTTTATCTTACCAAGTGACTCAAGTGTACTACGCATCATACCCTAGCCTGAAACGGGATCGAGTACAATGGTGGGCTGTTTTTAAAACATAGGCTAGATCAGTGGTTGATGCTCCGGTGGACTTAGAGTTTTTGCAGGCACCATCCCCACAAGTACATGCAACGCTTTGCCCACCGAATGATATTCCAGACTATGTCCTAGATGATGATGATGAAGATGATGACGATGGCTTTGTTATCTCAAGCGATGAAGATGATGAATCTAGCATCAACTCTAGTGATAGTGACGAGGATGATGATATCGATGTATTATTAGATGATAGTAGTGATGATTTCAAGTAGTGATAGTAGTGGTGACATTAATGAATAGGAGAATATGTTACTCTCCTTCGTTGAATTTGTTTGTTATTGTAAAATCAAAAATTGACTTGGTCTTATAATAAATCATTACTTTTACGCTGAAATTTTATTACATTGTACTACACTGGTAACTTATACTATGTTGTCATGTTATTAACAACTATTTCAGGTGATCATGGCGGGCGGTAAAGATAAACGTAAACAGACAATGGTGATTGACTCCTCCGATGAAGACATGGCGGAAGCGGATGCACGTGATTTGAGTGCTACTCAGGAGTCCACTTCCAGCCCATCACGAGATCAGACACAGCAGCATTCACAGTTGCCGGTATTAGACCCTACTGTGCTCTGGACGTACATACATTCAATGAATTGGTTTTATATTCTTAATTTTGAGAAATTAACCTATTTATTATCTCTAACAAGTTTTATAATACTTTTTGTTGATGATCATCTAACTTTGTGGTTTCGTCTTTAAATGTAGGTTTGACGACAACAAGGTGAGGAATGCGGTCTCCGGGACGCTAACCGGGTACTATCGAGAGCCTTGGAGGAATTATGGAGAGGTAAATGAAGGAACGAAGCAACACTGGTGGAACTTATTCAGCGTAAGCTATTTTAAACGTAATTAATACATGTTTTATGAAAAGTATGAGATGACGTTGAGTATATGACTTTTAAAGTTTATTATTTGCAGAAAGAATTCACATGGGCACCTCAATTGACCGAGGAAGTGAAGCACACTTTTGAAAAGAAGAAAGGCGCCAAGCTAGGCTAGCTCAATGAGGACGTCCACAAGAAAATAATGGATATTGTTTCCACTGATCCAACTTACAAGAAGAGGTCGGCCCAAAACAAGAAGAACAAGAGGGGCAGTTCAATGGAAAATGCGGTTGAAGCTACCTACTATCAGGGTTCGATGTCAGCTGTAAAACATGCTAAACGGATGGTAAGTTTGTTGAATAGGCAGGTAAAATAGAAGAGAATTGTGTATTACTATGTAAAGGTGCTCTAACATTTAAAGTTTATAATTTTCTACATGTATAATCAAAGGCGGCGAAGAATAAAGGCCAGCTCCCAACAGCTCATGAGCTTTTTCTGAAGACGCACTTCAAGGAAGTGCCTGGGAAAGGCACAGTACCAGTCAATACCAAAGAACAGCATATTGCGGTAATAACTTCAATAACACTCAGGATTTGAACTTATTTGATTGATTCATGAATTACTTTCCAAATGGTTCCCAAAACTTAGGTAGTTGGCCCATTTTTGTGATTTCAAGGCTTGTACACCTAAAATCTAACTAAAATAGACATGTTATGAGAAAAAAAAATGGTTCATTTGGTAAGAAATGTAGAAAATGGGCAAAGAAAAGGTCATATAGGCCTCACTTGGATGAATTTGGTCCAAATGGTTCCCAAAACTTAGGGAGTTGTTTTTTTTTTTTGTGATTTCAAGGCATGTACACCTAAAACTAACTATAATAGACATGTTATGGGAAAGAAATGATTTATTTGGTAAGAATTGTAGAAAATGGGCAAAGAATAGGTCATATAGGCCTCACTTGGTTGAATTTGGTCCAAATGGTTCCCAAAACTTAGGGAGTTGGTTTTTTTTTGTGATTTCAAGGCATGCACACCTAAAAATACCTATAATAGACACGTTATGAGAAAGAAATGGTTCATTTGGTAAGAAATGTAGAAAATGGGCAAAGAATAGGTCATATAGGCCTCACTTGGTTGAATTTGGTCCAAATGGTTCCCAAAACTTAGGGAGTTGGTTTTTTTTTTTTTTTTTTTTTTTTGTGATTTCAAGGCATGCACACCTAAAACTACCTGTAATAGACCTGTTATGAGAAAGAAATGGTTCATTTGGTAAGAAATGTAGAAAATGGGCAAAGAATAGGTCATATAGGCCTTACTTGGTTCTATTTTGTTCAGAAAGCTTATTTTAACTTACATCTGTGTGCACCTTTTCATATGTGTATCTTGTAGGAGGCCTACCAGAAGAAAGTTGAAGAAGCAAGCACCCAAGGGATTCGGAAGAGTCTAAATGAGTTGTACTGGGAAATTGTAGGTGGTCGCAACAAGAAGGGTCGTGTGAAGGGACTTGGCCAAAGTGCAGAGCTATATTATGGCAGTAGGAAGGGTCTAGGTTCCAAGTGTTCCCTGAAGTACACGCCTTCCATTCTTTCCCAGATGCAGGATCAGTTGGAACAGAGGGTGGAGCAGAGGGTGCAAGCTCTTCGGAGTCAAATGGAAGTCGAGATGGAGGCTCGACAAAGGAGAAACCAAGAGAGGTATGATGAGATGATGCGTCGATTCTCCAGCAACGACCCATGTTCCAACATTCCACATCAGCGTCGAGACCCCACGAACGACCCGGTAGCGGCGGTGCAGGGCAGGGTATTCCGGTTGTAGCTTAGAATTTGTGTATATAGTATGTACATTTACTTAGATTGGATTATGTTGTATAGTTGCACACAATGTATACATTATTATAGATAAATATATTAAAATATTTCCGTTATTAAATCATAAATTCAAATTTATCTTAAATTAGGTGCAGGAGATATAAGTTTCAAATAGTGGTAAATTCAAATTAAATCGTTTAATTTGCTAAAATTAACAAGACTAATTCCGACTGAAAAATCCGTCGAAAGCTCTTACTTTCCGACGGAATTATTCATCGGATCTTCTCCTCTTCCGACGGAATTATTCGTTGGAATCTTCTCCTTTTCCGACGGAAAATTTCGTCTGAACCGTCTACCCTTCCGATGGATTTTTCCGTCGGAACATCTCCTCTTCTGACGGAATTTTCCGTCGGAACATGTACTTTCCAGCGGAAAATTCCGTCGGAAGAGGAGAAGATTCCGGAATTTTCCGTCGGAATGTTTTTTTCCGACAGAATAATTGTCGTCGGAAAATTGCGACGGAATCTCGCTTAAAGTCAAAACCAGCTCCGAGAGAATTTATTCCGTCGGAAAATTGGCTTTCGACGGAATTTCCCTCGGAAAACGTAAAATTTCCTATAAAGGATTTTGCGACAGACTGATTCCGACGGAAGGCCGTTTTCCGACGAATTTTCCTATGTTTCGATGGAAAATTTTCGTCGGAATCCAGCTGTTTTCTTGTAGTGTCAATCACAGTACAAGACCTTTGTGTAGGATTATAATGCACAAAACTTCCATCTAAGGTCAACATTTTTTATATGATCCCATTCCTACTCCACTTCTCAAATTGGCCACGCTAAAACTCATATTTTATTATTATTATTATTATTATTATAAGAGAGAAAAAAAAAAATCTCACACAAAGTAAAACACCAAACATACAATTCAACATGGTACACATTACAACAACTATATCACAAGGAAAAGATTAAAAAAAATCGCGGTAACGTCAATCGTTTCGAGCTTGTTTCTGCAAAGCCATAACCTTTTCCCAAGCAGGTCTAGCTAAGATATCCTTGCACCAAGCACTCACGTGAGGGCGTTCATCAAACAAATGTTTCACTTTTGTACCATTTAAGTATTGAAGTCCAGGCAAGTGATGAAGATCCGCTAAAGTGAAAGAGTCACCAGCTAGGTACTTGGACATAGCCAAACGTACCTCATAAACATCAAGGACCTTAGCCAACTTGGCCTCGTTCTCCTCGACAATAGCATTGTCAATTTCCATACCGAAAAAAACCTTGTAAACTAGCTCCCATGCGAGTTTGGTAGACACTGGATCAAATTGGTGAGCCTCGACCTCCATCCACACGGCTAAGTCAGCCATTTCCTTTCCTTGTTTTGATATAAGAGAGGTTCCTTTGCCTTCGTTGGTGTATGCAATATATTTTGTAATTGCCCTTGATTCTGTTTAAGGTCATTTTTGAATTAATTCATTTTGAATAAAAAAAAAAGAGGCAATCAAATTGTAAATGTAAATTTGATCTTCTTATATTAGTGTTTTTGGTCATTAAATATTTAAGTGAACCATTTGATAATTAAAATTTAGTTTAAGGTGTCTTAGCTTACCAAATAGCGTTAGATCCCCATCTTCAAAAGCTGGAATTTGTTCAAATGGCTGAAATTACAAGACAAAATAAAAACATTAAATTTGTTAGCAAAGAAACTAATCTAACTCGATCTATAATGTATAGTGATACTTGATACTTAATTTTATATTTTCCACATCCATTAGTTGGTGGATCACACTTATAAGATAATGTCTACTTTCTCCGTTCTACAAAATATTGCAATAATTGGATTTTTGCACTATTAATCACTCTTGTTTGATCGTATTATATAATTTGTAAGTTAAGTAAAATTAAATATAGGAATCTTGTTAATTAGATTCGTCTCACAAAATACTCATACAATATCAACTTTTTATAATTTTTAATCTTATGCAACAATTTGCAACAAGGATGAAATTACGTATTCTAAGTCATATTTCATCCTTGTTGCAATATTATTGGAACGGAAGAAGTATTATGTATCAAGCATATTTCACGTTTTCTAATGAATAATTTTTAAAGTAAAGTTGCATTGTTAATTACTTGTGTTTTACGATACTATATTTGTATCATATGCAATTAGTAGCTTTTTTTTATTTTTATTTTTTTTTATTTTTTGGTGGGTAATAATAGTACTATCAAAATTCTTAATAAGTTGCAATAGTGTGATATCCTTACAAACAACTATTTCTATTTTAACTCGATCTTAAAACGTAGTCCTAATGTCCACACATGCTAGCCATGTTTTACGCATAAATAGAATGAGATGGTGAATATGTACGAGTAGCAATTAATTGCAGACGTACACTCACTTTCGAGTAAGTAATGTAACTTAACTAAATTAAACAAATTTAAAATAGAACGGTATTCTGATAAAATGGACAAGCGATTTTATTTATAAGCTAATATTTATACTATATATTAAAAGGCGTTCCTTTTAAAGGAAGTGGCACTTTTCAACGTATATGACACCATGTCACTATTCAAACATCTCAACCAACTTATATTAGTGTTTTAAATTTCATATAATTAACATTATATATTCCTTTCAAATTAGAGGTTATTTAATTTATTTGTTTTTCACAATATTAGAAAATAAATACATATGAGGTAAGAAAAATCGTGACATCCGAGGCAACGCCTGTATTACACACTAACTATACAAATAATTGAACATAATTATCAAATTAAAAAATTACAAAGTACAAACTAGCAATTCGGGGTATCGTCCAGGACACACACTAGTTAATAAATTAAAACTTACGTTGATGGAAATAAAAGGTTCTTGCTTGTGAGCACCGGATCTCAAATCGACGGGGACCAATTCATACTCAAGCTCCTTCTCATGAACCGCGGCTAAAACTCGAAGAGTGGCAGTTGAGTGAGGGATCCCGTAAACCTTGACTCCCATGGCTATGGCTTAATTAGCTAGATAAAGAGAAAATTAAACAGATGAAGTAGGCAATTAATAATTTTACTCAAAAAATTATCAATGAGATACGTTAAGTCGTTTAATTAGTTGATAAAATCTCTTCTATATTACGCAGAATATTTATAGTAGGAGCCTTAATTGAAGACTTTGTCCATATATATAATAATATGTAACGCCCCCTTTTTCTTGACTTTGACTCCCTTATTTTTTAATAAAATAAAATAAACTACGTCTACAGTGACGTTCCATATCTTTGGGTTGAGTTGCCGTCCTAGGTGTTTTTTATTTTAATCAATTAATCAATCAATCAAAACCTTAATCTCATAAGTAGGGTTGGCTAATTTTAACCAAATTTGATTATTCCGCCTAATTATCGACATAAATCTTCCTCCTCCATCCCTTACAATCCAATGCTTCATCTTCATGCAAATCCATACACTTCATATCCTTCGTAACTCCTTCCAACCAAGTCATTTTCGGTCTCCCTCTCCCTCATTTAACTCCTCCATGGTCCACTCTTCCACTCTTTGCACCGGTGCACCATCGGGTCTCCGTCTTACATGCCCAAACCAACGCAGACGATTTTCCCTTAATTTATATGCAATGTCTGCCACACCTACTTTCTTGCGAATAACAAAAAATATTCTAATACTCGTAGTTTTTAATTTTTAATCATACAATTGGTTGTAATCGGTGAACAAATGTATTTCTTATTTTGATCAAATGAGCAAATTAAATTAAATTTTCGAGTAAATGAGTAATGTAAATCCGAGTTGCTTATTTGTGTAAGGGAAGCTTCCAGCATAGTCATCGACTACGAACGATTATGACGACTATGTTCGACTGCAATAAGAGATTAAATCTGAACCGTTGATATTGTTTGTTGCTTAATCTTAACCTTTGAATATTACATTTTTAAAATAATTAAAAAACCTTATTTACACATCATTTAAGTCATGACAAGTCAACGACCAGTTAGTAAAGTATTGTTTGGTTTCTTATTTTTAGAGGGCAAATTGTTTTTTTCCAGGTTATAATATTATAATGTAAACAACCATCCAAAATTGTAAAATTGAAGTAAGTCGTCCAAAGTAAATTTTTCTTAAAAAAAATTGTACAACTTCATCCCCATTTTTATAGCTTCATCCATCTTCAATGCCGCACTTCATCTTCAACCTTCATTATTTGTCCATTACACAACCAAAAATTACCAAAGTATATTAGAAATCAATAAGAATAAAGTATACTCATCACTTTTATGCTTCATTTTTTTTAAATAGTTTTTAATCTATTTAATTATTTGGATAAAAAAATCGTTTGATTTCAGATTTTATTTTATAATATGGAATTAATTGTTACTTTGTTAGAAGTGGTATGATTTATTTTGCGGTATAATTTTGATTAGTCATATGAATTCGTAAGTAATCATCCGCTATTATTGAACATTGAAGCTATGTGAATGATTTTAGGTTGAAGATGAACAAAAATTAAAATAAAAATAAAAATTTCGTTAATAAAAATAAAATAAAATAAAATAAATGAAAATAAATTGAAAAAAAAAAAACACCTGAAACAAGACGTTATTCAAGGTAAATTTATTCATTTATTATTATTTTTTTGATATAGGGTATTTTTTTAAGGGATATTTATTTCCTTAATTATCTCTAGTGAGAGTATGGTTTGAAGAGTATCCTAGAATCACGCCAATACAAGATTTTATACCCTTAATTTCCATTATGAATTTTATAGCTTAATTTCCACTATGAAGTTTAGAATTAAGCAGGAACATTTTGAATGTGAGACTATGGCAAGTTGGCAACCGACCAACCGTAACATTTATATCCTTAATCTTATATATTCCTCCAATATAATTTTTTTTTTTTTTTAAAAAAAAAAATATCTCCAATATAATCTTTACAATCAATAACCTTTTTTTTCTTAAAAGAAGAATTGTAACATTCTAACATATATATTAATTTTTATTTTGTTTCAGAAAAAATAAATATATATATAAATTTTTATTTATGACAACTACCTGTATATAAAGCTATCTAAACAAAGACTTTAGGACTAAAAGGCAACAACCCAACCACCTCAAAACATATCCTAAAAAATATGATATACTCTAAGTAGTAGTTTATTCTACGAAGTATCATATATTCTCATATCCTTGTAAATATATTTTAAAAAAGTATTATATCTTTGCCAAAGTTGCATTTAGATTTCAAATACATGTACTTAAACATATTTAGATTTTAAAATATTCATACATGTATATTATTTTAATAAATGTTATAGATGTTATATAATATATGTATTTAGTGGATGTCCATTATACCCTTATGATTATTCTAGGATATTCTAGATATACTAGACTTATTATTCTACAAGAAAACCTTAATTGTATCACATGTATATATACATATGTACTCCCACATCATTCAGTAATAAGAATATGGATCTATTCTCTCCCTCACTTTTCCTCTTTCTCTTTAATTTCGTAACACGTTATCAGCACCAAAGCTCAATATAATTGAATTAGTTAAATTACGACGCATAATTCATCCGTGATCAGGTATGTAGTCACCTCCACTTTTTATTTTTGAATTTCTTGAGTAACGTAAGTACAATTGATCATTTGCACAATAGATTTGTTTTATATTCTTCTGCTTTTGATTTTCTAATAAATCCACCACCTAGTGACATGCATAATCAGCTAGCAACATTACCGCAAAATTATATTACGTTTTGGTTAACTATTTAGTAACATGATTGATATTGTAGTGTTTAAATCCTTTTCTTACTATAGTTTAGGATGCATAACTATATACTTACGAAGTTAACAATCTTGTTTCTGATTTGCAATTTTGTTTAATTTATTTATATGTATTATTAGATCCCCAATTCCTTTTAACTCACTACCTTGAGTGATTAATTAATTATTCAATAAGCAAGTATTAATTTATTTATTTTACGCTTGTTTGATGTGATAATTTGATATATCAAAAGGTAACCTGATGGTAGTGATAGTATAACATATCTATATGCAATTCAACTAAGTGAGTAAGTGGTGATGAGTGTTTACCACATATATGATGATTAATTATTTTTCCATCTCCATTAATTTATATTACCTTATGTACCAGTACCAATTTTAATTTACCTTATGTGTCAGTACCAACTATAGATTTATTTGCAAAGCTGGTCGGATTAATAATTTTCATGGTTTTGATTGACTTTGAGATTAATCCTAGTTTTATCTTGAAGGTAACTTCATATTGTTTACTCCGTATATAGTTTAATGTAAGGTATAGTAAATAAATTATGTCATTATAATAAAACTATATTATAATTTTGTTTGTTGATTTTATTTCGTTTGCTGAATTTAGAATTGTAACCGTATCTTATACCATGAAGGAAATTGATTTATTCTGTGAGTGTTATATTGCTAATCAGAGAATATATGTACAAATTACAAGCTAGAAGTTAGGCTACAAAAATTAGCTAACTAAAAGATAATGTTGACAGCTATCATTAACTCACTAAAATAGCTAAACGTTTGCTAACACTAAGGAAAGGAAATATATACTAGCTAAATTAGATATATACAAATAATTATAGAATATATGATAAACATATTCTAACACTATCAAACTTGATTAGCATTATCCTTAGATTATCAATTAGTCATGATAATTTATTATAAATATATCTCTCTAAGCAATTTCCAAATTAAGTCCTCATTTATAATATTTATTTCCCATGACAAGTTTATATCTTATACCGCGTATGATAAATGACATGCGTTTGGTATACTGGTATATTAAGTTCACTACTAAAGAGAATCACACTAGTTTTGATTTGTTATGGAGAATACATATTGGGTTATTAGTCTATCTAGTTGTTAAAAGAGCTTAACTTTGATTAAATTAAGTGACTTTAGTGAGTATGGATTAAACTTTGTGGACTAAATTTCATAAAATGCAACGAAGTCTTTTAAGATGTTCAATATTGCTTGTACTTTATGAATGGGATTACTTGTATGTGGGTGACGAAATAATCTCATTGACCATATGAATATTTGCTTAAAGATATTTGAAGTCATTATCAAGAACTAAAATTCATGAGTATGATTTGGCTCTTTGATGATATATAGCATTGTTTTTAACTACCTTTATGATTGAGATTGCTAATATTTGCATGATGTCATATACTTAGTGACTATATGGATATTTTCTAGTTGACCTCAAATTATGTTAATTACAATCCATCTTGTTTTTTTTTTTACTTCTTTATTTTGTTAATTAGATGGAAAAAGAGTTGATTGATAAATTATAGTTAGTGATTATAATAATGACTATTACATGAAATCCGACATATAATTTCTATGAATTGAAATGGTCAACTTTCAAACTAATACTCATTCGCATCCCCATTTTTGGGACTTGAAGTTTCACATTTTGTTCTTTTAATACTGACATGCTTACAATGCTGAATATTGATTGATGTATGATTGAATTCAATTATATATGATCTCATATGTCTACATAAAATTGGTTTATAAGAATGATGAGTAAATTGAACATGAAATACTAAAAAAATATGGACTTGAAGTTCCTTAAATTTATAAAGGGTTAAAAACACCCAAAAGTTAATATGAAGATACATATATGACTTAGAAATTTCTTTTCTAAGGTAAGTTGCTAATATACAATTCATAATACTAATGTGATCCTATAAACACAATGTCGTGAGAATGATTATACAAAATATTTTGAATAGTATTCTAGATTTCGAACTTTGGGTGAGAATTGATGATTTAATTTATAGATTACTATATTTACTTAATCCCAGAAGTGAATGAGAATTTATAGGATTAAAAAGATAACAAACTTGTTTGTATGATATGTTATTGATTATAATTCATTTAAAAGTTCATAAGAATATCAATTTGAACAAGAAATAGTGTTATGATGAGTTCAAGAAATTAATCATGACATTGTGATCAACTTACTTAAGAATATTTATTATGCCCATACTTATAAGAGATTAATATAATTGGGCAAGAGTTACGAGTAAAAGTTTATAAGAATGATTTTATTATGCTTGATACATGCATTGCTAAAAGAATTTATGCCTTAAAAGGTGGAAGAGATTTAAAGGTTGTTGGATTCATTTCATGCCCCATATGCAAGGATTAGGGGGAGATTGTATTTATTCCCTTATTTTATGTAATCCTTGGACATAAATAATAAAATGTATTGATTGTTAGTTTGGTACATACATTAACTTAAATATCAATGATTTATTTAATAGAAGTGGCCACATGTTAATTAAATATTTTGAAAAGATACCATCCGGAAGATGGATAAAAATAAATGTCATTAATCATATATACTAGTTGTAGAAGCTTCAATCAAAATTGATGTCCCAGAAGGACAACATCAATTGCTAATGAACCTATAGCACGCCTGAAGCGTGATAGATCAATAGGTTCTAAAGATAATTTAGTATCGTCGAAAAGGAAAGAAACCACTATTGACAATGACAAATTTGAGAAAGTGATAAATCCCATTACATTTCTAGAAGAAATTTATACTCTGATGGGCTTATAATTGTGATGAAAGTTTATATGATGACGATCCAATAGCATGTTATGAATCATGCATGAAAAGTTCCCGCAGAACTTATATACAACGTATTCAGATATCTAGCCCTTCAAATTCTATATTCTGAAAAATGACAATGTTGATATTGTTATCAAACTCATGGAGAGTATTGGCGACTAAGTTATTGAAATATCAACCTGAAGTTTAACCAAGTGAGAGTTACTCGATTTTTATATTCATTGGAAAACTCCCGTATAAAATGCAAAATGTCTAAAGAAGAATAGTAATGAGCTATATTGCAGTAAGGATAATCTTCTTATGGTCCAGAAGAACCATGAGTAAAGTATATAATAATACTTATGTTATATTATTACTAAATCATAAGTAAAGTTGCCATAAATTATTATCAATATTTGATTCAATAGCTACTTTTACGACCTCCAAAAGTAGGCATAATTTTGATGGTATGACAACTTGAAACAAAAATGTCATATAAGATAGTGGTAAACGCCACATAGGTATTGTTCTCACAAGTATGGATAAATGAAGATGCTTTACAGTGAATATTCAAGTTTGATCAGGGAGGATCAACTATCAAGGAATGTTATTCAGCTATAAGTGTGAAGTTAATAAGGCATAGGATTCATTACATTGGAAGATCTCAAGTTATGCATTCATCAGGGGGAGAAAATACGCGATGCACTCTTTTTCCCTTAACCATGGTTTTGTCCCACATTGGGTTTTCCTGGTAAGGTTTTTAATGAGGCAGCATGTCAAGGCGTATTATGAAAGTGTTGTACTCTTTTTCCTTCACTAGGTTTTTATCCCATCGGGTTTTTCCTAGTAAGGTTTTAACGAGGCACACTAGCTATTCGATAATGGCCATCCAAGGGGGAGTGTTATATAATATATGTATTTAGTGGATGTCCATTATACCCTTATGATTATTCTAGGATATTCTAGATATACTAGACTTATTATTCTACAAGGAAACCTTAATTGTATCACATGTATATATACATATGTACTCCCACATCATTCAGTAATAAGAATATGGATTTATTCTCTCCCTCACTTTTCCTCTTTCTCTTTAATTTCGTAACAATAGATACATGTGTTGGGAGTTATTTGATACATAATAGAGAATAAGTAAAATTAATTTCATTTCAGTAAAAATATTTTTATTTTTAAAGGCGAAAATAACAAAATCTTACCTAAATTTTATTTGGGCATGTTGGGATGATTAATCCATTTATGTGCATGTATACATTTTCGAATCCATGAATTGTTCATCTATTCTTCTTTTTGAATCATTAAAAGTGTTAAAAATAAAAACCTTTTTTTTTTTTAATTTTGTTAATTGGGTGGTCCTAGATCAAGGTTGGGTATCCCCACCTTGTTAGGTTATGATGAAAGAGAGGTTGATCTTTGATTGCATTTTTATATATATCACTAGTTCAGCTTCCGTACAATGTACGATGTAACATTAAAAACAAAAAAAAAAAAAAAAAATTGATTAATAATTACAAATTTAAAAGCATTATAATTTCTTACAATTAATTGAAATACTCTTAAAAATATAACAATTGTATCACATCAAATATTAATCAAAATTATAAAATAAAAGAATCAATAACTGCATAAATTAAATAAATAAGCAAAAATTAAATGTTAAATAATGATGGAGGCATAAAAAAAATTAAGAAAGAGGCGACAAAACAACATAATTGAGGAAGAAGAAATGCAATAAGGGTTTTAATAATTGGGGGGGGGGGGAATGGGAATAGTCCTTAATTTAATTTGAGATTGGTAAATATCTAATACTATTTTCTAGGCATAATAGATGGAAGGATTTAGCACAAAAGAAAAAAAAAATTAATAAAATGATGTCATCAATACATTTAGGCGGGACTTTATTTTAGTATTACTTATAGATAGATAATATATTATTAACAACGACACCCTTATTAAATTGAATTAATTTTTATGTACAATGGTAGATTTTATTTTTAATGTTCTTATCACTTTATTACCAACGATGAGTCAATGACACACTTGCCCCACTTGACCAATATTTTATTTTTGTCAAATGATAATTAAGATGATACGAGTATAAATTAGTCACAAATTGAGGTAAGTAAATCAATAAGATAAATTATATCTTCCACTATATATGTTTTAGTTATTTGCAAATAATTCAAACCTTTTTAATTTGGGACTACACAATAACTATCTGGAAAATCTACATTTTTGCTATATAATTAAGTAGTCTTTTTTATTCGATCGAGTTTTCTATTTTATAAAAACTGTGAATATGCTAATGAGACCTTTATTAGATAGAGTGGAAATAATCAAGTCAAGAATACTAAAACAGATGTGATTATTCGAAATAACCTTATACTTCTGCATTTGTAAAAAAAAAAAAAAAAAAAAAATTGAAACACTGCGTTTTAGATACACCTCGATATGATTTATGTATACCCAAAATAGGAAACATTTATACACCGTGCATGATCTATGTTTTAATTAAATCTTATCTTTGTCAATCGTCTTGATTGACTAATATAATTCAAAATTAAATTAGGATATCTAAAAGAAAATTTATGTATGCTAGCTCTAGGAGTTGTGAGTTTATTCATGCGCCAGAGTAATCCGTTGCAAACAAATAGGATAATCAAAATTGCTAGGATTCTTGGTGTATGAATTTCGAAAATTATCCTTCGATTAAAGGCAAACGCATCTTTAGCGTTTTATTTTGGGACTTCTAGTAGTCGTTTGTGATGCCTATTTTGTGTTCATTATTACGTACTAAGTAAAATCAAGTAATTATTTTTGTGCATCCCTAAATTAATTTAAGATAAGGGGTTTCTCAATCTAAACAAGGATTGTTATGTTATAGGTAATGTTTTGGCCCCAGCAACTATTTTCAGCATTAAAATTCAGGCTTTCTACTTTAATAAAAGTCCTGATTATGCTAATGAGACCTTGGTTAGACCGAGTGGCAATAAATCTAGTCAAGAATACTAAAAAAGATGTGATTATCCAAAATAACCTCATACTTCTATATTTTGTAAAAAATTAGAATGAATCACTTCGTTTTAGGTACGCCCAAAATAACTTAGGTACACCCAAAATGAGCAACATTTTATACACTTGTATCTATGTTTTAATAAAGTTTTATCTTAGTAAATCGTCTTGATTGACAAATAATATTCAAATTTTGGGTACGCCAAAAAATAAATTGATACATATATATAATTGATCTGAGCCGTCCATCACGCATCATCTAACGATTGTCATCTTACCCGCTTCATTAAGGGTAAAATTGTCATTATAGGATTTGAATGACTACCCTAAAATTTTCCCTGCTTCTCTTTTCACTTTCTCTCTCTTTATTTCGTTTTCACTCTCCTCCTGCAAGTTCTCTATCTTGCGATTTTCCTGATATTCGCACATCCTCACTTCTCAAATTCCTAATTTCTCATCTTTGCTCATTGCTCTAGCAAATTTATAGGCTGGTAAGTTGTTCTGATTTGATTTTCGTTATCATTATTTTATTCGATTTAATTCGATTTTGTAACAAGTTATTTGTGATTTTGATTACGAAATTTAGGGTTTTCCTGATTATTTATTTGTGTATTTGTGATTTCGATTGATATATGAAGGATTTGCATTTTTTTTCTTTTTTTTTTTTTTTTATTTAAGGTTTTTGATTCAATTAGTGTCTTCCATGTCGGTTGAATCTTGTTTTTATCATAATTAATTTAAGGCGAGTATTTGGATCTATTTTCTTCATCAATATTGTTACGGGGTTTTTTGATGTCCTTCGGGAGAGTTACAATTCCAAGATTGATCTCTAGACGCCTGTACCTGCAAACCAACGGAGACTCCGGTGGGTGGGAGCTTCGCCTCCGACGATCAAGTTAGAACGTGTATGAGGAGTAAAGTGCGGAAAGTAAAGGGTCTCTCTTGGATTCCAAGAGAGAATCTGCAATGTGTAATTGCTCAGTTTGAGGTGTCAGGAGTCTGACTTTCTTTGATGGAGAGTTGGTGTGTATTGAATATTTCTGAATAATTGTTCCTCAGAGGGAAACATCTCCCTTTTATAGGGTGTTGGAAAACGTGCCCAATACTAGGTTTCAGTAAACCTAGGGCTGATTGGGCTTTTCCTGGAACTCTGGGCCGTAGGAGGCCACTTGCTTTGTTGGCAATCCTGCCTGCCACGTGTCGTGACCTGATTGGTCCACCTTGGACCTCTCACGAGGTGACACGTGGAGGACACGTGGCAGGATATCATTGGTCCACGTGGCGGGAAAAAAATCCCCTAATCATTTGCCCCTCACAGGGGTGACGTGGCATGCCACGTGGCGCTTGTGACAGGTGTCACGCCATGACTGGAGAACGGTTTTTACCCGGGTTTTTTTTTTTTTTTTTTTTTTTTTTTTTTTTTTACCTTTGAAATCCCCCCTTTAAATATGGGGTGTCCAAATCATTTGGACATTCTAGAAACTTTTAAGACAGAACTTTGGTCAACTACTCTGACTCATTGGACGACTACCGCTAGCTTTACAGATCGCTTGTTCTCAGACCACTTGCTTCTTCAGCTGCTTAATTTTTCAAGGGTTCCAAGACTTCTTTACTCTAAGGTAACCGCCTGTTTCCTTTTTACTTTCTCTTCGTTTTCTTCTGTTTTCCAAAATGGTAGTCCAAAAGCACCCGACACGACCTAGTTTAGTGATCAGCCGATCACCGGGGACGGCTGAATCTAGAACTAGGAGTGCCGCCTGCCCCATGTTGGACCACCCTTTGCGAACTGGCCAAGAGTCCAATTGTTTATGTGTTTGTGGAGGACACCATGGCCAGAACAAAGAGAACGGCCAGGATAAAAAATTCAGACGACTCCTCATACTACGCGCCCATAAGCGAGATCTCGGACGAGCCACCAGGCGTCCCTAGCACCCCAAGTGATTCCATTTTGGCGGAATCAGGGGAGGAGGTTCAGAATGAACCTCTCATCATTGATCTGTCCGGGCAGGCGACTGCTTTGCCCGAGAGCTCGAGCGACGACTCTGAGCCCAACACCTCCAGTCCGCAAAAACCCGACTCAGAGGAGAAGCACTCTCGGCTACATACAGTGAGAGAGAGCCATGAGGTGGAGAAAGGGGAGAGATGGGCAGAGCCGGCTGCCACCCAAAGGGAAATGTACACTCCCTATTTCTGCCATGTTCACAAAGGCAGGCGCAAGGCCATGTCTAAAAAAATAGGGAGTTTTAGGGCTGACCATGTAATGTGTCATGGGTACATTTTAACAGTGCCGGATGCCGAGGATACGATAGTTTGGCCAGAGTCGTCCAGCTATAGGGACAAGTGTTTTGGCTACTATGGGGCGGCCATTAAAGCCGGTTTAAGATATCCTCTACATCCGGCTGTAGAGAGGGTTTTGGATGGGTACCAGGTGGGTGTCTGGCAACTGGCCCCAAACTCATGGTTCAACATCTTGGGATATGTTGCCGGCTGCGAGATGTATGGGGTAGAGCCAAGCTTTGAAGATTTTGCTCATATGAACTACCTCAGCCGAACCCCAAAAACAAGCGGTACCGGCTGGTATCAGTTGTCTAGCCATAAAGGCTACATGATGACCGTGGGAAAGGAGAACAAGTGGAAGGATTGGAGGAACACCTTATACATAGTCTCCCATCCTGATAAGGTCAAGGACAAAAAGTACAACATGTGGAACAGGGATCCACCTTACCTAACAGGCGGATCTGACCTGCCGTCTGTTCCTCAACAAACAAAGGAAGAGATCCTGGATAGAGGGCTCTTCAAAGTGTACATACAGGCAAACCCCGAGACTAGGGTGAGGGAGTTCATCCCTCAAAATTACATCCTAAAGTATAAGTGGTTATACGATGGGAAGTACCTAGCCGCCTGCGGCCTTAGCGAGGAGATGCCGAGAGGTAGAGGACCGCCTGTATAGTGTGTCTTGATAGACTTGACTAATTTTTGTGTCTAACCATTTGATTCATCTTTTGCAGATAAAGCTATGGAAAAGATCTCGGCCTCCAAGAAAATAGCCGCTTAACTCCGCGCAGCCATTCTTGGTAAGCGGTCCACCGAGGAGTTGCTTGCCAAACAGGCGCCTAGGGTGAGTTACTTCACCTTAGCACAATTTCCCTTCTTTTTAATTATAATATGTTGGTCGCCTGTTTTTGATTCATTGACTTGTTGCAGAGCGACACTGTCAGACCCTCCTCCTCAACTCAGCTGGACCCCAAACGTCAAAAACAGACGACTGGGGAAGTGCCGACTCCTGGCAGTTCCAGGAGACAGACGGCCGCGAGGCAAGTAAGGACTCCCCAAAGTGGGGCGAGGACTCCGGTTACCCTTGGGAGCAGCCGGCCCCTAAGAGAAAAGGAGGCGGCCACAGGTATAACTTGCTCAAACCTTTAAAGTTTAATCAAACAACCGACTCCTCTGATTTCAGGCGGCTGGCTTTCTGTTTTTATGCCACGCACTTAATCAGTTTTCTTTGCAGATGCCCCTAATGAGGACAGGGACTCTGTTAAGGGAGTCGGCACCCTTAACCTTGAAGCCATCCTGGCTCTCCTTGCCGAGGTAAACTTAGTAAAAAGTTCTCTTTTAATTTAAACGTTTGCCTGGTCGGTTGTAACTAACGACTTCTTTTGGCCGGCTGCAGTCTATGCTGCGAGTGTATGGTCTCCGTAAGCCCATCACCGAGAAGAACAAAGAAGTAAAAGCTGCGAAGGCCATGGCCGCCTCTGATTCTGATAAAGCTATGTTTCAGATAGCTCAAAACGAGATTCTGACCACTAACATAATGTATTAACAGGCGTCCGCCACTTTGCAGGTCAAGCAGGACTTAGAGGTGGCCAGGAAAAAGATCTTGGAGCTAGAGAAGTTTGTAAAGGACCTCAAGGCCGACCTCGGGCCTTTAAAAGAGGCGGAAAAGGAGGCCGAGGGACTCCGCGCTCGGGTGAACAAGCTCAAGGGCCGCCAGCAAAATCAAGAGGCGGACCTCACCCAGAAACTTAACGAGAAAGCTGATGAAGAGAAGATGGCCATCGTTCGGGACATGATGAAGGACACCAACGCCGTCATGAAGATGACCTGGGAGGCCCTTTTCCCTGATACTAGCTATGAAAAATGGGGGAGCCAATTCACCGTCTGTACTGATCAATTCAACAAGAAGATCATGGGTCAGGCAGACGGCGAGGAGGAGGCGGATGAGGAGGCGTCCGACTCTACTTCCGGGGAGTCGAACCAGGAAGAGGAGGATAAGAAGGAGGCGGACGATGATGAGGAGCCGCCGCAGGAGGAGACGGATGCTGATAAGGAACAGGCGCCAGTTGATGATCCAAATCGAGCGGCTGTCAACACTGTAGGTCCTCCTCCAGCTGCTTAAATTCCAATTTTTATGTCAACTTTCTTCGGCCTACGTGCCGTTTGTTCTGTATCTTTAGTCGACCAAGGGGTCGGGGTTTATATACAATTTTGAACTTCAACATTTACAGTCGGTCACCTGGCCGTCTATTTATATTAATCATCCGGCTGTTTTTTGCTGGTATTCTTCAATTTCCATGAATTTTTTCAAATTTTTGTTTTTCATGAATTTTGCTAAGTGTATGTGGCTTGCCTTTTGCTTTCATGAATGCATTATATACCGACTATTCTTGCCCATGGGCGACTGGCGCCTGGTTTTCAAAGGTGAGTTGATTGACCTAGTATTTTTGATACTTTTTCGGTATTACTAATTCTAGGTCAATCAATCACTATGGTGATTGCCCCAAACCAGGCAGACAGTTGGCCATTGCCCAGGCTAACACCAAGCATAACTCGGCTCTCGGCCTCAATATAGTTCTTGACGAACCTTGGCTTCGTACTTGGTTTATTTTATTGATTATATGTAGTCCATCTGTTTGGTGCTCGTATAGAACAGGCGCCAATCTGGACGTTTTTAATCAAGGTAGCTTCATGGTGTTAGCAAAAAATAGGAACAGTGGCCGACGACCGTCTGTTTGCCAAAAAAAAGGCGGTTTCGTTCGTACCTTTTAGATTCCAAATGTAGATTGTTGAGTGACTATGAACTTTTAGGTTGATCAATCTCCGTCACTTGTACTTGAGTAATCAAAAGAAATAGTCGGCCCTCCGTCTGTTGTGTTTGCAACTTAGAGGAATAGTGACCGAATACCGTCTGTTTGCCAAAAACAGGCGGCTTGGTTCGCACCGTTTAGGTTCCATCTTAAGTTTGCCAGGGTGACATGAGTTAACCCTTGAGGTTAATCAATCGGTCACTTTGATTTGGGTGAGTAGAAGAAACAGGCGGCTCAGGCCACATGGTTCCTCATGAACTGCAATGTACTAAGCTTGGTACTTGGTTTATTTTGTTGGACGTTAGTTGGCCATCTGCTATGGTGGCTGCATAGAAGCAGGCGTCAAACGAGATGTCCAACCGAAGTAGCTACGCTTGTTGGGTTACAGGCGGTAGCTTTATTATAGTCAATCTAGTAATAATTGTGGTCGAGTACCTCTGTTTTCCAAAAAACAGGCGGCTTTCTCATACCTTTTAGGTTCCGTACTAGGTTGGTTGAGTGACTATGAGTTAACCTTGGGGTTAATCAGTCTCCGTCACTTTTGTTTGAGTAGTAGGAGAATCAGACGGCTTAGGCCACATGATCTCCTTTATTCGCCAAGTTTTGCTTAGCTATTTACTCAAATTACACCGTTTGCATTTATCCCAAGTAATGACAGGCGGTTTTTGACTCGGATTTTAACAGTCTACCGCTTGTTCGGGGAGCGGTACGTTTATCTTCGTCTCATGTCAAAGGACTGCGAGGTTGTCCTTGGGGACACTTGGTAGAGCCGTTTGTTTTAGGTTTATAGAGCAATGTGCCACCCAAATGGGAGATGCTCTCTGCGATGAATTCACCAGGATAGATGTCGCCGGACGCCTGCTCAAGTTTTGGGACAGACGTATTAGTTTAATTATAAAAAGATCAATCGGCCATGGGCCTTAGGTTGATCATCCGGCCTGTGGCCTCATTAGATTGTTCAGAAAAGAACAGATTGCTAAATCGTCTAAACTTAACGTTTTTACTCAAGTACTTAAAAGGAATAAGGCCGACTGTGTTCTGCACAAGCGGCTTGCCCCACTGAGGAGACTTGCACAATAATTGAAATAAATTGCAAACTTTATTGATGTGTTTACAAATGATTTACAAATCTCAGAAGTAGTACTTTTTTAAGTTGTCTACATTCCAAGTTCTAGCTAGCTGCCTGCCGTCTGGTGTTTCCAGGCGGTAGGTTCCGCCTCTAACTTCATAGATTTGGTAGGGGCCATCCCAGTTAGGAGTCAGCTTTCCCTACTCATTGGCCCTACCGACTGCTTCCATCTTTCGTAACACAAAGTCCCCTACTTTTAGGGGCCGCTTGTGCACTCTTTTATTGTAAGCTCTCGTCATTCTCAGACGATAGATCTCATGGCGCAAGGCTGCATTGCCCCTGCGTTCTGGAAGTGAATCTAATGCTAGTCGCATGGCTTCCCAGTTGGCCTCTTCGTCATAAAGCATGACTCGAAGAGTCGGCTCATAATGCTCAATAGGCAGCACAGCCCCTGCCCCATAAACCATGAGAATTGGCGTTTCACCAGTCGCCCCTTTTTCAGTCGTCCTGATGGCCCACAGAACATGCGGTAGCTCGTCAGCCCATAGGCTGCCGGCTCTTTCAATTTTCTTTTTGATGCCATCAGAGATTAACTTGTTAAATGCTTCGACCTGGTCGTTTGCTTAGGGGCGGCTGATTGATGCAAAACAATGAGAGATCCCTTGGTCTCCCAACCAGTTCTTGAGAGCAGGCGTCTCAAATTGAGGCCCATTGTCAAAAACCATAGACATGGCACTAGTAGAAAAAACCAAATTGGAAGCCAATAATTGGAAGCGGTTTATCAAATCCGCTTCCAATTCCTTACAAATACCCGCCCAAATTTTTTTAAAAAAAAAGGAAGAATTTGAAGCGGTTTAGGTTGAACCGCTTCCAAAAAGCAATTTGAAGCGGTTCAAACCGCTTCCCTTTTTCAAAAAAAAAAAAAACCCGGCATTACCTCCATTTTTCCACTCCATTTCAACGTATTGCTTGCTCTGAATTCCCCTCCATTTCTTCGCTTCCACCATTGCTTCCCTTCAACTTCCACTCTCACACACCTACACTCCACCATAACCACCGTCACTTAACCCCACCACAACAACTAGCAACAACCTGCCAAAAGCCGCTGCACCCACCACCATTGGCGTTGTTTTAGGTCATTGTTGGACCTGTTCCGAGCAGCATAGCAAGGACTCCACACCCTGCACTGTCGCCGCCTCCACCCGCCACGACAACCACCACCACAGCAAGCATTTCCTTTGTGGACGCTTTGCTGCTGCTGTTGCTTATTGACGCTGCTAGCCACCACACTCGGCCTCACCACGACCTTTGCTGCTGCGATGTTGCTTGAGGACCCTGCTGCCCTTCTCATCTTCACACCGAAACACCACCACCACAGGCATTCCTTCTCTTTGTCCCTCACAAATTAGGGTGAGTTCATGCTTACTTAATCTTACTACCTTATTTACATGTTCTTAACAATTTCCCAAATTTTAGGGTTTCAATATTAGTTAATCATATTTTATGTTAATTATTTTAATAATTATTCGTATACAAAATGTTAATTCTTACCTTAATTGTATAATGTTTTAAGTTGTTTGAATTTGAGTAGCTAAAAAGTGATGAATTATTGAATATGGATTGTAAGTGAGCTTAGTTTGCTTGTAGGTAGTCCAATTAGCATTGTATGAATGAATGAACTTGTGTTTTGTTAAATGTCAAACAAATGGAAATTTTTGAATGCTTGCATCATCATTTGCCTAGATACCCGTTCAAGTCTTTCTCATTAGGAGGAAGACTTGAATGGTCCCCGGTTGGGACTGTTCTTGGGCGTTTAATCTCACTTAGGCAGTGAATGTATGTCTCTTTTTCGATTTTAAGGAATTTCTCGGCTTAGCATTTCGTCTCCATGTTCTCCGGGTGCATATGTAGGTAATTATTTACCTACATTGTGTACTTGGAGAACTGGGGCGAAATGCTGCCGGATTTTCCTTAAAATTGGAAAGTTGACATACATTCACTAGTGAGATTAGACGTTCAAGGATGGGTTAGGTTGGAGTGATAAGGACCTTTTTGGGAGCATTCATTTTTACACTATATGTATGAACGATATAAATACAAACAATGTACTTTGATTATATGTTGCAATTTTACATTATTTAAAATGTGTTGGTTTGCGTAAAGGCAATTTAAAACGTTGATGGATCGCGGTTGGATGTATGGTAGACGTGATACGTTGGATTTCTTTAATGGGGTCCAAGAGTTTTGCGAGAGTGCTTCACAATATCAGATCAAAACGGGTGTGAATGACCTTTATTGTCCTTGTGTCAACTGTAATAATGTGACAATGGTCGACAGTGTTGATACAATAAGGGATCATGTGGTATGTCATGGGTTTAGGCCTCAATATCATGTGTGGGTTTGGCACGGTGAACAGGGATCGTATAGGGAGAATGTTGTTGGGAACGATACTCACGATAACAAAGTCGAGATTCGTGCGGAAGATGATTATGGTAGTGATGGTGGTGGAGATGGAGATGAGGATGGGGATGAGATCAAGGACGGTGGTGGTGATCACTTGGATGAGATGATGCATAATGTTGAAGGTGAATTTGGTGACCGATGTGATGTATTTGAGTCGTTATCAGAGGCTGCCAAAAAGCCTTTGTATCCCGGGTCGAAAAAATACACCAAACTATCAGCCGTGCTAACACTTTTTAACATTAAGTCAAAGTATAACTGGAGCGACACTAGTTTTACTTCTTTGTTGACTGTGTTATGTGACATGTTGCCTGATGAGAATGAACTTCCTAAGTCGTACTATTATGCAAAGAAACTCATGTGTCCATTTGGTTTGGAGTATAAGAAGATACATGCATGTCTTAATGACTGTGTTCTTTATCGAAATGAATATGAAGAGTTGGAGGAATGTCCACGTTGTGGTCAGTCGCGTTACAAGCGAAAGAGCTGCAACGCTGGTATGAAGGGACCTCCTGCCAAAGTGTTATGGTATCTTCCCATCATTCTAAGGTTCAAGCGTCTATTTTCAATACCAAAAGATGCTAAGAACATGAGATGGCATGCAGAGGGAAGAAAGAAAAACGGTTTGCTGAAGCATCTGGCTGACTCTCCGGCTTGGATGAACATCGATATGAAGTTCAGGGCATTTGGTGATGAAGTGAGAAATTTAAGGCTTGGGTTGTGCACCGATGGTTGAATCCATTTGGCACTCTGAGTACCCAACATAGCACATGGCCGGTACTTTTAGTGATCTACAACTTGCCTCCGTGGTTGTGTATGAAACGAAAATATGTAATGCTGTCTCTTTTAATAACTGGTCCAAGGCAACCTGGACACGACATTGATGTTTTCCTTGAGCCCCTTGTTGATGATTTGAGAAAGATGTGGGACGAAGGAGTTTTTGTTTATGATGCCCATAAGAACGAGATGTTCCTAATGCGTGCAGCCCTGATGTGGACCATTAATGATTTTCCCGCATATGGCAACCTGTCCACGTATAAGAACAAAGGGCATAAAGCATGTCCTGTTTGTATCGATGACACACCAAACGTGTACCTTGAACACTACGGCAAAGATGTGTACATGAGGACCCGACGATTGCTTCGGCGCGATCACCCATATCGTAGGCAGAAAAAGGCCTTCAATGGGAAAGTTGAAGAAGGGGTTGCGCCTAGGCCATTGAGTGGGCATGAGGTGTATGGTCGAGTGAAGGGTATACCAACTGTTTTTGGTAAAACTTCGAAACCTTTAGACCCACATGCCTTATTTAAAAAGGAATCGATCTTTTGGAAGCTTGAGTACTAGAAAGAACATGATATTAGACATTGTCTTGATGTGATGCATATAGAGAAGAATGTTTGTGATGCAGTTGTTGGGACAATAATGGGTATTCATGGCAAGACAAAGGATGGGAAGAGCGCCCGATTAGATTTGGAAGCGTGGGGTGTTCGTCCGGAATTGTGGGTGCAGCCAAAGGAAGGGAAGGCAATGGTAATGGAAAAGGTAAGGGAAGATGGTGGCAATAAACGTAAGGGGGAGCGTAAAGGAAAGGGCATCGGTGTATCAAAGAAGAAAGATGAAAAGGTGTATTTACCTCCAGCTTGCTACACATTGTCAAAGGACGAAAAACGGAAGTTCTGTGCTTGTTTGTATGACATTAAGGTTCCCTCTGGTTTCTCGTCAAACATGAAAAGATTCGTTTCCTTGAATGGGGAATTGAAGTTGACTAGTATGAAATCTCACGATTGTCACATGATGATGCAAGTATTCCTACCGATTGTCATTCGTGGTATTTTACCAAAGCACGTGAGAGAAGCTATTACGAGCCTTTGTTTGTTTTTCAACACTATATGCAGCAAAGTGCTCGATCCTTTTACACTTGATGCTCTCCAGGCGAATGTAGTTGTAACATTGTGCAAATTTGAGATGTATTTTCCACCATCATTTTTTGACATCATGGTGCATTTGGTCCTTCATTTGGTTCGTGAGATCAAGATGTGCGGTCCAGTCTTTATGAGGTGGTGCTATCCTTTTGAAAGACACATGGGCACATTACAACATAAAGTCAGGAATCCAGCCCATCCAGAAGGTAGTATGATTCAAGGGATTGTTGCGGAGGAGATTGGTAATTTCGTGGCGGAGTATGTTGCCGTTGCCGAACCAATTGGGCTTCCCACTTCCCGACATGAAGGGAGACTTGATGGTCATGGCACACTCGGGTCGAAACAGATCTCACCTACTCATGATCAGTTCTTGCAAGCTCACTTATTTGTGCTTCATCATGTTGCGGAGGTTCACCCATATTTAGAAGAGCACATGGATAGTTTGCGTGCGGAATTTCCATCAAAAGGGGAAAGGGCACTAATGCAGTTGCATAATAAGATGTTTGTGACATGGTTCCATGATCGAGTCATGCGTCAATTGGATGAGAGTGTCTCTGATACTATAAAGTGGCTAGCTTATGGTCCAAAGGAAGATGTTTATTCTTTTGAGGGATATGACATTAATGGGTATACATTCTGGACTGAGCATCGTGATCAGAAATCCTCATCGACTCGAAATAGTGGTGTCACGCTTGTGGCTTCATCAACAGAGTTTGCCAGTGCGAAGGATACATCACCGGTTGACGCACAATTATCCTACTACGGACGAATTCAGGAAATATGGGAACTAGATTATCGTGAGTTCAAGGTAGGTCTATTTAAATGTAAATGGGTCGATAATATTAGGCGCAACATCAGACACGATGACTTCACTCTTGTAGACCTTGGCCACCTGCGGGATAGTTTGGAACCATTCATCCTTGCATCTCAAGCTAAGCAAGTGTTCTATGTCACCGACCCAGCCGATCCTAAATGGTCCATCGTCCTTGCTAGCAAGAGAAGAATCTTAGGGGTTGGAGATGTCGAAGACGAGGACGAATATGATGCGTTTGATGATTCGCCCCCTTTCACTGCCCCTAGAGTTGACGTATCAAATGATGTAGACAAGAATGCAAATTATATTCGAGCAGACCATAATGAGGGAATAATCGAATGAGGAACATTTGTTTTTGCATCGTAATGTCAATCTTCTTTTTTGCCATTTTGTACATATTTTTCTACCTACGTTCTTGTATTAGCATGAAATCATTACCTTTATTGCATTTTCATCTAGTAAACATGTTTTGTATACCTAATGTGAGTTGTTAGAAGGATTAGATGTGAACTAGGAATGAAATTAACGAAGTTGGGAAAGGTAGAAGCCCTTTTTTGCCATTTTGTACATATTTTGTTCACTTCGTTGTTGTATTAGCATGGAATCATTTCATTTATCGCATTTTCATATTTTAAACACTTATTAGTATACCTAATGTGAGTTGTTACAAGGATAGTTGTGTGATAGGTATGAAAATAACGAAGTTGGGAATGGTAGAAGCTCAGTTTTGCCATTCTGTACATATTTTGTTCAATTCGTTCTTGTATTAGCATTTTCAGCTTGTAAACATGTTTTGTGTACTAATTATTTGCGTTGCTTGTGGTGGTAGGTGTGTACATAAAACGGGTCGTGATGAACACATTCACCACGTAGAGGTTATGGATGATGAAGACCATGGTAGTTCTTAATCTGGTGACGAGTTGTATGATGTGAATAAGGAGCAAGATTTGGGCGAACCAGAAGACCAAGCTCATGATGAGTTGCAGCGCAGGTTTGACGCTTATGAGATGTCAGCTGAATGTGCCCCCCCTATTGTGGATGATATTGTCTCCGAGTTTGTACAAGATTCAAACGGCCAAATGGAGAAGCAACGTCAACTGAAAACCAGCAGTACACAAAAGGCATCGGGAAAGAGAAAGGTTAGGGGTCCAACAAAAGCATTTAAGAAGCCCGGGGAATAGATGGTTCTAGAGTTTGACGAGTTGGGTCAACCTACTGGGCAATGGCGCAGCAAATATTCCACACACATTGGCATTCTAACTCGTAAAATACCGATCACACTTGACTGGGCAGAGATTCCAAAAGGGTTGCTTCAAATGTTTTTGGATGATACAATGGTAAGTGTTTATTATTTCAGTTTTGTTCATGAAACTTCGAGTCAAAATGTATGCATTCGTGCGTAAAAACCGAACTTCGAGCCTAAAAACAAAATTTCGTGCCTTAAAACCAAACTTCGAGTTCAAAAAACAAAAAATCGTGCCTAAAAACCAAACTTCGAGCCTGCCTCGTTGTTGGTGCAGCATGACAGGCATGGGCTGCCTGCCTAGCTGGGCAGGTGCCTGCCTGGCTGGGCTGCCTGCCTGGCAGGTCCCTGCCTGGCTGGGCTACCTGCCTGGCTGGGCAGTGCCTGCCTGGTTGGGCTGCCTGCCTGGCTGGGCAGGTGCCTGCCTGGTTGGGCAGGTGCCTGCCTGGCTGGGCAGGTCCCTGCCTGGCTGGGCAGTGCCTGCCTTGCTGGGCAGTGCTTGCCTGGCTGGGCAGGTCCCTGCCTGGCTGGGCAGTGCCTGCCTGGGCAGGTCCCTGCCTGGCTGTGTAGGTGCCTGGCTGGCAATGTTTTTTTTTTTTGGCTAATTCCTTTCTCCATTTTTTCGTCAATTTTTTTTTCACTTTACTGACATGGAAGTTTGCGATTCTTACAGAGTGTGTTCAATATTCCCGATGACCCAGACAAGAGGAGATCGTTTGAAGGTTTTGTACAAGAGAGATTCTAAAACTTCAAAAGTTTCTTAAGAACAAGATGGATCCATAAGAAGCAAAGGCATAAACCCAAGAAAACTTTGATGGGTAATGCAAGATAGGATGAAGTTCAGAAGAAACCGTGGGATGTATATCCACAAATAACGAAGGAGGACTGGGAGAAGTTCGTAGCGAAATCAACAACTACTACTGCTTTTGTATGTAATCTTATATAAATTACAGTTACTTTGAAAAATTTGCTCACTTCATATAATGATGCGAACAATTGCTAATGTGTAGGAAAGAAGTCAACAAGCTACGCGCAATGCTGAGAAGAAAATGTATAACCATCATATGGGTTGTAAGACATTTGCGGAAAGTCGAGAATAGTGGATCAAAGAGGGTTTGTACCCCACATCCAAAATATCTTCACCTGATACACCGATTCCCTCCACGGTGACATCTTTGGTGAGTCGTGCCAATGACTGGTGGTGTGCTATGCATGGGATCGACAAGAACACCGGGAAGTACGTCATGCACCCGGATACCAAAACAGTAGCAGATGCACTTGTAAGCACCCTAATCTATGACATTTATGATAATATTTCACCGTTATCATTATCTAATATTTCGATAACGACTACATCTAACTTAGAATGAAAATTTTTTTTGGTGTTGTTGCAGCTCGAGCATACGTCAGAAGTAGTTGAAGGCAAGCTCACTCCAAGCATTGAGAACGATCCTTTTACCTTGGCTTTGGGAAAACCATACCACCCTGGGCGAGTAATTGGAGCGGGCGGCAAGCAACTTGGGTGGGAAAAGGTTATGGGTTCAGATTACACTAGATCAGGAAGATCTAGATCAAGTGTGAATTCGCCCTACCGAATGGATGCCAAGGAAAAAGAATCAATAAAGGCGGAGATTCGCAAAGAGGTGCAAGAACAGTTGCAAAGTCAATTCAATGCTATTTTGAAGCATATGAACTTGCCAACCTTGTATATGCCTCTGGTAATCCCAGTTGACTCATGTAGTCAACCCAAGGATGCCATGGACGATCCACTTGTTGGCAGCAAGGTAATTGTTTTACAATTGAGTTCAATGGCCTCCATATCATCAAACGAGGCCTTAGCATGAATGTTTTGAACTTTTGCAGAATCCTAGTCCGACACATGCAGATTCTAGAGGGATTGCAAACCAAAGACCTGATCCTTTTCTAGATGTTCAGGTAATTTCCAAGTCTCACTAATATGTCCTTGTATTAGCATGACGCTGGTTAATTAGGTTATAACTTGTCCTAATAAAATGTGTAGGAAGAGACGCCATGTGAGCTCCTTCACCCCGAGAAAAACATGGATGGTGAGTTGGTGGGGTATGGTAGCGCACAACCGTTTGACAAGGTCCATTTCAAGTCTACTACTAATACCCACTACATCTCCGTCGGCATCAATTCCATAGTACCTGGGTTTGAGGACTTGCCACTACCGGTCCCTAGAGAGGAATATGACTTCATCACGCTACTTGATGCGAAAGGTAGCTTTGTGCAATGGCCACGTGATCGAGTGAGGTTGATAGGAGGGGTAAGTGTACACAACATAATTGGTTTTTAAAACATGTCCCAAACAGCTTGTAATTTAACCATGTGCTTTTATATTACAAATGAAAATCAGTCATCCAAAATGAAGAAGGTGGAGAAGCCAAAATCTAAGAATGTCCAACAAGGACAAGGACAAGGGTTGACGAAGAGTTCGAGAGGTTCGGCTGCGAGTTGTACTCCACTAGTAGAAGCTGACATACTGAACTCGTTGTCCAAAGCATGTACTTTTCTTCACAACCGTGTGAGCGAGTTGCCTAGGGGTAGATCTATTGAAGTAACTTTACCTAAGGCAATGTTCCACTATGATGACGATGGGATCGCACCAATTACAAAAGAGGATGTGAAGGAATTTCTATCGGGTGCCATGCTTAGCATTTCCATCATTCAAGCTTTCATGAAGTAATTCACTTCCACTAATCATAATCACCCTAGCTTTGCATTTTCGAATATAAACAATGTAATTAATAAGTAATCCCTACATTACTGTCGTGAAGGGCACTACAGGAGCACCTTGTTAGTGGATGCAACTCCGAGGCTGCAATTGGGTGGTTATGCCCCGAGCAAACCTCCATTACCAAATGCTTAAGCAACCCTCGTGAAGTGGAAGATTACCTAGAAAGGAGTATGAAGGAATCAACTCATGGTGGAGATAAGTTCATATTAGCACCATGTTTTGAGGAGTACGTCACAAAATGTCATAATTTAGTTTTTTCCTTTTTTCCAAATTCTGAAATTACAGTTAGCTGAGGCGTATAATATGTTCACGTTTATGTAAATACCTGCAGTTCTCATTGGACCCTTTTGGTGATTTGCGTATCTAGTAACACAATCTACCACTTTGATTCTATTCAACAGACTCCACCACGGAGGTTGCTAGTGAAGAACCTACTGAATAGGTACATATTGCTTCCCTTTGTTGATTGCCCTAAACTTAATCACTGAGAATTTATGTTTCTAACTTAGAACTTATTTTCCTAAAGTGTTATGAAGAAGTTAAACTGTCGTTCTGTTGCGGGTCCTAAGTGGAAATATGCAAAGGTAATGCCTTGAGTTAGTGATTTGTTTAATATACTTGGCTTCGGTAATGGCTACGCATGATAACAGTACCTTTGTGGCATGTCAGTGTGCGCAACAAAACAACGGACTTGATTGTGCCCTATACGTGATGAGGTTTATGCTTGACATAGTCAACAATTGCTCGGAAGCACAACAAGTAGATGAGGTATGCTTTTACTGTATTCAATCTGTACCTTGCTTCCATTATTGCACCGAACATAAAACAAGCGTAACACATGGGGGGGTGCTACATACTGATGACAATGGTTGATTTTTTTTGTCATCTTTAGTTTTGCAAGGTTGAAAGTGTAGGTCCGTTGTCAAGCAAGGAAATCAATGAAGTTCGCGACATGTGGGCTTTTTTCGTCACGTTTGATGGCATCTAGGTAGAATCGGTGTAATGGTTATAATGGTTATATTTGGGTAAGTAAGAAGCTCATTTGAGAAATTTTCACCTACTTACGCTCCTATTACCTCGTATTTGCATGAAAATTAATACTTTTAAGAAATTTCAACCTATAAACATGTTAAATATACTAAATATGGTATGTTAGAGTAGTTGGATATTAGTTTATAAAGAAATCAAAGAATTTGGGTAAGTAAGAAGCTAACTTATGCCATTTTCTCCTACTTATGCTCCTATAACGTTGTATTTGCATGAAAATGAATACTTTTAAGCTATTTCAACCTATAAACATGTTAAATATACTAAATATGGTATGTTAGAGTAGTTGGATATTAGTTTATAAAGAAATCAAAGAATTTGGGTAAGTAAGAAGCTAACTTATGCCATTTTCTCCTACTTATGCTCCTATAACGTTGTATTTGCATGAAAATGAATACTTTTAAGCTATGTCAACCTATAAACATGTTAAATATACTAAATATGGTATGTTAAAATTAGTACATGTCAGTTTATAAAGAAAACAAAGAATTTGGGTAAGTTAGTAGCTCACCCAGCCAGGCAGGTGCACAGCCCAGCCAGGCAGGCAGCCCAGCCAGGCAGTGACCTGCCCAGCTAGGCAGGCAGCCCAGCCAGGCAGGGACCTGCCCAGCCAGGCAGGGACCTGCCCAGCCAGGCAGGGACCTGCCCAGCCAGGCACCCGCCCTGCCAGGCAGGGACCTGCCCAGCCAGGCACCCGCCCAGCCAGGCAAGGACCTGCCCAGCCAGGCAGGCAGCTCAGCCAGGCAGGCAGCCCAGCCAGGCAGGCAGCCCAGCCAGGCAGGCACCCAGCCAGGCAGCAGCCCAGTCAGGCAGCTGCTCAGCAGCCTGCACACGCACGTGATGCATGTGATTTTTGTGCATTTCGTCCATTTTCATGATTTTCGGTGAATTTCTGTGATATTGGTGCATTTCGGTGTTGTGATACTCATGACAATTTTTGTTTTTTCTTATTTTTTTTTCTCTAAAGTTTTGCAAGGTTCAAAGGGAAAGCCCGTTAACAAGGAATGAAATCGATCAATGAAGTTTGCGACATGTGGGCTTTTTTCGACACATTCGATGCCATGTAGAATTGCCGTAATGGTTATATTTTTGGTTTGTTAGCTTGACTTTATTAATTACTTATTATTGTCAACATTATTTTAATTAAGTACGCATTAGTATGTACGTAGTATTTCTAATGGTAATCTTAATATATTTTGGTGTAATTAAATATTGTTGTTCATTAAAATATTAATGATGTTACTTTTTATATATATAATTAATTCGTGTTATATATATTATTGTATTATTTTGTAACTAATATTAATATTATTATTAATTAATAATATTAATTTTATTATTAAGTAATAATAATAAATTTGTATCGATTAATAATATTATTTTATTATTAATTAAAAATACTGAAATTATTGTGAAAGGTCACTAATAATATTATTATATTAATATTATTAGTAATAAATTATAAAAAATAAAAAAAATAAAAAAAAAACTACAATTGGAAGCGGTTTGGCGCCAAAACCGCTTCAAATTGTTGAATTTTTTTTTAAAATGGGAATTGGAAGCGGTTTGGCGCCAAAACCGCTTCCAATTGTAGAATTTTTTGTTTTTAAAAAATGGGAATTGGAAGCGGTTTGGCGCCAAACCGCTTCCAATTCTCCACTATTTGAAGCGGTTTGAACCGCTTCCAATTCTAACTGACAATGGCAAGCCCCCCAAACCGAACCGGTTCAAAACCGCTTCCAATTAGGGGGTTTGAACCGCTTCTAAATTAGTTTTTTGTACTAGTGTATGGGTACCCCATACCGAGTGATGACATTTCTCCAATGAAGGAGATGACATCTTAGGTTTTGATGCCCTTGACTGCCTCTGCTTCTACCCACTTGGTGAAGTAGTCGACTGCTACCAAAATATATCTTCGTCCGCCTGTAGCAGGCGTATAGGGACCCAGAATGTCCATGCCCCATTTGGTGAATGGTACTGGGCTATGGATAGCCGTCAGGTCAGTGGCCGGACGATGGATGAGCTTGCCAAACCTTTGACACTTGTCACATTTTTTAACCATCTCCATGGCGTCTGCATCTAGGGTATGCCAGAAGTAGCCTTGCCGCCTGGCTCTCTTTGCTAGTGTTCTGCCGCCTATATGGGAGGCACAGAACCCTGAATGCAAATCTTCGAGGACCTCTTGGCCCTTCACTGGGGTAACACACTTCAACAGAGGTTGTAGATAACCTTTCTTGAAAAGTTCCCTTTTGTGAATCTCAAAGTTAGACGCACGCTTTTTCATTACAATCATCTCTGGGTAAGTATCCGGTAGGGTACCGTCTGTTAAGTATGCCCGGATGCCATCCATCCAGGTTGAGCTTCGATCAAGGACTCCAATCGGTTCCTCCTTAATGCTCCTTTTTTCCATCACTTCCCTGAAAACAGATCTTGGTGTGTCACAACAGGCGGATGATGCAAATTTGGAGAGGGCATCCGCTTGGTTATTCTCGGACCTGGGCACTTGACTTAGGTGGAATTCCTCAAGTGTCCTGGCCTCTTCTTTAACCGCCTGTAGATACTTGATCATAGCCGGATGTGTGGCCTCATAGTCACCATGATATTGGCTAACAATCAGTTGTGAATCAGAACAGGCGTCCACTTTCTTTGCCCCGACCGCCTTGCACATACGGATGCCGGCTAGTAGGGCTTCATATTCTGCCTCATTGTTTGAGGCTTCGAACTTGAAACGTAGTGCATACTCATATTTTTCTCCTTCAGGAGACTGGCATATGACGCCTGCACCACATCCATTCATTGTGGCGCTCCCGTCCACATATACCTTCCAGACTTGGTCAGGATTTTCTGGATCAGCCGGCCTAGTCATTTCAACAATGAAGTCGGCAAGTGCCTGCCCTTTCACTGCCTTCCTTGGCTCAAAAGTAATTTCTAGGCTTTGCATTTCGATTGCTCACTTAATCATTCGACCGGATGATTCCATGGTTGTCAGTGGCCGCTTGATTGGTTGGTCAGTGTAGACCACAACCGAATATGCCAAGAAGTAAGGCTTCAGCTTCTTCACTGCCATGAAGAGGGCCAAGCTAGATTTTTCAACCACGGGGTACCGTAACTCAGCATTCTTCAAGACATGGCTAATGAAATAAACGGGGAGCTGGCAACCGTCTCTTTCAGCAAGGAGAACGACACTGAGAGCATGATCAGAGACGACCAAGTACATGTACACCACTTTCTTTGACAGAGGGCTGACAAGCCTTGGCAAAGAGTGCAAGTGTTCCTTCAATTTCTGGAAGGCCGCCTCTGCATCTGTCCCCCATTCAAACATAGTCTTCTTCTTAATTTCTTGGAAGAAATAGACGCACTTGTCGCCTGACCGACTAAGGAATCTCCCCAATGCCGCCAGGCAACCTGATAGTTTTTTAACTTCCTTTACAGTGCGGGGAGACTTCATGTCTATGACCGCCTGAATTTTTTCCAGATTAGCCTCTATCCCCCTTTGATCAATCAGTAATCCGAGGAACTTCCCAAACTCAACACCAAAAACACATTTCTTGGGATTTAGCATGACCTGGTGCCGGTTGAGTATGGCGAATGTTTCTCGGAGATCTGTAAGATGGTCCGTCTGGTGTTTGGATTTAACAATCATATCATCAATATATGCCTCTACATTCCTCCTATTTGATTAACGAAGACTGTATTAATCATTCTTTGGAAGGTGGAAGGCGCATTCTTCAAACCAAACGGCATCACTGTATAGCAGAACAGCCCCTGATCAGTGACGAATGCCGTCTTTTCTTGATCTTTCTTCCATAGGGGTATCTGGTGAAAGCTTGAATAGGCGTCCATGAAGCTCATCAAGGCATGGCCGGCTGTAGAGTCAACCAGACTGTCGATCTTTGGGAGGGGATAACTATCCTTCGGACATGCCTTGTTCAAGTCTGTGTAATCTACACACATGCGCCAGGTTCCGTTTGGCTTTTTTACAAGCACAACATTGGCAACCCAATCAGGGAAGTAGCATTGCCGAATGAAACCAGCATCTAACAATTTTTTCACCTCGGCGACTGCAGCCTGGCTTCTTTCTTCACCGTGGTTCCTCTTCTTTTGCCTTACCGGCTTCTTTTTAGGATCCACAGCAAGTTTGTGGGCGGCTAGATCCGGGCTGATGCTTGGCATCTCGTCCACTTCAAAGGCAAAGATGTCTTTGAATTCTTTTAACAAGTGGTGCAAGTCTGCAACGAGTTCAGCAAAAGCAAGCGTCCCAACCTTAAAGGCCCGGTCGGGACGAGAGTCATCTAGGAGGATGTCCATGTGTTCACCAGCCGGCTGGGGACGGAGTTCATCCGGCCTTTGACCGGTCAGTGATTGCTCATGCCTGTCTTTTTTCTCAGCCATCATTTGGTTGGCCTTTGTCTTCTTGCCGGCTGCTGTTGCAGCAGGCGCGACTTCCTTTACTTGGTCAAGGTCAGTAGTTTCTCCACTGGGGGCGGTTGCGACCACAGTGGGCTTGACATCAGAGAGGTAGCACTCCCTGGCCATCTTTTGGTCTCCCCGTAGGGAGCCGACTGTTCTATCATCCCTCTCAAACTTGATAAGCATGAGAGAAGGGTTGATAACAGCTTTGGATTCATTCAGGGTAGGGCGCCCCAAAATCATATTGTAGGCCGTCAGTTCTTCAACAACTAAGAACCGGACCACCATGTGGCGTTTCTCCCCTTTCTCGCCCAGACGAATGGGTAGGTCTATTCGGCCTACCGGGTGTACCACACCACCCCCGAATCCTACTAAGGGATGAGAGACCTGGTGCATCCTCTCGGGCTTGTACCTGAGCTTAGCCAGGCACTTGTGACTGATGAGATCAGACGAGCTCCCAGTGTCAATGAGGATCCGACCAACTCTTTGGTTGGCCACTTTGCATTCGATGATAATAGGATCATCATGCGGCCTCTTGATTTAACCCTTGTCCTCCTCAGTGATAACGACTTCGGGGAAGTATTCCTTGGACGCCTGTCCCTCATCGAATAAGTTAACATCGAGGCGCCTGACATAGTCTTTATTGCCTCGGATGGTAGGGACGCCTCCAACGAAGCCGCCTGTTATTGTATAGATCGGAGTTTCATCTGTATCTGAGCTATTAGCAGAGTGGGGCTTCTTCTTGGATGACTGTCCAGGGTTAGTTTGCTAGGTAACCTTGGACCTCAAGATATAATACTTGAGGACTCCTTTATTAGCCAGACGGTCCAACAGCCGCTTGAGGCTATAGCATTCGTTGGTGTCACGGCCAATATCCTCATGGTAGTGGCAGTATTTGTTTTTGTTCCGATTTTTAGCGGAACCCTTCATAGGAGCTAGCTTGTCAATAGAGACCCGGTCCTTAATCTCCATGAGGATAGAGTAATAGTCTTTATTGAACTCGTACTTTGGGGAGTACGTCTTTGCTTCTCTCTTTTGCTTCTGAGACGGCTGTTTAGAGGATTCAGCCACCCAGACTTGTTTTCTTTTCTTTTCTTCTTTCTTAGCCGGCCTTGATGGCCGACTCTCTTATTTGTCAGACCTCTTTGATTCCGACTGCTTACTAATGTTGCAGAGCTCGGTCGCCTGTATATAGGCGTCCGCCTCCATCAGCGCCTCTTGGAGGGTAGCCACCCTCTTTCTGACGAGGTCGAACTTGAAGTCCAACCCGTCCTTCAGACCTTTAAAAAAGTCTGTGTAAGCTACCTCATTAGACAGCCCTTGAATTTGAATTTTCATCAGATTGAAGCGCCTGTATATGAGCGCAACCCCTCCTTCTCTCCCTGCTGTATGGCTCCCAAGTCAAGACTTGTCTTCTTTGTAGGGATATTCATTTAGAAGTTTGACGCGAACAAGTATGCCAGCGTCTTAAAGTTATTGATGCATCCGACCGGCAGGTTGCCAAACCATTGCTGGGCGACGCCCTTCAATGTGGCCGGGAAGCATCTACACCAAGTAGCATCATCCAACCCTTGTAGATACATAAGGTTGGTGTATGCCATCAGGTGGTCTTCTGGGTTAGAGGTACCATCATAAGTGTCTACCAACACATTCTTCACCTTGGCCGGCTGTGCGACCTCAGCTATTTCTTTGGAGAAAGCTGAAGGCTGTTCCCCAAGTTTTAGCAGTCGGAGCTGCCAATCCAAAGGCTAGATATTGGGTGCCGCCTGCCCCCTGAAGAGGGTAGGCTGCATATACGGTGGTCCATACGGCATGTATGGCTGTTAAGGCACATACGGGGCCGCCTGGAACATCTGAGGACTAGAATGGGCAGACAGGCTGCCTATCTGGTCTTCTTGGTTTGATTGAGAATACCTCAGCGAGGCATTCTGAAAACTGTCATTGAAGTTCGACGTGGAGGCCGACTCTCACAGTTGCATATTCTTCTTTTGCTGGATTATCATCCGAGCATCGGAATATGTTTTCTTGGAACCATCCGGCTATATATGCCGGATGGCCTTGCTCTGCCCTGGCTAAGGGAACCGCAGTCCAGCCAGGTTTATCAAAGGCTTCTGTCCCTCCCTTGGTTTAGGGTAAGGAGTGGCCTCTCGGTCTTTGACTGGTTTTTTCCTTCCAGAATAGGAGGGCTTCTTGGCCGACTATTCCTTGGTAGGGACAGCCGTCCGTTTATCAATAAGATCCTTTATCTCCCCTTTGAAACTTGTCATAAGGGTCATGAGCTCGTTTCTAGTTATGGGGGTGGACCCTTCGGCCGCCTGGGGCTGACCTGTCAGCTGGCCGACTGTTTCACTGGGGCATGCCTGGTCAGTGTTCCGTTCCCTCCTTTTGGTGGGATGGATGCGGCGTGTTATGAGGGATCCGGTAGGGGCCTATGGGTGGCGACTTCATAGTCTTCATCCGTATCTTGGTCTGAGAAGACCTGGAGGTCGACCGTAGGCCGTTTCTCATTAAGAGTTGGTACAGGTTCTTGTAAAGTCATCTTTGAAGTACTCTCCCCACAGACGGCGCCAAATGTTTCGGGGTTTTTTGATGTCCTTCGGGAGAGTTACAATTCCAAGATTGACCTCTGGACGCCTGTACCTGCAAAACAACGGAGACTCCGGTAGGTGGGAGCTCCGCCTCCGACGATCAAGTTAGAACGTGTATGAGGAGTAAAGTGCGGAAAGTAAAGGGTCTCTCTTGGATTCCAAGAGAAAATCTGCAATGTGTAATTGCTTAGTTTGAGGTATCAAGAGTCTGACTTTCTTTGATGGAGAGTTGGTGTGTATTGAATATTTCTGAATAATTGTTCCTCAAAGGGAAACATCTCCCTTTTATAGGGTGTTGGAAAACGTGCCCAATACTAGGTTTCAGTAAAACTAGGGCTTATTGTGCTTTGCCTGGAACTTTGGGCCGTAGGAGGCCACTTGCCCTGTTGGCAATCCTGCCTGCCACGTGTCGTGACCTGATTGGTCCACCTTGGACCTCTCACGAGGTGACACGTGGCGGACTCTAATTTGTCCACGTGGAGGACACGTGGCAGGATATCATTGGTCCACGTGGCGGGAAAAAAATCCCCTAATCAAGTATTATGTGTTTATCAGGTATTTATTTGATATTTGAGTTGTTTTCCTTGAGTTTTTGAGTGAATTTCAGAAATTGATTTTGTTAAACTTGGGGGATTTTGCATCACAGGCTTGCAAAGATTTCTTGTTTATGAATTTTTTGTAAGGGTTTTATTTACTTTTTATATTATTCTATTTACTTTTAATTAAAATACCTTTATTGATTCTGGAGCTTTGCTGGTTTTCTGCTTATGTTAGAGATAGTATATGTGCATTTTCCTAAATAAAGGTCATAATCAAAGAATGTTATTCAGCAGTAAGTTTGAACGACATTGCTATGGTAGGATATTATATGTGCGTTTTTATTTACTTTTGAGTAATTTTTCTTTACTTTAAAAATTTTCTTATTTTTGGGATTACTATATGTAAATAGTTTGAGCTATAAAACTAATGTTTGAAACCTTTGAACGACATAGCTATTTGAGCAACTACTAGAAAACAGTCGATTTCCGACGGGCACTTATTTCGTCGGAAAAACCGAAATTTCCGACGGAATTATAATCCGTTGGAAATTTTCGACGAATTCAAATATTTCCGACAAAATAAAAATTCGTCGAAATTTAAGTACTTTCCAACGGAATATTCCGCTGGAAATTAACATTTCTGACGGAATAAATTTCCGTCGGAATTTCCGTCGAAATATTAATTTAAAAAATTATTTTAAAATAATTTCGGACCCTTAAACTCCTCTTCTCTTTCCCCTTTCTTTACCCCTTTCTTTTTCTTTTCTCTTTCTCTCTCATCCTTCCGCCTCCTCTCTTTCCCCTTTCTCATCCTTCTGCCTCTTCTCTTTCCCCTTTCTCTTTCTCTCTCCTCTTCTCTTTGATAAATCGCAATCGAGATCAACAACACCACCACAATCGCAACAACCACCACCGAGATCAACAACGCATCAACGGTAGAGCTTCATTGGAAATTTTTGATAAATCGAGATCAAGAATCGAGCAACCGCAACAACCACCACCGACATCAACAAATTTGAAGAACATTTTTTTTTTTAATTTTTTCGGTTTTTTTTTTCTGATTATGATTTTAGGTTTGTAGATCTAGTTTTTGTTTTTTCGGTTTTTTTTTTCGGATTCTGAATTTTCTTCTTTTGTATTATTCAATTGTATAATAGATCTGTTTTTGTTCAATTTGTGGGTTAGATCCCTTTTTTTTAATTTGTATATTCAATTTTTCTATATTTTGTGGGTTAGATTTGTTCAATTTGTATATTAAATTTCCCTTTCATCCTTTCATTTTTTTTTTCTGAATTTTTTCAGTTTTTTGTTTATTCTAGGTGGGGGTTGTCTGGGTGGGTGTGGTGGTGGGTGGGTTAGGGTTAAGGGGGAGGGTGAAGTACGGTGGTCTGGGTGGGTGGGGGTTGTTTGGGTGGGGGGGTGGTTTGGGTGGGTGTGGTGGTGGGTTTTTTCTGGGCAGGTGGGGTGGGTTCGGTTTGGTTAGGGTTAGGTGGGGTGGGTGAAGTACGGTGGTCTGGGTGGGTGTGGCGGTGGGTTTTTCTGGGCAGGTAGGGTGGGTTCCGTTTGGTTAGGGTTAGGTGGGGTGGGTTTGGTTAGTGTTGTTACGGTTGTTGGGGTAGTTTGGGTACGTTAGGGTTAGGTGGGGTGAGGGTGGGGTTGACAATGGGTTTTTGGGTGGCTGAAGGTGGTGATAGACCGTGTCGGTGGTGATGCGACCTGTTTTTTTTTTAGTTTTATTTCACCAGTTTCCGACGGATTTGTATTCCGTCGGAAATTTTCAACGGACTTTCCGGTGCCAGAATTCCTCTTCCGACGGAACAATTCCGTTGGAATCTCTTTTCCGACCGAAATTCCGTCAGAAAATGTCGTTTTTCCTACAAAAGGGCTTTCGACAACCGGTTTCGACGGAAATTCCGTCGGAAACGGATTTTCCGACGAAATTAAGGGTGATTCGAAGGAATTTTTTCGTCGGAAATGGCCTGTTTTATAGTAGTACAATTGAGCTATAAATCTAATGTTTGAGACCTTTGAACAGCTTAACTATTTGAGCAACTAAGAACTATCTAAAACCCCCAGTGTGATAAGATAAATGATATCATCAATGGTACAGGTTTAGTTATATACTTATGTTGTCTTTTGCTGTGATCACACTCCTGCCTACTTCAACAATGCCCAAATTCAGGCAACAGAAGATGCAGGAATATAGCTTAACATAGTGTCTTGTGCATTCTTAGTGAACCACCGGCTGCTGCTAATGCCTATGATCTAAAGAAGAAGCTTCATTTCAGTTAAGTGGTACTAAAGTGATGTTGAGCTTTCGGTTATCTGTCATTCTTTTCAAGTTGGATTTTCTGTTAACTTGTGATAGCATGGAGAATTTCCTAGATGGAGTGAAATTATATTAACTTTTGAGTTTATCTTATTTACTTTTGAGTTTGTCTTATTTACTTTTAAGTTGATGGTAGTGTCTGAGTTTGATATATAATTTTGTGCATGGTTTTGATGGTAGTGAATTTGCTCCACTGGAGGATAGCAAAATCCAGCTCAGCTTCCTGGATAAAACACTCAGTGGTTGTGATACTATGTGTATGCCAGGTACAACATTTTTAAAATTGCTTCCCTCTTGAACCCTATTCATGCTGCTGGTGTGTAAAATAATTTCTTTGTAGGTTTTCAGGATCCTTTCTCACTAAAACCTGGATCACTCACTTGTCTTTCTAGAATCTCCAAGGCTTCCAAACCAAAAATTTCATCTGGTCTTAGCAACTGTTTTTGAAGTTGCTAATGTTGTCTTTGCTCATTTTATTATTGTCAACTTTATGTATACTAACCTACTAGCTCAAGAGGTAGAGCATTGTGAAAATGCACAAAAGATGTGGGTTTGAATCCCACGTAGGTTCATTTGTATTTACTTTAAGAAATATTTTATTTACTTCATATTATTTTGTATCTACTTTTATTGCTTAGAAACTCAAGCTCACTTATCCAAGGATTAAAGGTATGAAAGAAGGTTTTATAATCTTATACTACGTATTTAAGCATTCATAGCAATTGGAGACTGCCAATAAGCATTTCTTCATAGCAATTTCTTAATTTTAGAAGTACAGAAGGTGAATTTCATTTCTATTTACTCTAACTTATTTTTTATCTACTTTTATTACTAGAAACTCAAGCTCACTTATCTAAGGATTAAAGATATGTTCGCCCTAGACTGAGTGGATGTTATTGACCCATGCTCTAATTTGACCCATCTTTTTAAGTTTATTAATTTGCTTTCGAGTAGATATAATTTACTTTTGAGGAAATACTATTTACTTTTGAGTTAATATTATTTATTTACTTCTTTTTTACAGGATATTATTTATTTACTTGATGCTATTTTAATTTACTTTTTATCACTTTTTATTTACTTTTAAGATATTATGATTTACTTTTGAGATATAATTATTTACTTTTGATTTCTTTTCGAGCTATTTCAAATTACTTTAGAGATTTTTTTGAATTACTTTTTAATTTCTCTATTTACTTTAAAGATAGTTTGATTTACATTATGGGGTTTTTTTTATTATTTACTTTTGAATGTTATGTAGACAATATTTATAAGTAGCCAATACCTTTTTTCTTTGTGATATTAGAGAAAGGTGAGATTGTTGGAAGTTGAAATAGAGCTTACTTTTTGACATGTAGCTTATTTACTAATACATATACATTTATTATTTTTACATATACTTTTTATTTATTTTGATTTACTTTTGAGGCATTTTAATTAGCTTTAAAGTGTTTTATATTTACTTTTAGAGATAACCTATGTAGGAATTGAACCTACACCTCTATACATCCGCATAGTGCTCTACCACTTGAGCTAATAGGTTTACTTTAAAGTCTTTTTTATTTGCTTTAGATTAGATTTAATTTACTTTAGATTATTTTTACTAGTATTTATTTTCATCAAGCTGATACCTTCCTATAAATCTGATGCAACACAAAAAATGAAAACCAAGTCTTTCTAGAGCGTAGCCATGCCTTTGCCATTTCAGAACAACTACAATACACCCCATAATGCCTCCCTTCAAGCTAATAATATTAGCAATTTATCATTCTTTATTAAGCTAACAATAAGGTAATTAAAACTTGATTAATAAAGACAAATAAATAAAGCAGCACATATATACATACTTTGTCCAGGGACAAATGCAGACATAAGAGCATTTTAGTAGTTGATGGGATCACTCTTTAGGAAGGATATTTTCCCAAACACCACACCATGACAAAACAGCATAGGCAACAATCATAGCACTAAGTAAAAAAAAAAATTCACTAGATTGAGCAGAACTGCACTAGATAAGGCAAAACTATAGCAACATATTATAGATAATAGCAAAATAAGACTTCCAACTAGATAATAGCAATTTCATAGATACGACCACAATAATGAGCACAACTAGTTGATGCAAAAATTGTGAAGATGATCTATAGTTACGAAGCACTACTAGTTGGAGCAAAACTATACAAGTAGATGAAATATACTTATATTTTTTTTTTTTGAAAGAACCCACAAAAGGGACTAAATAGTTAAATAAGAGCAAGCTACATCAATAATACGGGGTGGGATTACATTATTCCACACTCTTTGACCGATCTCCCAAGGGTGAAAGTGAGCCAATTTGTGTGCTACTCTATTCCCACCGCGCTTAACAAAAGACCATTTAACGCAAACAAACATTGAAGACATCTCTAAAATATCCTCTAAAACTAAATGCAATGAGCTTGATCCTACTAACTTGTTTCTCAAAGCCTGAATGACAGCAAGGCAATCTCCTTCCACAATAATACTTCTCCGGCCCAAGTCATACGTAAATTTCATACCCCATATGATGATAGCCATAGCTTCAGCTACATTTGTCTCCTATCACTCGATGCCCTGCACCACAGAACAACCCTGAATCGAGCCATTACAGTCACGCAACACTGCCCCCAGACCAGTCCCTAACTCCCCTACAACTCCAGCATTAACATTCAGCTTTCCCCACCCCTCATCAGGTGGTGACCAGGCTATAAGAAGGGGCATACCAACACCCCCATTTTGATTTACTCTTATCATATTTCTATCTGCTTATTACAGGGGGTAAAAATCCTCAACCATAAACTCATTGGTTATCTACTTTTTGAGCAATTTAATCTACTATTAAAAATATTTAGTTTACTTTTAGTGGAATTATATTCAAGTCCACTTATAATTTTACAGATTCTAAAATAAAAATTCAACCTACACAAAAATCCACACTCTCCTCTCATCAATCTTGATGCCAGCTTATCCACACCACAACAACAACATAAAGTAGTCCACAAGCAGCTATCTTCCTACTTCCTAGCCTCCTCAAACCTAACACAACAGCAACAACGTCTACCATAATGTTATTATAAATCGATTAAAAGTTAATTTATAACTTCTACCATTATCTTAGCAAAAAAATTCTAGCACATTCAACAATCAATCCATCTCACTTTGATTTGCTACAGAAGAATTCCAAAATCTACATTCCCTTTGATTTTGATACCTCATATATTTTTTTATCACAAGATCAATTTTTCAATTTACTATAAAATATAATTGATTTGCTTTTACTTTGTTTCTATCTACATTTGCAATTGGTTAAATAATAGGATTCATTGAGGCATTTTGTCAAACACTCAGTGTGCATTAAGAAATCAACAACAATAATTGAATAATCAAAATTAATTCAATGTAAAGTAAAAAAAATAGACAAATTCAGGCATGGAAATCTCACTAGTGTTTAGAATCGAGCTCCAAATCATAAGCTAAAAACTTCAATTGTTAAAAACTTATAGTACGAATTCACTCAGTTCACATAGATTTGTTTGCAAACTCACCAAAATTCATATAAATTTGAATGACAATACTTTCAGATCTAGGTGTTTAGAAATTCTAGCAACAAAATTAATCGAATAATCATTCATAACCTCAAAAGCTCGAATTTCACTATAAAGAGTCCTAAATTGACAAAATAATTAACGATAAACCATAGATAGTGAAATTGAAATTCGTGATTCAAAAAAGAGGAAAACAAACATCTTACCTCAGAAGCTGCTTCAATGGAGTAGAGAAAGCTCGAAATCCGCTTCAATGGAGGTATCTAGGAAGTAGGGTAATCGCTACGCTTGAGGAGAGAGAAATGACAGAAAGTGCGCTTGATTGTGAATTAATCTGGGCCGCTCATCAAGCACGCATCTAAGTTAGATCTAACGACCCTAATTAATTCCTAGTTCCTATTATACAAGAGGTTCTTATTATAACTCGGTCCTCTATATATATATATAATAGGAATTAGGAACTCATGAGGACCGTCAGATCTAACAAGAAACACGCCTTAATGAACGACCAAGATAAATACTGAAGCGCGATCGTGAATTTTCTCTCTCCTTCACCACTTTCTCTCTCCTCAAGCACTATTTCTCTGCTCCACGAACTGGAAAACCTCCATTAATTGCAGAATCGATGTCTAAACAGGTATGTCGTTTGAATTTTTCTTATTATTTTTAATGAATTTAGAGTTTGAATTTTGCGAACTCCATTGATTTTGTAGAACGATTTTAGGTAAAATTAAGAAGTTATTCAACAACTCAATGCGAATTAAATTTTGTGAGTATTTATTTTAGTTAACCTGATTGTTATTATATTTTGGATCTCAAATTTGTGCTATTGGCGTGAACAAATTGTTGAGCGATTTTTTGGCTTCAAATATATGTGTGTTTCTTTTAATTATAACTTTAGTTATTTTTTTTACAGAATTTTAGAGTATATGATAATGTGCGATAAGAATTTTCTATAGTATAGGTTTTGTGTGTGTTGATGATTATTCAAAATTGCTTGCTTTAATTTATTGTAATGTTTATAAAAGTATATAGAATACTAGTAAAAGTAAATTAATTTGGCTTAGAGAATTAAATTTTCATACAATATGAACATGCTGAAATTGTTAAATTCTTCACAATGTTTTTTAATATTGAATCTGGAATATTGACTTATTGTTGGTATTACGATGAAAAAAGCAAGTAAATCCTACATAGCTAGGTTGGAGGAAGTCCCAAGGTTATAATTTATATCAATTACTGTTAGTTTAAGTCTTATAATATAGAAGAATTTGCAAACGTAGATACAAAATACTTAAAAGTAAATCAAAATATTCCAAAAGTAATTTGCTTAGGCTACCTGGTCTTACCGCAACTCTATTGTTCATCTGGCTCTATGGCAGAATGCGATGGTGGGTGTCATGGGTTTTTTACAGCTCGTGGAAGACTTCAAACTCTATGCATATGCTGTCTCAAGGGGAGCTGGATCTGTTCAAGTGAGTTCAGGGGAGAGATTGGTTTTATCTCGTGAGAAATGGGTGCACCCGGCTGATGGGCGGGTAAGAGTGAACACAGATGCTGCAGTTATGGAGGGGATTGGCGTGGGGCTGGGGGTCTGCATTCGGGATTTGGAGGGGAAGGTGCTTGCTGTGGCAGATCTGCTGTTGAATCTGTGAAGCTCGCTGAGGCTCTGGTAGCAAGGATGGGACTGAGGCTTGCTAAGAGGCTTGGATTTAAACACATTGAGTTAAAATGTGATGCTCTTGAAATTGTCAAGCTATATGGCTGGAGACCCTTGGCAGAACCCTAACAGAGAGAGTAATTGAAGATATTAGATATATGTGATTTGAAGAACCCTGGCAGATGCTACAAATTCTCTCGTGAGACTCTTCCTTCTTGCTTCATCATTTTCATTATTCTTATTAATATCGATCATTATGCTTATGCTATACTTTATGATATTTATATGCATGATTCAAGAAGTATATGAATTAAATTGGACTGAGTTATATGATTTGATTTGATTTAATGACAACAGAAATACGAGACCAAGTGTTCAATCAAAAGAATAACACGGTGACAATCATCGTGGTTTGCTGTAATCCTGAGAAGATCAAAAACAAGCTTTGCTGCAAAGCTGGCAAATCCATTAAGAGCATCGAGATCAAGCCTCCATTCAAGCCTGCTCCTCCCTCAACTGCCCAACTTGACAAACCTAAGCCTGCTCTTGCTCCAGCACGCGAGCCTCAAAAACCCAAGTTCGCTCTTGCTCTACCACCTAAGCCTGAAAAGCCTAAGCCATCTATTTCAAACATGGTAATAACATAACAACTCTATATCCTGCTCTAAAAGATGATCCTACATAAAAATACAGAAGATGAATAAGGTTGAATAAGGTAATTCCTACATCAATTATCTCTAAAGTAAAAGTAAATTAAATCTAATCTAAAGTAAATAAAAAAGATTTTAAAGTAAACCTAATAACTCAAGTGGTAGAGCACTATGCGGATGCATAGAGGTGTAGGTTCGATTCCTACATAGGTTATCTTAAAAAGTAATTATAAAACACTCTAAATTTATTAAAATTACATCAAAAGTAAATCAAAATATCCCAAAAGTAGAGAAACTAAAAACGTAAATTAATATATCGCTAAAGTAAATCAAAATAACTATTAAAAGAAATCAAAAGTAGAGCAAAATATGTCAGAAGTAAATCATAATTATTCTAAAGTAAATAAATAATGTTAAAAAGTAAAACAAAATATTAATCAAATTAGCTCTAAAGTATATGAATAATAAATTATCTTGAAATGATAAATGACTAAGGAAACTTTGTTATAGCACATAAACTCCAAGTCATTTGACTTTCATATCCTTACAAAATGAGTCAAATTTTAAGAAACAAGTATATTGAGTTCGATAATTAAAAGTAAATAAAACTATATCTAAAGCAAACAAAAAAAAAAAGAATATGATCAAAAGTAAATAACTAAACTTTATTACGAATTCTAATCTTTAGATTACACAAACCTACGTGGGATTTGAATCCACAGTTTTTGTGTAATTGCACAATGCTCTACCAATTGAGCTAGTAGGATAATATTTATTTAGTTTTTTTAAAAAAAATCAAAAGTAAATAAAAAAATATCAAAATTAAATCAAAACGTCTATACAGTATACGTAGTAAACTCATGAGGGGTTAGAAACCCTATATCATTTCAAGCAGCTCAAATAAATAGATTAATAGACCTATAAGTAACAATTCCCCTGAAATTTTGAAGCCGATTCTATCACCAATGATGCAGTAAGGCAGGGCAAACAATAAATAAAGGTAACAGACAACAAACCAAACATCAAGTAACAGGACCACACAGATCCATATTAATTGTACAAGGTAATAGCCAACCCTCTATTGCTTTACTTCATCAAACTCTCGATACTTACGGAATCAACCTTACCATTAATATGCTTATGGGTGAAGTTTGGAAGTTACAAAGGATGCTTTGATCTCATAATGGTCATAGGTTGAGAATTGAGCTATGACAGATGGATTAAGTTTACCACATTACTAAGAACATCATGCATTGGTTGTACATCTGAATCATGCTTCGGGAGAAACTTTCTCCACCAGCAAAGAATAGGTGATGTCCTTGTTGAAATGCTAATTGCCTCTTTACTCTCACTAATTAAATCCTTACTTAATTTACTTATATTATAGGCCATTATATAATATGAATATTAACAAGATTCATGTATGAAAGTGACCATCAGTTTATCATTTTTCAGATCTGGTTGGAACCATTCAATGCAAGTCTTTTTTCACTTTCTATTTGGGGGGTGAGATAAACAAATAAAAAGCTCATGTCAGTAGATAATATTTAGATGTTGCACCTTGAGGATAGAGACTCATTTATCAACATTTAAAACCAATCAGACAGGCAGACTAGAGTTGACAAATGAATGCAATAAGGCTAGACGTATTCACCATAGATTGACTTATTTGTGTGTAAGAACAAGTTTAGAGACCAATTAAAAACGAATGATTGGTCAAAGACTAGGAAAAAAAACAAAAAAAAAATCATAGGAGTTCTAAAACAGGAAAGTCTAAGTTCCTCTTAATAATACATTCCAAATTCCTACAACGGTTAAGGACTATGCTTTCCACTATCAATTAAAAATAGCAAGCGAATTGTTACAAGAATTACCAAAAATTAATCATTATCAACTCAAAAAGTAAGTAATATCAGCAAAAAAGTAAATAATATAAGCACAAAAGTAAATAATATAATCGAATTGGGCTCATAAATAAAATTGAGTTAAATGTGCACTGTAATCCTCACATTGATCGCCTTTACAAGAACCACAACAGTGAGGGCAGTGACCTTCAACAAAACCATTATTTGGCAAATGAAATCAAAACCATTACTTCAAACAAGGGCCTCTACGCTAAACCTTCACTATTCCCACATTATCTCTAAAACAAAGCCTCAAACCTTTTAGGACATATTCAAGTTCCAAAGAACAAGTTCAAGCCAAATATAAACATTTTCAGTATTCAAACAATTTAAAAATTATATGCCAAAGGCAAATCAAAGAGATTTAAAAAATGGAATAGCTATAATTCTGGATTATTGAAGCATAACATAATTATCTGATATACTATTATTATTGAAATTCGATTAGAAAGAGTAAATAATTGAAAAATAAGATTGTACAGAACTTACCACATACTTCTCAATTGCAGTTTCGCATATCTTATTAACTTAATAAGCCTCAGACAAATCCTTTAATTCCAATAAATAGAAATGAAACAAGCAAATTGAAATCACAAAACCATTATTTAGCAAATGAAATCTTAAATAAACAAACATATAATTGTAAAAACGTAAATCACACCAAAAAAAACCCTGATTCAAGCAAATAAGTGGAAAACATCAATCGAACAAACAATGAAAACAAAAAGAATCAGGAAAAAAACCTTCAGTAATGCTGATTCTTCAAATTCCTAATTCGAAGTTCTTCAGTTCAACCATGGAAATTCTTGGCTCAGATTTAAGACGCAAGGGGATCGGAGAATCCCTGTTGTTTTCTTGGTAGAACGAAAGAGAGAGCGATGAATTGGAAGAATACAAAAACCAATCATTTTTCTTTTAAAAGTAAATACTTTAAATTTACCAAAATGCCATTACAAAAGCAAAAACGCGGATGGCATCTCAACCGTCAGATCAAATGCAATCAAAGGCTGAGATTGGTTCCTAGTTCCTATTATTCACCTAGGTTCTCACATGATCTCAACACTCTCTCTCACTCTCTCTCTCTCTCTATATATATATATATAGGAGAGGGATCCGGTAAGAACCCCTCCTTATATAAGGACTCAATCTTATATAAGAATCTCTCTATGTTCTAAACTTTTTTCAAACTTATGTCTAAAGTTTTCCTATGTTCTAATTTTTTTTCTGCTTATGTTCTAAATTATTTCATATATTCTAAATTATTTTTTCAGCTTATGTTCAATTATTTTTATCCTATATTCTATATTATTTTTTTAGCTTATGTTCTAAATTTTTTCCTATGTTCTAAATTAATTTTACAACTTATGCTCTAAATTTTTTCCTATGTTCTAAATTATTTTTCATATGTTCTAAATGTTTGTTTGTTTATGTTATAAATTTTTCCTATGTTCTAAATTTTTTTTCCTATATTCTATATTTTTTTTCAGCTTATGTTCTAAATTTTTTCCTATGTTCTAAATTATTTTTTCAGCTTATGTTCTAAATTTTTTCCTATGTTCTAAATTATTTTTTCAATTTATGTTCTAAATTTTTTCCTATGTTCTAAATTATTTTTTCAATTTATGTTCTAAATTTTTTCCTATATTCTAAATTATTTTTCATATGTTCTAAATGTTTGTTTGTTTATGTTCTAAACTTTTCCTATGTTCTAAATTTTTTCCCTATATTATATATTATTTTTTCAGCTTATGTTCAAATTTTTTCCTATGTTCTAAATTATTTTTACAGCTTATGTTCTAAATGCTTGTTTGCTTATGTTCTAAATTTTCTTATGTTCTAAATTTTTTCTTAAATTCTAAATTATTTTTTCAGTTTATGTTTTAAATTTTTCCTATGTTCAAAATTATTTTTTCAGTTTATGTTCTAAATTTTCCTATGTTCTAAATTATTTTTCATATGTTCTAAATGTTTGTTTGTTTATGTTCTAAATTTTTTTTCCTATATTCTATATTATTTTTTCAGCTTATGTTCTAAATTTTTACCTATGTTCTAAATTATTTTTTCAGCTTATGTTAATATTATTTCCTATGTTCTAAATGTTTGTTTGCTTATGTTCTAAATTTTTCCTATGTTTTAAATTTTTTTCCTATGTTCTAAAATTTTTCTTATGTTCTAATTTTTATTTTCTATGTTCTATATTTCTACCTATATTCTAAATTTTTTTCCTACGTGGGATTCGAACCCACATCTTATGTGCATTTGCACAATGCTCTCCTGTTGAGCTTGTAGGCTAATGTATATAAAAGCTTTAAATTACAAAAATTACTAAAAACTAAATTAAAAAAAATTCTCAAAAGTAAATTATGCATAAGCAGATATGACAAAGATATAGAAATGACTAGCTGAACATATGCAATGATATTTTAGAACACATGCAATAAAAGTTTATTTATAGCTGTTAGTATCATATAATCCTTCCCCACCATCTCCACTAATGGGAAGTATTTGTCCTTATGTTCTAATTGTCTCTTCTAAATCCATTATATTTATTCTTAATTATGTTCTAAATAATTTTTTTCTCTTCATCAAACAAACCCAGCAAGTTAAATTTGAACTATCTAACTATAAATTTAGGTAACAAATTTAAAACTATAGATTTGTAATACGTGATTCATCAAAGTGAAATTCAAATGGAAATTGGCTAAAAAAAATAGAATTCAACCAAAACATACAACATTATAGACTGAATAACTCTATATAATGCAGAATGTTTAGCAAAATATCATCGAAAAATCGATCTAAAACAGCACACGAGTCAAAAAATAAATAAAACTCATAATAAATGAACACAAAAACAAAGCATGTATTGAAATATCATCCGATTAGAACAATTAGACTATAATTCAACAATTAGAACTATTTTACATCAGACATAACATCAGTGAGTCATTATTGTTTGCTGAACTGGTGGCAGACAAGGACATATAGAGTAAACCTTCGAACATATAAGGTAAACTTTAGAACATAGTAAGATAACTTTAGAACATAGATTGAAAAACTTTAGAACATATAAAGAAACTTTAGAATATATAATTATTTTAGAACACAATGAATTACTTTATGTTCTAAATTTCCTTATAACATAGTGAATTATGTTCTAAATTTGTTTTGCTTAAAACGTAGTAAATTACTTTATGTTCTAAATTTGTTTAGAACATAGCTATGTTCTAAATTTGCTTTTGCTTAGAACATAGTGAACTACTTTAGAACATAAAGGGTAAAGTTTATAACATAGTGAACTATTTTATTAGAACCTAAAGGATATAGTTTAGAACATAGTGAGTTATTTTAGAGATAAAGGATATAGTTTAGAATATAGAGAGATTAATTTAAAACATATAGGGTAAAGTTTAGAACATAGAGAGAAAACTTTAGAACATAGAAGGAAAACTTTAGAACATAGTGAATTACGATATGTTCTAAAGTTGCTTTATGTTCTAAACTATAAACTTTATGTTATAGTTTTCAAAAACACAAAATGTGGCAAAATCAACAAATTGTATTGATAATAAATCAACAAATTTTATTAAAAATAAATCAAACAAATACACAAAATTCTAGGGGAAAAAGTGTTGCATATAAATTTAATTATAGTAGACTAATCAAGTAATCATGCACAACTACTCAATTATTACATAAGTAACCAAATTAAGCAACTCATCACAACCTGTAATTATTTTTGTTTTTAAGAAGACTTTCTCAGCGCAATTAAAAGCACTATATATAAGTATTGCAATGGTTGAATTTAGCTAACCTGCAACAATCAGAGTAGCTACAAAAAAAAGGAAGGCTGCCATGAAGCAATCAGGGGAAAATTAGCGTTCATGGCACCCCCACAAAGGCCTAACAGGTCCAACAGGAACCTTTTATACAGAAAATAAAAGACTGAAAGTAAAAGACAGTAATAAAATAAACCAAGCAACAACATTTCTAGACAAAAGGGGGTCTGAAGCAGACTCAGGAAGTACAACCGTAACCTAATCAGTGCCCATTAGTAACATAGAACTTCACCAACTTTAATAGCCAGGACATTTTTTTTTTTTTTTTTTTTCTTTTTAACTATAGAAACCACTAAAGGACATGGTCCATAGAGTAATCCTTGAAAAAATACGGAGTGCATGCTATTGCTTGCGGATAAAAGCATTTAAAAGGATGCTTATTTCGGCTTGGTGCTGTCAAAACCGTTTCCTGGTTGAGCTTGTTTTCAACTCATCCATAGAGTTCGAGCTCCTAGGCTTCTTGGTGCCAAATTTGCCGAGCTTAGAACATATTGTGGCACCACAAAAAGACTACTAAGTAGAAATATATGTGCACATCAAATTGAATAGCACTTTAAAACTTATAAGTCGGTTAATAATAGTTATTTTAAGGTTGTACGGAGAAGTTAGCTTACTGATGAAACCAAGGTAGACATGTGAATTATTCAAGCTATTCCATCCACTTTGAAAGGTTAGAACACAAGCCGTGCATAAGCTTTGTAGAGCATACTTGTGTGTTCTAATTATATCCATTGTTCAGATTCTTTCTGCTTCAAAGAATTTCTTGTAAATCCACTATGCTTATGTTCTAATTAATTTTTCTCTCCTCATCAAACACAAACCAAGCAAGTTCAATTGCCAATGTAACTAGAAATTGACAAATTTTGCAATAATCTATTCAAAGTGAAATTGACAAAAATAACAGAATTCTACAAAATATATAACATCAAACTGAATCAAGATGTGAAAATACAGAATATATATTTAGCATAATATCATCCAGAAAATCAATCACAAACACAAATTTTATAAATTAAACATAACTTCTAATAAACGAGCAGATGAAATCGTAAATAAAAAAACAATAAAAATCGAAAAAGTTAAAGTCGAAATTGATGAAATTAGGAAAAAAAATATAAGGAAAAATCGCAAAAGCTGGAAATAAACAAAAAAAAACGCAAACATCTGGAAAAAAAATCTGAAAGATTAATCGCAAAAATTGATGAATAACATGAAATCAGGAAATAGAATGGATAAAAAAATCGCAAGAATTAATGAATAACACGAAATCAGGAAATAGAATGGATGAAAAAAAATCGCAAAAATCGGAAAAAAAAAATGTGGGAAAATCGATGAATTTAACAAATAAAATCGCATAAATTTGAACAAAAAATCAGAACAAAAAATAAAAATCTAAAACAATTGATAAACTAACAACAATTTATCCAAAAGCTGAGAATTTTTTTGATTAATCTGATGAAGATTTGGCTGCCGAGGAGAGAGAAGCAGGTAGCGTGAGGATAGAGAAGTAGTGTGAGGATAGAGAAGTAGTGTGAGGAGAGAGAAACAAAAGAACGTAGTTATGTTTGAAAGGGGAAAAAAATTGGATTGTACAAGATCCTCAATATTACTTAAATGCCATTATTAAGATGAATTTGAGCGGTTAGATCAAAACTAATATAAGGCTGAGATTGGTTCTTATATAAAATTGAGTTCTTATATAGAGGAGGATTCTTACATGAGCCTTCCTCGGGGAGGGATCCGGTAAAAACCCCTCCTTATATAAGAACCCTAGTTATATAAGAACCAATCTCAGCCGTAAAATCAAAATAGGATGGGCGGTCAGGATAAAACAAAATAAAATGAATTTTAATCTTTCCTACACTTAAAAAAAACAACTCTAACTTTCTCTCTCTTCGTATACGTTCATGACTTTCTCTCTCCTCATCCCAAAAATCTTCATAGAAGTTGAAATTTGAAGGATTTTCAAATCAGGTATGGTTTCTTTTTTCCGATTTTGCTGAAATTTGTATGAAATTCGCATAATGTTAAAGTAGATTTCCAGATTTTTCGGTTTCATTTTTGCGATTTTTGTGGTTTGATTTTTTGCGATTTTTGTGATTTGTTTTTTGCAATTTTTGCGATTTTCTGATTTGATTCTCATGAGTTGAAGTTTATTATCACACTACTCTTGATTATCGATTTCATTTTTGCAATTTTTGTGGTTTGATTTTTTGCGATTTTTGTGATTTGTTTTTTGCGATTTTTGCGATTTACTGATTTGTATATATAGAGGAAGACTCATGTAAGAATCCTCCTCTATATAAGAACCCAATCTTATATAAGAACCAATCTCAACCGTTTATTAGTTTTGATCCAACCATCTAAAATGATCCAACCATCTAATTTTTTTTTTCCTATGTTCTAAATTTAGTCTACTTATGTTCTAAAGTTTTTTTTTCCTGTGTTCTAAATATTCTTTTACCTGTGTTCTAAATTCTTTTGCCTATGTTCTAAATTCAGTTTACTTATGTTCTAAAGTTTTTTTTTTCTTTTTTTTTTTCCCCTTTATGTTCTAAATTTTTACTACCTATGTTCTCAATTTTTTTTTATGTTCTAAATATTCTTTTACCTATGTTCTAAATTTTTTTTTCCTATGTTCTAAATTTAGTCTATTTATGTTCTAAAGTTTTTTTTTTCCTATGTTCTAAATTTTTTCTACCTATGTTCTAAAGTTTTTTTTCCTATGTTCTAAATATTCTTTTACCTATGTTCTAATTCTTCTGCCTATGTTCTTAATTCAGTCTACTTATGTTCTAAAGTTTTTTTTTATATGTTCTAAATATTCTGTTACCTATGTTCTAATTTTTTTTTCTTATGTTCTAAATGTAGTCTACTTATGTTCTAAAGTTTTTTTTCCTATGTTCTAAATTTTTTCAACCTATGTTCTAATTTTTTCCTATGTTCTAAATTTTTTCTACCTATGTTCTAAAGTTTTTTTTTCCTATGTTCTAAATATTCTTTTACCTATGTTCTAAATTCTTTTGCCTATGTTCTAAATTCAGTCTACTTATGTTCTAAAGTTTTTTTTTTCCTATGTTCTAAATTTTTACTACCTATGTTCTAAAGTTTTTTTTATGTTCTAAATATTCTTTTACCTATGTTCTAAATTTTTTTTCCCTATGTTTTAAATTTAGTCTACTTATGTTCTAAAGTTTTTTTTTCCTATGTTCTAAATTTTTCTACCTATGTTCTCTATTCTTTTGCCTATAATCTAAATTCAGTCTACTTATGTTCTAATGTTTTTTTTTCCTATGTTCTAAATTTTTACTACCTATGTTCTAATTATTTTATATAGTTATCTATAAATATAGCCTATGTAGGATTTGAACCTACATCATCTATGCATTTGTTGTAACATAGTTTCCATAGGCTTTTTTTGTTCGAATAACTTAGTCCTATTTAAATTTTTTTATGATTTTTTTTTTTTGTTATTTTTAGAGATAACCTATGTAGGAATCAAACCTACATCTCTATGCATTAGCATAGTGTTCTGTCACTTGAGCTAATAGGTTTTAGTATGCCCAACGATTAAATAATGTATTGTAATTCAACCCTATGTTCTAAGCTTTTATTTCAATTTTCTAAAAACTGTTCAAAATATTTTTTCTACCTATGTTCTAAATAATTTTTCCTATGTTTATATTCCTATTTAAAAAAAAAAAAAATTCCCTTATATTCTATATATATGTTTAAGATTTTTCCTATGTTCTAAACTTTTTCCTTTATTGTAATTTTTTTCCCTATGTTTGTTGTAATTTTATTTTCCTACGTTCTAATTTTTTTTTTCTTATGTTCTAAATTTTTCCGCCAGAGTTCAAAATTCCTATGTTCAAAATTTTTTTTCCCATGTTCTAATTTTTTTTCCCATATTCTAAATTTTTTCCCATGTTCAAATTTTTTTTTGCACATGCTCTAATTTTTTGCTTATGTTCTAGGTTTTTTTTCCTATGTTCTAAACTTTTTCCACCTATGTTCTAAATTTTTTTCTATGCTCTAAACTTATGCACTTATTTTTTTCCCTATAATATAAACTTATGTTCTAAATTTTTCTACCTATGTTCTAAATATTTTTTTATCCTAAATCTATCTTCCTATGTTCTAAACTTATATGTTCTAAATTTTTTAGAACATGACTATGTTCTAAAGTATTTCACTATGTTCTAAATTTTTTTTGAACATGACTATGTTTTAAAGCATATTTAGAACATGACTATGTTCTAAAGTACTTCACTATGTTCTAAGCAAATTTAGAACATAAGTAATTCACTATGTTCTAAAGTAATTCACCATGTTCTAAGCAAAAGCAAATTTAGAACATAACTATGTTCTAAACTAATTCACTATGTTCTAAGCAAAAGCAAATTTAGAACATAAAGTAATTTACTATGTTTTAAAGTTTTCCCTCTATGTTCTAAAGTTTACTCTCTATGTTCTAAAGTTTACCCTCTTTGTTCTAAAATTCTCTCTCCATGTTCTAATGTTTACTCTCTATGTTCTAAAATTTTACTCTTTACGTTCTTAAGTATTTCAATATGTTCTAAAGTATTATTTAACAATCTTAGCATGCTCTAAACTTTTATTTAGCATATATTAAATTACTTTTTATAGTTTTTTTTTTAGTTATTCTTAAAGACAACCCCCACTTATGGGATTAAGGCTTTGATTGATTCTTAGAGACAACCCATGTAGGATTTGAACCTATACATTTGTATAGTGCTCTACCACTTGAGCTAATAAATATCTTATTCATTAATCACTTGAAGAATCAAGATACATAACAGTACTACCACCTATGGGAACTTAATTCATACCATCATCTCACCATACTCTTTCCTAATTTGAGCCTTATAATTTAGATGGGCTGCTTAATTGCCCTTCCTACCCACTTGTGAACAAGAAATAAATACACAAGAATTAACAAAATGTAAAAAATTTCCAATTTACAAATTCTTTCCCTATGTTTTAAACAAATCTACAAATTTTTTTCCTATGTTTTAAATGTTTTTTTTTACCTATGTCTTAAAGTTTCTACTTATGTTCTAAATTTTACCTTGTGTTCTAAACCTATATTCAAATTCTATGTTCTAATTTTTTCCCCTATATTCTAAAGGGCAAGATTAGACAACAATAATTTATATACACTAAAAAAAACCATCAATCCTTTTTCTTCCACACATACCATATAATTTACACTAAAAAACCATCAATCTATCCCTTTTCTTCCACACATCCCACAAGGGCATTAGTTGTATAAAACTATGAACCATACTCGAAAAATCTAATTTTCCCTATCCTTCTATTACGCCACTAATCACCAATACATATCAATCTCAACCTAACATCCAAAGAGAGAAGAAATCTATCATTTCCTAGATTCTTGAATCATATTAAACAGTCATTTGATATAGAGCATAAACACACATAACAAACCTCTCCATTACATAATTGAAAACCGCAAGCACACAATATTCCAAAATACATACACCTAATCTAATTAAATCAAAAATCAAAATTATTAATCACCAATCCACTAGAGGTATTAAAATTGCCATGCTGCTACTTGATTTTTTCAATAATATGCAAACAAAAATAAAACTAGTTTCATCTCTGTTCGTGCACCTAATTTACTACTTTTGCAATCAAATATATAGACATACTAATAACATAATAAACCTTCTTTAGAACATGATTTCACATTCCAACATTAGTACATGAAGGCAATACGGACTGCCTAATTGGGCTCAAACAATGATTTATTGAGTTATCACAATATTCAGAAATGAAGATAAGAAGCTAATGCCCTCCCTTTCATTTCCTTACTTCTTCTCTCACTTCCACAAACATAGAAATACAGAGAGACTGACACCATGAGCTTCTCTATTTTCTGGGTTTATCCTACTTTTTCCTCTAACTTTCTATATTCTTTGATTATTATGTCTTTATGTTGTGTTCTTGATTCTAAATTCTACCCCTGCTGCTCATCACACCCCTTACTCACAACCACTGAACTCTTCCTACCCCTGCTGCTTGAAAGGAATGGTGTCCTTCCAACAAGTGTATTCTTCCGATAGAGGGTTTAGAATTATTACGGAGCTAATTCTTCAGTAAGGTCAAGTGATCGGAATGCCTAGGTGGAGGCCGCTTCCGATCAGTAATATCAATGTGCAATTGATGTTACAGCTTAATCTTAACTGAACCCTTCGGGTCGAACCTAATCGAATCACCGATCCGAGACGACGAATTAATCCGAAAGGATTTAATGAGTCGACAGAGTTTTAAGAATACAAACGTCGGAAATCGAGCCTAGGGCGTCGAGACCGAACGTCGCAAAATCACAAGCAAGAAGTGTGAGCGTAGCCGTAGCTAGGCTAGGCTAGCTCATCGCAAGCCTAGGCGCACCATGTGTGTGCTAGGCACACCATGGTGTGCTAGGCACTATCGCAACCTAGGCGAGGCCTGGCAGCCTATCGCAAGCAATAGGCGCACCAGGTGCACCTAGCAAGCCATCGCAGGCACCAGGCGCACCTGGAAACCTATCGCAGGCACCAGGCGCACCTGGCAACCTATCAGAGGCACCAGGCACACCAAGCAACCCATCGCAAGCACTAGGTGCTGCGTGCGTGCGTGCCTGGCATGGCAGCACCATCGCAGGCACCAAGTGCTAGCATGGGTGCCTGCCTAGCATTGGCGCACCATGTGTATGCTGGCTTGTGTGCTAGCCTTCGCATGGCAGCACCAAGCATCGCACCATATGCGAGGGCCTGGGCGCCAGCATAGTGCTAGGCCACGCACAGAAGCCCAGCATCACCACGCACTAAGACTGCTGTGTGATGCGTGGGCGTGCGTGTGGTGCGAGGCCAATGCACGCTGCGCATGGTGCGTGGCTAGTGCGAGAGGTGCTGCGAAGGTGTGTGCGTGGTGTGCGAGGCAAAGGGGGCCAGCATGCGTGGCTCGCTAGCAGCACACATGCTTGGAGTGCGAGGCATGTGCGTGTGTTGGGGAGTGCTAGGCAGCCAGCAGCGCCCAACAGCTAGCACTGGCCAGCACCAGCGCCTAGCACAGCCTAGCACCAAGCATGCGAGGCTGCTGGGCAGGCACATGCTAGCTGGCTGGGCTGGCTGGCACATGCTAGCTGGCGTGCTAGCTTGCAGCAGCCCAGCACCCCCTTGTGAGTGGCGGTTTAAGGAGAGATGGGGACCAAAGCCACCAAGCTTCCCTTGGGGAGCAAGGCAATGGTCCCCCCCCATGGGATATGGTCCTCACCTAACCCATTCTCTCCTTTTTCCACTTGTTGGGTTGTGATTGCTTTTGCCTAATTATTTATTTTAGAATTAATAAATTATTGCAATTGCACATGATCCCACATTGATCATGAAAAGGGGTTTCAAGTCCCCATTCTCTATAAATACCCACTTGGTTGGGATTTTGAGAATACAACCTTGAGTGGAATTAAAAAGGCAACTCTAAGAAAGAGTAAACCTTTGATTCGTAAAACTCATAGTTATTTTGTCCGGGTCTTGACTAACCTTCAAGACTTAGGACGCTCGGGTCGGGTCGAGGGTACGATCCGTCGGAGATCTCGTCTTTTCGGGATTTTGAAGTAAGAGCTCTTTGGGAGCGAAGCACGCGTCAAAGGTATAATTCTTGTTCTTAATCTTGTTTGATTAAGTTCATTATGCTTGTTAATTGCTTTAATTAAGGGGCGGGTCTTGGTGGGTTTCCTTCCGCGTAGTGTCGGGTCACTACGAAACCCTACAGCGGTATCGGAGCCACGCTCCTTTTAATTTTTGCAATTATTTTTAATTAAGGTGTTTTAAAAGAATTTAATTTTCTAGTTCATGTTCATCTAATTAGATTAGATGCTCGTTTTAATTAATTTTTAAAACTCGATTTTTTTTTTTCGATTTGGCTGTCGAACCCAGATTTTGGCTCAAAAATAGTGATTTTTGGGTGGAATCGACATTCTGGAACTGTTTCATCTCTTTCAGGATTGTCCAGAAGCCAAATTCGAACCAGAAACCCAATTTTTCTGGGGTTTTTCGTTTTCAACGAAAATTTTAATTCTTTTTAAGCCTTGATTAATGCAAGCATTACAAGGTTAGATTAAATGCACATTTGCATCACTAATCTACTGGCTTTAAAATATCTTTGAGCATAATAATGGAGTGTTTATTAGTGCTTAAGTTGATATACCAATCTTTCACATAAACTTGTTTTTCACAAATTTTGCAAATAAATTGCAATAAAGTGTGAAAACTTGTTGTGATTTTGTATTTTAAGTTCCCAAATAATGTTAAAGTTCTAATCTTTAAAGGTTTAAATGATTGGAACCCTAACCCTAAATTCCATGTTGAACAAAGTTTGGATTTTTCATGTTTGGTTGATTAAAATCCATTAAGTTCAATTACTTGTGAGTAAAATTTGATTAATCTTCATAGTGGAAGATGTAATCTTGGTATTTTACACAAGTATGCAAGTTGGAAAATTTTATCATTGGATGGTTAATTAATTTTTCCAGCTCCCATTTGTCAAATCCATTATTAATTTGCATATTGGCAAGATTAATTTTGGACATAGCTCATTTTATTTTAAGCATAAAGTTTGACCTAATTTTTGTTCAAAATTGAAATTTTGGATAAATTTAGGCTTGTGCACCAATAAAATAAATTTGTTTAAGTAGGACTTAATTTATTTTATTTTATTTTATTTTTCCCTCAAATTAATTCTAAAATGTAATTTAGAATTGATTATTGTCACACACAATCGGAATTAAAATCTCGAGTAAAATGCACGCAAATTGATGCAAAACCGCAAGTGTCACCAAGGCTAGCTGGGCTGCCTAGCAGCCCACATGTAGGCTGCCTGTGGTGTGCATATGGCTATGCATCGTTTGGTGCGTGGCTGTGTGGGGAGGGATGCTATGGCTGGGCTTGGGCAGTGGCCTTGGCTGCTGGATGCTTGGAGGCGCTGCTAGGCAGCGTGGAAGCAAGCACCAGCCAACCCCCACTTGCTGCCAGGCGCCAGCATGCGTGTAAGCATGCGTGGTGCTGGCCAGCGTAGTGTGCTGTGCTGGGCGCAGCATGCTAGCACCAAGCGCCAGCCCAAGCCATTCAATGTTGTTGTTGCGTGTGAAACATGTGCTGTTGTTGCGTGTGAAACATGAGCTGCTGACGGGCTTGTGCTGCTGCTGGGCAGCGAGGCAGCAAGCCCCAGCCAGCCAGCACACACTACCTAGCAACCATGGTGCGCCATGCATCATAGGATGGTGCTTAGTTGCTTAAGCTTGAGCTATGATTTTGCGAATTTTTGCCGTTTTAATAATTTTAATTAATTATTTTAACAAGGCTAAAAACCTCGATTTTCGATTTTGCAAAATTTTGACAAATTATGGGTTATGCCGACTTAATTAATCGGATTAATTAAGTACGGATGCGGAATTTAGTGGGAGCTTAATTAAGTACGTAAGCATTTTGCGTTTAGAAATAATGGATTAAACCACTTTGACAAGTTTTAATTAGGCGCGTTAATTGGATTAACCACCTAAGTTAGTTACTAGTTTTGCGTGTTTGATTATGTATTTCGTAAAATTGCATGGGCCATTCACAAATAGTGAATGGGTGAATGGAAGATTGTTTTCAAAATAGGTTCTTTGAAAATGGCAACTAGTGGGGCCCGACTAGGATAGAAAATACGGACTGCATTCCGTCATGTATTTTTGTAAATCTAAATACGGTCTGCGAACCGTTAAGTATTTTTGTACTATTAGATTAATCTTAGTCGTTCTAGTTAGCTTCTTTTATTTCATTTTTGGCCAAGATGTCTCAAGACGGCGTTTCGACGAAGACAATCCAAGATGAAGACCCATAGAAATTGAAGATTTCAAGGGGTCATGCTAGTTTCCAAATGCATCTATTATATATTTTTATTATATATGATTGCTAGATGCATGTCTAGGATTTCTATTATGTTGCGACGATTAGTTAAGTTCACTTAAATCAACCAACATAGAAACCCTAGGTCCCTTTAATAATATTGAGCTAAAATTTGTCGTTCCAAGAACAACACTTACCGTACTAATGCGCGTACGTGATGGATTACGCTAAAGCGAGGCATCACTACTTCCCTAGGAACGTAAGTTATACTAGGTATACAAGTTGTCTTGGTTAAGCTCAACGATATCAGTAAGGAGTCCTTAGATGTCGTGGCAAAAGAGATAAAATGTCAAGAATGCATTAGATGCGACATTTTATCAAACCGAGAGTAGCTTGGAGCTATTAGCAATTGGATTGCTTACCTTAAGATAATTAATGATTAAGACAAGCCAAAGCATGCTTAACCATTTCTTGATCTTTGGGATCTCGGAATCATTTTATTCTCGCCCATAAGGGACAATTTTAAATGCGTGGATAAAATGCTCAATAAGATTGAATATATGCATGAACGTTTTAAATTTCAACTTATTGATGAATGAATGGTTTTTCACTTCAAATTCTTTCAATTGTAGAATCATGTCTGCAAGTAACTCAAACAACAACCAATTCTCTTTGCGCTCAATTCTCGACAAGGAGAAGTTGAGCGGGACAAACTTTCTTGATTGGCAAAGAAATCTCCGCATTGTACTAATGCAGGAGCAAAAGGAATATGTCCTTGATGAGGAAATGCCCAACGCTCCCAATGAGGAGGTCACTCAGGCTGCCCTTAACCGATGGCAAAGTGACAATCGGGATGTCAAATGCATCATGTTGGCCACAATGTCTCCGGATCTTCAAAAGACTTTCTTTGAAAAGGAGACAGCTTTTGAGATCATTTCTGAGCTTCAGAATATGTTCCAAGAGCAGGCCCGAAATGAAAGGTTCGAAACCCACAGGCAGATCCTTGAGAGCAAGCTCAAGAAAGGAGAGCCAGTCAGCCCGCATGTTCTCAAAATGATTGGATTCTTTGAAAACATGGAAAGGCTTGATGCTGGGTATTCAACCGAAATGGCAATTGACATCATTCTCCACTCCCTTCACAAAGGCTATGATCAGTTCAAGATGAACTATAATATGCATAGTATAGAGAAAACCCTCACCGAGCTTCATGGTATGTTAAAGCAAGCCGAGCAAACCCTCAAGGATGAGGGCAAGCATGAGATGCTCATGGTGAGGAAGGGCAAACCATTCAAACGTGCGGGCAAAAAGAAGAGCTTTAAAGGGAAAAAGAAGAAATTCCCGCCTAAGTCAAAATCTGCCAAGGGCAGCAAGGACAAGAAGGCAGCTTCTTCTAAATCTGATTCCGAATGTTTCTACTGCAAGAAGAAAGGACATTGGAAACGGGACTGCCTCAAATTCAAGGAAGATAAGAAGAACGGCAACGTTGCTTCTTCATCAGGTATTTTCGTTATAGACTTAAACTTCTCTAGCAAAACATCATGGGTATTAGATACTGGATGTGGCTCACACCTTTGTTCCAATGCTCAGGGATTAAGGATAAGTAGGAGGCTAGAGAAGGGAGAGGTCGAGCTTTGGGTTGGCAATGGAGCAAGGATGTCTGCCGTCTCCATTGGAACTCTCAGTTTGTCTTTGCCCACAAGGCTTATTCTAGAACTTGAAAACTGTTATCATGTTCCTAGAGTGACCAAAAACATTATTTCAATATCGGCGTTGGACGCCAAAGGATTTGAATTTCGAATCAAAAACAATAGTTGTTTTATTTATTTTGATAATGTTTTATATGGTAAGGCACATTCAGAAAATGGTCTTTATGTGCTTTCACTAGGAAAACAGGTCTATAACATCGAGAATACTGCCAAAAGGGCTAAGACCATCGAGTCGAATAAAACCTACTTGTGGCATTGTCGTCTTGGCCATATTAACATCAAACGCATCAAGAAACTTCTTCAAGAAGGTGTTCTTGACTCATTCGACTTAGAGTCGTTTGAAAATTGCGAAGGATGCTTATTAGGCAAGATGATAAAACAACCATTCTCCAAGTTGGGAGAAAGGGCAAGTGACTTATTAGGTCTAATACACACGGATGTTTGTGGACCAATGAGTACACCCGCAAGACAAGGTTACCAATATTTCATCACTTTCACCGACGATTATAGTAGATATGGCTATGTCTACTTAATGTCGAATAAATCTGAATCCTTTGAGAAGTTCAAAGAATTTCAGAAAGAAGTTGAAAATCAACTTGGCAAGAAAATCAAAGCACTTCGATCGGATCGAGGTGGCGAATATTTGAGCCATGAATTCGACGATCACTTGAAAGAAAATGGCATTCTTTCAGAGTTGACACTTCCCGGAACTCCTCAATGGAACGGAGTGTCCGAACGGAGGAATCGAACCTTGTTAGACATGGTTCGATCAATGATGGGTCTTAGTGAACTCCCTATCTCTTTCTGGGGACATACGCTACAAACAGCAGCACTAACACTGAATAGAGCTTCGTCAAAAGCTATTGAAAAGACTCCATATGAATTATGGACTAAGAAACCTCCTAGGTTGTCTTTTCTCAAGATTTGGGGATGCGAAGCATATGTCAAGCGATTAATTTCGGACAAACTTCACCCCAAATCGGATAAGTGTTTCTTTGTGGGATATCCAAAAGAAACCAAAGGGTATTACTTCTACAATAAATCCGAGAACAAAGTGTTTGTTGCTCGTGATGGTGTCTTTTTGGAGAAGGACCACCTTTCCAAATGACAAGTGGGAGGAAAATCGGACTAGACGAAGTTCGAGAGGACGAGCAATAATGTCAACCTGACAAAACTGACAATCTAGATACTTTGGAAGCATCTAAGAAGATTGGTCAGAATCAAACAGACAATGTAAATGCTCAACCGATTACCCTACGTAGGTCGCAACGGCAAAGATCTCAACCAGACAGATACCTCGGTATCGTCTTAACCGATGATCAGGACATCCTAGTCATGGATGGTGATGAGCCAGCGACATACAAGCAAGTTATGACGAGCCCCGACTCTGCAAAATGGCAAGAGGCCATGAAATCCGAGATGGACTCCATGTCTGAAATCAAGTCTGGGACTTGGTGAATTTGCCCGAGGGTTATACACCCATTGGTTGCAAATGGATCTTCAAAGTGAAGACAGACAAGGATGGAAATGTATCAATATACAAAGCTAGACTGGTGGCAAAAGGTCATAGACAAGTCCACGGGATTGATTATGATGAAACTTTTTCACCAGTTGCAATGCTAAAATCCGTCCGGATCATCCTAGCGATTGCTGCATATTACGATTACGAAATATGGAAAATGGATGTCAAAACCGCCTTCCTTAATGGAATTTTAGAAGAAACTGTGTATATGACACAGCCAGAAGGTTTTGTCGATCTAGGCAACGCTAGAAAGGTTTGCAAGTTGAAGAAGTCCATTTATGGACTAAAGCAAGCCAGCAGAAGTTGGAATCTGCGATTTGATGAAGCCATTAGCAAGTTTGGTTTTATCAAGAATCCAGATGAGTCTTATGTATACAAGAAAGTCAGTGGGAGTGATATTGCATTCCTAGTCCTGTATGTCGATGACATAATGCTCATTGGAAACAGCACAAAATTGTTGGAGTCCGTAAAGGGCTGGTTGGGAAAGTGCTTTTCAATGAAGGACTTAGGAGAGGCACAGTACATATTGGGCATCAAGATCTACAGGGATAGATCTAAGAGGATGATTGGATTAAGCTAGAGTTCTTACATTGATAAGGTACTGGCTCGATTCAACATGGAAAATGCCAAAAGAGGGCATTTACCCATGTCCCATGGCGTAACTCTCAGCAAGAAACAGTGTCCACAGACACCTGTTGAGCGAGAAAGAATGAATCAGATCCCATATGCTTCGCTAATTGGATCGATCATGTATGCCATGATATGTACAAGGCCAGATGTATCGTATGCCCTGAGTGCAACGAGTCGATACCAATCGAACCCAGGAGAGGCGCATTGGACTGCAGCCAAGAACATCCTTAAGTACCTGAAATGGAACAAGGATAAATTCCTGGTGTATGGAGGCCACAAAGAACTGGTTGTTGAAGGTTACACCGACGCTAGCTTCCAGACTGATAGAGACGACTTCAAGTCACAGTCGGGGTACATATTCTGTCCGAATGGAGGAGCGTTTAGCTGGAAGAGTGCCAAGCAGAGCACCACTGCAGACTCTACAACTGAAGCCGAGTACTTGGCCGCTTCAGAAGCTGCCAAGGAAGCTGTTTGGATTCGCAAGTTCATTAGCGAACTTGGTGTTGTACCCTCAATCAAGGGGCCGATAGATCTCTATTGTGATAACAATGGAGCTATCGCTCAGGCCAGGGAGCCAAGAGAGCACCAGAAGGTCAAAACACGTGCAAAGGCAATTTCACATGATAAGGGAATGGAAATCCGAAGGTGAAATCAGAATTTGTAAGATTGGCACGGATGATAATGTAGCCGATCCTTTGACTAAACCGCTGCCTCAAGTGAAACACAACAAGCACATTGAGGCAATGGGAATCAAGCATGTTGGAGACTGGCTTTGAAATTCCCTATACATGTGTTTTAATTAAATAGGATATTTAATGTAAGACAATGTATTAAAACCATTCATTAATGAAGCAATTAATTTTTGTGCAAAATTATCATTCACTCCATTACTATTTAATTGTGGTTTAGAATTAAATAATTAGTCCATTCGATTTACGGAAAAAATCAAAACAGGGTATTAAGACCATGTCTTGGATAAAGAAACACCTGTTAAGTGAACATTGAATATTAAATCGAAAATTGTCCCTAATCGAGGTTATCTAGCAGATGGACGATTGATGACCGCCATAGATTAGCGTTTAGTATGATTTACAGCACTGTTTCTTGTGCTGCGAGGACGTGACAGTCATAAATCATTTGCACAGGTACAGTTTGGAACTGTACTGGATAAGACCTATGAGAGTACTTTAAGAAAAATTAAATTTTGTCATAAGTACATTTCTCATTATGACTATCGGAACTTGTTCCTCCGACCATGAGTACTGTGAAGTTTTCTTGTTTGAGCATTAGGCTCTTTGATTTTTCCAAACGTCTGTCGTAACTGGGGATTATAACGGGAACACTCAGGAGACTATGTCCTCTTAGTAAGAAGAACTTACAATACAAGACTGGGATTGTCCCCCTACTAACAATAGGGAAAATGTTTTGTTGTTTACAAGGCCGCTCGAAGAGCGAGACTGTGAAAATGCATGGTCGTGCTCAGATGGATTTTAGAAATCATCTGCTTATTGAGAGTCGAACTTGGAGATTGAGAAACACTTCTAAACGTAATAAGGATGACAAAGAATCTTACCTTATAGTTCACGAAGAAACATTAAGTGACATAGGAAATGAGCTATACACTGTATGCACACTTGTCAGGAAGGACAAGTGGGAGATTGAAAGGAATGGTGTCCTTCCAACAAGTGTATTCTTCCGATAGAGGGTTCAGAATTATTACGGAGCTAATTCTTCAGTAAGGTCAAGTGATCAGAATGCCTAGGTGGAGGCCGCTTCCGATTAGTAATATCAATGTGCAATTGATGTTATAGCTTAATCTTAACTGAACCCTTCCGGTCGAACCCAATCGAATCACCGATCCGAGACGACGAATTAATCCGAAAGGATTTAATGAGTCGACAGAGTTTTACGAATACAGACGTCGGAAATCGAGCCTAGGGCGTCGAGACCGAACGTCGCAAAATCACAAGCAAGAAGTGTGAGCGTAGCCGTAGCTAGGCTAGGCTAGCTCATCGCAAGCTTAGGCGCACCATGTGTGTGCTAGGCGCACCATGGTGTGCTAGGCACTATCGCAGCCTAGGCGCGGCCTGACAGCCTATCGCAAGCAATAGGCGCACCAGGTGCACCTAGCAAGCCATCGCAGGCACCAGGCGCACCTGGAAACCTATCGCAGGCACTAGGCGCACCTGGCAACCTATCGCAGGCACCAGGCACACCTAGCAACCCATCGCAAGCACTGGGTGTTGCGTGCGTGCGTGCCTGGCATGGCAGCACCATCGCAGGCACCAAGTGCTAGCATGGGTGCCTGCCTAGCATTGGCGCACCATGTGTGTGCTGGCTTGTGTGCTAGCCTTCGCATGGCAGCACCAAGCATCGCACCATATGCGAGGGCCTAGGCGCTAGCATAGTGCTAGGCCACGCACAGAAGCCCAGCATCACCACGCACCAAGACTGTTGTGTGATGCGTGGGCGTGCGTGTGGTGCGAGGCTAATGCACGCTGCACATGGTGTGTGGCTAGTGCGAGAGGTGTTGGGAAGGTGTGTGCGTGGTGTGCGAGGCAAAGGGGGCCAGCATGCGTGGCTCGCTAGCAGCACACATGTTGGGAGTGCAAGGCATGTGCGTGCGTTGGGGAGTGCTAGGCAGCCAGCAGCTAGCACTGGCCAGCATCAGCGCCTAGCACAACCTAGCACCAAGCATGCGAGGCTGCTGGGCAGGCACATGCTAGCTGGTTGGGCTGGCTGGCACATGCTAGCTGGCGTGCTAGCTGGCAGCAGCCCAGCACCCCCTTGTGAGTGGCGGTTTAAGGAGAGGTGGGGACCAAAGCCACCAAGCTTCCCTTGGGGAGCAAGGCAATGGTCCCCCCCATGGGATATGGTCCTCACCTAACCTATTCTCTCCTTTTGCCACTTGTTGGCTTGTGATTGCTTTTACCTAATTATTTATTTTGGATCTAATAAATTATTGCAATTGCACATGATCCCACATTGATCATGAAAAGGGGTTTCAAGTCCCCATTCTCTATAAATACCCACTTGGTTGGGATTTTGAGAATACAACCTTGAGTGGAATAAAAAAGGCAACTCTAAGAAAGAGTAAACCTTTGATTCGTAAAACTCATAGTTATTTTGTTCGGGTCTTGACTAACCTTCAAGACTTAGGACGCTCAGGTCGGGTCGAGGGTACGATCCGTCGAAGATCTCGTCTTTTCAGGATTTTGAAGTAAGAGCTCTTTGGGAGCGAAGCACGCGTCAAAGGTATAATTCTTGTTCTTAATCTTGTTTGATTAAGTTTATTATGCTTGTTAATTGCTTTAATTAAGGGGCGGGTCTTGGTGGGTTTCCTTCCGCGTAGTGTCGGGTCACTACGAAACCCTACACTGCTCCCTCACACAAAACCCTCCACAACTGCCAACATCACCAACTTTCTCATTTCTCTGCCACCAATCACACCCAACAACAACCACAAACAACCAAAAAATGGCACAAAAATAGCACAACAACAACGACACCAACAATAAAAAAAATGGCTCAAAAATGGCTCAACAAAACCTCACATTAAATGGTAAAATGACGAAAAAAAATCAAACTATAATAATCAAGAGTAGCGTGATAATAAACTTCAACTCATGCGAAATTCATGAGAATCAAATCAGAAAATCGCAAAAATCGCAAAAAACAAATCACAAAAATCGCAAAAAATCAAACCACAAAAATTGCAAAAATGAAATCGATAATCAAGAGTAGTGTGATAATAAACTTCAACTCATGCAAAATTCATGAGAATTAAATCAGAAAATCGCAAAAATTGCAAAAAACAAATCACAAAAATCGCAAAAAATCAAACCACAAAAATCGCAAAAATGAAACCGAAAAATTTGGAAATCTACTTGAACATTATGCGAATTTCATACAAATTTGAGAAAAATCGGAAAAAAGAAACCATACCTAATTTGAAAATCCTTCAAATTTCAACTTCTATGTTGATTTTTGGGATGAGGAGAGAGAAAGTCATGAACGTATACGAAGAGAGAGAAAGTTAGAGTTGCTTTTTTTTAAGTGTAGGAAAGATTAAAATTCATTTTATTTTGTTTTATCCTGACCGCCCATCCTATTTTGATCCTACGGTTGAGATTGGTTCTTATATAACTAGGGTTCTTATATAAGGAGGGGTTCTTACTGGATCCCTCCCCTATATATATATATATAAATATATATATACTCCCTCCGTTCTATTGATATTGCAACAATGCACTATTCATCACTCTTGTTTGACCATATAATATGATTTATACGTTAAACAAAGTGTAGTCATATGGGATCTTGTTGGATTCGTCTTATAAAATTAATTTCACAATATATATCAACTTTTTATAATTTTTACTCTTACACAATTATAGATATTTAGCTTACAAAATGTGCTTTGGGATGCATAATTTCATCCTTGTTGCAATATTAATAGAACGGAGGAAGTATATGATACACTCATAAATTTTAGCTGCTATCAAATAATAATCAAAATAGCAATCACTGAATCAGATTGAATATAACATACTGATCGGTTATCTTATTATTATTAGTTTATGATAGAGCTCACATACATAATCAACTAGGGAAATTCAAACAAATTAAAACAAACAAGCTAATTTAAAAAAAGAAAAAAAAAACAGGGAAATTAAAAATGTTGATCCCATCAATTTGTATCAAGTATATACTACATTACTACCTTTGTTTCATATTATTTGCAACTTTGGAATACTTTAAATCTAACAAATAGTACCCAAAAGTTGTAAATAATATAAAACGGAAGTAGTAGTAGATTTCTCGCTTTAGCTCCTTAAGCTCGTTTCTCCAAGCTCAACAGTCTTCTTCCAAGCAGGTCTAGCCAAGATATCCGAAAACCAAGCACTCACACGAGGTCCCTCATCGAATAGTTTATTGACTCGGGTGCTCATTAACCTATATATTTGAGGCAAGTGATGAAGATCAGCTAAGGTGAATGTTTCGCCACCTAAGTACCTTGTTTGACTTAAACGAGCCTCGTATACATCAAGGACTTTAGCCAACTTAGCCTCGTTCTCCTCGACTATAGCCATGACGGAGGGAGTATAATGAATGCATTTTGATAAAATTTATTTTTCACATGCATTTATTTGAATTAGTGCAAATATTAGCCGTTTTGTCAAAGATTGTAGACACTAGACTTCAAGCGGATTGATGTACAAGTTTGTTATTCGATCACCATAATTATTTAATTAATTATGCTAATTTTGATTCAATAAACAAACGAAGCTGGAAATAACATAACCTTAATTCACTAGCAAAGCAAGTAAACTCACCAAAAAGTTGGAGATCTCCATCTTCAAAAGCAGGTACTTGACCAAATGGCTAAAGTTATATGATGGGGAAGAAAAAAATAGTTATAACACTTCTCATTTTACGATTGATAATGCATTGTTGCAAGCACCAATAGTTTATTTGTTATAAAATAAAAGTTATTCATGTAATTGAGGCGAACCTAATAATATCTTACATATGTGACTATATTTTTCTTTCACTATGAATCATCAAAGATAGTTTCCCTTTTGTTATTGATTATCAAGACCATTACATACAACCCAACCCATCAACTAAATTATCACATAAAACCCATAAAATAAATTATGTAATTTGGGTCTTTTGAAATCCCTTTTTCACTTCCTACATGATTACTCCCTCCATCTCATTATATGATGTCTGTATTTCTATTTTCAGTGTCTCTATTCATGTTTCCAATTTTTCTATGATTATTTAAAAAAAAAATGATTTTTTTAACATAAACAGACAAGCCTTTGGCCGATTCTCCCATATTGGACTAACCTTTAAATCTGCCCATATTAGACACAAGTTTAACATTTTCCTCCCAAAATGAACCCAAATAACCGGTGACCTGTACAACTGGTCATTTTTCTTTAATTATCTTTTTTTTTAATTAAAAATCTTTAATTTTCTTTTTTAAATTAACAAAATAATTAAAAAAAAGAAAAAAAAATCCCCTCACCCCATTGCCAGCCACCCCCTTCTCCACCTCTCCTCCCTTTCCGACCGTCCCCTCACTCATTCCTCCATCACCTTCCTCCCTCTCATCTGCCATGGATGAACCAACTCAAGCTTCATCTCTCCTCTCCAATTTTTTTAAATTTCTTTGATTTCCACCATTGCTTTACGATTATTAAACCAACAACGACTGCAGTCTCCGATGGCCAGCGAAACCACTGGGCAATGTAGAATTTCCCAACAAATTGAGTTCAAATTCTCATACCACCAATTCCCAATTTTGTTTAATCTTTTGCCAATTGATGCATTTGGCCTTTTCTGATCGGCTTCTTAAACAGGAGATTGCAGGTTTGTCCGTTATTTGAAATTATAATTCCAATTTCTCTTTTCTAATAACCCAATTGTTGTATTTAGTATGTTTAGTCGCTCATTTGAAGCTGTTTAATTCATTTGGGTTGTTTGTGATGATTTTCGTAACAAATGCAAAGTTGAAATTGTATTAATTCGGAAATTGTATGCAAATGTCAATATTGATGTACCAATGGTGTTGGGGATGGTGATGAATTTGAATCATGCTGCAATTGAATTTTGGCTCTGAATGGCATTGATTATGAATTTGTGATAGTTTACTTATTGCTGGTCAACTAGAAAATAGGATAATTTTTTCTGTCAAAATAAACTCAGATGTTAGACAGAAATGTAGAGAGGATGGTGAAGAGGAAGAGTGTGGAGAAGATCGTCGGATCGGGGCCGGGTTGGCGTCGTAGCTAACTCAGTGTCTACTGGGTTGCAGACTTCAGGCCACTCTGCTGGTGGGCACTCGGCGTGTTAAAGATGGATATACTAATACATGGCTTGAGGGAAAGGGAAAAGGGATCAAAGGTGGAAAGGGAAATTTTTTTTTAAAAAAAAAAAAAAAAAAAAAAAAAAAAAAAAAAAAAAGTTGACCAATGATAAAATGACAAGTGGCGTTTTACCTGATATAATAGGTTGGGTGACCTGTTTGGTCCATTTTGGGAGAAAAAAATGCAAACTTCTGTCCAAAATGGGAAGATTTAAAGGTCAGTCCATTCTTGGAGAACTGGACAAAGGTTTGTCCACTCATGTTAAAAAAATCCATTATAAAATCATTAGAGTATTGAATTCGATAATTTCAACAAAAATTCAAAAGGAAATTCGAAAATTATCAGAACATGATTCGAAAATTACCAGAACAATAAATTTGAAAGTTCTCCTAGAATATAATAATAAATCTTAAATACAAAGATTAACATGCAATTCAATAAGATTAGACGACTGACATCATTGAATTTTAATGAAAATAATCAGAACATAACAATTGAAATTTTAACGAAAATAATTCAAAACTTAGAGAATGAACAAACCTCAATAATCGATGGAAATTGTGTACTTGTGAACAAGCTAAGAAGAGGAGAGAGAAATTATCGAGGTTGAGTTTTTAATTAGACGCCATTGATGAAGCTTCGTGGTGGAGAGAGAAGACAGTTAAGCGTGGTGGAGAAAGATAGTTAAGCGTGGTTTTTAGGAGGTTTATATCATTAATCTCAACTATTGGATTTACTATTGGATTTAATACAATCTAACGGTTGAGATTTGTTCTCACATAAGGGGTGAGTTCTCACATAGAGGGTGGTTCTCACCGAATCCCGACCCTATATATATATGTATATATATATATATATATATATATATATATATATATATATATATATATATATATATATATATGTATATATGTATATATATATGTATGTGTACGTATATATATATATATATATATATAGGGGAGGGATCATGTGAGAACCAAAGCTTATATGAGAACCCCCTTAAAATAAGAACCAATCTTGCACCATCAATTATAAGATTATGGATGGCTGAGATTAATTATCACTTTCCCATGCATTTTCTTGGGAACACGCATTTCAGTCATTGGTACATGCTTTTTAATTTTTTTTTCCTTATTTTCTGCATTGAAACAACGATTTATGTACTATAAAACCAAGAGATTCAGCCATTGAAGAGAGAGAAAATGGAAAATCTGGTTTCATTTTAATTTAGCCATTGAAGAGAAAGAAATGAAGGCATATTTCAAATGAAGATTTCTCTCTCATAAAGAAAGCTTTTGAAGCGTTTTTTTTAATTTGATTATGTTTTTGTGTAGAATAAGCATACAAAATTTCATAATTTTTGGAGTTCGTTTGATATTTTTTTGGGTAGAATTTTCGAAGTAGTGCAAAAAAGGAGCAAATCTGGAAAGACAGATTTCAAATGAAGATTTATCTCTCATAAAAAACCCTTTTGAAGCGATTCTTTTTTTGAATCTGCTTATTTTTTTGTGTAGAATAAGCATACAAAATTTCAGAATTTTTGGAGTTCGTTTGATTTTTTTTGGTAGAATTTTCGAAGCAGTGCAAAAAAAGAGCAAATCTGTATGTGGAATATCATTCAATTCTGGAACAAAATAAATAATATTTATGGGACAATAGTTCATATTTCTGGAACAAAATAAATAATATTCGAATGAAATATTATATGAAACATCAATGATTTTTATGTATTAAACAATATCATTAGTATATGAAACAATACATATATTTTATGGAACATTAGTAGTATAAAATGAAACATAAGGTATGTTTTTTGAAACATCAATAAGGTATAAGAAATCACAGTAAACCTAGTTCATATAGAGCCCAACTATATGAAACAAGCAATAATATATATGAAACATTAATATTATAAATTGAAACACTTGATATATTTTACAAAACATCATTAACGTACACCAACTATACATAATGGATGGTTGAGATTAATTATCACTTTCCCATGCATTTTCTTGGGAACACGCATTTCAGTCATTGGTACATGCTTTTTAATTTTCTTGGGAACACGCATTTCAGTCATTGGTATATTTCACACATATGGTATGAAACAATGTATAATATTTATGGGACAATAGTTCTTATTTCTGGAACAATATAAATAATATTCGAATGAAATATTATATGAAACATCAATGATTTTTACGTATAAAACAATATCATTAGTATATGAAACAATACATATATTTTATGGAACATAAATAGTATAAAATGAAACATAATGTATGTTTTTTGAAACATCAATAAGGTATAAGAAATCACAGTAAACCTAGTTCATATAGAGCCCAACTATATGAAACAAGCAATAATATATATGAAACAATAATATTATAAATTGAAAGACTTGATATATTTTACGAAACATTATTAACGTACACCAACTACACATAATGGATGACTGAGATTAATTATCACTTTCCCATGCATTTTCTTGGGAACACGCATTTCAGTCATTGGTACATGCTTTTTAATTTTCTTAGGAACACGCATTTCAGTCATTGGTATATTTCACACATATGGTATGGAACAATGTATAATATTTATGGGACAATAGTTCTTATTTCTGGAACAATATAAATAATATTCGAATGAAATATTATATGAAACATCAATGATTTTTATGTATAAAACAATATCATTAGTATATGAAACAATACATATATTTTATGGAACATAAATAGTATAAAATGAAACATAAGGTATGTTTTTTGAAACATCAATAAGGTATAAGAAATCACAGTAAATTTAGTTTATATAGAGCCCAACTATATGAAACAAGCAATAATATATATGAAACATTAATATTATAAATTGAAACACTTGATATATTTTACGAAACATCATTAACGTACACCAACTACACATAATGGATGGCTGAGATTAATTATCACTTTCCCATGCATTTTCTTGGGAACACGCATTTCAGTCATTGGTACATGCTTTTTAATTTTCTTGGGAACACGCATTTCAGTCATTGGTATATTTCACACATATGGTATGAAACAATGTATAATATTTATGGGACAATAGTTCTTATTTCTGGAACAATATAAATAATATTCGAATGAAATATTATATGAAACATCAATGATTTTTATGTATAAAACAATATCATTAGTATATGAAACAACACATATATTTTATGGAACATAAACACTATAAAATGAAACATAAGGTATATTTTTTGAAACATCAGATAAGGTATAAGAAATCACAATACACCTAGTTCATATAGAGCCCAACTGTAGGAAACAAGCAATAATATATATGAAACATTAACATTATAAATTGAAAGACTTGATATATTTTACGAAACATCATTAACGGCGTATACTTCAACTACATTTTAACGTAACGTTCGAATTTACGTGAACCTTGCATTTTACTGAACAATCTCTTGGTTTTCCAATGCAAGTTAACATGTTTCAATGCAATAAATAATAAAAAGCATGTAATAATGACAGCTTTTGACAGATTTTGTGTCCCAATGCACAAAAAAAAAAAAAAAAAATACAAACAATCATTACAATTAATGAAGGTGGCCCACGTGAATTCCCACTAATGAAACAATAAATCTGAACCATTCATCTAATAAAAATGAATGGTGTTAGATGAGTTCTCATTTTAAAATGGTTCTCACCTAAGCCATGGGTTCTCACATGATCCCATTTCTATATATACACACACACACACACACACACACACACACACACACACACACACACACACACACACACACACACACACACACACACACACACACATTAAATATGGTATTATGCTATTGATATACAGAGTAGTATTTATAAGATATAAAGTAATACGTATGGAATTATGTACAAGGTAGTTTGCTTAATGCTTCCTCTCTCCCCTCTCCTCTTTCCTCTCTTCTAAACCCTAGCCTCCATTGTTTATTTTGGAGGGGCTTCCATCAGTTTTAACCGGTGGAAAGCCCCAATTCTTATTTTGCTTCTTTTTTGTTCTTTTAGTTTTATAATAATGCTTCCTCTTTTGAAGAGGAACTTTTCTCCCTCGAAAGTAAGGGTTTCCTATCTCCTTTGAAAGACAAGGGTTTTTCGACCTCCTACGAAAGGCAATGTTTATCTCCTCTTTTCGAGGGAGAAATTTCTTAGTTTTGAATCCATGATAATAGATCTAAAGATTGTCGTGAAATTATTTCATTGGTGAAAATTTTTGCGAGATCGCAAAGGTTATCAAGTTTTCGAACACAATTGGATGAGTCAGAAGGAAAACATCCTCACGGCTATAAAAGGTCGTTAGATTGTCTCTCTAACAAGGTTGTATTTTCCAGCGATATAAGCGAGAGATGCTCCACAGTGTAATATCTACTTGGCGATCGTAATTTTTATGAAAGAAACTTTTATTTGATTCAATATCTTATGTATTTTTCAAAATCAATTCTCTTTTGTAAATGTGGTATGACAATTTATTAATGGATTAACTTTAGTATTCAAAAAAAGAAAGTAATACGTATAGAAATTATTTTATTACATATATAAAAAGTATGTGAATCAAAACTATCACAATATATGATTTGATGAATACTTTTTATATATATTATAGTAGGTAATTAATGAAATTGGCTAAAAAAGGGGAAAAGGGGGGATTTGGAAGGATAAAACAACACAAAAAAATCAGCCCCGTCGCTGGCCCAGGGCAACTGGGGCGACCGCCCTGGGCCCCCAAAAAAAAAGACCACGTTGCTGAAATGAAGGACTGAAGTTTGAAGGCCCTAAATAAAAAAAAAACAAAAAAAATTTGATATTCATAAATTAAGATATTCAAAGAAACGATTTCTTTCCTAATATTCAGACAATCTCCTCAACTTCTTTCCCCTAATTTTCGGCCATAATATTCTCTTTCCAAAGTAATTTTATTTCTCCAAAAAAAATGTTCAATCTTCAATCTAATCCCCAAGATGTATTTGTACACAATTTTCAATTTCAGTCAGACGAATTGGGGTTGTTTCGAGAATGGAGATTCAATTGAAGAGGAAATCGATCAAAAACGGTAATTTTGCTCATCAATTTTCAACGGGATTTTGCCTAATTATATATAATACTTGCATATACTCCTTAATTCATCAAAGTATCTCGTCTAATTTTATTTTTTTAAATTTTTATAGCTGTTTTCGAGTTGAAGAACAATCAGAAGTTGGGGAAAAAAATTGGAAAAAAAAATTCAATTAATTGGTTGAGTTTGGTTCCTTGGTGAAACAATGGCTTCCAACTTCCGAGTTTCAGATTAATTGGTTGATTTTCAACATTAATTATATTCTTATTTGTTTGATAAATTGATTTTCCTAAAAATACTAGTGTATGACATGTATTGTATTTTCAGAATTTCAGATTCGAGATATTATTTGGAGTGCAATTGTTCAAATTGAGGCATTGGGCAGAATTTGGTGTTAAATCTTCAATTATCAGGTGTTTTTGCTCTTTTTTATACTTTTATTAATTTTCATTATTTCATATAATGTTGCCTAGAAGATATTTATCTGGTAATGATAAGAGGAAAAAAAGAAAAAGAGCTGAAAAGTTAATAGAATCTCAAAAGGGTTCCATTGACAAATTTTTTACTAAAGTAGTACAAGTAGACGAGTCATCTCATGAATTGGGGGAAAATGAAAATCATGACAAGCTAATGAGGACTTAAACAATGTTAATAATGCCAATGACCCGAATGAGAATGCGACTCATATGAATGAACCAATGGATGCACCAAATGCATCCAATGTTAATGAGTACAAGTCCCTCCTTTCGATTTTTATGATCCTAATAATTGGGGTAATCTTGACAATAAAGGGAGGGATATTTTAATTGAAAAAGGACCCATAAGAGACTTGAACCTTGTGTTTCCAATTGATGACAAATTAAGGCATTTTTCATATGCCTATTATACTAAGAGGCTTAGCAATGGTGAGACTTTTGATAGAAAATGGTTGGTTTACTCAAAAGCAGCAGATAAAGTATATTGTTTATGTTGTAAATTGTTCGCATCTCAAAATAACAAATCTTTTTTAGCAAATGATGGTGTGAATGATTGGAAACATCTTAGTGAGAAACTTAAATTACATGAAAATAGTGTTGAGCATATGACTAATATGAACACGTGGAATGAAACAAGAGTGAGATTAGAAAAGAACAAAGGCATTGATTAAGACTTGCAAGAGGCAATTTCAAAGGAAAAAGAACGTTGGAGGCAAGTCTTAATTAGAATTGTATCTGTTGTGAAATGTCTAGCTAAAAATAATCTAGCTTTTCGTGGATCTAGTGCAAAGCTTTATGATGATAGCAATGGTAATTATTTAGGTATAATTGAAATGATAGCTGAATTTGATTTTATAATGCAAGATCATGTAAGACGTATTCAAAGCCAAGAAATTCACTGTCATTACCTTGGTCCTCAAATTCAAAATGAGCTTATTTCTCTTTTAGCCCATGGTGTTCGGACTTCAATAATAAAAATAGTAAAAGAGTCAAAATATTTTTCTGTAATCCTTGATTGTACCCCTGATGTGAGTCGTCAAGAACAAATGACTTTTATAGTAAGATGCATGAATGTATCAGATGATAAAATCAAAATAGAAGAATTTTTTTTAGAATTCTTAGAAGTAGATGATACTTCTGGATTGGGACTTTTAAATGTATTGTTAAATGTTTGTAAGTCTCTTGATTTGGATATTGATGATATAAGGGGACAAGGTTATGATAATGGCTCTAATATGAAAGGAAAACACCAAGGGGTCCAAAAGAGATTGCTTGATATTAATCCAAGGGCTTTATACATGCCATGTGCTTGTCATAGTTTAAATCTCACTCTTTCAGATATGGCACATTCTTGCATTAAAGCTATATCTTTTTTTAGAATTGTACAACGCATATACACATTATTTGCACATTCCACTAAAAGGTGGAAGATTTTAGTTGACAATGTGCCAAGTTTAATAGTTAAATCTTTGTGTAATACAAGATGGGAGAGTCGAATTAAGAGTGTTAAAGCTATAAGATTTCAATATCCTCAAATTAGATTAGCTTTGTTGGAATTGTACAATTCTTGTCATGATGATGTTAATATTGCTAAAACAAAAAGTGAAGCTGAAAGTTTGGCTAATTCGCTTGCAAATTTTGAATTTTTACTTGGCATGGTAATTTGGTATGACATTTTATTTGCTATTAATATTGTGAGTAAAAAGTTGCAATCTTAATCCATGAGTGTTGGAGTTGTAATGAATGAAGTGCAGGGTATAATCACATATTTTGAGAAATATAGAATTGAAGGGTTTGAAGCTAGTTTGGAAATTGCCAAAAACCTTGCACTTGATATGGATATAGAGCCAACATTTCCAACAAAGCGTCGTATCATTAGAAAGAGGCAATTTGATGAAATTGAGAGTGAAAATGATGATGAGGAACAATCACCCGAGGAATCTTTTAGAGTCAATTATTTTTTGGTGGTTGTTGATATTGAAATATCTTCTTTGAAAAATAGATTTGAGCAATTGGAGGTATTTAATAACATATTTGGTTTTTTGTTTGATGCAAAAAGTTTGAAATCGTTGGATAATGATGATTTGAGAAAATCCTGCACAAATTTTAAAACTACCTTTACTCATAATAATTTTTCTGATGTTGATGCAGATGATCTTTTTTCTGAATTGAAAGTGTTACAAATGACTTTGCCAAATGATTTGATGTCAACATTTGAAATCCTTGAATTTGTCAAAGCTGCAGATTGCTATCCAAATGTTTTCATTGCATATCGAATCCTATTAACTATGCCGGTAACAGTTGCATTTGCCGAAAGAAGTTTTTCAAAGTTGAAGTTACTAAAGAACTATTTGAGATCGTCAATGTCACAAGAAAGGTTGAATGGTCTATCTACTTTATGTATTGAGAAAAAATGTTAGAACATATTGATGTAGAAACGATTATTAGTGACTTTGCGTCCAGAAATGCTCGTAGAAATATTTTCATGTGAATGTTTAGACTTTGATTTCAATCGTAATAAAATGTCCTTTTTTTATCTTTTTTTTTGCATACCCAAAAATTTCAAATTTTTTTAGTATTTCATGTGAAATAGGGCCCCAATTTATATCTTTGCCCCGAGCCACTAAACGGGGCTGAAAAAAATAACATATGTCAATCTTAGTATCCGTTTAATATTATACAAGATAATATCAAGGGAGTAGTCGAGACAATCAAGGCATGCTCAACACTAATATCTAGCAACGACGGACGTATACGATGGACATCAGATACTTGACTTACGATGATTGTTGTTTCATCTGACGACTTATTGCAGTGACCTCTGAAGCTAACATCCAAAATTCGACGCTAGAAGATGAAACATGACGCAATACCGCCAGATGAAGCCAGAAAGCTGCGGAATGGGTTAAAGCAATTATTAGTGCTTCCTAAAAAATATGGAGAGCATATCTCACGGCCGAAAACAAGTCAAGCAAGCTGTTGGAGTGAATATATGACCTATATTAGTCCACATTCGTCAAGTGACCAAGTCAAGATGCTAACAACCACTTCCTAACAATTATGAGAAATACGCTCATTTACCGATGGTATTTAACAATAGATGGCTAGAAAAATCCATCGGTAAATATTTAATTTACCGATGGTTTTGGTAAGCCATCGGTATTGTGAGAAATATCGATGGTTAAGCTATCGGTATATTTTTTCCGATGGCTTTTCGGTAAATGTTATATTTTGAAAGAAAAATTAATTTTTTTCCTGATGCGTTAAAGCCATCGGTATAAAATAAATACCGATGGCTTTTGGCTATCGGAATTTACCAATGGCTTAAAGCCATGTATTTATAAATAAATAAATAAATAAATAAATAAATAAAAAACGAAATCTTGGTTTAAAGTTAACCCTAGCTCATGCCTTACTCTTTCTCACTCTTCCACTCATGCCTCTCTTCCCATTTTCTCTCTCCTCCATCTCTCTCCAATCACGCCTTTTCTCTCTCCTCCGTTTCTCTCCTCTAACGCCATCTCTCTTACTCCCTCTCTGGTATTCTCCTTCCTCTCCATCCATTTTTTCTCTCTCCCCTCGATTTCTTTATCTCTCCTTTTGATTGTTGCGGTATTGTGGCGTTGTCCATTGCGGTGTTGCGGCGGTGTTGTAGTGGTGTTCGGTTTTTTTGGTCAAATTCGACCATAAATTTGGAGTTTTATGGTCGAATTTGACCATTTAAACCTTAAGTATGTGACAAATTGAAGGTATGTTAGCTTTTGGTTGATTTCGTGGGTTTTTAGTTGATTTTATTTGTTGATTTTGCTTTTTTAGTTGATTTCGTTGTTGGTTGTTGATTTTTCGTGGTTATCTTTGTTTTATAGTTAATTTCGGCGATGTTGTGTTGATTTTGGTTTATTTTATGGGATGATTTCGTGTTTTTCATATTGTTGGGGTTGAATTTCGTTTTTTGGTTGATTTTCAATTTTTATCTTTGTTGTTTTTCGATTTTTTGGTTGATTTTGAGGGTCATTTCGTTTGGTTTTTGTTAATTTCGGGTTGATTTTTGTGGGTTGATTTTTCGTTGATTTTGTACTATTTCGGGTGGTGGTTAGTGGTGTTAAGTGGTTCACGGCGGTGGTAGGTGGATTAGGGTTGCGGTGGTGGAGGTAGGTGGATTAGGGTTACGGTGGTGGCGTGGTGGATGGTTGTGGGTAGTTGGCAGTAGGAGGTATGAGTAAGGCAGGGGGTAGTGGGTGGGTAGCGGTTTTAATTAATTTATTTATTTTTAAGAAAATTACCGATGGCTTTTCAGAAAACACCGATGGGTTTTGACCATCGGAAAAAAAAAGCCGATGGTATTTATAAAGGTAAAAATAGTTTGTAGCCATCGGTAAAACTATCGGTATTAAGTTTACCGATGGTTTTTCAATCGGTATTTTCGATTTTGCCGACGTATTATTATACTTTTATACTTTTACCGATGGATTTTGTCCATCGGTATTTGGCTCATTTCTAGTAGAGTCACCCGGTCCTTATCTTCCTCTAACCAACTTCTATTGTTTAAAGGCTTGTAAAAGGAGCACAAGACTAGCCATAAAAGCGGACGTTTTCTCAAACTAAGCTTTGTTTGCAAAGTATTTTGCAAACTAGACTCGTGGGAAAACTATTTCCCAAACTACGCTTCCAGGGTAAAACGCTGTCTCGGATAGCATTTTATACCCTGGTTTTTTTAAAGAAAAAATTAAATGTGTAAAACGCTGTATGGGACAGCGTTTTACCTGTTGACTTTTTTTTTTTAACTTTTTTTTTTGTATTTTATAGTTAAAAAAAAATTAAAAAAAAAAAACAAAGACCCTAAAACGCTGCCTGAGATAGTGTTTAATGTTCTTAATGAAATGCTGCCTCAGGCAACGTTTAATGTTCAACATGAAACGTTGCCTGAGACAGCGTTTAATGTTGTTAATAAACGCTGCCTCAGGCAGCATTTCTTGCGGTTATAACAGTGAGCTTCTTCCTTCTGCATTCCACACTTCCATTCCCTCACTTAATCTCTCTCTCTCTCCAAGACCCTTCTGCTTCTCCTTTCAGGCCACCACCTCCATCGCCGTCTCACTCCGACGACCGGCCGTCGAAAGCCCCGAAAACCTAGACTCACTTCAACCCGAATTTGGTATTTACTCAATCTCTCTTTGGTTTTTAAAATTCTAGGGTTTATGTTTTTTGTTTATAATTTTTTGGAATTGTGGTTAAAATCTTGATAATGTTGAATTGTTAGTGTTGATAATGTTGAATTGTTAGTGTTTGTAATGTTGAATTGTTAGTGTTGGTAATTGTTGAATTGTTAGTGTTGATAATAGTTTGGATAATGTTGAATTGGTAGTGTTGGTAATTGTTGATAATGGTTTAATGGTTGATAATTGTTAGTTTTTGAGTGATTGTGATAACCTACATTATTCTTTATTAATGGTGATTTAGTGATACTAAGTTGTTGTAAATTGAAAAGTATGTCTACATTATTGTTTAATTATGGCGATTTAGGGATGATTTAGTGCCTTTAAGTGTAATGTATTTTGGTTGTTATGTAGAATATGGCTGCACAAATGTAGTTTTGTTATGCCGGTGAGGAGGTGAAATTATGTTCGATGGACCCCGTGTTGAGTATAGTGGAGGAAATATGGAACCACTAGCACTTGAACCGAACATGACTTTCAATGATTTGATGAACGATGTTCATAGTAGTATAGGTTCAAACCCAAGGATTGTTGAACTAAACATTAAAATGAGGTTTGAGACTGGCAATGGGGTTCAAGTGTTACCTGTTTCTACGAATAAACATTTGAAAGCTTTGAGGAGCGTTGTTGCAATGAAGGGTGTTCCCACTGAGATATATGTAGAAATGGTGCCTATATGTACCAAAAAAGTACTCGGCCAGAACAAAAATCTACATATATTTCCGGTTAAAACACAAAGCCCTTCCAAGTGCCCTCACACGACATTCCATCAACTGAATATGGGATGGGATCTTTTAGAAGAATGTTGCACGACGATCAATTTCACATGTCGTTTAGTTCTCATATAGCTTCACCTGTACATGGGGGGGCATATGTGGCAATGACCGGCCAACTTGGGCCTTCGACATCAAACACCGTCACACCTTCACCGATGCAATTGCATAGTTATTCGCCTCTGCAAGATGACGTTCAAGCATCGCCGTCTCAACTTGTGTCAAATCATCTTGAAACTATTGTGAATAACGAATTGTCTGTGTATGATGTGTATACAAATGATGAGGCCGAGAGCGGAGAGGAGAAGATGTACTTCAGAACATGGATGTTGAACCTGCACACATGGAAGTTAGCGAGCCCCTGGTTAGAACTCCCGTACCTTGGTTCAGTCAGGTAAACGAGAACTATGAGTTAATCAGTATTGGGGGGCCGAATCGGGTAGCCATACATCGTTTGTTCCCGGAGAAGAATTTGAGAAAGGCATGTATTTTGAAAGTAAGAAACTGCTTTAAGAAATGGTGAAGATGTATTCTATACAGAGTAACCAATTCTACACCACAGTGACATCGAATGAGAGTGTCCTTCATTTGCGGTGCAAGAAGAAATGTGGTTGGATGCTACGGGGTACCAAATCAAGTGAGCACTCGCGTGGCTTTACCCTAGTCACGTACAAAGGCCCGCACCGGGAGAACTGTGTCACTGATGTACTATCTACTGATCACCCACACTTGGATTCGTCCATAATATCAGAGTATGTGAAGTCCTTGTGCGGAAAGATCCGTCCTTAAAAGTTGAATTCATGCAGGAAATCACCTCAAGCAATTTCATTTCGATGTTCCATATCGAAGAGCATGGTATGCCAAGGAGAAAGCTATAGCTGAAATATTTGGGGATTGGGAGAGTTCTTACGGCAAACTTCCGCACTTCATGCAAGCACTGAAACAGTCAAACCCGGGAACCGTTGTCATATGGAAACACAAAGGTCTGGTGGATGGTGTATACTACAACAACATGGAAGTGTTTGAACGAGTGTTTTGGGCCTTCGGTCCTTGTATCGACGGTTTTAAACATTGTATGCCTGTTCTTTGTATCGATGGGACGCACTTGTACAGGAATTATAAAGGAACACTGTTGGTTGCTACAAGTGTGGATGCAAGCTTCCAAGTATTTCCGCTAGCATTTGTCGTGGTTGAAGGGGAAAACACTTCCAGCTGGTCTTGGTTCCTGGGCTGCATTCGGGATCATGTCACGCAACGAGATGGCCTCTGTGTTATATCTGATCGACATCCTAGGATCATTGCAGCAATGAATGATCCTAACGTTGGATTCACCGAGCCGCGAGCCTATCACAGGTTTTGTGCTCGCCACATAGCTTCTAACTTGAAGACTCACGTGAAAAGCAACGACATGAGAGATATGTTTAAGGCTATAGCGTACCAAAGGCAGGAAAAAAAACTTCAAGCTGATCTGTGTTTCATTGGTGAGGCATGTACCAAGGCCATGGAGTATACAGTTCAAGTCCCGTTCACGATGTGGTCTCTCTTTCACGACACTGGTCGCAGATATGGGATATGTACTACAAACTTCTCTGAAACATTTAACAATGTGTTGAAAGGAGTTCGGTTTCTACCGATCATATCCCTTGTCGAGTTAACTTAACGCAGAGTTTACAGGTATTTCACTTTGAGAAGGGAGTCTTCTGAGGCTAGGTGTGAACAGGGACTTGCATAACCCCCCAAGGTCACTGCCATTCTAGAGAAGAACACCGCAAAAGCCAGATATCATAGAGTGGATGCGTATAACCGCCGATTGCATATTTACCAAGTTACAACAGAAAGGAGGGAGCGACTTGGTAGTAAAGGAGGCCATAAACATACTTTTAACTTTCAGTTGAGATCGTGTACATGCAACAAACCAAAGATATTCCACCTCCCATGTTCTCATGTTCTAGCAGTCTGTGCGACGTATTCACTATCAAAGCGGCCGTGGGTGGACCCTGTGCTGCAATCGAAGGCCTATAGAACACCTATGCACCACAATTTTGTCCTATCCCCTGTGAGACAACCTGGACGCAGACGTCGGCCCTAAACTCATTCCGAACGACAGCATGGTACGTGGAAAAGGGAGGCCAAGGTCAAAGCGCATACGCTATGAAATGGATGAGACTAACCGGCCCCCAAGGAAATACAGCCGCTGTCACCAGCAGGGTCACAACCGGACAACGTGTCCATCTAGACCGACATAGGACCTAAGTTTGTATTTGTTATTTGTTGTAGTAGTAGAAAGTAGAATTATTTTGTATCAGATTATCTAAAGTTTGTAACATTCGTAACATTTGGATCATTTATATTTTCTATTTTGGATGTCGTTTGAAATTTTCTATCTTTGCCTTTAACTCGTGCAGCTTATGTTTAATTGCTAATCCAGTAATTGTGTTGATATTTGGTATATAACGATTTCAATGAACAGATATCATGGACGGAGCAGATAGGACACCCGAACCTGTTGACCCTTTTGTCTTGACACTACAGGACAAACATTGGAGCGTTGACATATGGGACCAGACGGTAATATTTCATCCGTTATTTCATGTACTTCTTTTTATACATTGATGTACTATCTAATATTAACTACGGTCGTACAATGATTTTTCAGGTTGATGAAGCGAAGATGCTGGTTTGCAGGCACTACACTACTAGGGTTATGGGTGACTGGGTTGTCGATGCACGCATTCTTGCGTACGTCGAGTACGCTGGCTTTGGTGGTATTCATCGTATAGCGTTCAGAGAGATCGATCGAGCGCTTGTCACTGCGCTAGTGGAGAGATGGAGACAGGAGACGCACTCCTTCCACCTACTTGTTGAGGAGGCAACCGTTACGTTGCGGGACGTCGCAATACTCACCCGCCTTCCTATACATGGGACTGCGGTGACAGGACATGCGTTAGTCGATCCCGTTGGTTTGGTAGCCCGGGTTCTCGGGATTCAACCGGGTCCCGATGAGATTAGGGGCTCCAGGTTGAGGACCGGCTGGATACGCGATACTTTCCATGCGCTGCCTACGGACGCTGATGATGCCACGGTTTAGAGACACGCTCGAGCATACTTGTTATTGCTCATATCGGGCGTGTTGTTCGGCAACAAGAGCGGGAGCCATATCCAGCTTATTTACCTACAACTGTTAGACCACGACTGGGATCATATCTGTGGATACAACTGGAGTAGTGCCTGTTTGGCGACGTTGTATCGCCACCTGTGTAGAGCCTCCCACCGTGGTTCAATCGAGATCGGAGGACCTCTGATTGTGCTTCAGGTAACCCACCTAATTATCCACAAGCTAGTTTGGAAACGACTTACGTTATACTTAACATAGTTTTGTATTTTGGTATTACAGTTATGGGCTTGGGAGCACATCCATGTAGGCAGACCAGGTAGGCCTGTTGTACATCGTCGGGGACAGTAGGACCGGGACGAGCAGTACCAGGCGTACATCACTCCACCGCTCCCTACATCTGATGAGGCGTACGGTTGTAGGTTTGTAACATTTGTCATTCTTTTTTGCCCCCATACAGTTTCATTTTGCTGGATGACAAACTAAAACAATTTGTTGCCATAGGTGGGTGGTCCACAGACTCACACATGCACATGCGGCGAGGGGTCTTCCGTACTACCGAGTCGCCCTTGACCGACTCACCGAGGATCAGGTGGTAACTTAAAAGATACTTGTAAACATTTATGTATAGTATATACTGTTTGTGGACTAACCAATTCATGGTTTACTGTTGCTGTGTTATTGCAGATGACATGGGATCCATATGTACCTGACTTGGTAGATGTCATGCCTGCACATCTGCTGGATCATCAGGCAGAATGGCGTGCCAAGGTCCCCATAATCTGTTTCGAGGTTATGGAGAGTCACCTACCCGACCGAGTCATCTTACAGTTTGGACTGCGCCAGTCTATCCCCCAGCAGTCTGACACTAGTGTACGCCTTCACGGCATTGACCATTGGGGAAAGAGGGAGAAAAACTGGGCACTGGAGCATTGGCGTTTCCTTGAGCTATGGCAGCGACGGTGGAGTTCGTCGTTGGAGATGATCCGATGCAGGGCGTTATGGATCCTCATGATCTGTACATGGTGTGGTACAGGTGTATTACACGACGCTTCATCAACCTTAGCTACACACCACCATCCACACATTACCATCCAGCATATGACATCATCAGTGGATATGTGAGTTTATTTTATTCTACTTATTGTCCTCAATTTTTAAATTTCTATATTATACAATTGACTGATCGATGATTACTGCAGGCGGCGGATATGGTGGCGATGGTTGATGTAGTATCAGTTGCCGTTGCAGACCGACCCACCAGAGCCCAGGTGGAGCGGGTGCGAGATATGGGCGTGGCTACCTTACAAAGATATGGTCACGGCTATCTCGTCCACCAGCGGGACGGTCATGATGGCCACTCCGTCCATTCACAGTTTGATCTCGGCCAGAGTAGCAGCGGAGGTGATCCTACGTCACCCAGAGACGCAGAGGATTACATCATCCACAATACTACGCCCACCGGTACCCAGGAGGACCCATTGTCTAGCCAGCAGACTCCCCCACCGCCCTGAGACCCATTCACCACCATTACTCATTACAAGCGGCGTAATGTCAGATGAAGGGCCGATAGACAGGATATAGAACCGTTACCCCGAATAAATGAGTCGGGATAGTATTATCTGATTTATTTGTTGTAGCTGGATTTTCTAGAATGTTGTATATAACACTTACATTATTAATATAATAAATGTTTTTTGAATGAATATGTGTGTGGTTTGAAGTTTAATTTTCTTATTTGTCCAAATCGGACTTATGTCAGTCAAAATAGATCCATCTAGGCCGATATATATCAAACAACAGACATTTGGGTTCCATAATGAGAAACGGGGTAGAAGCAATGGCCCGTGGTGGTTAATGTGGTGGTTCATGGTGGTTGTGGTGCTATTGGTGGTGGTCGACGGTGGTGTAGTGGTAAGGTTGGGGCTGGTGGTGGAGGTGGTTGTAGTGTTGTTGGGGGTGGTTTGAGTGTTTTGAAGTGCATAAGGGTGGTCGAAAGTGGCGGGAGGTGGTGGTTGGTGGTGGTCGACGGTAGGGGTTGGTGGTGGTTGAGGGTGGTGGCTTATTGAAGGCTGGGGGTGGTGTGTTGGGGGCAGCAATGGGGCAGAAATTAGAGAAGAAAGCCTGCTGGCTGCTGGTATTGCAGTCAAGCAGAAAAACGCTCTCTGAGACAACGTTTTATGTACAAAAAAAGTTGTATATAAACTGCTGTCTTAGACATCGTTTTATGTACAACAAATTTTTTTTGCATAAAACGCTGTTCCATACAGTGTTTTATGTGCAACAAAAATTTTGTACATAAAAGGCTGTCCCAGACAGCGTCTTATGTGTATTTGATTTTTTTTTTTAAAAACAAAAATCTGAAAATAAGAAAAAAAAGGACAATAGGTAAAACGCTGTCTGGGACAGCGTTTTACAAATTGAACATTTTTTTAAAAAAAAACCAGGGCATAAAACGCTGTCCGAGACAGCGTTTTACCCTGGAAGCTTAGTTTGGTAAATAGTTTTGCCACGCAACCAATTTGCAAAATAGTTTTAGAAAGAAGCTCAATTTAGAGAAAAATCCCATAAAAGCAGATGATACACATCCTATTCCAAGTATACAACACCCATGAATAATACATTACAAAATACATCATCAAAAGATACATCACAAGGCAAAGATACATCACAAGGCTCCGTTTGACAATCTAAACGAGTACATTTCTCTTTCGATTGTTCCATGTGTTGCAATGATCAACTAAACGTTCATACATCTTCTCAATAGCTATAATGTATACTTAATATCTTGTTCTTGTGCATTTCTTAATATTTATGGCTTTAGACGCCCTAATAATTATTGTACTTGTACCAATAATGGCTATAAGGCCCGAATCATAATGAATTAGTGGACAAAAATAACCATCCGCGGTTTTCACCTACCTTCATTGGGGTTTTCCGCGTCACCATATTGTGTCTGTATTCTTTTTGTTTCCATCGTTTATATTTCATATCTCTTTTAGTCTATTTATCGATATCTTAACCAAAGGTTACCTCTTTAGACGATTTTTTGCGTAAAAACCAATAACTATGGGAAGGAAGAAATAATGGGATAAAAGCAAACAAATTATCTCTTTATTGATGTCGACTTAGCAAAGGCATCTTAGAAAAAATTAATGAATAAAACAATATTTTATTGAAAATAACCCATAAAGCTATATAAATCACTCGTTTAACCTTTCACTGGATGGATGATAGGCCGTCGTCGAGCCTACCAAAGATAATAAATTCCTATCTTGGTCTCACTAACTAATAGTAAGGGTAAGAAAGGGTTGAACCCAAGAGAGGCGTTGAATCAACCACCAAGTAATATCGTTTAAATAAGCTAAATGAAGTCTAAATTGGGTTGGTTTTGAGTAACTTCTACTAATTCAATTCAATTAAAGCTAAGAGGAGATTAACAATATTTAGAGGAATCTAGGGCTCGGGTTGTACCACTCAACTTCATCACAAATCACGATTAACATGCAACAATCAAGGTAAATTAAAGGGATAAATTAGGGGAAGTCATCTAAGGCACCCAACTACTCTCTCAAGCTAGAGGGATTACTTGAATCATGAATACAACCTACTGTCGTGGTCACAAAGCATAAAACAAGTGTTAAAGTAAAATCACGATGTCATAAACATTCCCTTGACCGGAAATTCCTATTCTCATGGCATTTCAAGTCAATTAAGCGTAAGGGAGCTAACTCAAGTTCATCTCTCGATCCTTCGTTGAGAAAGCTTGGATAAATAGTTCTAGCAATGGCCATATACAAGAACTAAGCAATGAAACCACTTAAGCTCAACTAATTAACACCCAATAATTACCCAATTGTTGCATGCAACAAGTAATTAGTGACTATATTGAGGGTTTTACCCAACCCCTAGAAAATAGACTACTCATAATTCATGGTGAAGAACAACCTAACAACAATATCTAAGTTCAACATAAATCCAACAAGTTGAGAAAAGTAGTAAGAACAAGGTAGATTGAACATGCAACAACAATTAAACAAGATTAAGAAGGAAATTAACAATTCAAAGCAATTAAAAACTGAAAATAAGGAGCAAGAGATAGAGGAAGAAATTTACTAATGAAGCTTCAAAGTTGAGAAAGTGTTGAAATTGAGAGTACAAATTTCAATTAACTACTTCAATGATTGAAATTGAGAGAAACTAAGAAAATTAATGAGAGTTTTTGAGAACTAACTAAGTACCTTAGAAGACTAAAAGGAAGAAGAAGCTCCCCAAAAAAAAAAAACCCCGGGTCGCTTTTATACACCCCAGAGTTATATAGAAAAATCCGTAAAGAAAATCGGGTTTGCATGCAGGAGCGCCAGCTCCTAGGCCTGGAGCGCCCGCACCAACTACTCTTGTGTGCCCGCTCCTAGCTGCAGCAAAGGAAGGCAGATTGTTGGAACTTAGGGAGGAGCACCCGCTCCTCCTTAGGTGCGCGCCCGCTCCTCACTGCATCAGAGAGGGCAGAATGTTGGAGCTCGATTAGGAGAGCCCGCTCCTTGACTGGTGCACGCCCTCTCCTCTAGTGCTTTGCTTCCAATATTAATCTTCAAAGCTTTAGTAAGTTTGTCAAGCCTTCTCTTACACCTACAAGCATGAACACACAAAAAGAGGTACGGGAACACCAAGAACTACAATTGTATGCAAAAAGGGGTTAGAGAAGCGGTGAAAGAGGGAAAATGACTACAAAATCGAGTTAAAAATACCATGATTAGTGGACAAATAAAACACTTATCAATGGACTAATTTGACAAGTACTACGTACTACTTGTCAAAATCTCAAATGAAACTTCACCAATTGACATTTGCTTGTTTGATGTCTAAATTTAATAAAATTAATAGAGTAAGTCATTATTGGACAACATTACATCTCTTTACAAATAATGCTTAACAAATCGTATTGATAAATTTAGCTGCCACCCAAAAAGACTAGGTGATAAGATCCAATATTAAAAACAACACTAACAATATAACATAATGAAGGAATCCATCAAAATAATGTAAAATTGATATAATACTAAAAAGACCGTGCATGGCACAAGACATAACCTTGTATTTATAATTTTAGGACTTGTTTGAGATCGTTTTTTGTTTTGAGGTTTTTTTTTTGGCTTTTTTTTTGAAACAAAAACCAAAAACAAAAAACCAGAAAAAGTTGTTTCCACTTTATTGTTGCCGGTTTTCAAAATTATTACTCGTATATGATTTTAATAAGTTTCACCAATTACAATTTTGGAAAGGTTAATTTTAGATAAGTTAAATATTTATATTAACCGTTCCATTAACCTTTATTACAATTGCATATGACAAAAAAAAAAAAAAAAAATTCTTTATCACAATTAACCTTTTCATTATTAAAATACTTGAAAACTTATAAAAAGTAATGCTATTTAGGGAATCTACCAAATATTTTGTTACCATTGATAATGAGCGGACTATCATTGAAAATTTCCCTAAATTTTAACGGGCTTGAAATTTTTACTTTTTCATCGATGAAGCATATTTTCTAGACAATATAATCCCTTGAGTGAAATAATGAATATATACTGTACTATACCCGGCCCCTTCAAGTATTCGATAAGTTATAAATTAAATATTCCTGTTAGATAATAAAGAATATATTTATCTATATTTGTAATATGTAACTCCAATATTAACTTTATGGAAAACACTGGACTCTTTGTATATAATGGGAGATATAAATCGTTAGAATTGTGCGTTGGCAAACGTTATAAAAGAAACGTGTCATATAATTAGGAACGGAGGAAGTATATGTATAGGAATAGGATCATTTAAAAAAAAGTGTTAAACTGAAAACTGAAAACTTTTAATCTGAGCCGTTCATCAAATCGTATGGCTGAGATTTCTTTGCTCTTATTTTTAGACATTTCTGAATTTCTCTCTCCTCTTTAATTTTCACAGGTTATTTTCTCTCTCCTCTCTCTTCTCTCTTCTCTTTCGTACTTTCTCTCTCTTCAACAAGCTTCTCTGTTTTCTCTCTTTACTGTGTGTTTCTCTTTCTTCGTTCTCTCTCTAAACGCGGCGGAAGGAGGAAGGCAGCAAGTTTTGATGGATCCGAGTTTTAGGAGAAGTGGCTAAGGTATTTTTGGAGGTTCGATCTAAGACTTTTAATATTTTTGGTTTTTTGATATCTGGAAAATTAGGTTTTCAGTGCATGTCTAATGTTAGGGCTTCTTTAATGTTTAATTTCTGATCCGTGTTGTTTTAATTCATGTGTTGTTATGTTATTGTATTTTGTGGAATTTGCTGGAACTTTGATTTGATTTTCTCAGTGAATGAGAGGTAGAATCGGAAAAATGAAATTACATTGAATTTTAGGCGAATTTTGAGTAATTTGAAGTGTTTTTCGTGGATTTGTGAGTGAATTAGTGAGAGTTTGGAGCAGTTAATTTTATCATTGAAGAAGAATTTTGTTGTACAAATGAGCGAATTTTTCGAGTGTTGCGTTTGAGTTTACTGGGGAGGAATTAACTCTGTACGAAGAAGACGATAGCGCGATATTAGTTATAGTGAGAGTAATATGTGGTTGTGGTGTGAAGGAATTTCAAGTAGGATAGAAGTTGTTACTTGAGAATAAAACTTTGGATGATTATTATGAGTCCTATTGTCAAGTTTGTGCTTGTTCTAGACAATGATATTGTTAAGAAAGATCTCATAAGTTACTACTAAAGTCTTTCAACTATTTTGGCATGATGGTTGTATGTTTTATTAGGTGTGTGATTGACAATGGGTGTTGTAATGAGGATGGAAATAGGTGTTTTGGTAGTAGAAGATGATCAGATTTATGGAGAAACTTGATTTTGTCATGTTGTGAAAGGTTTTCATCAATAGTAAAAGTGCATATACTTGCCGAGAGCCCCTATTGATTAGGGGATTTTTCCCTAACCAATCATCGTCTGACAAATGGACCAATCAGGCCCTGCCATGTGTCCGCCACATGGGCCATTAGGAGCCTTCCACGTGTCAGGCTTTGATCGGTCCACCATGGACCATTTGTGTCACGCCACGTGGCCTTCCCAATGCCAAGTGGGAAAACTGGCCACCTAGGCCCAAAGGCTTGTGGAAGCCCAATCAGTCCAAGGTTGACCTAAACCTAAGATTGGCACACATCCCAAGACTATAAATACATTTGCTAATCCTCATTAAAGGGGGGGACGCCAATTAATTACTCTCACCTAGAGAAAACACTTTACCTTTTTCCGCATTAATTACTCCTTAAACAAGTACTAACTTGACCGTCGGAGGCGGAGCTCCTACCACCCGGAGTCTCCGTTGTTTTGCAGGTACAGGCGCCCGGTTCCAGTCTCGGAATTGTAACTCTCCCGAAGGACATCAGAAAACCCCGAAACATTTTGGCGCCGTCTGTAGGGAGATTACTTTCGAGATGGCAACTAAGTCTGTACCGAATCCAGAAGAGAGGGGTCCAGAGGACGACCCTCAAGTCTACTCAGACTACGATACTGAGAATGAGGTTGAGGTTGAAACACACACGACCTCAGACGGGACCCTAAGGGCCCGACGCACCCATCACACCGAAAGGAAAGAACGGGTAGATTACCAAGCTGGAACCAGCAATCCAGCCGGATCACCGCCTGATCAGTTACAGGCGGCCGAAGGATCTGTCCCTATTACACGGAACGAACGCATGACCTTCATGATGGGGTTCAAGGGGGAGATCCAAGAATTAATTAGTAAGAAGACGTCTGCTCCCTCTAAGGAGCAGTCGGCCAGAAAACCCCCCACCCTAACTCTAGGAAGTAAGAGCCGCCTGTGATCGACTTAACAAAATATCGTTTTCCCTCACCAGGGAAGAGGAAGCCCATTCGTCATATACAAGTGGATGGGTCAAAGAGAACATACTCAGATGCTCGACTACTGCTAGAGCAGAAAAAGAATGACCGACTGTCAGAGTCGGCCTCCACTTCATACTTCCAAGACAGTCTGCACAATACCTCTATGAGGTATACTCAATCAAACTATGAGAGTCAGACAGACAGTACCTCCCGTCGGTCTGGATTTCATAAAGATCAAGTGGTACCAAACATGCCATACGTACCGCAACATTAATACTTCTTGCAGCCACCTCTATTTGGAGGATAGGCGGCAAAAAATGTCAATCCTTTGGACTGGAAATTACGGTTGCTAAGACTTGGAGAACAACCATCTGCCTTCTCTAAGGAAATTACAGAGGCCGCCCAGCCGACCAAAGTTAAGAATGTGCTAGTAGGCACCTATGATGGTACTACTAACCCTGAAGACCATTTGATGACGTTCACCAACCTAATGTACCTCCAAGGGTTGGATGATCCCACCTGGTGCAAGTGTTTCCTAGCGACTCTCAAAGGAATCGCACAACAATGGTTCGGTAACCTGTCGACTGGTTGTGTGAATAATTTCAGGACGCTTGCCTACTTATTCACCTCCAACTTTGCTATGAACATCCCTGCAAAGAAGATGACCCTTGATTTAGGGACCATTCAGTAGGGTGAGAAGGAGGGACTCCGTTCCTATATCAGGCGGTTCAACCTGATGAGGATTCAGATTCAAGGGCTGCCGGATGAGGTAGCCTATACTGATTTATTCAGAGGTGTTAAGGATGGGTCGACCTTCAAGTTCGACCTGGTCCGGAAAAGAGTTGCGACTCTTCAAGAAGCTTTGATTGAAGTTGAAGCCTATATACAGGCGACTGATCTCTATAATACTGGAAAGAAGTCGGATGGACGGAGGTCCGACAAAAAAGAAAGCCGACCAAAGCAGTCGGCCAATAAAGATGAGAAGAAAAGGAAAAAAGTCTGGGCGGCCGACTCCTCTAAACAGCCGGCCTAGAAAAAAAAGAGAGAGTTCAAACCATACTCTCTGAAGTATGCGTTCAACAAAGGATAGCCAAGCTATCCTCAAAGAAATCAAGAGCCGGATCTCAATTGAGAAGCCGGCCCCCATGAAGGGTTCTGCAAGCAATCGGAACCAGGACAAATTCTGCCATTATCATGAAGACGTTGGTCAGGAAACCGACGAATGTATCAGCCTCATGCGCTACCTGGACCGCCTGGCTGAACAAGGCGACCTTGACTCCTATGTCAAGAAGACCAAGGGGAACACTTCTTCAAAGAACAAGCAGTCGGCCAAAAAGAATCATCAGTCGGTCGACAGTTCTGACACTGATGACGCAGTCGTCTACACCATAGCAGGCGGCTTCTCAGGAGGCGGCCCCACTATTAGGGGCAATAAAGACAATATCAGGCGGCTAGATGTTAATTTCGTTCACCAAGAACGGACCGCCAAAAGTTCGTTCCCAGAGATTGTCATCACAGAAGAATATCTGGGAGGAGTTAAGGGGCCGCATGATGACCCCATTGTTATTGAGTGTAAGGTGGCCAACCAAAGAGTTGGCCGGATCCTCATAGATACTGGTAGCTCCTCTGATCTCATCAGTAGCAAGTGCTTGGCAAAGCTCAAGTACAAGACTGATTGCATACATCCGGTATCCCACCCTTTAGTAAGGTTTGGAGGAGGAGTCGTACACCCAGTAGGGCGAGTGGATCTACCCATCCGCCTGGGTGAGAAAGGGGAGGGCCGTCACATGGTGGTTCGGTTCTTAGTGGTTGAAGAACTCTCGGCCTATAACATGATCCTGGGACGACCCACCCTGAACAACTCTAAAGTTGTCATTATCCCATCTCTTATGCTGCTCAAATTCGAGAAGGATGATGGAACAGTCGGCTCCCTAAGGGGAGATCAGAAGATGGCTCGAGAGTGCTACCTCTCGGATATCAAACCCACCGTGGTGGCTGCTGGCCCAAGTGGTGAAAAAACAGACCTTGAACTTTTCAAGGAGGATCCGCCGGCTCAAAAAGCAGGCGGCAAGAAAAGAAAGGCTGCCCAATTGGGGGCCGAGAGAAAAGATAAAAGATAGCAATCACTGGCAGAGGAGCGGTCGGATGAATTCCGCCCTCAGCCGACTGGTGAGCATACGGATGTCATGTCCTGACCGAACAGTCAAGGTTGGGACGACTGCTCTTGAAATTTCGGGTGAAGATTTTCACCAACTTTTGAAGGAGTTCAAAGACATCTTTGCATTCGAAGTTCATGAAATGCCAGGCATCAGCCCTGACCTGGCGGTACATAAATTGGCTGTGGATCCGAAAAAGAAGCTGGTCAGGCAAAAGAAGCGGAACCATGGTGAAGAAAGGAGTCAGGCGGCAACCGCCGAGGTTAAAAGTTGCTTGACGCAGGGTTCATTCGACAATGTTACTTCCCGGACTAGGTTGCAAACGTTGTACTGGTAAAGAAGCCGAATGGTACCTGGCGAATGTGTGTGGATTATACTGACTTGAATAAGGCGTGCCCCAAAGATAGTTACCCTCTGCCCAAAATTGACAGTCTGGTCGACTCAACAGCCGGCCATGCTTTAATGAGCTTTATGGACTCCTACTCTGGCTTCCATCAGATTCCTTTGTGGAAGAAAGATCAGGAGAAGACGGCCTTCGTCACTGATCAAGGGCTATATTGTTACACGGTCATGCTGTTTGGTTTGAAGAACCCCCTGGTCACCTTCCAAAGAATGATAAATACGGTCTTCTTTGACCAAATTGGAAGAAACGTCGAGGCATACATTGATGACATGATTGTCAAGTCCAAGCTTCAGACAGACCATCTGGCGGACCTCCGAGAAACATTCACCACACTCAGGCGGCACCATGTCATGCTCAATCCCAAGAAGTGTGTTTTTGGAGTTGAGTCTGGAAATTTTTTCGGATTCCTCATCAATCAGAGAGGTATAGAGGCGAACCCTGAGAAGGTGCAGGCAGTCATTGACATGCAGTCGCCTCGCACCATCCGAGAGGTTCAGAAGTTAACAGGTTGTCTAGCGGCCTTGGGAAGATTTCTCAGCCGGTCAAGCGACAAGTGCCTTTACTTTTTTCAGGCAATCAAGAAGAAGGCAAGGTTTGAATGGGGGCCGGATGCTGAGGCGGCCTTCCAGAAACTGAAAGTTCATTTGCATTCCTTGCCAAGGCTGGTCAGTCCCTTGCCCAAAGAAGTGCTTTACATGTATCTGGCAGTGTCTGACCATGCTCTAAGTGCTGGTTCTCCTTGCTGAAAGAGATGGTTGCCAACTCCCGGTTTACTTTGTCAGCCATGTGCTGAAAAATGCCGAGTTGAGGTATCCCTTAGTGGAGAAATTCGGTCTTGCTCTCTTCATGGCCGTTAGAAAACTGAAGCCTTACTTCGTGGCGCATTTAGTCATCGTGTATACTGATCAACCGATCAAGCGGCCACTAACAACCATGGAGTCGTCAGGCCGAATGATCAAATGGGCCATAGAGATTCAGAGCCTGGAAATCACATTCGAGCCTAGGAAAGCAGTAAAGGGCCAAGCCTTTGCTGATTTTATTGTAGAAATGACTCGGCCCTCTGATTCTCAAATTCCAGACCAAGTCTGGAAGGTTTATGTGGACAAGAGCTCCACCTCAAATGGTTGTGGAGCAGGCGTCATATGTCAGTCGCCAGAGGGCGACAGGTATGAGTATGCTTTACGATTCAACTTTCAAGCCTCAAATAATGAGGCAGAATATGAAGCTTTACTAGCCGGTATCCGCATGTGCAAGGCGGCTGGGGCAAGAAAGATAGACGCCTGTTCTGATTCACAATTGATCGTGAGTCAATACAATGGCGAATACGAAGCAACTCATCCGGCCATGATCAAGTATTTACAGGCGGTACGACAAGCAGTCCGATCCCTTGAAGATATTCATCTGACTCAAGTACCAAGATCTGAAAACAACCAGGCGGATGCTCTTTCAAAGTTGGCATCCTCGGCCTCCTGTGATACCCCAAGAACTGTTTTCTGGGAGGTTATGGAGAGAAGAAGTATTGAAGAAGACCCTATTGGAATTCTGGATCGAAGTTCAACCTGGATGGACCCAATCAGGGCATACTTAACAGACGGCACTTTGCCGAATGATCATCACCAGGCGGCCTCATTGAAAAAGCGAGCGTCCAGTTTTGAGATGATAAAAGGGGAACTCCACAAGAGAGGGTACCTTCAACCCTTCTTGAAATGTGTTACCCCAGAAAAAGGACGAGAGGTCTTGGAAGATCTGCACTCTGGATACTGCGCCTCCCATAAAGGCGGCAGGTCGCTTGCTCAACGAGCAAGGCAGCAGGGTTACTTCTGGCCTACCTTAGAAGCAGACGCCATGGAATTGGTTAAAAAATGTGACAAGTGTCAAAGGTTTGGCAAATTAATTCACCGTCCGGCTACTGATCTCACTGCCATCCATAGCCCACTACCGTTTGCTAAGTGGGGCATGGATATCCTGGGTCCCTATACGCCGGCTACAGGCGGCAGGAAGTACATAATTGTTGCAGTCGACTACTTTACTAAATGGGTAGAGGCAGAGGCTGTTAAAGGAATCAAGACGAAAGATGTGATTTCCTTCATCTGGAAGAATTTCATCACTCAGTTTGGGGTGCCCATGTCTATGGTTTTTGATAATGGTCCCCAATTTGAGATGCCTATTCTGAAAAATTGGTTGGGAGACCAAGGCATCTCACACTGCTTTGCATCAGTCGGCCGTCCTCAAGAAAACGGCCAAGTAGAAGCTTTCAATAAAATCATCTCAGACGGTCTTAAGAAGAAGATTGAACGAGAAGGTGGCCTATGGGAAGACGAGCTACCACATGTTCTCTGGGCCATAAGGACGACTGAAAAAGGGTCGACTTGAGAAACTCCATTCCCCCTAACCTATGGTGCAGAAGTTGTTCTTCCAATTTAACACTACGAACCGACTCTTCGAGTAATGGTGTATGACGAAGAGGCGAACTGGGAGTCCATGCGCCTGGCATTGGACTCACTTCCAGAAAGAAGGGGCAATGCAGCCTTGCGCCATGAAATTTACCGCCTGAGAATGACCAGATCATATAACAAAATAGTACATAGGTGTCCACTCAAAGTGGGTGACTTTGTGCTAAGAAAAATGGAAGCCGTCGGTAGGGCTAATGAGTCGGGCAAGCTATCTCCCAATTGGGAGGGACCCTACCGAATTTATGAAGAAGTTCGAGACGGTACCTACCGCCTGGAAACACCAGACGGCCAATCCTTGCCTCGAACCTGGAATGTAGATAATCTCAAAAAGTATTATTTTTGAATGATGTAAATAGCCGAGAGCTATTAATAAAAGTTTGTTATTTCGCTTCATCTATTTTGTACTAAGAGGGGCATGCCTACTGGTAAAACAGTCGGTTACTCTCCATACTTTTTAAATTCGCATTCAATAAAGAGGGGCATGCCGCCTGTAGCTATACAACCGGCTACTCTGATCAGACCAATCGTCGAAATGATCAGACCAGGCGCTCAGCCAACTGATCTAACTTTTAAAAACTAATCCGACCTGTCCCAACAACATAGCAGGTGTCCAACGGCATCCATCCGGATGAAATTCGTCGCAGAGAGCAGCTCCCTTTTGGGTGGAACATTGTTCTATAAACTAATTACACGGCACCTATACGACTGTCCACAAAGACAACCACGTAGCCGTTTTTGAGACAAGGATAACTCTATCACTGATCCAATGAGTGTTAGCAGTTAACATCCGCATCGGATAACCGACTGTATTACTTGGGATAAGTACATCCGGTACCTCTTGAGTTAATAGCCAACAAACATTGGCGAATCAAGGGGTCCAGCCGGCCTCCGCCGCTTGGTACCTCTACTACTCAAACAGAAGTGACGGCGACTAAGTAACATCAATGTTAACTTATAGTCACTCCCTAAAACATGGTTCGAAATCTAAAAGGTTTTTGAATAGACCGCCTGTTTCTTAAACAGGAGTATTCAAACCCCTATTCTTACTAGGTTATCGCATCTTGAGTAAATAACCAACAAAATTGGTGAATCAAGGGGACTAGCCGGCCTACGCCGCTTGGTACCTCTACTACTCAAGTTTAAACATGACGAGTGAGTAACCTTCAAGATTACCCATAATCACTCCCATACTTAGCCAGGATTCAAAAGGTATGACGAGTCCACCTGCTTAGAGGTGGACCAGAGCTCTCGTACCCCAACCCTGCTGAGATGATTTCTCTTCAAACCAGACATGTTTGAAAAATTGGTTTACAGGTCGACTGCTTTTTGGATAAGCAAGGACTCAAGAACTTTATCTACTTTCCTTTCTCAAGTAAAATAAACCTAATGTATTCTCCAAAATGTGTTGGGGTCCGACTGAATAAATGGCCGACTGATCGCTTAACCTGGAACTAAGACAACCAGTCGTCCAAGGGCATAAGCAGCCCTCACATTGTACCTGTTCGCAACTATCGTCCATACAAAACAGTCGGTATGACACAAAAGATCCTCGACACTTAGCAAAAATTCGAAAAAATAAAGCAAAATGAAATTCGAAACCTGGATAAGCAAAGACGACCAAAAAGATGGTCGCTGAAATCATATAAATAGCCGACCATAAAGACCGGCAAAATATTCAAGACCCCGGCCCCCCGGCCGGGTAAAGAGATACAAAAACAAATGGCACGCAGGCCGAAGAAAAGTTGAACACAAAAAGCTTTAAGGATGTGGTAGGGTTTCGGTATTGTCCGCCGCCTGATCAACAAGAGGCGCCTGGTTCTGAGAGGCTTCCTTCTTGCTTGTTTCGGCATCAGGGGTCGCTTCTGTAGATGCACCTACCCCAATCGCCTGCAGGGCCACCACCTCTTCCTCCTCTTCTGAGCTGGACTCGGCCGCCTGGTCCTCCTCTGCCGCCTGCTTCATGATTTGCTGGTTGTACCTTTTAGTACAAGCAGCGAAATTCTTCTCCCAGGTGGCATAATGAGCTTTTGGAAAGAGAGCCATCCAGGTCATCCTCATGATTTGAGTAGAGTCCTCCATCAGGGCCTAGGCCAGCTCCATCTTCACTTTTTCGGCCTTGGCCGAAAGCTGATCAGTAAGGCTCTTCTCTTGCTGGACCAGGAGCTCTTTGACAGAAGCCAAGGATTTCTCCAAGGTCTCGAACTGAGTCATCTTCTGCTTAAGCGGCCTCAGCTCATCTTTGAGGCTCTTAACCGTCACCTCCAGCTCATTGTTCTTCTTTTTGGCCGCCTCCAACTCAGTACGAATATTGGCAGTGGCCTACGCCTGATAATAAAGAATATCAGTTGTCAAAAATTCATTTTGGGCAATTTGAAACATTGCCTTATCAACGTCAGAGGCGGCCATAGCTTTAGCAGCCTTTACCTCTTTGTTTTTGGCGTTGATCGGCCTACGAAGGCCGTGTACTCTCAACATGGTCTGAAAACAGGAAAAACAGGCGTCAGATTTGAGAAAAGCAGGCGGCAGGCAGAGAAATAAAGTTAAAAAATATTCTAAGTCTACCTCAGAAAGGAGACTCATGATGCCATCCAGGTCAAGGGTGCCGACTCCCTTGACCGCGTCCCTCTCCTCTTGAGGGACGGCCTTAATCATAGACTTGGCCATTTGGACCAAGTCTGGCTCTGAAGGGCCGCCTGCATAAAAAAAAGAGAAACATCAGAGACATGAAGAGAGTGATAAAGAAATAAGAAAGTCTAGCGGAGCAGGCTATACTTCTCGGCGACCGTGTCAGAACAGGTGGTGGGTTCCCGACACTTTGTGGGGTGGCCGGCTGCTTGTCAGCCGATTGATTCCTGATAGATCCAGGCGTACTCCCACCAGTTGGCTTTCGAACTTTCCAGTCCGGTTGGTGGGAGGATGAGGGTTTGGAAGTGCCCGTCTGCAAAAGAGACGAGTGGTCAATATTTATTAAGCAATCTTTCAAAGACGAATTTTAAGGATCGAAACTCACTTTGGGAGTCTCCTTGGCGGGATAATTAGAAACGGTCCGCAGCTGTTGCATTATGGAGGCTCGCAGCATAGCAGCCGCCTTCTTGGAAGCAGTAATTTGGTTCATAACTTCAACTACAAATGAGAACCACAAAAGTTAGAATATTTTGAAAACAAATCAAAATGAGGGGTATATACTTTTTCAAATGGTCGGCTACCTCTGGAGGACCGACCGCTAAGGCCACAAGCGGCCAGGAAAAACTCGTCATAGAGCCATTGAAACTCTGGGACGCAGTTTAGGGGCACCTGTTCTCGTAACCCAGTAGTAGAGTTTGCCCTAATCTCTACTTTAAAAAGCCCTCGGTCCAGGATCTCTTCCCTGGCCTTGAGGGGAATAAGCGGCATGCTGCGACTGCCTGCTAGAAGAGGCGGATCCTTGTTCCACCTATTGTAGCGTTTGTTCAGCAGGCGCTCGGGGCTGTAAATGATGAGGAAGGTGTTTCTCCAATCCTTCCATTTATTCTCTTTGCCCTTGGTCATAAGATAGCCCTTATGACTTGTTATTTGGTACTAGCCGGTACCGCTTGCTTAGGGGGTTCGGCTGAGGTAGTTCATATGGGCGAACGCCTCGAAATTCGACTCCACCCCATGCATCTCGCATCCGGCGACGTAGCCAAGAATGTTGAACCAAGAGTTCGGGGCTAATTGCCAAAGCCTCACCTCGTACCCATTGAGGATTTTCTAGACGGCCGGATGTAATGGGAAGCGCAATCCAGCCTTGATGGCCGCCTTATAACAGCTAAAACAGGCGTCCCCATAGCTGGTGCCCTCTGGCCAGACGACTGTGTCCTCGCCATCCGGCACGAATACTCGATAATTCGGACCCATCGTATGGTCCGAAAGAATGGTGTCTATGCGCTCTTTCATGGCCTTGATTCGGCCCTTGGGTACATGGCAGTAATAAGGAGTGTTCAACTCCCTATGAGAGGCGGATGGTTCCGACCAACCTTCCCCCTTTTCAGCAGCATGAGAATCTCTCACCTCATGCAAGCGATTGTGTCTCTCTTCCGAGCTTATGGACAGGCGGCTTAATGAGCTACAGCCAGACTCGCTATCAGTAGAGTCCGACTCTTCCCCATTTCCTGAAAGGGCCGACCCCTCTTCTTCTTCGGGGGTCGTCTGCTGACTAGCTAGGTCAACAGTAAAGTGAGAAGGAGTTATCTTAGCTCCCTCCTCAGAGCTCTCGGCTAAAGGGCCGCCTTGGGTCCCTGCGGTATCAGTCGGCTGGTCCGATGTTTCACTAATTGGAACCCGGAAAGAGGAGCCATCAGAGTTTTCTATTCTCTTGGTCTTTTTTGTTCTTGCCATACTGTCCTGCATAGATACAAAGACAGTTGGATTCCGGGACTTGCGCAAAGTTTGAATTACCGCAGGGCAGTCGGCACCTCTAGTCCTAGACTCAGCCGTCCCTGGTGACCGGCTGATTGCTAACCTAGGTCGTGCCGGATGCTTTTGAGGTCTCATTTTCAAAAAAGAAAAGAAAAAGTGCAAAAGCAGAAAGAATAAAAGAACAGACGGTTACCTAAAACTTAAGTTCTGAAAAAGCTTGATCGAAGTAGGCGCCTAGTAAAACAGTCGTCCTGGCAAGTCAGAAGTTGCAAAGTGTCAGAGCTCAAGTTCAGGGGTCCGAGAGTTCTCTTGAAAAGTTTGCAAATGTGAACAAAAGACTTGGTCAACATCTCTTTATATAGGGCAAAAGAGAATGTGAAGAGTCGCCTTCAAATTCAAAAAATGAGCGGGAAAAATGCTCGGCTCGTCATAGGGCGACTCCTGTAGCAGGCCGTCGCCTGTTACAGGCTAACACCTGTCACAGGTGACATGTGAACAGTCACATGCCACCTGTAAGGGGAAAATGATTAGGGGATTTTTCCCTAACCAATCATCGTCTGACAAATGGACCAATCAGGCCCTGCCATGTGTCCGTCACATGGGCCATTAGGAGTCTGCCACGTGTCAGGCATTGATCGGTCCACCATGGACCATTTGTGTCACGCCACGTGGCCTTCCCCATGCCAAGTGGGAAAACTGGCCACCTAGGCCCAAAGGCTTGTGGAAGCCCAATCAGTCCAAGGTTGACCTAAACCTAGGACTGGCACGCATCCCAAGACTATAAATACGTTTGCTAATCCTCATTAAAGGGGGGGACGCCAATTAATTACTCTCACCTAGAGAAAACACTTTACCTTTTTCTGCATTAATTACTCCTTAAACAAGTACTAACTTGACCGTCGGAGGCGAAGCTCCTACCACGCGGAGTCTTCGTTGTTTTGCAGGTACAGGCGCCCGGTTCCAGTCTCGGAATTGTAACTCTCCCGAAGGACATCAGAAAACCCCAAAACACCTATGTTTTTTTCTTTAGCTGTACCAGATGGTGATTGTGTTTCATGTGTCCGGTTTTGGAGGGGTGTTTGACTATGTTATTTTGGCCTTTTAGAATTCACTGCTTGTTTAATCTATACAGTATGGGTAGTTTAAGAACTTAAGATGTTTTATGTTTAAACTCCATATTTTTCGAGACATGATTATGCATCATTTTCTACATGAGAGGTCAGATTCACGGGATGAGTATTTTGATTGTGAAAACTATATTGCTTTTGGGATGAGTATTCTGTTAGTTGTCCTAATTGTTTCGAGAATGAAGAACAATTTGAAAGAATGTATGCTTATACAAGCAGTGGATTCTTCTGCCTAGTATGCGAGGGTCCGTTTACAGAAAGAAATATTTGGAGATGTATATGAGTTTAAACCTGTTGTTGCCTCTTCATGAAAATGTCTTTCAATTAGCTTGTAGAAGCCTTATTTTTTTTAGTGGAAAATATGAATCTAAAATCTTTGTTGGTTTTAAGCCTCTACATTTTTGGCATGTTGAAAACCTATTAGCTCAATTGGTCGAGCATCGTGTAATCACGGAATGTAGGTTATATACATATATACATATATATATATATATATGTATAGAAATAGGATCATATGAGACCACCCCTCTTATGTGAGAACCCTATTATATGTGAGGACATATTACAACCGTTGGATTAATTGCATCCAATGGCTACAATTTATCCCAATCAAATGTAATGTCAAATACAAACTTCCAGCGCTTTCGCTCTCCTCCTTCATTCGACGCTCCATTTTTCTTCCTCCTCCTTCAATTTCTCTGCTCAGCTCCCTTCTTACTACTCTCTTCCTTTGCTTTGATTCTTCATCAATTCTACTTCTAACTTCTTTGATTCTTTGACAAGGTAATTTTCGTTGATTTTAGTTTGATTTCGGTTGATTTTAGTTTGACTTTCATTGATTAAAGTTTGATTTTCTTTAATTAAAGTTTGATTTTCTTTGATTAAAGTTTGATTTTCGTTGATTTTAGTTTGATTACTTAATGTTTTTGTCAATTTTTTTTGCGATTTTTGGCGATTTTCGTGCGATTTTTGGGGATTTTCGAACTTATTAGTTGATTTTAGTTTTAATTTTGCTTCATTTGTTAATTTAGGGTTCTTTATAGTGTAATTCGAACTTTTATTTATAATTTTTGAGGTTATGAATGGTTATAGAGATTGATTTTGTAAATATTGGTACTTGCATTTCACTAATTTGTGCTTAAATTTTGATGCAAACTAAGTGTTTGACAATATTCCCCAATGAATCCTACTATTTTATCAATTTCAAATGTAGTACATATTTAATTGATGATCTTCTAATTTAATATTTACTAAGATTGTATTGAGTCTCGGCTTAGATCCCATGACCAATAACGTTGTACAAGAATTGAAAATCGAACCTAGCAAAGTTGTCTCAAGACTGATTTTGTTTTGGTGGGTATGGATGTGTGATTCTGGTGCTAAACAAGATTGATGGACAATCTTATGTAGTGAAGAAAGTCAAGCTTAGTGTAAACTTGGAAATTCGATATAATGATGTTGTCAGGTATTGTGAATCTTTTGGTTGATTGAATAGTATTAATACCGTAATCACACATCTAAAACTATAGTACATTAACAACTATTCTAATATTTTCTCAAACAATAAACTAGTTTACAAAAATAATATCATATAGTTTATTCTATCGTATACTCTAGCTTCTAGGTGTTGTGACATTTACAGCATCAATTTCTACGGTTGTATTGATTGTGGGTTGTCTTACATGTGTCTTTAAGTTTTGTTTCCTATTGATGTATGAGGCTTGTTATCCTCGTGGTGTCTCTGGCTAGTTTGGGTGTTAATTTGACCTTAGATAGTTGGATGCAAATATGTCAAGAACTTTTTTTTCTGCTGTATGCTTGTTAACTTTGTGATTATAAGACTAGACTTGTCTATAACCATTTAAGAATTTTCAAGCATGAAAGTGAGCTACATTAGACTGGTCACATTACAATATAATTTGGTCTTCAAAGTAAACATGGGCATAATATTACAGTGTATTTTACTATGTTTAGTTAAATATCTTTAGTTTAGCTAAATATCTAAATTGGATAACGGTTGAAAAGAGATTAGAAACCCAAGCCATTATTTCCTTGTCCTATCAGTCAGCTGATTCATTTGGAGCCTTAATATTTTGCTCATTTGTCAAATGAAAAATTATTTTTTGCTCATTTGTCAAATGAGCAAAAAAATCCAATGCTCCTTTGTCAAATGAGTAAACTATTTAATGCTCATTTGTCAAATGAGCAAATGATTCTTGCTCATTTTGTCAAATTAATGCTCATTTGTGAGTGTATTTGAATGTTTTAAATACGTTAGCCTACTAGCTCAATGGTAGAGCATTGTGCACATGCACAAAAGATGTGGGTTTGAATCCCACGTAGGTTCATTTAATTGTAAAAGTTTATATAGTTATAAATCATTTCAAACTAGTTTTTTGCTCATATAATTTAGTACGAATTTAATTTGTTTTTTTTTTTTGTATTAATTTCGTTTGTTTATAGAGATAACCTATATAGGAATTGAACCTACATCCCCTATGCATTTGCATAGTGCTCTACCAATTGAGCTAATAGGTTATATAATATGTTTTAAATCATTTTCTATGTTATAAATTTTTAATCAGTTCATTTGATAAATCAACAAAGAATTGTTTACTCATTTGATAAAATGAACAAAGAATTGTTGCTCATTTGATAAATGAGCAAAGATTTGTTTGTTCATTTTATCAAATGAGTAAACAATTCTTTGTTGATTTATCAAATGAACTAAAGATTTTTTTGCTCGTCTAATAAATGAGAAAAAAATTATGTGCTCAATTGATAAATAAGCAAATAATTGCTTGCTCATTTGACAAATGAGCAAGATCTTTTTGCTCATTTGACAAATGAGCAAGAATTATTTGATCATCTGACAAAATGAGCAAAGAATAATTTGCTCATTTGACAAAATGAGCAAAGAATAATTTGCTCATTTGACAAAATGAGCAAATAATTGCTTAGCTTGCTCAATTGATAATTTTTTTAATAGTCAATAATCATAGGTCATAATCAAGAAGTATTCACGAATTATATTTCTCTCCTCAGACTTATAGATTAGAAGAGACCAAGCATTCAATCCTAAACCATACACTAGAAAGAAACAATGCAAAAAAACCATGATAGCATAAAATATGAATTATAGACATTTATAACCTTAGTTCTTCTTAAAGCTCATAATTTGTCAGCCATGAGTTGACAATATGCATTTGACCCCTCTAAAGAAGTTAAACAAATTTGCAGTAAGTTAGCAACTTAAATATTTTTCATATGATATATTTCATTTGCACAAAAGATTTACTTTAAGTGGGCTTCCTGATGGCTTTCCTGTATTGAAACTCTCCTGCCTTGCTACCACTAACTAGATATTTACGATTAGTGGACCATGCAATGTTATCCAGAGTACCCAAATTTTGTGTCCTATAAAAGAAAAAACCAAAGTAGCTTAATGATACTAATAAAGAAAGACATAAGCAAATAGGAGTATCACACAAATGAAATACACACAAGAAAACAACACCATTATTAAGACACAAAAGCTCCCAATTCACTGAGCATTACTTCATTCACACATTCACAAACCTTTCTCCCCAAGTTTCCAAAATTTTGATAATAAAATCTTACTACTCATTTATCCTACACAAACATCTCTGTATAATGAACCAACAGACACAAGAACACAACACCATTAAATTTGCTACGGTTGCATAATGTACATGTCATTTCCAAAGTTCATTTTCCGCATCAAAAGTAACTGAAGCAATATCTACGAACTCTTTCAAAACAAATCATTGATAATAGAGTACCAAGTCACAAGATTTCTAACAAGCATTTTATCAAACACCTTGTATGCACTATCAGGATATTCATAAGTGTCATAAAAATGCCCCAATAACCCCTTTTAAACCAAGTTTTAATTGCATCACAATTACAGAAACAGTCACCTCCATCTCACGCGAACCAACAACAATAGCACATGTTCCATTTCTGCAAAAATTAATTTCCGAATGACTTGACACCAAAACGAGAACATTCAATAGGAAATTTAACAAAAACTAACAAAGATTAACATGCAATTAGAAAATGTTAACGAAAACCCTAAATTAAGAACAATCAAAGTCAAAAATCAAGCAAAAATTAGAATATCAAACTCGAATAACCAAAATTAAGAGCATTCATTCGAAATTTCAGAACACAAAAATCTAATGTTAGAACATCAAATTAAAAATTATACTAAAATAAATTAAGATCACTCAATTTGAAAATTTTAACGAAAATCTAAAAATAAAGAGCATGAAATTTGAAAATTACTAGCCAAAATTAAGAACATCACTTACTTGTTTATTGTTCAATGAAGCTTGTTGATTCTTGTTGTTACTGAAATCTGACATAAATTAAACGAATTTGTGTTCAAAATCCTTGAATCTCATTGAAATTGTGATTGGAGCTCATAAGTTCTTCTGCCTAGGTTCTTTTGATGAGCAGTAAGTAGTTTTCTATATAGGGGGAAAAGTTTGGTTTTATTACTATTTTGCCATTATAGAGGTGCGTTTGATGTGAGCCGTTGATGACGTTTGATCTTAAGGCCTAGATTTGTTCTCATATATTAGTAGTGTTCTCACATAAGGACCTGTTCTCACCGGATCCCGACCCTATATGTATATATACATATATATATATATACATATATATATATATGTATATATGTGTATATATATATATATGTGTATATATATATATATGTATATATATATATATGTATATATATATATATGTATGTATATATATATATTTATGTATATACATATATATATGTATCTACATATGTATGTGTTTCGGGGTTTTCTGATGTCCTGCGGGAGAGTTACAATTCCGAGACTGGAACCGGACGCCTGTACCTGCAAAAGCACGGACACTCCTGGTGGTGGGAGCTCCGCCTCCAACGGTCAAGTTAGTACTTGATTAAGGAATAATTAATGCGGAAATTAAAGTGATTGGGTCTCTCTAGGTGAGAGTGTTTAATGTATGTAATCTGCTTTTTTAGCGTGATCAGCATGTAATTCATGTAATTCATGTAATCCCCCTTAATGAGGATTAAGGGAGGTATTTATAACCTTGGGAAACGTGCCAATCCTAGGTTTAGGTTAACCTAGGGCTGATTGGGCTTCCCTCGGAAGTTGGGCCTGGGTGGCCGGTTTCTCCATTAGGCATGGAGTATGCCACGTGTCATGACATAATAGGTCCAAGGTGGACGAATAAGCGTGTGCCACGTGGCAAGCCCTGACAGTTCCAACTGGGGGACACTTGGCAGGACCTGATTGGCCCACGTGGCGCATTCCGATTGGTGGGAGCAAAATCCCCTAATCATTTGCCCCTCAAAGGTGGCACGTGACTGGTCACGTGTTACCTGTGACAGGTGTCGCACTGTAACAGGCGACGGCCTGCTACAGGTGTCACTCGGCGAAAGGCCGAGAGATTTTCCCGCCCAAATTATGAATTCTGGAAGTGACCCTTCGCCTTCTCACTTCGCCTATATAAGGGAGTGTTGACTTTAGTCATTTTCACACTTGAGAACTTTGTGAGAGAACATTCGGACCCCTGAACTTGCTCTGACATTTTGGACCCTTTCTGCCTACCGCCTGCTCTGACAAGCCGACTGCACAGGATTTTCAGAACTCCATCAACGTCACTCGTTCAGGTAACCGTCGGTTCTCTTACTCTTAATTTTCTCTTTATTTTATTCTTTTTTGAAATGGCACCACGGAAGCACACGACACGACCTAGGTTAGTGATCAGCCGGTCACCGGGGACGGCTGAATCTAGGACTAGGAGTGCCGCCTGCCCTTTTCTGGACCCATCTTTGCCCTTTATACAAAGTCCGACTGTATCTGTGTCTATGCAAAGTATGATGGCCAGAACAAAAAAGACTGCCAGGATCTCAAACTCAGACGGCTCCTCCCACAGGGTGCCGATTAGTGAAACATCTGACCAGGCGCCAGATGTGGAAGTGAAACAAAGCGGCTTGAAAGCCGACAGTTCTGAGGGAGGAGTCAAGGTGACCCCTTCCCATTTTACAGTTGACAATTCTACATTCTCTCCTGCTCCTTTTGAAGGAGAGGAGGCGGGCCCCTCCGGGAGAGGGGAGGAGTCGTCCTCTTCGGACTCGTCAGAGGACGATTCCGAGTCTAGCTCTTCTGGCCATGCTTCTCTGGACACAGAAGAGAAAAACAGTCGCCTGCAAGAGGCGAGGCTTTCTCACGCAGTTGAGAAGGGGGACGATTGGGCGGAGCCATCCGCCTCTCACCGAGAGCAAAATACCCCCTACTACTGCACGGTACCTCGGGGCCGGATCACGGCCATGCAAGAGAAAGTGGAGAGCTTTATCGCAAACCACACAATGGGCCCCGGCTTTTTAGTGTTTGTGTCGGATCCAGAAGACACAGTCGTCTGACCGGCTGGTACCAGTTATGATAGCGCCTGCTTTGGCTGCTACGAGGCGGCCATCAAGGCTGGGTTGCGCTTCCCATTACATCCGGCTGTTCAGCGGATCTTGGATGGGTATGAGTTGGGGTTATGGCAGTTAGCCCCGAACTCCTAGGTCAACGTACTCGTCTATGTGGCCGGGTGCGAACTTACGGGGTGGAGCCGAGCTTCGAGGCTTTCGCCCACATGAACTACCTCAGCCGGACCCCTAAGGCAGGCGGTACCGGCTGGTATCAATTGACGAGCCACAGGGGCTACCTCATGACGAGAGGTAAAGCAAACAAATGAAAGGACTGACGGTGCACCTTCTTCATCATTGAGAGTTCAGACACAGAGCTGAACAAGCGCTTCAACAGGTGGAACAGGAATCCGCCCCTTCTTGCAGGCGGCCGTAGCATGCCGCCTGTTCCCCCCAAGGCTAAGAAAGAGATTCTAGATAAAGGACTCTTTAAAGTAGAGTCGAAGGTGAACTCTACTTCAGGGGTACGAGAGCAAGTACCCCTGCACTGCGTCCCGAGCTTCAAATGGCTCTACGACGAGTACTTTTTGGCCGCCTGTGGCCTCAGCAGTCAGTGCTCAAGAGGTAGTCGGCCTGTCGAATACTCTGTTGTTCCATACATTTCTTGTTATCTTTTATTAACTTTGCTGTTTGTTTTTGCAGCTAACGCCATGAGCAAAATCACCGCCTCCAAGACTGCGGCGGCCATGTTGCGGGCCTCCATCATGCAACAAGCTTTAACCGACTCCCCCAAGAAGGGGGCACCCTTGGTGAGCTCCGAATCTTTCACCCTCTTTTTGGAGTTGTGTTTATGCATATACTGACTTTTTTTCTTCTTTTTTAGGCGGGTGCTCCAAGAGCTTCATCTTCCCAACAGCCGGACCCCAAGGCCCGGAGGACGACTGTTGGGAGCTCTCCTGGTTCTGCCAGGAAACATGTGGCGGCTGAGAAACAGCCGGCCACTTCTTCTAAAACTCCAGCTGGGCCGCCTAGAAGTATGAAGTTGTCTTTGTAAATTTTAGACTTGCTCCCTTTTTTACTAGGTCTAATCCGTTTGTTTATGCTTGATGCAGCCGGCCCTCAGGAGCCTGACTTGGTCGAGGAGGCCAAGTCTATGATCAAGGCCGTTCCTCCAGCTGAAAGGGAGGCGGTCAGGGGTGTCGCACCCTTGACCTAGACGGGATTGCAGGGGTCCTTGCTGAGGTATACATCATACTTTTGAGTATTTGAATTCCAGGTCGCCTGTTTTCTTTTTGTTTGGAAACTGACGCCTGTTCCTTTTTACTTAGGCCCTGCTCTGAGTGAACTACCTTCGCAAGCCGCTTGACCGGAAGAACAAAGAGGTAAAGGCTGCAAAAGCTATGGTCGCCTCTGACTGTGATAAGGCAATGTTTCAAATTGCCCAAAATGAAGTTCTGACCATTAATATTCTTTATTATCAGGCGCAGGCTACCGCCGCTATCCGGGCTCAGTTAGAGGCGGCCCAGAAGAGGAATAGCGAGCTGGAGGCGACCATCAACAATCTTAAGGCCGAGCTGAGACCACTTCGCCAAAAGATGTCCTCATACGAAGCCTTGGAGAAATCCTTGGCCAACGTAAAGGAACGCCTGGTGACCCAGGAGAAGAGTCTTACTCAGGAGCTCTCGGAAAAGGCCGAGCAAAAAAAGAAAGAGCTGGTCCGGGAGATGATGGAAGACTCTGCTCAAATCCAGCGCATGACTTGGGGCCGCCTCTTCCCCAATGCCGACTTTGCCTCATGGGAAAAAACGTACCGCCAGTGTTCTGATAGATATAATCAAGAGATCCTGGCGGCTGCTGAGGAAGAGGCGTTGGAGGACGCGTTGGAGGAGGAGGAGCAGCCGGTAGTGGCGCTTGTGCCGCTTGGGGGTAATGCATCAAAAAAGGATGCAGCTGAAGCCGAGTCCAGCAAGAAGAGTGCTGACCAGGCGGCAGCTGCTAATATTGAAGATCTGCCCCCTTCTTAAGCTTTATGTCTTCTTTCCACGGCCTGCGTGCCGTTTGTTTGTATTTACCCGGCCAGGGGGCCGGGGCTCTGAATATTTTGCCGGTCTTTAATGACCGGCTTCTTTTTAATGAATTTTTTTGTTTTGCTTGCTTCAAATTTGTTTAAGTATTGAATATTCTGATATCCAATTGTACACTACCGACTGTTTTACATGGCCGATAGTTGCAGACAGGTACGGATAGTTAGTCACGCCGCCTATGCCCCTGGACGACTGGTTGTATGTTTCCAGGCTAGACGATCAGTCGGCCATTTATCCAATCGATATTCGAACCATTTTAAAGACTGGATTCCCTTTAGGCAGGCGGTCCTGTCATTTGTAAAATTAACCAAGTAGGAAAGTGGTCTGACCAAGTAAACATGATTGTTACCTAGTTGCCAAGTAACTGAGTAGTAGAGGTATCAAGCGGTGGGTACCGGTTGTTCCCCTTTATTCGCCAATGTTTGTTGGCTTTTAACTCATAAGTTGTTAACCTAGCAGGAGTAGTGGTTGAGAGCCCCTGTTTGCTAAAAACAGGCGGACGACTCATACCTTTTAGGCTCCATACTAAGTTTGAGGGAGTGACTAAAGTTAACATAGGAGTTACTTAGTCTCCGTCACACTCTAGCTTGAGTAGTAGAGGTACCAGGCGGCGGAGGCCGGCTGATCCCCTTGATTCGCCAATGTTTGTTGGCTATTAACCCGAGTGGTTACCTAGTAGGAATAGGGGTTTGAGTGCCCCTGTTTGCCAAAAAACAGGCGGTCTACTCAAACCTTTTAGGTTCCATACCAAGTTTGAGGGAGTGACTATGAGTTAACGTTGGTGTTACTCAGTCGCCGTCACTCTTGCTTGAGAAGTAGAGGTACCAGGCGGCGGAGGCCGGCTAGACCCCTTGATTCGCCAATGTTTGTTGGCTATTAACTCAAGAGGTACCCCCTGCATTTATCCCAAGTAATACAGGCGGTCATCTGACTCAGATGTCAACTACTACCACTGGTTTGGTTAGTGATACAGTTATCCTTGTCTCAAAAACGGCTACGTGGTTGCCCTTGGGGGCAGTCGTATAGGTGCCGTGTAATTAGTTTATAGAGCAATGTTCCACACAAAAGGGAGCTGCTCTCTGCGACGAATTTCATCCGGAGGGATGCCGCCGGACGCCTGCTATGATGTTGGGACAAGTCGTATTAGTTTTGAAGATTGGATCAGTTGGCTGGGCGCCTGGTCTGATCATTCGGCCTGTGGCCTTGGTTATTTCTTGGTGAACGTAGGTGCTAAGTAAAAGGAGGGTAGCCGCCTGTTTAGGCACAGGGTCGGCCATGCCCTGATCATTTTTAGTTAAGTATAAGGGGGGGGGGGTTGCTGTGTGTTTGGAACCAGTCGGCCCTCTTCTATGGAGAGTAGCCGACTATATGTCCAGACGGCATGCCCTTATGGTGAGAAACTCAATGGAGAGTAGCCGTCTGTAAAGGTACAGACGGCATGCCCCTCTGAAGATAGAGTGAAATACTCAATGGAGAGTAGCCGACTGTAAAGGTACAGACGGCATGCCCCTCTGAAGATAGAGTAAAATACTCAATGGAGAGTAGCCGACTGTAAAGGTACAGGCGGCATGCCCCTCTTAAATATGAATAAAAATTAAACTTGGAGAGTAGCCGACTGTTTGTTAGTAGGCATGTCCCTCTTAGTACAAAATTGAATATCAAGTATGCAAACTTTTATTAAGTAGCCCTTGACTATTTACATCATTCAAAAGAAATATTTCTTAAGATTATCTACATTCCAGGTTCGAGGCAACGGTTGTCCGTCTGGTGTTCCCAGACGGTAGGTACCGTCCCTGACCTCTTCACAGATTCGGTAGGGTCCTTCCCAGTTGGGAGTTAGTTTGCCAGACTCATTAGCCCTACCAACTGCTTCCATTTTTCTAAGTACAAAGTCCCCCACTTTGAGTGGACGCCTGTGTACTTTTTTGTTGTATGATCTAGTCATTCTCAGGCGGTAAATTTCATGGCGCAAGACAACATTGCCCCTCCTTTCAGGAAGTGAGTCTAATGCCAGGCGCATGGCTTCCCAGTTTGCCTCTTCGTCATATAGCATTACTCGAAGAGTCGGCTCGTAGTGTTCTATTGGAAGAACAGCTTCCGCACCATAAGTTAGGAGGAATGGAGTTTCTCCAGTCGCCCCTTTTTCAGTCGTCCTAATGGCCCAGAGAACATGTGGTAGTTCATCCGCCCATAGGCCGCCTGCTCGTTCAATCTTTTTCTTGAGACCGTCTGAGATGATTTTATTAAAGGCTTCTACCTGGCCGTTTGCTTGTGGACGGCCGACAGATGCAAAGTAGTGTGCAATTCCTTGGTCACCCAACCAGCTTTTGAGAACAGACGTCTCAAATTGGGGACCATTATCAAAAACCATAGACATGGGAACCCCAAACCGAGTGATGACATTTTTCCAAATGAATGAAATTACATCCTTCGTCTTGATTCCCTTTACAGCCTCCAACTCTACCCATTTAGTGAAGTAGTCAACGGCAACAAGTATGTACCTCCTTCCGCCTGTAGCAGGCGTATATGGACCCAGAATATCCATGCCCCACTTAGAAAACGGTAGTGGGCTATGAATGGTAGTGAGGTCAGTAGCCGGACGGTGAATTAGCTTGCCAAACCTTTGGCACTTGTCACATTTTTTCACCATCTCCATTGCATCTGCTTCTAAAGTAGGCCAAAAGTAGCCCTGCCGCCTTGCCCGTTGAGCAAGCGTCCTACCGCCTATATGAGAAGCACAGTAACCAGAGTGAAGATCGTCTAGTATCTCTCGTCCCTTTTCTGGAGTAACACACTTTAAGAAGGGTTGAAGGTACCCCTTTTTGTGAAGTTCTCCCTTTATTATTTCAAAACTGGTTGCTCGTTTTTTCAGTGCTGCCTCCTGTTGATGATCATCCGGTAGGGTACCGTTTGTCAGATATGCCCTGATTGGATTCATCCAGGTTGAGCTTCTGTCTAGGAATGCAATAAGTTCTTCCTCAATGCTTCTCCTAACCATTACTTCCCAAAAAACAGTTCGAGGAGTATCACAGGAGGCGGATGATGCTAATTTCGAAAGTGCATCCGCCTGGTTGTTTTCTGATCTCGGCACTTGGGTCAGATGGAAATCCTCAAGGGAGCCGACTGCTTGTCGGACCGCCTGTAAATACTTGATCATGGCCGGATGGGTTGCTTCGTATTCGCCATTGTACTGACTCACTATCAATTGTGAATCGGAACAGGCGTCTATTTTTCTTGCCCCTGCCGCCTTGCACATGCGGATTCCGGCTAGTAAAGCTTCATATTCTGCCTCATTGTTTGAGGCCTGAAAACTGAAGCGTAGAGCATACTCGTACTTGTCGCCCTCTGGCGACTGACATATGACGCCTGCTCCACAACCATTTGAAGTAGAGCTTCCATCCACATATACCTTCCAGACTTGGTCTGGAACTTGAGAGTCAGGAGGACGAATCATCTCAACAATAAAGTCAGCAAAGGCTTGCCCCTTCACTGCTTTTCTAGGCTCGAAAGTAACTTCGAGGCTCTGTATTTCTATGGCCCATTTGATCATTCGACCTGACGACTCCATGATGGTCAGTGGCCGCTTGATAGGTTGGTCTGTATACACGACGACTGCGTGTGCCAAAAAGTAGGGCTTCTATTTTTTAACAGCCATGAAGAGTGCAAGACCAAATATCTCCACTAAGGGATACCTCAACTCGGCATTTTTCAGTACATGACTGACAAATTAGACCGGTAGCTGACAGCCGTCCCTTTCAGCAAGGAGAACAGCGCTTAACGCATGATCAGAGACGGCCAGGTACATGTAGAGTACTTCTTTGGGCAAAGGGCTGACCAGCCTCGGCAAGGAATGCAAGTGAACTTTCAATTTCTGGAAGGCCGCCTCAGCATCCGGCCCCCCATTCAAACCTTGCCTTTTTCTTAATTGCCTGGAAAAAGTATAGGCATTTGTCTCCTGATCGGCTTAGAAATCTTTCCAAGGCCGCCAGACAACCTGTTAACTTATGAACCTCTCGGATGGTACGAGGCGACTGCATGTCAATGACCGCCTACACCTTCTCAGGGTTCGCCTCTATTCCTCTCTAATTGATAAGGAATCCGAGAAATTTCCCAGACTCAACTCCAAAGACACATTTCTTGGGATTGAGCATGACATGGTGCCGCCTGAGTGTGGCGAAAGTTTCTCGGAGGTCCGACAGATGATCTTTCTGAAGTTTAGACTTGACAATCATATCATCAATATATGCCTCGACATTTCTCCCAATTTGATCAAAGAACACAGTGTTTATCATTCGCTGGAAAGTGGCTGGGGCATTCTTTAGACCAAACGGCATGACCGTGTAACAGTATAACCCCTGATCAGTGACGAAGGCCGTCTTCTCCTGATCTTTCTTCCATAAAGGAATTTGATGGAAACCAGAGTAGGCGTCCATAAAGCTCATCAAAGCATGGCCGGCTGTTGAGTCGACCAGGTTATCAATTTTAGGAAGAGGGTAACTGTCTTTGGGGCACGCCTTGTTTAAGTCTGTGTAGTCTACACACATTCGCCAGGTGCCATTCGGCTTTTTAACAAGCACCACATTTGCAACCCAGTCTGGGAAGTAACATTGCCGAATGAACCCTGCATCAAGTAATTTTTTAACTTCGGCGGCTACCGCCTGACTTCTTTCTTCGCCATGGTTCCGCTTCTTCTGCCGTATCGGCTTCTTTTTCGGATCCACGGCCAGTTTATGTACCGCCAGATCAGGACTAATGCCTGGCATTTCATGGACTTCGAATGCAAAGATGTCCTTGTATTCTTTCAATAGTTTGTGAAAGTCGTCACCAAGGTCTCTCAGAGCAGTCGTCCCAACTTTGACTGTTCGCTCAGGACGTGAGTCGTCTAAGATCAAGTCCGTATGCTCACCAGCCGGCTGAGGGCGGAATTCATCCGACCGCTCCTCTGCCAATGATTGCTATTTTTTGTCTTTTCTTGCGGCCCCTGTCTGGGATGCCTTTCTCTTCTTGCCGCCTGCTTCTTGAACAGGTGCACTCTCCTTGACATTGTCAAGGTCTGTTTTTCCACCACTTGACCCAGTGGCCATAACAGTGGGCTTGACATCCGAGAGATAGCACTCTCGGGCCATCTTCTGATCTCCCCTTAGGGACCCGACTGTTCCATTATCCCTCTCAAACTTGAGCAACATAAGAGATGGGATTATAACAGCCTTGGAATTATTCAGGGTTGGTCGTCCCAGAATCATGTTGTAGGCCGAGAGTTCTTCTACTACCAGGAACCGGACTACCATGTGTCGTCCTTCCCCTTTTTCGCCCAGGCGGATGGGTAAATCCACTCGTCCCAGTGGGTGGACGACTCCTCCTCCAAACCCTACTAAAGGGTGGGATGCCGGATGTATGCAATTAGTCTGATATTTTAGTTTCGACAGACATTTTCTACTGATGAGATCTGAGGAGCTTCCGGTATCTATGAGGATTCGGCCAACTCTCTGGTTGGCCACTTTACATTCAATAACGATAGGGTCGTCATGCGGCCCTCTTACCCCTCCTAGATCTTCTTCAGTGATGACAATCTCAGGAAATGAATATTTGGAGGGCCGTTCTTGGTGAACGGAATTTACATCTAACCGTCTGATGTTGTCTTTGTTGCCCCTAATAGTGGGGCCGCCTCCTGAGAAGCCGCCTGCAATGGTGTAGACGACTGCATCATCTGTATCGGAGTTGTCGGCCTGTTGATTCTTTTTGGCCGACTGCTTCTTTGAGGAAGTGTTCCCCGTAGATTTCTTGACATAAATGTCAAGATCACCTTGCTCAGCCAGGCGGTCTAGATACCGCATGAGACTGATGCAATCATTGGTGTGATGACCAACATCTTCATGATAAGCACATAATTTTTCTTGGTTCCGGTTGTTTGCAGAACCCTTCATGGGGACCGGCTTCTCAATTGAGATCCGTCCCTTGATTTCCTTTAGGATAAATTGGCTATCCTTGTTAAACGCATACTTTGGGGAGTATGGTTTGAATTCTTTTTCTTTTTCAGGGCCGGCTGTTTAGAGGAATCAGCCGCCCAGACCTCTTTTCTCTTCTCGTCTTTGTTTGACGACTGTTTCTGTCGTCCTTCTCTTTTGTCGAACCTTTTCCCGTCCGACAGTTTTACCGTACTACAAAGATCAGTCGCCTGTATATAGGCTTCCGCTTCAATCAAGGCCTCTTGAAGAGTCGCCACCCTCTTTCGGACCAAATCAAATTTGAAGGTCGACCCGTCTTTGAGACCTTTGAAAAAGTCAGTATAGGCTACTTCATCCGGTAACCCTTGAGTCTGTATTCTCATCAGGTTAAACCGCCTGATGTAAGAACGAAGCCCCTCCTTCTCGCCCTGCTGAATTGTTCCTAAATCAAGGGTCGTCTTCTTCGCAGGGATGTTCATGGCGAAGTTGGAGGTGAATAAATAAGCAAGCGTCTTGAAGCTATTTACACAACCAGTCGACAGGTTGCCGAACCATTGTTGTGCGATTCCTTTGAGAGTCGCTGGGAAACACTTGCACCAAGTGGGATCATCCAACCCTTGAAGGTACATCAGGTTGGTGAAGGCCATAAGATGGTCTTCTGGGTTAGTAGTGCCGTCATAGGCGCCTACTAATACATTTTTCACTTTGGCCGGCCGAGCGGCTTCAGTAATTTCCTTAGAGAAGGCCGACGGCTGTTCACCAAGTCTAAGCAACCGTAGCTGTCAGTCCATAGGTTGGACATTTTTTGCTGCATGTCCACCAAACGGAGGTGGCTGTAAAAAATACTGTTGTTGCGGCACAAACGGTAAGTTTGGTACCACCTGGTCGCTATGAAAGCCGGACTGACGGGAGGTGCCGCCTGACTGACTCTCATGATACGACTGAGTATGCCTCATTGAGGTATTTCGCAGACTGTCTTGGAAGTTTGAAGTAGAGGCCGACGCTGACAATCGGTCACTCTTCTTCTGCTCTAGCAGTAGCCGAGCGTCTGTGTATGATTTCCTCGACCCATCCGCCTGAATATGACGAACAGGTTTCCTATTTCCTGGAGTAGGAAAACGGTATTTTGTTAAATCAAGGGCAGTCGGCTCCCGCTTCCTATATTTAGGATGAGGAGTCGCCTCTCGCCCTTGAACTGGCTTCCTCTTCAGTGAAGTGGAGGGTTTCTTAGCCGACTGCTCCTTGTCAAGAGCAGGCGGCTTCTTGTTGATCAACTCTTGAATTTCTCCCTTGAAGTCCCTCATGAAGGTCATGAGTTCACTCCTTGTGATGGGAGCAGACCCATCAGTCGGCTGTTTCCGAACAGGCGGTGTGCCTGCTGGCTCGCTTCCTGTATGAAGATGTTCCCGTTCCCTCCTTTCGGTATGACGGGTACGTCGGGCCCTTAGGGTCCCGTCTGAAGCTGTGTGAGCTTCAACTTCAAATTCATTCTCAGTATCGTGGTCCGACTGAACTTGAGGGTCGTCTAGGGGACGCCTCTCTTTAGGAGTCGGTACAGACTTGGATGCCATCTCAGAAGTACTCTCCCCACAGACGGCGCCAAATGTTTCGGGGTTTTCTGATGTCCTGCGGGAGAGTTACAATTCCGAGACTGGAACCGGACGCCTGTACCTGCAAAACAACGGAGACTCCTGGTGGTGGGAGCTCCGCCTCCAACGGTCAAGTTAGTACTTGATTAAGGAATAATTAATGCGGAAATTAAAGTGATTGGGTCTCTCTAGGTGAGAGTGTTTAATGTATGTAATTTGCTTTTTTAGCGTGATCAGCATGTAATTCATGTAATCCCCCTTAATGAGGATTAAGGGAGGTATTTATAACCTTGGGAAACGTGTCAATCCTAGGTTTAGGTTAACCTAGGGCTGATTGGGCTTCCCTCGGAAGTTGGGCCTGGGTGGCCGGTTTCTCCATTAGGCATGGAGTATGCCACGTGTCATGACATAATAGGTCCAAGGTGGACGAATAAGCGTGTGCCACGTGGAAAACCCTGACAGTTCCAACTGGGGGACACTTGGCAGGACCTGATTGGCCCACGTGGCGCATTCCGATTGGTGGGAGCAAAATCCCCTAATCAGTATGTATATATATATATGTATGTATATATATATGTATATATATATGTATATATGTATATATATATATACATATATATGTATACATATATATATGTATACATATATATATATGTATATGTATATATATATATACATATATATATATATATATATATGTATAGGATCGGGATCCGGTGAGAACATGTCCTTGTGTGAGAACACTACTAATATATGAGAACAAATCTATGCCTTAGGATCAAATTTCATCAACGACTCACATCAAACGACCTCCATATCCATTTCGTCCTCTCCATTTCCAACTCTTTCCAGGTACTTCCTTTCTCCCTCCTCTCTATTTCCGCCATTTTTGGACCTCAAGCTTTTTTGCAAGCTTTTATACTAACAACATTAGAGCTTATTATATAGACGGAAGGGTACAATGGTCCGAAACCGACCACAAATTTGGTCGCTGACTGGGTCTCTGTCAACAACAATGTCGCTCGTAGCTTGCGAATTTATGTCGCGGTTTCTCTCTCCTCGCCGTCCTCTTCAATCGTATTGTTTCCGGCATTGCTCCCGTTGCCTATGCCAGTAGGTCAGTAATTTGACCGGCGAATTTCTTGAGATTGTGGTTTGATTTAATTGTTTTGCCTGTTGATTTCATTGTATTATCGCTTTGATTTTCGAATTTAGATGATCAATTATTATCTGGAATTTGTATTTTTGTTGTTGTTGCTACGAAAAATTCCACCTGAGATAAATTAGGGTACATGCAGTTTGATAATTGCTGCAGATGATATCGAATATTTGTTGTTTAATCATGTTTCTGATTATTGCATGAATGAATTGTATTATGCTGTAATTGATAGGACTAGTTTTTAAAGTTAAATATTGGTATTTTAGTTGATAATTGAAGGCATTTCAATGGTGAAGGTTATGAGAATAATTGAAGGCATTTCAATGGTGAAGGTTATGAGATGGTACTACCTAGCTTAGAATGTTGTGGAAAATCGTTCCTAACGTCCTATTTGGAACCGAAAACCAAAAATTTGATCTACGGAGAGTTGTGAATTGTGAGTTTTTATAGGAAGACTACAAGCTGTGCAAGTATACTATAATACTGCTAGCATCTGGAAAATTTTGCAAGTATATGTGAGTTACGTCATAAGTTACGTACTTATTTTGAAGGATTCTGTGATGCTGTATGGCACATTGGCATGAGCTAATAACAACCTAGTGCTCTTAAGAATAAGAAATTTCCATCAATGATGTTTGTTAATTGTCAATATCTTCTTCCTGATACGGTAAAAATGATGCATAGCTTGCATGCATTTAGTTTTTTCTGTTTTGAATGCATTCCATTATACTAGACATTTTAATCTATACTTATAAATATGTGTTTGCAGCTCACAGTGAAGGCCAGATCTGTTGGCTCTTGGATTGGCTGTTACACTGGATAGATGCAGTAGCAAGATCTAACAATCTACTATGTACAGGTTATGTAGAGGCCCAACAGTAGACTTGGAAGAGTTGCCACTTCTGCCATTGAGGTGTTTGTTGATGAGGAATGTTCAGGGTAAGTATTGATTATGCATTTTAGTAAAGTGAATGTAAGTTGTATAAATTTTACTAAATAAGTTCTTCAAAGAATTGTAACATGATCAAATACATCATTTTTAAATTGTAACATGAGAAAATTGCAACTCTTAGTTCTTAAATTTACAGTTTGTTGATTGCATGAGAAACCTATAACTCCCTGATAGGCTGGCGATTTATTTTTCACTATCTCGTACAAATTGCAACAAACTGGTGATTTTCAAAGCATTACAAGTTCCCAATTGAAGGACAGGGAAGAGGTTAACCTCAAAAGGTATGTTTTCCCAAACTGTTATTGAAGTGTTATTGATTTGGCATTCCAAATTACAACAAAAATACTATCTTGCAGAGAAACTGAATTACTTAAGGAAAACCCACTGCGTAACTTTCCTGCCAGCAGTTTCCCTCGATGATTCCATTCCTATACGGTTCCAGTCTATGCTCTCAATCTTTGGAGAATCTGGAGAAGGGAACAATAATTTTCCTAGAGCAGTTCCATTTTTAAGGGTGAAATCTTGCATCTTTTTCCTCTTTGTATAACACATGTCTACATCATACGACATAAACAATCTCTATGGTTTGTTTTTAAAATTCAAATAATGTTGTAATGTGCAACAAATACAGTTTGTACCAAGGCTTTGTATTCAATCTTTCTTGTTACCAAGAAAAATCACAAGGATACTAATTTGGTTTGAAAATCACAAAATCTATACTGTTGTTGCTTGTTTGCAAAACAACCATGGAATGCAAGATTGTAATTCATTTTCTTAGATTTTGATTTTCTTATGTTACTGCTTGTCAAATGAGAATAGCAAACTTCCTACATATTTCCAATTCCATATAACAAATTGCAGGCTTTATTATGAGGATCAAGAGGATGTTCATATGCGCTAGCTCAAGTACTCAACTAACCATAATATTTGCATCTAAATGTTGTATTATGGCAAGTCTGAACTGCCATTTTTGCCACCAAATACACAGGTATGCTCCGTCTTATTGTCTAATGATAATGTACCTTAGGGCTTGAATAATTTAGGTGCAATCAATAGGTGTATGTCAGTAGTGATCATGATTAGGGAAGAGCCCTTTTTGTATAGGTTTTCTGGAACATTTCATTTATGTGTAGCAAGACTCCTGCAAATCCATAGGAACACTAAATAGTCCACAGGTCCATATGTCCAAGTATTATTGGTGTTTTGATTGTGTTTCCTACCATTGTTGTTCTGATATAATTCAATAACTTCTCTGGTTAGATTGATTATAAAACCTATTAGCTCAATTGGTAGAGCACTATGCAAATGCATAGGGGATTTAGGTTCAATTCCTACATAGGTTATCTTTATAAACCAAATTAATTAAAAAAAAAATGAAATTCGTACTAACTATATGAGCAAAAAAAAGGTTTGAAATGATTTATAACTATATAAACTTTGTTACAATTAATTTGTCATACAAACTTGTGTCTCCACATTACATAAATAAACCTACATGGGATTCGAACCCACATCTTTTGTGCATTTGCACAATGCTCTACCCTTGAGCTAGTAGGCTAACGTATTTAAAATATTGAAACACACTCACAAATGAGCATTAATTTGACAAAATGAGCAAGAATCATTTGCTCATTTGAAAAATGAGCATTAAATAGTTTGCTCATTTGACAAAGGAGCATTGAATGGTTTTGCTCATTTGACAAATGAGCAAAAAATAATTGCTCATTTGACAATTGAACAAAAAAATTAATTGCTCATTTGACAAATGAGCAAATAATTAATTGCTCATTTGACAAATTAGCAAATAATTAATTGCTCATTCGACAAATGAGCATTAAATAGTTTGCTCATTTGACAAAGGAGCATTGAATTTTTTTGCTCATTTGACAAATGAGTTGCTCATTTGACAAATGAGCAACTAATTATTGTGTTGCCCCTGCTGCATCTTGGTCACCACCAATAACTCCTAATTGTGATGCCCCTGCTGCATCTTGGTCACCGCCAATAACTCCTAATTGTGTTGCCCCTGTTGCATCTTGGTCACCACTAACATTAGCAACATAATCTGTCTCAACATATGTCCTACTCATACAAAATATTAGAACTTCGTGGTGTCAAGGTTTAATGGTTAATGCAAGTGTTCTTTTTTCAGATCCATCCGAGGAATAATGCACCCTCATGGACCATCTCTGAGAGTGGGTCGAATATAGCCAAATTTTCTGAGAAATTAAAGAGAAAGGGTTAAATATACCCAAATTTCCTGAGAAATTGGCTATGTCCGGCTTATGCAAAAAATGTTATGAAAGTATGTAGCTGCAACCTGGGTAGCAAAAGAAAGAAAAAACGTTTCATTACCAGGATTTATATATAATTAAACGGCCAAGCAGTTCTAGAGCATCATATAAAAAAGCATTATATCTAGCACTCCTACAAATTCGTAAGTTTTGTCAGCTAATTTGATGGGTAAGGCATAGTAACATAGTGACTACAACTTATACCAAAAGTTATATTGAGTAAATTAAGTGAATTTTGCAGATTTAAACTGACATTAGAGCCCATGTCATAAAAACTCTTGGTGACATGCTTTAGCCTCAGCAAACTAGCAGACAGTTTTTACCAGCACTACTAAAAATAAGTTCCACAATTCCTTCTCAAAAACCAACTCCAAATACTGCAGGTGGTTAAGATGCTTGCCAAAGAAAACAAGTTTAAAGGAATAAGATCTTGGTTTAACAGTTCCAACTTTTTAATTTGCACTTCCTAGTTCTTAGTTCCTACACGGCCAAACTTTGAGGAACATGGAGCAGAAAAGGTGACTTGACATATTTAAGAATAAATTTTTAAGTAACTCAAATTAAATCTTCAAAAAAAAACTGCAACATCTTTTAAATAGTTTTATTTGTAGTCTTGTATCTAGCTACTTGGAATTTTAAACAGATATGCGGTCACACTGTCACAAAATTATATAGTATAAACTAAAAAGTATAAAACCATCTTTGATCCACAAAATAGTATATCTAACACTATTACCTTTAAAAGGGCAGGGGCACCCTCTTCCCTGACAATAGTCTTGACACAATTGACTATGCCATTGTACTGATTTGTAGATCCCTGTGGAGAAAAATTATAATGCCAAGAGTTACTATGAGAGACCATGCAACAAGCAAAGAAATGTGAAACAAAAATTGAAGAGCCATACAAATCAGATTAAGAACAATACGATACCTGGGTCATTAGCCTAGTCTTAATAACATCAAGAGGGGTAGTAATAGCACCAGTTAAAGCACCTGAAAATTTTGATAAGACTGATATAAAACCCTTAACAATACATGCCAATGATAGCTTTTAATATACCAATTTCAAATCATGCTCATGCAAGAAGACTTCAAACTGTTATTACAAAAAGCCATGGTAACCACAAAATGTCTGAGATAAAATCAGACTGTCTTCGGTCGCATCTGTACAGAAATTACACCTCAAATTCTCTTAAAGTTTCATAAGTTTACAGAATATCACATAGATGTTCCTCCAAATACTATAACTCACAAGAAAAGGAAATTTATAGCTGTTATCATAATACAATAATAGAGGACATGTTAAATGTTATGCTTGAATTTAATGGCAAAATTTGCAAGTCTTATTCCTATAAGCAAGTTTGCCCCTGTCGTACAAAATTAGAATATTATGTTCGGGTATTTAACTAGACAATGTTGGATGGACAAGTATCATGGAAATTAGCATAGTCAAGCTTTAGCCAGCATCTGTAATAACCAACTCAGGCCATGGAAATGATGTTCCAAGTGTTATCCTATTACAAAGGTTTCTCATCGGTTTAATTAAAAATCAACAAGTTTGGTATAAATATCTCAGGCTTCAGTTTCTAATCATTCATCTCAGTTAGCAAGCTCAAAGATGCAAACAGCACAAAAAGCATATGCAGAGACCTGCATTCTCCACATTACCGCACACACATCAGGAACCATACTGCCTATTCTAATTACTAGAAAAGCCACATTAACAAACATATGATAAAAAATTAATTGCTCATTTGTCAAATAAGCAATTATTTGTTGTTGATCTGGTGATTGACTCAACAAATTGTCTAAGAAGAACCGCACATACCTATTCACCTGCAAGCCGAATGAGAATATATTTAGGTTTAAGATGCAGAGACACAGGAAGTCTGTCTAACACTGGCAGCAGCACCAAGGGGAAGAACACAGGGTAGCAAGCTATGGAGGGGGAAAGGCAACATCAGCTAGTAAGGGGAAAAAAGACGCTAGGGAAGCAGGCTGGGGGAGGCGGATAAGACACTAGAGCAATAGGCAGGGGAGGAAGAAAAGACACTAAGGCAACAGGCAGGGGATAGGGAAAGGAAATAGCAGCTAGCAGGAGGGAAAGAAAAATGAAAAGAAATATATTAGTCCAAGACTTTAAAAGAAAATGTGTTATTTTCCTTATTCAAAACTATAAGCTTGTTCAGAAGAGATGAAAGCATTTAAGTGCAAACTTTAATCAAGAACAGTATCTGAGGGCACAAAACAGAAGATGTGTTATATGAATCTAGTGTTCTCTACCTAGCCTCACTTAATTGACATAATCCCTAGGGCTATGAGCAAAAATACCTGGTAGAACTAATCCTACAACCCCCACGAAAACCGAATACCATTCCTCTTTATAATCTGTTCCATACACATAACGCATTGTCAAGGCCCTGATCAACTCCCACACAACGTTCATGTGTGCCGGAATTAATAAATTAATTGCTCATTTTTAACAAATTATTTGCTCATTTTTGACAAATAAGTAAAAAATAAATATTAATTTTTGACAAAATGAGCCAAAAATATCTGCTCATTTGACAAATGAGCAAATACTTAGTTGCTAATTTAACAAATGAGCGAAAACTTAGTTGCTCATTTGTCAAATAAGCAATTAATTTCCTTGCTCATTTGTGAAATGAGCAACCATGATCATTTAATTAGAGAAATGGGCAATCAATTTTTTACTCATTTAGTAAATGAGCAAATAGTTAGTTGCTCGTTTATCAAATGAGCAAATACTTATTTGTTAATTTAACAAATGAGCAAAAACATAGTTGTTCATTTGTCAAATGAGCAAGTAGTTAGTTGTTCATTTGTCAATTGAACAAACATTTCTTTAATCATTCATTAAATCAACAAGCATTTCGCAAACATTTCTTTGCTCATTTGTCAAATGAGCAAACATTAATTTGCTCATTTGTCAAATGAGCAAATAATTAGTTATTCATTTGTAAAATAAGCAAACATTTCTTTGATCATTTGGGATATGAGCAATCAATTTATTACTCTTTGGCCTTTGTCTCATCATGAACTTTTTTACATTTTGGTGTATTTTGAGGAATTATGATGATTATTTCAAGATGAAAATCATAACCACAACTGGACATATATTTCTAGCAGAATCAAAATTCAGATCCTAGCAATTCAATCATAACATCATGTAACCAAGTAACCACTGTGTCTTAGGTAAAAAGGAAATTATATGTACCTTTTGTGTCTTTAGTCTTGCTTTAATGGTGTCCACAAGATATTTAATGTGGTTACAGGCGCTTTTTGCAATACAACTCTAATTTCCTCTTCTGAGACAGGGCCCTGGGCAAGTATGCCTAAAGTAGATGAATCAACCATCTTATCAAATGTAACACGAGCTGAATCCAAATCACCACTATCTACATACTCCACAACCATGGCATTCCCAGTAAACAAATTTCTAACAAGCATTCAATCAAAAATAATATGGACATCTCCCATACTATCCCCAACTCTGGCATGAGCACCCAAAAGAGCATTATAAGACACTACATCTCTGTGAGGCATTTCGTCGAGCACTTGGTGTGCACAACCTAACTTGCCACATTTCTCGTACATATCAATTAAAGCCAACGAGAAATGACAATGCTTGAAGTTTCGGGTGAGAGTACTAAATCAAACAATCAACCACATAAACAATCATTCAATTCGAATAGCAATTTCACAAACAAGATAGATCAATCGATTACATCAAACAAAAAATCAGTCGATTTGTCAAACATAAATAAATTGATTACATGAAACAATAATTCAATTCGAAAAACAAAATAAATGAAATTTATGCAATTTTATGCAGCTAAACTAAAAAAACAGCAAATTGTTGATGAATTTTGCAAATTTATGCAGCTAATTGGTAGGATATATAATCTAATTAGGCAAAAAAAAATTACCAAACCTAAACATCGATTTATTATACCAAATTCAAGCACAATTGAAATTTGTGATTTAATTCTTAAAAAAAATAAAGAAAAAAACAAACATCTTACCTCAGAAGCTGCTTCATTGGAGTACAGAAAGCAAATATTGAAAACAGCAAATACCTAACTATAGTTGTAGATTCAAGTCGAAATTCAAAGATATCTCAGCATTACGATCAAAGCAGTGTTCGTTCAGAAATTTTTGGGGAAAGAAGAGAGAGAAAGGCAAGACCTAGATCAATATCTTGAGAGAGAAAAAGCTGGACAATTTTTTTTTAATGTTTCTTATATACAATCTAAAATTTACAATAATGCCATTATTTTGATAGGGATAGATCTGGAGCGTTGGATCTTGTTTGATCCAATGGTTATAAAGTGTTCTCACATATAAAGTGTTCTCACATGATCCTATATATATATATATATATATATATATAGAGTCAGGATCCGGTGAGAACAGGTCCTTATGTGAGAACACTACTAATATATGAGAACAAATCTAGGCCTTAAGATCAAACGTCATCAACGGCTCACATCAAACGCACCTCTATAATGGCAAAATAGTAATAAAACCAAACTTTTCCCCCTTTATAGAAAACTACTTACTGCTCATCAAAAGAACTTAGGCAGAAGAACTTATGAGCTCCAATCACAATTTCAATGAGATTCAAGGATTTTGAACACAAATTCGTTTAATTTATGTCAGATTTCAGTAACAACAAGAATCAACAAGCTTCATTGAACAATAAACAAGTAAGTGATGTTCTTAATTTTGGCTAGTAATTTTCAAATTTCATGCTCTTTATTATCAGATTTTCGTTAAAATTTTCAAATTGAGTGATCTTAATTTAATTTAGTAATATTTTTCAATTTGATGTTCTAACATTTGATTTTTGTGTTCTGAAATTTCGAATATGAATGCTCTTAATTTTTGTTATTCGAGTTTGATATTCTAATTTTTGCTTGATTTTTTACTTTGATTATTCTTAATTTAGGGTTTTCGTTAACATTTTCTAATTTCATGTTAATCTTTGTTAGTTTTCGTTAAATTTCCTATTGAATGTTCTTGTTTTGGTGTCACGTCATTCGAAAATTAATTTTTGTAGAAATGGTGTGCTATTGTTGTTGGTTCATGTGAGATGGAGGTGACTGTTTCTGTAATTGTGTTGCAATTAAAACTTGGTTTAAAAGGGGTTATTGGGGCATTTTTATGACACTTAAGAATATCCTGATAGTGCATACAAGGTGTTTGATAAAATGCTTGTTAGAAATCTTGTGACTTGGTACTCTATTATCAATGATTTGTTTTGAAAAAGTTCGTAGATATTACTTCAGATACTTTTGATGCGGAAAATGAACTTTGGAAATGACATGTACATTATGCAATCTTAGCAAATTTAATGGTGTTGTGTTCTTGTGTCTGTCGGTTCATTATACAGAAATGTTTGTGTAGGATAAATGAGTAGTAAGATTTTATTATCAAAATTTTGGAAACTTGGGGAGAAAGGTTTGTGAATGTGTGAATGAAGTAATGCTCAGTGAATTGGGAGCTTTTGTGTCTTAATAATGGTGTTGTTTGCTTGTGTGTATTTCATTTTTCTGATACTCCTATTTGCTTATGTCTTTCTTTATTAGTATCATTAAGCTCCTTTGGTTTTTTCTTGTATAAGACACAAACTTTGGGTACTCTGCATAGCATTGCATGGTCCACTAATCGTAAATATCTAGTTAGTGGTATCAAGGCAGGAGAGTTTCAATATAGGAAAGCCATCAGGAAGCCCACTTAAAGTAAATCTTTTGTGCAAATGAAATATATCATATGAAAAATATTTAAGTTGCTAACTTACTGCAAATTTGTTTAACTTCTATAGAGGGGTCAAATGCATATTGTCAACTCATGGCTGACAAATTATGAGCTTTAAGAAGAACTAAGGTTATAAAGGTCTATAATTCATATTTTATGCTATCATGGTTGTTTTGCATTGTTTCTTTCTAGTGTATGGTTTAGGATTGAATACTTGGTCTCTTCTAATCTATAAGTCTGAGGAGAGAAATATAATTCGTGAATACTTCTTGATCGTGACCTATGATTATTGACTATTAAAAAAGTTATCAATTGAGCAAGCTAAGCAATTATTTGCTCATTTTGTCAAATGAGCAAATTATTCTTTGCTCATTTTGTCAAATGAGCAAATTATTCTTTGCTCATTTTGTTAGATGATCAAATAATTCTTGCTCAATTGTCAAATGAGCAAAAAGATCTTGCTCATTTGTCAAATGAGCAAGCAATTATTTGCTTATTTATCAATTGAGCACATACGAGAAAACAAATCTTTAGTTCATTTGATAAATCAACAAAGAATTGTTTACTCATTTGATAAAATGAACAAACAAATCTTTGCTCATTTATCAAATGAGCAACAATTCGTTGTTTATTTTATCAAATGAGTAAACAATTCTTTGTTGATTTATCAAATGAACTGATTAAAAATTTATAACATAGAAAATGATTTAAAACATATTATAAAACCTATTAGCTCAATTGGTAGAGCACTATGCAAATGCATAGGGGATGTAGGTTCAATTCCTACATAGGTTATCTCTATAAACAAACAAAATTAATAAAAAAAACAAATTAAATTCGTACTAAATTATATGAGCAAAAAACTAGTTTGAAATGATTTATAACTATATAAACTTTTACAATTTAACTCTCATACAAACTTGTGTCTCCGCTTTACATAAATGAACCTACGTGGGATTCGAACCCACATCTTTTGTGCATGTGCACAATGCTCTACCATTGAGTTAGTAGGCTAACGTATTTAAAACATTCAAATACACTCACAAATGAGCATTAATTTGACAAAATGAGCAAGAATCATTTGCTCATTTGACAAATGAGCATTAAATAGTTTACTCATTTGACAAAAGAGCATTGGATTTTTTTTTCTCATTTGACAAATGAGCAAAAAATAATTGTTCATTTGACAAATGAGCAAAATATTAAGGCTCTAAATGAATCAGCTGACTGATAGGACAAGGAAATAATGGCTTGGGTTTCTAATCTCTTTTCAATCATTATCCAATTTAGATATTTAGCTAAACTAAAGATATTTAACTAAACAAACTAAAATACACTGTAATATTATGCCCATGTTTACTTTGAAGACCAAATTATATTGTAATGTGACCAGTCTAATGTAGCTCACTTTCATGCTTGAAAATTCTTAAATGGTTACAGACAAGTCTAGTCTTATAATCACAAAGTTAACAAGCATACAGTAGAAAAAAAACTTCTTGACATATTTGCATCCAACTATCTGAGGTCAAATTAACACCCAAACTAGTTACAATTCCGATGTCCTGCGGGAGAGTTACAATTCCGAGACTGGAACCGGACGCCTGTACCTGCAAAATAACGGAGACTCCTGGGAGCTCCGCCTCCAACGGTCAAGTTAGTACTTGATTAAGGAGTAATTAATGCGGAAATTAAAGTGGTTGGGTCTCTCTAGGTGAGAGTGTTTAATGTAGGTAATCTGCTTTGTTAGCGAGATCAGCCGGTTATTACTGTGTGTAATTAATGTGTTTTTTCCGTTCTCCCCCCTTAATGAGGATTAAGGGAGGTATTTATAACCTTGGGAAACGTGCCCATCCTAGGTTTAGGTTAACCTAGGGCCGATTGGGCTTCCCTCGGAAGTTGGGCCTGGGTGGCCGGTTTCTCCATTAGGCATGGAGTATGCCACATGTCATGACATAATAGGTCCAAGGTGGACGAATAAGCGCGTGCCACGTGGCAAGCCCTAACAGTTCCAACTGGGGGACACTTGGCAGGACCTGATTGGCCCACGTGGCGCATTCCGATTGGTGGGAGCAAAATCCCCTAATCATTTGCCCCTCACAGGTGGCACGTGATTGGTCACGTGTTACCTGTGACAGGTGTCGCACTGTAACAGGCGGCGAAAGGCCGAGAGATTTTCCCGCCCAAATTTTGAATTCTGAAAGTGACCCTTCGCCTTCTCACTTCGCCTATATAAGGGAGAGTTGTCTTGAGTCATTTTCACACGTTGAGAACTTTTTGAGAACATTCGGACCCCTGAACTTGCTCTGACATTTCGGACCTTTTCTGCCTACCGCCTGTTCTGACAAGCCGACTGCACAGGATTTTCAGAACTTCATCAACCGTCACTCGTTCAGGTAACTGTCAGTTCTCTTACTCTTAATTTTCTTTTTATTTTTTGAAATGGCACCACGGAAGCACACGACACGACCTAGGTTAGTGATCAGCCGGTCACCGGGGACGGCTGAATCTAGGACTAGGAGTGTCGCCTGCCCTTTTCCGAACCCATCTTTGCCCTTTATACAAAGTCCGACTGTATCTGTGTCTATGCAGAGCAGGATGGCCAGAACGAAAAAGACTGCTAGGATCTCAAATTCAGACGGCTCCTCCCACAGGGTGCCGCTTAGTGAAACATCTGACCAGGCGCCAGATGTGGAAGTGAAACAAGGCGGCCTGAAAGCCGGCAATTCTGAGGGAGGAGTCATAGTGACCCCTTCCCATTTAACAGTTAACAAATCTGCTCCTTTTCAAAGAGAGGAGGCGGGCCCTCCGGGAGAGGGGAGGAGTCGTCCTCTTCGGACTCGTCAGAGGACGATTCTGAGTCAAGCTCTTCTGGCCATGCTTCTTTGGACACAGAAGAGAAAAACAGCCGCCTGCAAGAGGCAAGACTTTCTCACGCAGTTGAGAAGGGGGACAATTGGGCGGAGCCATCCGCCTCTTACCGAGAGCTAAATACCCCTATTTCTGCACGGTACCTCGGGGCCGGATCACAGCCATGCAAGAGAAAGTGGAGAGCTTTATTGCAAACCACACCATGGGCCCCGACTTTCTAGTGTTTGTGCCGGATCCAGAAGACACAGTCGTCTGGCCGGCTGGTTCCAGTTATGATAGCGCCTGCTTTGACTGCTACGAGGCGGCCATCAAGGCAGGGCTTTGCTTCCCATTACATCCGGCTGTTCAACGGATCTTGGATGGGTATGAGTTGGGGTTATGGCAGTTAGCCCCAAACTCCTGGGTCAACGTACTTGGCTATGTGGCCGGGTGCGAATTGCACGGGGTGGAGCCGAGTTTCGAGGCTTTCGCCCATATGAACTATCTCAGCCGGACCCCTAAGACAGGCGGTACCGACTGGTATCAATTGACAAGCCACATGGGCTACCTCATGACGAGAGGTAAAGCAAACAAGTGGAAGGACTGGCGGAGCACCTTCCTCATCATTGAGAGTTCAGACATTGAGCTGAACAAGCGCTTCAATAGGTGGAACAGGAATCCGCCCCTTCTTGCAGGCGGCCGTAGCATGCTGCCTGTTCCCCCCAAGGCTAAGAAAGAGATCCTTGAAAAAGGACTCTTTAAAGTAGAGTCGAGGGTCGACTCTACTTCAGGGGTACGAGAGCAAGTACCCCTGCACTGCGTCCCGAGCTTCAAATGGCTCTACGACGAGTACTTTTTGGCCGCCTGTGGCCTCAGCAGTCAGTGCTCAAGAGGTAGTCGGCCTGTCGAATACTCTGTTGTTCCATACATTTCTTGTTATCTTTTATTAACTTTGCTGTTTGTTTTTGCAGCTAACGCCATGAGCAAAATCACCGCCTCCAAGACTGCGGCGGCCATGTTGCGGGCCTCCATCATGCAACAAGCTTTAACCGACTCCCCCAAGAAGGGGGCACCCTTGGTGAGCTCCGAATCTTTCACCCTCTTTTTGGAGTTGTGTTTATGCATATACTGACTTTTTTTCTTCTTTTTTAGACGGGTGCTCCAAGAGCTTCATCTTCCCAACAGCCGGACCTCAAGGCCCGGAGGACGACTGTTGGGAGCTCTCCTGGTTCTGCCAGGAAACATGTGGCGGCTGAGAAACAGCCGGCCACTTCTTCTAAAACTCCAACTGGGCCGCCTAGCAGTAAGAAGTTGTCCTTGTAAATTTTAGACTTGCTCCCTTTTTTACTAGGTCTAATCCGTTTGTTTATGCTTGATGCAGCCGGCCCTCAGGAGCCTGACTTGGTAGAGATGGCCAAGTCTATGATCAGGGCAGTTCCTCCAGCTGAAAGGGAGGCGATCAGGGGTGTCGGCACCCTTGACCTAGACGGGATTGCAGGGGTCCTTGCTGAGGTATACTTAGCATATTTTTTAGTATTTGAATTTCTGGACGCCTGTTTTCTTTTTGTTTGGAAACTGACGCCTGTTCCTTTGTACTTAGGCCCTGCTCCGAGTGAACGACCTTCGCAAGCCGCTTGATCGGAAGAACAAAGAGGTAAAGGCTGCAAAAGCTATGGCCGCCTCTGACTGTGACAAGGCAATGTTTCAAATTGCCCAAAATGAAGTTCTGACCATTGATATTCTTTATTATCAGGCGCAGGCTACCGCCGCTGTTCGGGCTCAGTTAGAGGCGGCCCAGAAGAGGAATGGCGAGCTGGAGGCGACCATAACCAATCTCAAGGCCGAGCTGAAACCTCTTCGCCTAAAAATGTACTCTTACGAAGCCTTGGAGAAATCCTTGGCCAGCGTAAAAGAACGCCTGGTGACCCAAGAGAAGAGTCTTACCCAAGAGCTCTCGGAAAAGGCCGAGCAAGAGAAGAAAGAGCTGGTCCGGGAGATGATGGAAGACTCCGCTCAAATTCAGCGAATGACTTAGGGCCGCCTCTTCCCCAATGCCGACTTTGCCTCTTGGGAAAGAACGTACCGCCAGTGTTCTGATACTTATAATCAAGAGATCCTGGCGGCTGCTGAGGAAGAGGCGTTGGAAGAAGCGTTGGAGGAGGAGGAGCCGGTAGTGGCGCTTGTGCCGCTTGGGGGTAAGGCATCAAAAAAGGATGCAGCTGAAGCCGAGTCCAGCAAGAAGAGTGCTGACCAGGCGGCAGCTGCTAATATTGAAGATCTGCCCCCTTCTTAAGCTTTATGTATTCTTTCCACGGCCTGCATGCCGTTTGTTTTGTATTTACCCGGCCAGGGGGCCGGGGCTTTGAATATATTGCTGGTCTTTAATGACCAGCTTATTTTTAATGAATTTTTGTTTTGCCTCAAATTTGTCTAAGTATTCCATATTCTAATATCCAATTGTTCACTAGACCGACTGTTTTACATGGCCGATAGTTGCAGACAGGTACGGATAGTTAGTCACGCCGCCTATGCCCCTGGACGACTGGTTGTCTGTTTTCAGGATAGACGATCAGTCGGCCATTTATCCAATCGGTATTCGAACTATTTTAAGGTCTGGATCCTTTTTAGGCAGGCGGTCCTGTCATTTGTAAATTTAACCAAGTAGGAAAGTGGTCTGACCAAGTAAACATGAGTGTTACCTAGTTGCCAAGGAGCTGAGTAGTAGAGATAACAAGCGGCGGGTACCGGTTGTTTCCCTTTATTCGCCGATGTTTGTTGGCTTTTCACTCATAATTTGTTAACCTAGCAGGAGTAGTGGTTGAGAGCCCCTGTTTGCTAAAAACAGGCGGACGACTCATACCTTTTAGGCTCCATACTAAGTTTGAGGGAGTGACTATAAGTTAACATAGGAGTTACTTAGTCTCCGTCACACTCTAGATTGAGTAGTAGAGGTACCAGGCGGCGGAGGCCGGCTAGACCCCTTGATTCGCCAATGTTTGTTGGCTATTAACTCAAGAGGTACCCCCTGCATTTATCCCAAGTAATACAGGCGGTCATCTGACTCAGATGTCAACTGCTACCACTGGTTTGGTTAGTGATAGAGTTATCCTTGTCTCAAAAACGGCTACGTGGTTGCCCTTGGGGGCATTCGTATAGGTGCCGTGTAATTAGTTTATAGAGCAATGTTCCACCCAAAAGGGAGCTGCTCTCTGCGACGAATTTCATCCGGAGGGATGCCGCCGGACGCCTGCTATGATGTTGGGACAGGTCGTATTAGATTTGTAGATTTGATCAGTTGGCTTGGCGCCTGGTCTGATCATTCGGCCTGTGGCCTTGGTAAGTTCTTGGTGAACGTAGGTGCTAAGTAAAAGGAGGGTAGCCGCCTGTTAGGCACAGGGTCGGCCAGGCCCTAATCTTTTTAGCTAAGTATTAGGGGGGTGGCTATGTGTTTGGAACCAGTCGGCCATCTTCTTATGGAGATTAGCCGACTATATGTCCAGACGACATGCCCCTATTGTGAGTAAAATACTCAATGGAGAGTAGCCGATTGTAAAGGTACAGACGGCATGCCCCTCTGAAGATAGAGTGAAACTCAATGGAGAGTAGCCGACTGTAAAGGTACAGACGACATGCCCCTCTGAAGAGAGTAAAAATACTCAATGGAGAGTAGCCGACTGTAAAGGTACAGACGGCATGCCCCTCTGAAAATAGAGTAAAATACTCAATGGAGAGTAGCCGACTATTTGTTAGTAAGCGTGCCCCTCTTAGTACAAAATTGAATAGTAAGTGCGAACTTTTATTAAGTAGCTCTTGACTATTTACATCATTCAAAAGAAATATTTCTTAAGATTATCTACATTCCAAGTTCGAGGCAACGGTTTTCCGTCTGGTGTTTCCAGACGGTAGGTACCGTCCCTGACTTCCTCATAGATTCGGTAGGGTCCTTCCCAGTTGGGAGTTAGTTTGCCAGACTCATTAGCCCTACCAACTGCTTCCATTTTTCTAAGTACAAAGTCCCCTACTTTGAGTGGACGCCTGTGTACTTTTTTGTTGTATGATCTAGTCATTCTCAGGCGATAGATTTCATGGCGCAAGACAGCATTGCCCCTCTTTTCAGGAAGTGAGTCTAATGCAAGGCGCATGGCTTCCCAGTTTGCCTCTTCGTCATATAGCATTACTCGAAGAGTCGGCTCGTAGTGTTCTATTGGAAGAACAACTTCCGCATCGTAGGTTAGGAGGAATGGAGTTTCTCCAGTCGCCCCTTTTTCAGTCGTCCTAATGGCCCAGAGAACATGTGGTAGTTAATCCGTCCATAGGCCGCCTGCTCGTTCAATCTTTTTCTTGAGACCGTCTGAGATGATTTTATTAAAGGCTTCTACCTGACCGTTTTCTTGTGGACGGCCGACAGATGCAAAGTAGTTTGCAATTCCTTGGTCACCCAACCAGCTTTTGAGAACAGGCGTCTCAAATTGGGGACCATTATCAAAAACCATGGACATGGGAACCCCGAACCGAGTGATGACATTTTTCCAAATGAATGAAATTACATCTTTCGTCTTGATTCCCTTTACAGCCTCCGCCTCTACCCATTTAGTGAAGTAGTCAACGGCAACAAGTATGTACCTCCTTCCGCATGTAGCAGGCGTATATGGACCCAGAATGTCCATGCCCCACTTAGCAAACGGTAGTGGGCTGTGAATGGTAGTGAGGTCAGTAGCCGGACGGTGAATTAGTTTGCCAAACCTTTGGCACTTGTCACATTTTTTCACCATCTCCATTGCATCTGCTTCCAAAGTAGGCCAAAAGTAGCCCTGCCGCCTTGCCCTTTGAGCAAGCGTCCTACCGCCTATATGAGAAGCACAGTAACCAGAGTGAAGATCGTCTAGTATCTCTCGTCCCTTTTCTGGAGTAACACACTTTAAGAAGGGTTGAAGGTACCCCCTTTTGTGAAGTTCTCCTTTTATCATTTCAAAACAGGTGGCTCGTTTTTTCAATGCTGCCGCCTGTTGAGGATCATCCGGCAGTGTACCGTTTGTCAGATATGCCCTGATTGAATCCATCCAGGTTGAGCTTCTGTCTAGGATTCCAATAGGGTTTTCCTCGATGCTTCTCTTCTCCATTACTTCCCAAAAAACAGTTCGAGGAGTATCAGAGGAGGCGGATGATGCTAATTTTGAAAGTGCATCCGCCTGGTTGTTTTCTGATCTCGGCACTTGGATTAGATGGAAATCCTCAAGGGAGTCGACTGCTTGTCGGACCACCTGTAAATACTTGATCATGGCCGGATGGGTTGCTTCGTATTCGCCATTGTACTGACTCACTATCAATTGTGAATCAGAACAGGCGTCTATTCTTCTTGCCCCTGCCGCCTTGCACATGCGGATCCCGGCTAGTAAAGCTTCATATTCTGCCTCATTGTTTGAAGCCTGAAAACTGAAGCGTAGAGCATACTCGTACCTGTCGCCCTCTGGCGACTGACATATGACGCCTGCTCCACAACCATTTAAAGTAGAGCTTCCGTCCACATATACCTTCCATACTTGGTCTGGAACTTGAGAGTCAGGAGGACGAGTCATCTCTACAATAAAGTCAGCAAAGGCTTGCCCCTTCACTGCTTTTCTAGGCTCGAAAGTAACTTCGAGGCTCTGAATTTCTATGGCCCATTTGATCATTCAGCCTGACGACTCCATGATGGTAAGGGGCCGCTTGATAGGTTGGTCTGTATACACGACGACTGCATGTGCCAAAAAGTAGGGCTTCAATTTTTTAACAGCCATGAAGAGTGCAAGACCAAATTTATCCACTAGGGGATACCTCAACTCGGCATTTTTCAGTACGTGACTAACAAAGTAGACCGGGAGCTGACAGCCGTCTCTTTCAGCAAAGAGAACAGCGCTTAACGCATGATCAGAGACGGCCAGGTACATGTAGAGTACTTCTTTGGGCAAAGGGCTGACCAGCCTCGGCAAGGAATGCAAGTGAACTTTCAATTTCTGGAAGGCGGCCTCAGCATCCGGCCCCCATTCAAACCTTGACTTTTTCTTAATTGCCTGGAAAAAGTATAGGCATTTGTCGCCTGATCGGCTTAGAAATCTTCCCAAGGCCGCCAGATCACCTGTTAACTTCTGAACCTCTCGGATGGTACGAGGCGACTGCATGTCAATGACCGCCTGCACCTTCTCAGGGTTCGCCTCTATTCCTCTTTGATTGATAAGGAATCCGAGAAATTTCCCAGACTCAACTCCAAATACACATTTCTTGGGATTGAGCATGACATGGTGCCGCCTGAGTGTGGCGAAAGTTTCTCGGAGGTCCGACAGATGATCTTTCTGAAGTTTAGTCTTGACAATCATATCATCAATGTATGCCTCGACGTTTCTCCCAATCTGATCAAAGAACACAGTGTTTATCATTCGCTGGAAGGTAGCCGGGGCATTCTTAAGACCAAACGACATGACCGTGTAACAATGTAACCCCTGATCAGTGAAGAAGGTCGTCTTCTCCTGATCTTTCTTCCATAAAGGAATTTGATGGAAACCAGAGTAGGCGTCCATAAAGCTCATCAAAGCATGGCCGGCTGTTGAGTCGACTAGATTATCAATTTTAGGCAGAGGGTAACTGTCTTTGGGGCACACCTTGTTTAAGTCTGTGTAGTCTACACACATTCGCCAGGTGCCATTCGGCTTTTTAACAAGCACCACATTTGCAACCCAGTCTGGGAAGTAACATTGCCGAATGAACCCTGCATCAAGTAATTTTTTAACTTCGGCGACTGCCGCCTGACTTCTTTCTTCGCCATGGTTCCGCTTCTTTTGCCGTACCGGCTTCTTTTTCGGATCCACGGCCAGTTTATGTACCGCCAGATCAGGACTAATGCCTGGCATTTCATGGACTTCGAATGCAAAGATGTCCTTGTATTCTTTCAGTAGTTTGTGAAAGTCGTCACCAAGGTTTCTCAGAGCAGTCGTCCCAACTTTGACTGTTCGGTCAGGACGTGAGTCGTCTAAGATCAGGTCCGCATGCTCACCAGCCGGCTGAGGGCGGAGCTCATCCGACCGCTCCTCTGCCACTGATTGCTATTTTCTTTCTTTTCTTGCGGCCCCTGTTTGGGATGCCTTTCTCTTCTTGTCGCCTGCTTCTTGAACAGGCGCACTGTCCTTGACATTGTCAAGGTCTGTTTTTTCACCGCTTGACCCAGTGGCCATAACAGTGGGCTTGATATCCGAGAGATAGCACTCTCGGGCCATCCTCTGATCTCCCCTTAGGGAGCCGACTGTTCCATTATCCCTCTCAAACTTGAGCAACATAAGAGATGGGATTATAACAGCCTTGGAATTATTCAGGGTTGGTCGACCCAGAATCATGTTGTAGGCCGAGAGTTCTTCTACTACCAGGAACCGGACTACCATGTGTCGTCCTTCCCCTTTTTCGCCCAGGCGGATGGGTAAATCCACTCGTCCCAGTGGGTGGACGACTCCTCCTCCAAACCCTACTAAAGGGTGGGAGGCCGGATGTATGCAATCAGTCTGATATTTTAGTTTCGACAGACATTTGCTACTGATGAGATCTGAGGAGCTTTCGGTATCTATGAGGATTCGGCCAACTCTCTGGTTGGCCACTTTACATTCAATAACGATAGGGTCGTCATGCGGCCCTCTTACCCCTCCTAGATCTTCTTCAGTGATGACAATCTCAGGAAATGAATATTTGGACGGTCGTTCTTGGTGAACGGAATTTACATCTAACCGCCTGATATTGTCTTTGTTGCCCCTGATAGTGGGGCCGCCTCCTGAGAAGCCGCCTGCAATGGTGTAGACGACTGCATCATCTGTATCGGAGCTGTCGGTCTGTTGATTCTTTTTGGCCGACTGCTTTTTTGAGGAAGTGTTCCTCGTAGATTTCTTGACATAAGTGCCAAGATCCCCTTGCTCAGCCAGGCGGTCCAGATACCGCATGAGACTGATGCAGTCATTGGTGTGATGACCAACATCATCATGATAAGCACATAATTTATCTTGGTTCCGGTTGTTTGCAGAACCCTTCATGGGGACCGGCTTCTCAATTGAGATCCGTCCCTTGATTTCTTTTAGGATAAACTGGTTATCCTTGTTAAACGCATACTTTGGGGAGTATGGTTTGAATTCTTTTTTCTTTTTCTGGGCCGGCTGTTTAGAGGAATCAGCCGCCCAGACCTCTTTTCTCTTCTCATCTTTGTTTGACGACTGTTTCTGTCGTCCTTCTCTTTTGTCGAACCTTTTCCCGTCCGACTGTTTTACCGTGCAAAGATAAGTCGCCTGTATATAGGCTTCTGCTTCAATCAAGGCCTCTTGAAGAGTCGCCACCCTTTTTTGAACCAAATCAAATTTGAAGGTAGACCCGTCTTTGAGACCTCTGAAAAAGTCAGTATAGGCTACCTCATCCGGTAACCCTTGAATCTGTATTCTCATCAGGTTAAACCGCCTGATGTAAGAACGAAGCCCCTCCTTCTCGCTCTGCTGAATTGTTCCTAAATCAAGGGTCGTTTTCTTCGCAGGGATGTTCATGTCGAAGTTGGAGGTGAATAAGTAAGCAAGCGTCCTGAAGCTATTTACACAACCAGTCGGCAGGTTGCCGAACCATTGTTGTGTGATTCCTTTGAGAGTCGCTGGGAAACACTTGCACCAAGTGGGATCATCCAACCCTTGAAGGTACATCAGGTTGGTGAATGCCATCAGATGGTCTTCTGGGTTAGTAGTGCCGTCATAGGCGCCTACTAGTACATTTTTCACTTTGGCCGGCTGAGCGGCTTCAGTAATTTCCTTGGAGAAGGCCGACGGCTGTTCACCAAGTCTAAGCAACCGTAGCTGCCAGTCCATAGGTTGGACGTTTTTTGCTGCAAGTCCACCAAACAGAGGTGGCTGCAAAAAATACTGTTGTTGCGGCACAAATGGTAAGTTTGGTACCGCCTGGTCGCTATGAAAGCCGGACTGACAGGAGGTACCGCCTGACTGACTCTCATGATACGACTGAGTATGCCTCATCGAGGCATTTTGCAGACTATCTTGAAAGTTTGAAGTAGAGGCCGACTCTGACAATCGGTCACTCTTCTTCTGCTCTAGCAGTAGCCGAGCGTCTGTGAATGTTTGCTTCGACCCGTCCGCCTGAATATGACGAACAGGTTTCCTATTTCCTGTAGGAAAACGAAATTTGGTGAAATCAAGGGCAGGTGGCTCCCGCTTCCTAGATTTAGGATGAGGAGTCGCCTCTCGCCCTTGAACTGGCTTCCTCTTCAGTGAAGTGGAGGGTTTCTTAGCCGACTGCTCCTTGACTGGAGCAGGCGGCTTCTTGTTGATCAACTCTTGAATCTCTCCCTTGAAGTTCCTCATGAAGGTCATGAGTTCGTCCCTTGTGATGGGAGCAGACCCATCAGTCGGCTGTTGCCGAACAGGCGGTGCGCCTGCTGGCTCACTTCCAGTTTGAAGAGGTTCCCGTTCCCTCCTTTCGGTATGACGGGTACGTCGGGCCCTTAGGGTTTCGTCTGAAGCTGTATGAGTTTCAACTTCAAATTCACTCTCGGTATCATGGTCCGACTGAACCTGAGGGTTGCTAGGGGACGCCTCTCTTCAGGAGTCGGTACAGACTTGGATGCCATCTCAGAAGTACTCTCCCCACAGACAGCGCCAAATGTTTCGGGGTTTTCCGATGTCCTGCGGGAGAGTTACAATTCCGAGACTGGAACCGGACGCCTGTACCTGCAAAATAACGGAGACTCCTGGGAGCTCCGCCTCCAACGGTCAAGTTAGTACTTGATTAAGGAGTAATTAATGCGGAAATTAAAGTGGTTGGGTCTCTCTAGGTGAGAGTGTTTAATGTAGGTAATCTGCTTTGTTAGCGAGATCAGCCGGTTATTACTGTGTGTAATTAATGTGTTTTTTCCGTTCTCCCCCCTTAATGAGGATTAAGGGAGGTATTTATAACCTTGGGAAACGTGCCCATCCTAGGTTTAGGTTAACCTAGGGCCGATTGGGCTTCCCTCGGAAGTTGGGCCTGGGTGGCCGGTTTCTCCATTAGGCATGGAGTATGCCACATGTCATGACATAATAGGTCCAAGGTGGACGAATAAGCGCGTGCCACGTGGCAAGCCCTGACAGTTCCAACTAGGGGACACTTGGCAGGACCTGATTGGCCCACGTGGCGCATTCCGATTGGTGGCGCATTCCTGATTGGCAGTATGTATATATATATATACATATATATATATATGTATATATATATATATATATACATATATATATATATGTATATATATATATATATAGAAACATATATATATATTTATAGTCATACAATGAAAAACTAAAAACAGATGATCTTGACATCATATTATAATCTGACGGCTAATATCTCGCTCAACTGATTTTATTAATTGATCATGATTTTATATACTACAAATCTCACTCTTTCTCTCTCCTGTTTCAGATTTGCTCACTTTCTCTCTCCACCATCTTGTTTGAATCTGAGTGGTCTTTCAAATTTGTTCACTTTCAGACTCCGACAAACACTACCAGCAACATCACCGTGGCTATGGTGGTTTTGTGGCAAGAAGGGAAGCAACATCCATGGTTGTTTTCGTGGGTTTCATGGATGTGATTTTCGTGGGTTTGTGGGTGATTTCGGTGATTTTTGGTGAGTTTGTTAGTGGTTATGGTGGGTTTGTGGGTAGTTTCGCTTGGTTTGTGGGTGGATTTGATATTTTTGGTGGGTGTCGATGGTGGTGGTGGTCTAGGTTTGGGGGTTTCGGTGGTGTCTGTGGTGGTGGTGGTCTGGGTTTAGGGTTTCGATGGTGTTAGTGGTCTGGGTTTGGGGGTTTTGGTGGTGGTGGAGGTCTAGGTTTGGGGGTTTTGGTGGTGTTGATGGTTGTGGTGGTCTAGGTTTGGGGGTTTCGCTGGTGTCGATTGTGGTGGTGGTGTGGCATGGAGAGAGGTGGAAGGGGAAGCTCCTGCAAGCCTGAAAGTAGTGGGTAAGCTGGGGAGAAAGGTAGCAGTAATGCCAGTAGTGCATTTGGGATTAAAGAGAGAGATGGAGGATTGGTCAATGGCATTGTTGATTCTCAACCAGCTTGGGCTCCCGGCAAGCGACATGTCAATGAGATCTCTCTTTTAATCACTGCCTATTCAATTAGTTTATCATCATCATACTATTTACTTATAGTATACATGTATAATCACATCAATTTGAAAAAGTGCTTTTTTGATGATTATGCATTTTTTTTTTATTAACAATTAGTTATTCGGAACCCAAAGATAGATGTATAATCTGGGGTAAATATGTTTGTTTGTGGGTATTGGTTTACGGAGGGAGTAGTATCAAGCATGGGAAGAAATTCATTAATGTTTTGGCTTTCTTAATTAATCTATCAAGTCATAGTGTTTTGGTGTGTGAAACTATTGATGACCAATTGCGGTATGAATATGCAGGATGATGCCTCTGTTTCATGGATTTTCAGCAACATTGCCAGCTATAATTAATATAGTTTTCTTATCTTTATATATAGTGACCTTATGTAAATGTGGTCATATAGTTACCTTACTTTTGTACATAGTGATTTCTATGAGAATATGATCAAAATTGATATAGTTATCCTATTTTTGTATATAGTGACTTTAATGTAAATGTTGTAAAAATTGATATAGTTACCCTATTTTTGTATATAATTATGTTATTTTTATATATAGTGACTCTACGTTATTTTTTTTAAACCGTTAGATCTTGTTAGTAATAATGGACAGTTGAGATTTTCTGTTTTTAGTTTTCACCATAAGCCCTGTTTTCAGCGGAACCTCCCCGAGTGTGAATCATGTGAAAACAAGTCTATAACTGAAAACATGAAAACGGACAATCAAGACCGTAGATTTTAACCCATCAAATCTCACGGCTGAGATTAAAACACATATCCTCCCTCAAACACCTTAACCCACCGTCCAAAATTTTCTCTCTTCTCAAATTTGCAAACCTCTTGTCTTTCTCTCTCCTCAAATCCCAAAATTGAACACAAATTGCTGGAAATTGAAGAATTTTTGTTCAAATTTCGCATAAACAACCTAAATTGCTCAAATCAGATACGATTTTTTTCCGAATTTGTTCAAATTTTCATGAAAAACGCATGATGTTCAACTAGATTTTGCGATTTTTCAATTTGATTTTTCCGATTTTAATTTTTGCGATTTTTGTGATTTGATTTATGCGATTTTCAGATTTTTAATTTTCAATTTTATTTGGCAATTTTATCAAAAAAATTAACCTGCGATTTTGTTCGATTTCTTGTGCGATTTGCGTGTTTTGTTCATCAATTTTGTTTGATTTCCAGTGCGATTTTGTGACTTTTGCTCATCAATTTTTTCGACTTTTTTCATCAATTTTGTTCGATTTGTTTGATTTTGCGATTTCTTGTTCGATTTTGTTCGATTTCCTGTTTAATTTTGCTTGGTTTTTGTTCGTTTTCATTTGTGATTTTTGTTCAATGGCGAAAACCTAATGTTCCTGAATTACTTGATGAAGTGAGAATAGGTCAGAATGTTGTTGTCATTTCTTGTAAATTGAAATTGTGATTATTTGCGGATACTACATTCAGAAATGTAAATTGAAATTGTTCTTGGTAATTGATTGTTGTTGATCGCTCGTATTGGAATTTCAGTTTTTGGTCAAATCTGGTTTGTATGAAAGCAATGACGACGCGGCGAAGAGGGAAATTGAGAATTGGGAAATTGTAATTGAAAACGAGTGGTGGTAAGCTTATGGTTGTTGATTCTCAAATAATTATGTTATTGCTGGAATTTTTCATATATTGATTTTGATTTTTGTTTTTCAATTTGTAAAAATTAATTGAGTTGTGATTGTTGATTCATGACTACAAATCTCGCATTGAGAATAGCTTTCTGATATTTGTGACGGTATTTTGAAGCTTCTGGATACTAAGCTTATTCCTCCTGCTAGTAGTGGTGATTCTAAGGTCTTTTATTTGAAGATGATGGGAGATTATCATAGGTATTTGCGGCTGAGTTTAAGACTGGTGCAGAGAGGAAAGAAGCCGCTGAGAGTATTCTCAAAGCCTACAAGGCTGCTCAGCTATAATTAATTTTTTCCTTTTTTTTGTTTGGTAGATCTGTTAATTAGGGTTTGGATTTTGTTTTTGTTTGTGATTTTTGCGTTGATTTGCTATGATATTTGCATTTTGCTGGAATCATTGAGGAATATTCAAGAATTTGATAAGCTTTTTATGAGTTTTTGCTTCAAGAACAACTCATCTTCTGTGAGTGGCTCTTGTTTTACCATCTTTATAGGCTCCTGGTGCTTTTGTTGTTGATTACAGGAGTTATTATCGCATTCATCTTGGACATCTGCAGTGTAAAATGTGAAGGATTAGTAATATAAATTAGTTTTGAAAATCTGTTTTTCTTTATCAGATAGTAGGAAGATAATATTTGATGAATTATAGGATGTTTGATAAGCTTGTTTGTTTCTTTCTGTAACCAAGAGGATTGATGGTTGTTCTTGCAATTGTGGTTTAAATGGTGTTTGAACATGTGAATATATATGTGTAAGAATCAAATGGAAAAAAGAATATGGACAGGAAATGAATAGATTTGTTTGGATCAGAAACTCGTAGAGGATACATATCCTCTAGTCTCTGATGGTATATTCTTTTATTGGGGAATTGAAGTCTTTTTTTAAGAATTGCTCTTGAAAATTTTAGGCAAGTAATTGCTTACCTTTTTCAGTTATTTGATGCATGATTTGTACTTCACCGGGTATCAATTTTCCCTTTGATCTTCAATAACTGTTGATACTTTATTCTCATCTTGAAATATGCAGGGTAAAGGACATGTTAGTTAAATGGTAGAAGAGTGTCTTTAGAAATTTATTTCTAGAATTCGAGTATGCTAGTTTGCGTTATTGCGAGCTCTATCATGCCTGATCTTACCTTGTCAGCTGAAGTTAGTGTAGTAACCTTCTTCAGCCTTTGTGAAGATTTATCTCTGATTGTATGATTTTTGGCGCCTGCCTGTTCAATATCTACATTTTGTTGGGATTCCTCATATACAGGTGGCTTGCTCGTATCATGATATCCTGGTATGCTTTTATTTGCCTCTGTTTCTGTCCTTGAAACGTTGATCTTGTCAAGCTTGTTTTGCTTCAGTCTGTATGATGTTGGTTTGTGATGTTGGTATGCTTTTATTGGCTGTTTTGGCATGTTGAAAGCCTATTAGCTCAATTGGTAGAGCACCGTGTAATCACGGGATGTAGGTTTGAATCCTACATAGACTTTTTTAATACTTATTTTTATATTTATTGACCTCTGGGTAAATGGTGTCAAATTGATATAATTACCCGAAGTTTATATATAGTTACCTTATTTTCGATATAATGACCTTAGAATTATGGAAATGTTGTAAATTTTGTTTCAGTCACCTTATTTTTACATATAGTGGCCTTTATTTTTTGTATATAGTGATCTTTATATAAATGGTGTCAAAAACTCAGTCGATATAGTTACTTTATTTTTGTATATAGTAACATTAATGTAAATGTTGTAGAAATTGTTATAGTTACCCTATTTTTGTATATAGTGACCTCTATGTAAATATGGTCAAAATTGAAATAGTTACCCTAATTTTGTATATAGTGACCTTAATGTAAATATTGTAAAAATTGATATAGCTACCCTATTTTTGTATATAGTTACGTTATTTTTATATATAGTGACTCTATGTAAATATCGTCAATTTAGATAAAGTTACCTTATTTTAGCATGTAGTGACCTTTAAAACGGTTGAATTGATTATATGTAAGGTTGGAATGATCTTAGGGCTTTAGAACCGTCTGATCTTTTGTGCTAATAATGAATGACTAAGATTGCTTGTTTTTAGTTTTCACCATAAGATCTGTTTTCAGCGGAACCTCCTCGTATATATATATATATATATATATATGTATATATATATATTAGATTATAATTTACTAGTGTATGTAGATTAGAGCATATCTCATGAGATGATTTGAGTAGTTAATCCATGGAGGTGATACGGCTAAGGTCATTGAATGGCAATTACCTAAATGCTAATGAAGATCAGAAATCAGTCAGGCCTTCACGATCATGTTGCATATAAGCCTATACCGCAAAGTACAGAGTGGAGAGTGACTTGGTTAGGACCTCAAAAATTGCGTCTCAACAGCATCTACGACAAGGTGCTCACTATTCGATATATGGTGACGGCCTTGATGGTCGGACAAGAAAACTGGCCTGTATTTGATGGCGCCGGCGACTTGTACGTGGAGATTAAGAACAATTATCGGCAGTTCAACAGTAATATCAAAATATTTCAGGTTAATCTCATACTTGTCAATCATAATTTGGATACCTTTGAAGACGGTTACGGACCTAACGGTTTCCATTTGCAATTGAGACCTAGGGTAACACTGACATATGTACCTTATATTCAGTATTTAAGGTTATTGTTTACTCAGTCAGGGTGGAATAATAATATAAGTTGTTGATATGACTCAAAAGAGTAACCATATTTTATTTTTAAATAATCCTGACTCCGCCACTGACAGCTAAGTAAAAGGCAAAGCAAAGTGTAAGCAGCCTTGAGCCCAATGATACATGCCTCATACTCTGCAGCATTGTTGGTTGTTAACACCTTAGCTACTTCAAGTATAGGTAGAAGTGCTACTCCCCCTATCAGGTATGACAGATGGTTTTTAATAATGTCCCTGATGTTATTGGTGGAGATAATAGTGGTGGTGGCGGCTCGTTTTTGATGAATTCAGGACATAACGTCAATGAATCTGGTACAAAGACTAATGGAGATGTTAATGTGCATACCAAGGTTGGTAAACAAGGAAATGTTTCTGTCTTTTTTAACAAGCAATAACAACCTTCCTCATCGATCGTGATTAACTACAGATTATGCCAGTATTTTATCTATGTTCTTATGTAATTCTCTTCTTTTTATTTATGTATTTATTTATTTATTTGAATGTTTGTAATTCTCATCAGTCATCATATTGGCTATGCTAATATTTGCAAATTTTACCTTCTTTTTTATTTAGACTGTTATATTATTGATATCTTGACCAAGTAATCAAGTATATTCTTGAATCTTGATAGCTATTAGAGTTTCATTAGAATGTAAATATGTTATGTATTTTTTAATCTCGTGACGTCATTGTTTATTACCATTTTGTTACTCTACTCTATCTGGTGCCACTAGCCACTAGGCCCACTATGTTCATTCAGTTGCTTGCCTCTGTTCATTGCTAATATTTTACTTTAAACATTCTTATTTACAATGACTAAAGTAACCTATGTAATTCGGATGTTATACACTTATACTTGGGCAATTGCCTCAAAAAACTTCAAAAAAAAAATATACTTGGTCAAATTGGGATGATTGCCTCAATAAAAAATTAAAAATTAAAAAATTAAAAAAAAAATTAATCAAATAAAATAAAAATAAAAAAAAGAAAGAAAAAGAAAAAGAAATTTCCGATCCAAATTATTTCTTGAATTTCACAGGCAATCATTCTTTTTAAACCAATAATAAAATAAATTTGAAAAATTCTCAAAGGTGACCCACAACTTTTGCTACGCACACATGGTAACCCTTCAGAAAATTAATTATAATAAATGACCTTTTTAAAGAATTTTATCCCACTTATAACCTTATTTCATTAAAATGTTAATTAAATTTAACTATGGTTAGATTTATTTTAAAAAAATAAATAAATAAAAAAAATAATAAAAAAAAAAAAAACTTAAAAAATTAACCACCACTAATCATCTACCTCCACCACCTTCTTCACCGAAACCCTAACCCTACCACCTCACCTAAGCCACGACAAAGGGCTAGGTTGTCAAAGGAGAGAGAAGAAGGGAGGTGTTTAGGGTGGTTTGGGTCTGAGCGGAGGAGAGCGAGGGGCGGAAGGTCGTGGGTTGTGGTTGGAGGAGGGGCGGCACGATTTGAAGGTCGCGATGTTGGGTGTAGTTTGTGGCAACGGTGACGAATTGGCGGCTGGTGGTGTTGGGTAGATGATGAGGGTTGCTGATTGGTGGCAGCAGGTTTGATGTGATTGTGTCTGCGGCTGCAATTTGATGCAAGGAGCAGGGGAATGGTGTATGCGGGAAGGTTGCAATTATTGGTGAAGGTACAACGGTGTGCTCGCTGCCATTGTAGTTTAATGCGGGAAGTAGGGCAATGTGAGGTGGTGTTTGCGTGATGGAGGTGGCGTAGGAGGAGGATGAGAGAGAAGGAGGGTTGTGGGCATGGTTTGGGGTTTTGGCTAGGTGGTGGTCAGGTGCAGCTGAGGTAGTGTCACTGGCAATTGGGGGAGCCTAGGGTAGCGTCACCGGAAAGGGAGATGGTGGCTGGGTAAGTCACTACAAAAAAATGTCCATATAGAAACAGAATTCTAACGATGGAATTCAATCCGTTTCTATATAGAAACAAAATTAAAAAAATCCGTCTCTAAATTAATTTAGAAACGGAATAAAAAAAACCGTTTCTAAATTAGATACGGATTTTTTTTGTTGCTAAATTTAGAGACGGATTTTTAATTTCGTTTCTAAATTATTTTCGAATTGAATTATGTAAAATATTACTTTAGTGACGAATTATATAAACTAAAATCCGTCTCTAAACTAGAAAAGGATTTTTAAATCCGTCTCTAAACTAGAAACGGATTTGAAAATCCGTTTCTAAACTAGAGACGGATTTTAAATTCCTACTCTTATATTTCTTTCACTTACTATCAATTATGTGCGTAGAAGTAAACAAATAATATTTGGTATAGTTGGTAAGAGTTTCACTATTTGACTTTGAGGTCACGGGTTCGACTCCTACCTATTGCAATTCTTGAGATTGGAAACTCAAGGAGCCTTACATGCAAAGTTGACTCGAGTGAGGTCGAACCAAATAGCATCTACTTTTAGACGCAAAATAATTTTTTCCGTTGCTAAATTTAGAGTCAGATTTTTTTTTTTTTGTTGATAAATTTAGAGACGGATTTTTTTTTCCGTTGCTGATATGAGCGACGAATTTTTTTTTTCCGTTGCTAAAACCAACGACGGAAAGAAAAATCCGTTGCTAAGTTCAGCAACGGAAAGCAAATACAACGTCACTAGTCTCATTTAGCGACAACATTTTTGCCAACGGAGTAATTCCGTTTAAAAATCTGTCGCTACCTATATTTAGCGACAGAAAAGTACAATCTAGCAATGGATTTGATCTGTTGCTAAATGTCTATTTTTTTGTAGTGAGTGGGGAAGGTGGTGGTGGCTGCCTAGGTGGTTGAGTTAATTTTTTTTATTTTCTTTTTTGTAAAAATAAATAAATAAATCTAACCATAATTGACTTTAATTAATTATTTAACGAAATAAGGTTATAAGTGGGATAAGATTCTTAAATAAGGTCATTTATATAATTGATTTTCACCATGTGTGCGTAGCAGAAGTTGGAGGTCACCGTTTAGAATTTCCCAATAAATTTCCTTTAGAATAAACAATATGAACATTAAAAATATTGTAATCTACAACGAATTCCCTATTCCATATTTTTAATCATTTTAAGATGTTAATTATTCAGGTTAATTAATATTTCTAAATTCTGATGACTACTTTCAAAGTTTCAATCCAACTTTTTTTTTTTTTTTTCTCATCTATCTTTTTCGAAAACAGTTCACCTAGTAAAATACTTCAATTCGATTATTAGCTTATTGAGGTCAACAAAAATTATGACTTTTCATTAATTATTGTTCATACATTAATTGACCTTCATCAACAATAAGCTTATTCTAATTGAATTTAATTTGTATTAAAGGATCTTGAATCAACCAATTACGACTTATGTTCATTATTTGAATGTTTGGCAGCACAAAGGCTTGGTGAACACTATAAATTTCTCCTGCTAAACATTATTAGACATATATAGCCTTTATAATTGCTGATGAACATATATTGAACTTATGAAAATTTAATTTTCCTTAATGGATGAAAATAAGAGGAATAAAATATGACGTCAATTATTAAGGGTGCTTATGATATGAAACAACTCGCGGGCTACTCGAGCTCGACTCGAAATAAAGCTCGTGAGAAACTCGAATTTCCTTATATAATACTCTTTCCAAATTTTATTACCTGCTCCGTTTCTTCAGACATGAACTTTTAGAAGAAATTGTAGTAAGTATTACTTTATGGAAGTTGGGTTGGTTGAAGAATAAAAAAATCTAAAAAAGCAAAAGTGAGTAAAAGTGGAGAGAAGAGAAAATATGAAAATATTAAATATGATATAAGGGGATCATTAATGGAGGAAAATAGTAAAATATTGTTAAAGGTTTCCAGAAAAAGGAAATTGAGCAACTAATAAAATACAGCCGCAAAAGGAAAGTGGAGCAAGTAATAAATATAAATAAAATACGAATGATGGATTATATTTTTAAAAAAAAATTGATTTAAAAACTTTTTTTAAACAATAAAAATTAATAAATATACTACCTATGTTACATATTAGTTGCAACTTTCCATTTTTTTTTTCTTTTTTAGTAAGTTTTTTTCAATGAAAGTACAAAAATACCCTGACTAAATATTTTATAAACACAATTAGTTACCCAAATCAGATTTCATTAAATTCCTAATCTAACTTATTTAACATAATATTGTTAATTTGTTACCCAATTAAATCAACAATCATAAAAAATCATTCAGCTTCCATCTTCATCTCCCACGATATAATTAGACCACCAACTTTACCGTCACCGTCACCGTCGCTGCATCTACCCACCATCTTCAACACCGTCGATGCTCATCGCTATCATCAAAGTCGTCGTCGCCTCCTTCTCCATTGTTCCCCCCCCCCCCCCCCCTCTCTCTCTTTTTTTTAAAAAAAAGAATCGTTTAGATTTGATGGATTGCGGGGTGGGTTGGCTAGTTTGGGGTGGCTCGAGGCTGTTTTTGGGTGGTTTAGGTAGAGTGAGGGCGGTTTCGATGTGGTTCAGGGTGAGTGGGGGTAGTTTTGGGGCGATTCATTGTGAGTGTGGCAGGTTTTGGGGGTGAATGACGGTGGTTGTTATGGGGTGGATTTGGAGGAGAAGGTGCAGTTCCAAGATGATTTGAGTTGAGGGGGGTAGTTTTAAAGTTGTTTGGGCTGAGAGAGGGTGGTTTCGTGGTTGTTCAGGTGGAGAGGGCGGTTTTACGGTTGTTTGGGTGTGTGTGGGTGGTTTTAGGGTGGTTCGGGTAAAGATGGAGTGATTTCAGGGTGGTTCAGGTTGAAATGGGGTGGTTTGAGGCTGTGAGGTGGGTGGTTTCGGGGTGGCAGCTATTGGACTACGGTGGTGGGCTCGGTGCTGTTAGTGGTGGTGGTTACTAATTGATTAATTACCTTCACTTTCTCTCTCCTACCCTTAATTTATTATTCTTTAATTTATTAATCAGCCATTATGAAAATTTTTTCTTAAAATCCGTCTCGAGCTCAAAGTTGCAACTAATTCGAAGCGGAGGTAGTACATTATTTATGTACTACTCATATCACCACATGTATATTTCTCAAAAGACAAAATTAAAGAGAAGGAAGACATTTTACACTAAATAAGGAGTTCTACGTAGAAGAATCAAATTGAAAGTTACTTGAGATTGACTCGGTCAAATTTGGTCAAACCAAAACTCGACTCGATTAATCTTGACTTGATCATGCTTGTTTGACATCCTTTTTTGTTTTTAGTTCAAAAAATTGAAAAATAAGAAAAATTTATTTCCACTCTTTTGTTGTCAATTTTCAAAATTATCATGATTTTAATAAGTTTTAATAATTTTTAATTCTTTTTTTTTTAAGAAACTAATTTTTAATTCAACATATAACTTATATAATATGATTTTACAAAATAAAAAACAGAAAAATTCAACGAAACCAAACGAGTCAAGTCGAAGTACCTCAATTGTCAAAAAAAATAAAAAAATAAAAAAAAATAAAAAATAAAAATCGAAGTAACTCAAACTCGAACTCGTTTCACATCATAACTACCCTATTAATCATTATTCATTACAATAATGGGTCGCATCAGCAATGGGCCTTCAGCAATGGGCCTTGAGCGGTGTCGGTAAAGACCTTTCATCACGAACAGCCACGTGCATGGCAACGCAAGTACTGTAGTTCTATAATATATCGAACTTACTAACTTAGCGGATAATACTATAATAAAATTCAAGTATGCGACCACTCAAATATTCAATCAATTTACTCATTACACATCCTAGAATAATACGGACGTAATAACTTTGATCAAGTGTCATCATATAAATATTACGTATTCCCGGGTATAATACTAATCCTAACTTTTATTCAAATCTACTGTATATTGCAACGGTGGCAATTTGTAACATCCCCTACCTGTCTAATCTTTTATAGCATTGCTGTCATTTTTATGTTTGTTCCCTTATTACATAAACTTTGTAGTCATCCTTTCTTCTTCTCTAGTTCTTCATAGTTCATACATCTTCATACAAAACACTATACTTCTTCCTACCTCAAATTTTACAAGTAAAAATGGATACTCAAAACCTTAAGCAAAGGACTACTAGGTACGAACCCACAACCGCAAACGACGAAAGCGTTCGAGGGGCTGGGCAGAAGATGAAGAGAACCATGGCAAAACGCGGTCTTAAATCATTGAGTGTAGCATTAACAATCCCGGTGATTCTAACACTTACCAACATCTACATGTTTGGTACAAGTGACAACTACAAGTTGTTCAACAGACCGAATTGGGTACCTCCAATATGGGCTTTGCACATGGCTTGTTTGGGCTCAGCTTCCTTATTGGGCCTTTGTGGGTGGCTCGTTTGGGCTGAAGGTGGGTTTCATAAGAACCCGAATACAGCCGGGTTATATTTTGGTCAATTTGGGTTGAGTCTCCTTTGGGATCCCTTGATGTTTAAGCTCGGTGCGAACTGGGCTGGTTTGTTGGTTGCAGTCGGAGTTTGTTATGGTTTGTATCAGTGTTATAGGGCGTTTAAACAAGTGAGCGACATCGCCGCTGATTTAGTTCTGCCGTGCTTGGGATGGTCTGCACTTCTTTGTTTTATAAGCCTTAAGTTTATGCTGAACTAAAATTATTGGTGTAACATGAATCTGTTGTTGAATGTCTGTAGATATAAAGCTCTTTCGCAACCATTTTGATGTCGTTTTAAACGTGTTTCTTCTTATCTTTTTACTTTTCTTTCGCTTTATAGTTACTCGTATTTGCTTATTATGTGAGTTATAATGTTTGTATGTACTAATTATCTTCAAGTTTGATGAAGTTTCTTAATATTACAGAAAAAAGTTTAAATATATTTGGTTGCTGCCTTGCTGCTGTACTAATACAAGAGTTTGAGCAAAGAATTTCAGCATCTGCAAAAAATCGTAAGGAGTACACTGTCCACTAGACAGAAACTAGAGATATAAATCTATTAAATGTTAAAGTTATACACTTTTTGGGCCTTTGAGATGTTCAAAGAATATTTTCAGTTATCTAAGGCGGTCTATTTAAAAATTCATATTGTATTAATAATAAATCTAAATATAGATAAACCAAAGTCTTACGTGTTAATATTGATAAATGAGCGGGATGATAAGCGTAAAACTGATAATGTGAAAGATATCTATTACCAAGACCATCATTATCGACAATCCAATGCTTCAACTGAAGATCAGAGTGTCTTTGCTTGCCTTCAGTGAAGGCCTTTCCATTGCTCGTTAACAAATATGTAAAATGTCAGATACACCAATAAGCTCCTAGAAGTAGTAAATATCTATTTTCCAAACCTAGTCTCATTTTCGAGATCATCACCAATAACATGAGAGAAATCGCGATAACTGGCAGCAAAAAACATATGCCTCTTAAGTCTTAACCCAGAATTGTGACAGACATATAGTTATAAGCTGTGACCTTCAAACAGGGGTAAATAATACTAGGAACCCATCAGTGTACTCTGCATACTGGTTATGATAGGGGTGTACATGACTGGCTTGATCAACACACGTTTGGCGTGTGTAGTGCCTAAACCGGTGTGCAGTAATTCATGCACCCAAGTGGTAAACGCCGGGAGTCCTAGTATGTAATTATTCAACTGCCCAGTGATTCATGTCAGCAGCTCATCAAAAAATACCATTCACATGATCCACTACACAAGTATTATTGTTTACTGCCCATCATAAACCCAATCACCATTAAGGTTAACCATGACACCCTATATTTGAAGACTTTCCATAGAATAAGAAACCATTGCAGAAAGAAAAGGCAAGAAACTAAACATGGATTATGTACTTAGATTTCTGAAAGATGCTAAACATGGATTATATACTCAGATCCCCCGGTAACAAACACCGACAAGATCAGTGTTAATACATCAAATTCACTAGATATTTATCAAGCAACAGCAGCTGAGAAGAGAACCAAAAAAACATGGTACTTATCTCTTTCAAGTGATACGAGTATGGTTTCCTAAAAAGGAACAAAAGAATATTATGTACAATCCTAACAAGCACATACACAAACCCTCATACGAAACCTATGATGTCATACACAAACATGAAATAAGAGCTGAGAGATCACAGATAAAAGAGAGGGATGACAAGCCAGCTCAAGATCATGATGCCTTCGTTGCCTCAATCCCCTGCTTATCTTTAACCTCGTCCAGTTTCAGGGTCTCATCTCGTAATTTCTTAACTCTCCTGCTAGCAAGTGACACATGAGAAAATCCATACATTTTCAAGACCTGGTTGTCCCCAAAATTGAACGCTCTCTCCATATGTTTCAAACATCTTTCCACAGGATAATCACTAATCACTCCGCAAGGCTTACAACCCACGAAATGAGTCACCAACGGCCACCTATCATCACCTAAACCCGGATGATGATTCTCAAGCATCTCTTCATATTTATCAACCAAAATCCCCCAATAGCCGTGCAAGTAATACGAATTCTCCAAATAAACCTTCTCACCCCACTTCTCCTTATTCTTTGCCAACAAATAAACCATAGCAGATTGATCATCCGCTTCAAATGGAGGTCGACCCTTCAACTCCTGACTAAGAACCTTCCCCGCCTCAACCCTTGTCTTCCCCTTCGGCCCCATTGGAGCCCACGCGTCAAGAAGGTCCAACGACCATTGACAATTCCGAATCAAAAAACTCCCAGTATTCAACCCAATCCAATTCTTCTGTTCGAAAACCATCTCCTTCCAACCATGCATAATCAAATTATAACCCTCATACCTCTCCCAAGGCAACTCAAATTCCATATCAGTAAACATAGCATCACTATCCATCCACCAAAGAAACTCGATTTCGGGGTTACCCAACAACAGAGTCCTAATCAACGGCAATTTCGACCAAAACCCGGACATTTCAGCATCCAACAATGCCATATTATAGAAAATCTCAATCCCATGTAACCTACAATAATCAATCTTATTCTTTATCGACTTCAACAAGTAATAATCACCTACAGGACTCTCACAAGGTTTCGGAGACGAACCAGTTACTAACAAAACCCTAGGCTTCTTCTTCTCCCCAATAAAATTGGGCATTTCTGGGTGTTCTTTCAACCAATTCTCTCTCCTCCCATCCCAATCAACAACTTTAAGACCCAATTTATAAGGCAATAATCCAGAAGACGAAGATAATTCAACATCAACACCAGTATCATCATCATAATAAAACTTCTTGTAATCAAAATTAGCGTAATTAAACGAATTCGAATTCGAAGGAGACAATGATTTTACCTCTTCAAGAAGATGATGAGGTTCAGAAAGCTTACGAGATGAGAAATGGTTGCGAATTTCGAGGAAATCTTGCTCTGGAGTTCCGAATTTTCCGGCCCCAATTGTGCCGCGAAGAACGATGATGGTGAGAAGAAGGCAGAGGAAGGTGACATTGCAATGGCGGAAGAATCTGTAGAGCTGCCTAGCCTTGCGAACTCCTAAGCACTTCTCTAACATTTTTGGAGATTAATGGCGGAAATTCAAGGAATTAGGGAAGCCATTAATGGCGGCAATTGAAAAAATTGGGGATTTTTGAAGGTGAATTAAGAACCCTCGGACAGAGAAGAGAGGAGAGACCGAGAGAGATAGTGTTGGGAAGAGTGTCGGTGTTTTTGGATGGGGGATTTTTGTGTTGTTATTACAATCTGTAAGAATCATTACATTATTTTAGAGGTGATTAACAATTTAACATGGGTTCCGCCCAATCTGGCTTGAAAATAGGGCGTGTTTGGATAAGGTTAAAATATTTTTTACTTAAAAATTCAAATTCGTTGATAAAAGTCCGTTATATTTTGCGAGTTCGAGCATGAGATATAATGTTAAGGCTAAATCTGGTCCGACTTTTTGATCACCTTCTTTTTAAAAAAAAAAAAAAAGAAATAAGTTGTTGAACAATTTATTTATTTGGATGGTTGCAATATTTAATTGATTAAGGTAATCAGTGTTAGTGTACTTTACATAAGTTAAATGAAGGTGCTACACAAACATAATTACATAATACACATGGAGTAATTTAGTGGAGGTTATGAGGTACACATGGTGGAATTAAAGAAAAAGGGTTAGTGCCAAATATTGTACTACTCATACAAGTATCTTATGTATTTGACATCTCGATTTCGAATTACTATTAACGTTAGACATTGCATAAAGTTTAATAAAAGATTGAATCTTATGATATAAGTATAGCTAGCAGATATTTAACTGTTAGTGCCCTTAATGAGAGAGATAAATAATACAGTACTTGTTAGAAAAATAATTTAAGTGAGGTAGGTGAGAGAGAAATAAAATATGTGTATATATTAGGTTATGTTAAGTTCACAATCTTATTTTGTTAGATTTGCATACATGTATTTTATACATAACCTAATAGTTTATACAAGTTCACCTTATTTAAATATCTTATTTTAAATAGTTTATTAGATTTATATACAAGTAATTTTTTTTTTAATTTAATTTTATATTTATTTTCATTGCAAAAATTAAAGATATAAAATGTACCGATAAAGAATCTCACATAAAACAACTAAGTATGTTTAAAACTTATTTTGTCTAATCTAATAAAAATTAATTACATGATTTTGAAATAAGGTGAACTAAACATAATCTTAACGAGTCCTTATTAAATAAGCAATGTTGCAACTATAATGAGAGAGAGAGAGAGAGAGAGAGAGAGAGAGAGAGAGAGAGAGAGAGAGAGAGAGAGAGAGAGAGAGAGAGAGAGAGAGAGAGAGAGAGAGAGAGAGAGAGAGAGAGAGAGAGAGAGAGAGAGAGAGAGAGAGAGAGAGAGAGAGAGAGAGAGATATATTTAAACAATATCACATGCTCATAATTTTAATAATATATAATAAGATACATCCCGTCTTGTGTGTGGCTGGGCATAACGTGTGGCCATTTATAAAAGAACAAAGTAACCCCCATAACATTGATCAAGTGACCCCTATAATACTGACAGAGTAACCCCGATAACACTGACTGAGAAATCCTGTAACACTGACGAAGTAATAACTCCTATAAAACTGACCAAGTAACCTCAATTACACTAACAAAGTAATAACCCCTATTATGGCTGGCCAACCACATATATAAAAATTTGTGAATAAGATATACACTTGATAACCAATTAATCACGCTAGTAATTTAATAAAACTCAAACTCTATTACAATAATATTTATCTATTACCTTCCTCTATTACAATAGTAGTTATCTATTACAATAATATTTATATATCACTCGTATCAAACCTTGAGTGATAAAAATAATGCATTGACAAGCGTGAATGGAAAAGTGTTACATGTAAAAACAATTAAAAACAGATGATGATCAAAAGTATTAATTAAACAAATACAACTCAGATACGAGTCAAACGCTAGTAATTGACTAATTTCCACAATAATCCACCATGGTTCACTGGCATAGACGAAGGTGAAAATTATTGATGAAATTAAGCAATAATTAAACACATCCTATACCTATCTTGCAAATCCTCTAATCAATATATCAATATATATATATATATATATATATATATATATATATATATATATATATATATATATATATAGGGTCGGGATCCGGTGAGACCATCCTCCTATATGAGACCATCTCTTATATGAGACCAAATCTGGGCCCTTGAACTAAGATCTGACGGATGAAAAAGCGCATAGTAATGGAAAAATCAGTAAATACACCACCTAACTGTCATCTCTCTCCACCTAGCTAACTAACTTCTCTCTCCACCACGAAGCTTCATCAATGGCGCCTAATCAGTAACGCTGTTTCTCATTGCTTCAAATTGCTTCATCAATTGCTTCATCAAAGTAATCATAAGCAAGTTCACACCGACCTTGCTCGCCTTGCGCTATATTCGCCAGGTTATTGAATTTCATGTTAATTGGATGATAATTTTTGATTTTTTGGTTTGTTCTGTTCTTATTAATTTGCATATTTAATTGCATCAATCACCAGGTTATTGAATTGCATGTTAATTGCATGATAATTTTCGATTTTTGAGGTTTGTTCTGTTCTCATCGAATTGCTTGTTTAATTGCATCAATTATGGATTTGATTGAATTTACTTCTTTGAAATATTTTGAATTAAATCAAAAATTTAGGTTTGATTAATTTGATAGAAATTGAAAATTTGCAATCAAATTTAAAACGAGCAAATGAATTGAAAATGAGCAAACCTAAATATTTGTAATAATATAAAAAACATATAATGAGCAAACATAATTAAATTGAGCAAATATAAAAAGGAGCAAATGAGCAAAATAAGTTGGTAATTATGGTGGTGGTAGGGTGCAAGGGACAGGGGTGGCGGCGAGGGAGTGAGAGTGAGACAGGTTGTGGTGGTGATATCGGTGGTGGTAAGGTACAGGGACAGGGGCAGAGGAAGGAGAGAGAGTTTGGTGGTGGTGGTAATTGTACAGTGTAAGAAAGAGGGTGAGAAATGGGATTCAGCTCATTAACATGAGTTGCAGAAGCAGTGAAAGTGAAAGAGGTAGCTGTAGCTAATGAGCAAATATTTAGTTGCTCATTTATCAAATGAACAAGTGGTTGTGCTTCTTAGACTGAGCACTTCTGTGTGCTGTGATAATCTGAAATTACTGTGTGTATGTGTGTGTGTGTGTGTAAGTGAGTGTAAGAGTGCATGTGTTAGAGTGTGTGTGTGTGTGTAAGAATGTATGGTTTTTGTAGGCAAATATGCTATACTGAATGCTATATATGCTAGGTTTTGCAAATCATATTGAAGGGTAGCATTATCAAGTTTTACTCCTTTTCAAATCATCTAGTTTCTGCTATCAAAGCATTGAGTTCCTTGGTTTTCTTGCCTACACACAAGCCCCACCCCCCTTCTTTTTGGTCTATTTCCTGCACACCAACCACACTCCCTTCTTACACTTACTTATACAAACCTATTCCCCCCTCCCCCCTCATCTTTCTGTTTGCAATTCTGAATTCTGAATCTGATTTCAGAAATGATGAGCAACAACGAAGAACTTGACAGTCATTCTAGTACCATCACAAATGTGGCAACTACTCCTACAATAGTAGTTTCTCCTAAAGTAGCACCTTTTCTCACTCCTGGAGGAACAAAAGAATGGCTTCCAATATGCCCCAATGAGTTGAAACCAGCTATAGGGATGAAGTTTAATAATCTTGAAGAGGGCCTTGAATTTTATAAAAGATACGCATTTGCTGCTGGATTCAACACAAGAAAATCTACAACTAAAAGGCAAAGAAGAAGCAAAGAATTGAAATCACAGTATATCTTATGCAATAAAGAAGGATACAAAGAGAAAAGAAAGCCTACTGTTGAAAAAGATTTAAATAACAACGAAGGAGAAAGCAATGAAGAAAAAACTTCAATCAAAAGGAAGAGACTCGTTACTCGTGTTAAGTGCAAGGCACATATTATCATAAAGCATTGTGATGATAACAAATTCATAGTGTCACAATTTCATGAGGGACATACTCATCCACTTTATACACCTAGTTGCAATCTCTTCCAAAAAGAAGGAAGAAAAATGAACATATTGCACAAAAAAATAATTGTGAATAATTCTAAGGTACGACTTTCAAAGTCTCTTATCTTTCATGAATTCTCTGTTGTTCTAATAAAAGTAGTATGCTCATTTGAAAAATGAGCATTTAATTGTTTGTTTATTTGAAAAATAAGCATTAAATTGTTTGATCATTTTAAAAATGAGCATTAAATTGTTCAAATGAACAAGCAAATAATTGAATTGTTTGCTCATTTTAAAAATGAGAATTAAATTATTTGCTCATTTGACAAACTGTTTTGTTCTTTAAATAGGTGAATATTGGTCCTGTTACAACTTTTCGAATGATGAAGGAAATTGTTGGAGGATATGATAACATCGGTGCATCTAAGCAAGATTTCAAAAATTTTCATAGAGATTTGAAAGCATACATTCAAGGAAGTGATGCTCAAATGTTCGTGGATAACTTTACCAACAAAAAGTTAATGTGGAGCGCTTTTTTCTTTGATTTTGAGATGGATGATGATTATTGCCTTTGTAAAGCATTATGGGCTGATCCCCTTTGTAAAAAGAGTTACGCTCTATTTGGTGATATGGTATCCTTTGATACCACATACCAAACCAATAGGTAATTCATAAAAATCACAATTCATTTTTATGTTATAACTATAGCTTAAATTAATAACTTTGTTTTAAATGAACTTAGTATAACTGTTTGTTTATTTCACAAATGAGCATTGACTTATTTGCTCATTTCAGAAATGTGCATTCAATTATTTGCTCATTTGACAAATGAGCATTGAATTATTTCAGTAGCTGATGACAATTCTGATTTCATAATCTGATTTCAGATTCTATCACAGATTGTGAGTGCGTGTATGTATGTGTATGTCTGTGTCTAAGTACGTGTGTCTGTGTATTTATGTGTGTGTGTAGTTATTTGATCATTTAAAATTTAATTTGTATGTGTAAACAGGTACAACATGGTGTTTACTCCATTTACAGGGGTTGACCATCATAAGAGCTGCATTACTTTTGCTGCTGGTTTCATAGCAAAGGAAGATATAGTGTCATTTGAGTGGTTGTTCAGATCATTTCTCAAGTTAATGGGTGGAAATGAACCGAATTGTATGATTACAGATCAAGATCCAGCAATGAAAATTGTTGTTAAAAGTGTGTTTAACAAGACTGAACATCGCTTCTGTATGTGGCACATAATGAAAAAGTTACCAGATAAGGTGGAGAAATCAATCATGCAAGAAGAAACTGGTTTCCTAAAAAAATTATGTGCTTGTGTTTGGCATCTTGAAATTGAACCTGCTGAGTTTGAAGAAAGGTGGAACAAGGTGATGGTTGAATACCACTTGGAAGAACATGAGTGGTTAGGTTATATGTACAAGATAAGGAACAAGTGGATTCCGGCGTATTTCAGAGATGTGTTCCTTGGAGGAATAATGCGTACAACATCAAGATCCGAAAGCGAAAACAACTTTTTCTGCTCCTTTATCAATCCTCATGTGTCATTTGTTGAGTTTTACTTGAGATATGAAGCTGCAATTGATGCCCAGAGACACACTCAAGGTCAGAATGATAATGATTCAAAGCACAAATATCCTGAGTGCAAAACACCACTAGGGATAGAAAAGCATGCCTCACATTTATATACTAACTCTGTCTTTTATGAGTTTCAATATGAGGTTGAAATTGCTTGTTTTTCTTGTGGTGTTGATGAATTGAAGAAAGAAAATGGATTGGAAGTTGCAAAAGTAAGTGAAGGAAATCGGATTAGAACATTTGATGTTATGTTTAATCCAACTAACTTTGACACCACATGTTCTTGCAAGTTGTTTTTTAGACAAGGAATTCCATGTAGACATATGATTTGGGTTTGGAAAGCAAAAAGGTTTGAAACCATTCCTGAGTAGTATATGCTACACAGATGGACTACTATGGCACTGAAAAAACCAATTTTTGACTTGGGTGGAAACCTGTTGGAGCAATGTGCTAATTTAATTGACAAGAAAAAATTGTTAAATGATTTATGGTCAGAGATACACAATTGTGTAAGTTTGGCAGAAGGCAATGATGAAGATATTCAAGATCTTGTGATAAATCTTCAAGGAATAAGAAAGGATTTGGAGGCTAAGAGGATTGCAAGGAATAATGAAACAACAGGAAGTGCAAACAACAAAGGACAAGACATTGAGCTATTGATTGGAGCTAGTGTGCCAACTGAAATAATTTTCAAACCTCCAAAAATTTCAAAGAATAAAGGGACTGGAATTCATGTATCAAATGTAGAGACTTCAAAAGAGAAAGGGGTTGAGATTGATGTGCCAAATGTTGAAACAAGAGGTAGAAGTGCAAAAAGGCTGAAGGGAGAAAAAGAAAAGGCTGTAGAACAAAACCAGAAAAAGAAGAGATTATGTAGAGGTTGTGGTGAATTGAGTCATCATGATATTAGAAATTGTCCAAACAAAGTATAATGATACTTTTATACAAATATAAAAGTTAATATTTTTATATAAATATATGATTTAGCATTTTGTGTTTTAAATTTTGTTGAAATGAGCAAATATTTTGCAAGCTCTGTTATCTATCATACACACATATGTAATTATACCAAAGCTATTGTAATGTCCTTGGTAACAGAAATAGTCCAATCCAAGATATTATACAATGAGTTCAGTAAAGAGAACAACCCAACATACCTTAATCTTCAAAATCATAGAGGCTAAATTAACTAGATATTTGCTGATATTTGTATAATGATACTTTTATACAAATATAAAAGTTAATATTTTTATATAAATATAAGATTTAGCATTTTGTGTTTTTAATTTTGTTGAAATGAGCAAATAGTTAATACTCATTTGTCAAATGAGCAAATAGTTAATACTCATTTGTCAAATGAGTAAACATTCCTTTTAATAATACATTAAATCAACAACCATTTCTTTGCTCATTTGTGAAATGAGTAAGCATTAGTTTCCTCATTTTTTAAATGAACAAATAATTAGTTACTCATTTAAAAAATAAGAAAACATTTCTTTGCTCATTTAGCAAACGAGCAAATAGTTAGTTGCTCATTTGTCAAATGATCAAATATTTATTTGGTCATTTGGCAAATGAGCAAATAGTTAGTTGCTCATTTGTCAAATGAGCAAATAGTTAGTTGCTTATTTGTCAAATGAGCAAATAGTTAATCAGGAATTTAACAAATGACAAACAACTTAGTCAATAAGATAGAAAATGATATCCATTACATTGACATAGCAAAATTTATACTTAGAAAATCCTAACAACATCATAAAAACATTAGATTAACTAAGAACATTTATCACATTTGTCCTATTAAGAACATCATAAAACTAACACTTCTATTGTTCTGTACAAAAACTATACAAATCCTAAGAACAATTGATCAACTTCAGTCTTCAATTCTCTCCGTTAATTGCTCTTGGATTGCTGCCCCTAGCTTTCTTCAGCATTAATTGCTTCCTCAGCCTTTTTTTTCTTTTGGACAACTTGTTTAACAGGTTTAACAGTATTTACTTCACTTGAAATAATTGAGAGGGTATACTTCAAACGAAGTTTTTCAATGATTATGTCCTGCAAAGAGAAAAAATGAAGCAATAATTCAGAGTAAGTATAAGGTAAGTAATGGCTTCATGAATGTATATCAACAAGCTGCTCACAAATTTTAATCTAAAAAGTGCAGATTTCTCATTCCATAAGAAGCAAATTATAAAAATTGCAATTAGACTTTTTCTGGTTAGACTTACATTATTTTTCTTTAAACCTGAATTCCACTTTTGCAACCCATATATGTTTCCATATGCCTCATCATTGCAACACCGCAATGCAAATGATTATCATCTGAAGACTTCCAAGGTAAATCAACCACAACAGACTCCATAGACTTGATTGACAAAACAACACTTTGTATACTTCCTTCACCATTCATGAAATATGAAAATGCACTTTTCTGAAAATGAACAAATAAGTTAAAATAAGAACAAAAACAGGTGGAACAAATATAGTTAGAACAAGCAGAACAAGATCAAGATAAAAAACTAAACTCAAATCATTTTTCTAAAATAATCTAATAAAATCTTGAGCCATTACTGCCACCTACCCACACAAACCTACCCACACATTACACAATTCTGATTCCAGAAACTAATTTCAGAATCTGATTTCAGATTCTATTACAGGTTGTATGTGTGCTTGTGTGTGTGTTGTGTGTGTGTGTGTGTGTATTTGTGTGTGTGTGCGTGTGTGTGTGTGTGCGCCTGTGTATGTGTGTGTGTGTGTGCCTGTATACAATCAGAAACTCTCAAACACATTGTTCAAATGCAGAGATGCACATTATGTAGAAAAATAAATCACAGAGTTTTGCAAGTATCCTCTAGAAAAGTTTTACATGTCATATATACATATACATTTGATAATTCACAATATAAGCCATTCCAGGACAACATAAGCCACTTCGCAATATAAGCCACTCTAGGACAAGATATCTCTTCACAGGGAAATAAAATGCAAGTATTCTCATATCTAATGCTAAGACAGGTTTGAGAAGATTATAAGGATGCATAACTAAATGCTTCATGTTTTAGTACAGTCGTCGTACAGATCTGCTGGACCAAAAGGGAGAATCTTAAACAATCAATAGGGCTTCCTACCTTTCACCTTTTTTCATATAAACAACTAATATATCTTCCATCAACTATAAAATTAGCACAAACAAAATAAAGAGTCTATGAAGAAACCATATTCGTGCTTCCTAAAAAGTGTAGGTAGGTGCAATAAGTTTCTGTAATTGAAAGCAGCAAAGCCAATAATCCATCTGACTTGGAAATTATCCCGAAAGAATCAAGCTGACCATGAATAGATTCAAAGTGAGGTCAGAGACAGAGACTAACAGGAAGTTATTTAAGACTTTGCTTGTGTGTGTGTGTGTGTGTGTGTGTGCGTGTGTGTATGTGTGTGTGTATGCGTGTGTGTGTATGTGTGTGTGTGTGTGTGCGCGCCTGTGTATGTGTGTGTGTGTGTCTCTGGCGTGAGTGTATGTGTGTGTATTTTCTTGTTATGGGAGAAAGGAGAAATTCAGAGGAGAATCCTCTAAAAGGGTTAGGGTACCAGTGATATAATGAGAGGAGACATGAATAAGGAATCTGGTAACAACATGGCAGGCATCAATAAGGATATTAATGATGAAGAAGAAGTGGCAGAAGACATACCAAATTTTTAAGCAATTTCTTATTTTCTCTAGGACCTTCACTGTAATCAATAACCTCGATTGTACCACAGTCTGTGGTGGTGTTAAAACATACCAGATAATAATGATCCTTTTCAACTACTCGGAAAAAGAAAAGCTCAATATCTTTCTTTGGGATGATTGTTTTGCTGAATTCCAACTCCACAACCTCACAAAACATTTTATTCCTTTCTTGAGCACGATCACTTTCGTATTGAAAAAGGCAATCCTAAAAAAATAAATAAAGAAAAATACATAAATAAGATGAATATAAATGAAAAGAGTAAATAACAAATGAGTAAAGTGAATATGAAATGAGAAAAGTCATATAAAATGAGTAAATTGAAATGTTTTTTACAAATGAGCAAGTGAATGTTTTGCTCATTTGACAAATGAGCAAAAAATTAACTGCTCATTTGGCAAATGAGCAAAGAATTAATTGCTGCTATCATTCAATTATTTATGTAATTACAGAACATGCAGAATGTTAGTTGTCAGATAGCATCATAAACATAAAGAATTAAGTCCTTTGGTTTAAGCTTTATTTTATCAGCCTCATTTGTGCTTACACGGATATCTGCCATGAGAATTACGAATGTAATTAGAGGTCATGCTTTAATATATGAAAGTTAGTTCATGCTAATGCTAGTTTATGCTTTAATCTTGTTCTTTTAATATTTTAAAAAGAATAAGATTGATCTGATATATGATAGTTCATGCTTTAATATATAGTGATTGTGGCATATATCATGAGTTCTGAATACAGCAGTTTGCTGGCTTTCCAAAATTCACACAACAAAAATTCATTTGCTAATCTTGATTGAGGAATTCCTAATAGCTCAGTGAACTAGGACTCATTTTCTGAACACTTACAACCTGCTCTCCACATTCATCCAATGAGGCAGTGTGGTGGATGTACATAGAACATATAGAATTATAGATGCAGCATGTCTGTGAATTCTCACTCGTCACTGATTCAGACCATAATACAGGTCATAAATAAGAGTCCGAATTGTGCAGGACCAAAATTAGACCATAATACAACTCATAAACACTGATTATACATTGATTCAGACCAAGAAAGTCAGAATTTATATTATTATTAGTTCTATATTTCAAATATTTTATCAAAATCCAATAAGAGACTTGAATTAGTTCAGTATTTATTTTTTTCTCATTTGACAAATGAGCAAGAATATTTGACAAATGAGCATTGAATAGTTTGCTCATTTGACAAATTAAATGAGCAAAGAACTAATAATAGTTTTTGCAAATACAAAACAACATCTACATTCAAATATAAAAAAATTATATGAAATGAGCAACATGAACATGAACAAAATAAAACAAAATAAAATGAACGAGTTGAACTTACAACAACATTAAGACCGAAAAAGAAACATCCACTAGAATTGACATCTTTATATTGCTCATTAAAATTCAGAACAGTAGACCATGCATTAATGATATCGCCATGAATTTTGCTCTGAGTTTTTAGCATTTCAAGTTGAAATAGCATTACTTCATTATCAGGCTCACCCTCGCATAAAAACCCTGCATCACTACATATAAGATTTAGGGAAGTTAAAATAATTTCAATCGTAGATATGTAAAGTGAGAATATAGAGCTAGACTTGTTATAAGAAAGAAAAATAAAGTCAGTTGCCAAAATTTCCAGAACTGAAAAAATTGAATAAATACTTACAAACGATTTTTCTTCTCATGAAAAAATGAATCCATAACACCTTTCTGAACTGCTGTTAATGGTGTATATATGTTAATAATCCGAGACTTAAAAGGAGATCTTATCTGCAACGATGGTTGCACTTTACGCTTCTTTGGAATACAACTCTCATTTTCAGCATCTCCTTTTCTCTTAAGATTGCTGCTGAATGTGTTCACATAGCAAGGGTCTTCTTGAGCATTCACAACATCAACATCATCAACTGATTTAGAAGCACCAACTTGTGCACTGACAGGAGAAACTACAGGTTCATCAGTAGGTGCAATGCCAGGGGACTTCTCCTGAGAATCATTTTCTTGAGAAGAGATTCCTAAGATGAATGAAGGAGTTCCACATCCTTTGGCAACTGAACTTCTTAAACTATATCTCGTACTTGACTCTCCAAGTTTTTTAAATACATGTTCAGCAACCTTAGGCTGTATGATAACAGATGGATCTTCAACATCAGGTATACCACTTGCTATGTGAACACATTCAGCAGCAATCTTAGTAATATCAATTGGTTCTAATTCAATCAGTTGATCAACCCTAGCATAAATTGTAGATTCAGCATGCTTGTCATTGCCTGAAATCTTCGAAAACCTATCCCAAGCTTCAATTACAGCTGGATCTTGCCAATACTGTTCATCTTGGCCAAATGAGAGAGGAATATCTTCAGTCAAAGCTTTAGAGCTCATCTTCTGCTCATCAAACACAGTCATTGCATCTTCCTTCAGCTTTTGAATCTTCTCATTGTTTGGAAAATACTTAACAGCAGTTTCATGTCTTTCACTGAAATCCATGTATGCCAAGACTAGATTTGTAGATGTTGTTGCAAGCTCCATAAGGCATTTCTATAAAAAAAAAAAAAAAAAAATTGATTCATAATAATGGAAAGAAGCCAAGACCATCTTGAATACTTAAAGGAGTACCAAACTTTAGAGCAAAATCATGATCAGCTTGTTAGAGTTTTCTTTTGCTAACAATTAGAGGATCATTTAACACTACGCCTAGATCCTTAAATCCATTTCCCCAATAGCTAAAATTCATTTCATGCAGTAAATTAAAACATAGATGCTCATTTGTCAAATGAGCAATCAATTTTTTGCTCATTTACCAAATGAGCAAATAGTTGATTACTCATTTATCAAATGAGCAAACACCTACACATGTTAATGAGGAGGTTTTCCCATCTGAGGTGTTTAAAGCTAATCAGATTTATGTTTAAAGCTAACCAGAAGATGTATCTTAGGGAGGATAGGGATTGGGCTGATAACAACTCGCACACCCCCAACCTTTTAACCCCCTACTCTTTCATCGCACGGCAATCCCCAAATTCACAAAACAACAATACAAATTCACAAATTAAGTAAAAAATAACAAAAATTAGGGAAAAAAAAAACAAAAACAAAAAATGAGCAAATTAATATAAGTTTCCAGAAAAGTCATATAAATACCTTCTTCGGATCTTGTTCAATTTCTTCATTTTTTGTATGAATTGGATCAGATTGTTCCTAAAATCAAGCAAAAACAAAAAAAACAAAAAAAAAATTACATAATTGTGTAATTTTCATCCAAATCACACAGTATCAAATGAGCAAAAAATAATTGCTCATTTGACAAATGAGCAAATATTTTTTTTGCTGATTTAGGAGGTCCATTAATGTGCTATAAAAGCACCACATTGCATCATTTTCCTTAAAGCAAGATTTGTTCCAATTCAATTCTTCAAGCAATGAAAAAGACATAGAAAAACTAAGTATTGGTTACAAGTAAAATACCAGTTTTGGTTGTTTGCTGCCAGAAGGACCAACAAGCTTCTGATTTTTATAAAAAAACTCCAAGCCTCCCCTTAAAAATTTCCAATTTCTCACGACTTGAGAACATATTGGTTGTCCAACCTTTGAGAACTGGAGTTTCTCGTTTGGCTCTAACTTCCTCAATGACAAACTGATCAACGTATAAAAGCTACAAACAAGTAAGATAGAAAAAATTAGTACATTAAAATTAAACAAATAAAAATTAATACATACAATAGCTACAAACAAGTAAGAAAAATTAATTAGTAAATTAAAAATCAACAAATAAGTAAAAAATACTACATTAAAAAAACAACAAAAATTATAGTAATACCATAAGAAACAGTAAAGATCCAGGAAAAGAACGAGTTTGACGTTCTTCCCAGAAAAGCTTGGCCTTCACAAGTGAATCAAGGATATACTTGCACCAATTCAAGTCCTTTATTTTATCAACATTAGAAAGAAATGTGAGAATATCAGAATTGATATTCACATTTTGTTTCCCTGAAAAAAAAAATGAGCAAAACAAAAGAAAAATGAGCAAAAGGAAATTTAAATGAACAAAATATAATATAAATAAGCAAACAAAATTGAAAATTAGCAAACTCCTATAAAATTTAAACCATGATGTTGACTCTCCACCTTTTCCTGATGATATAATTAATTTATAATATAACTTGAAATTTTTTGACAAGTATGTTAATATGAAGTATGTACCAAATCCTATTCCAAATTTGTTCACCCATCTCATCATTGACTAACAACAATAATCCATCAAAATATAAATACATAGAACAAAAGATATATACATATATATATATATATATATATATATATATATATATATATATATATATATATATATATATATCTTATTCTGAAAGTGTCAATAGTCTCTATCTAATGATGTATAGTTTCAAGTAACTGATTCTATACATATATGACCAACAACTTAGATAATATAATTGCTATATATAGCACACAACTGCTAAGTGTTAACTATAACTAAAAATAAGCAAAATAAAAATAAAAAGTTTACCATCCATCAATGTAGAAACGCATAGCACTACAAAGTTCCTTTTGAACATAAGACCAGCTGAGTTATGCTCTTTCAGAAACTCTTTCAGCTCCCCTATTTTGATAGAGAGTGAGTTGCTTTTGAATTGCTTCTTCCATTGCTGAATCACTTTCTTATCTCTGGAAAAATTATTTTTGTCAATTTCTATACCACCCATTGGCAGCCCAAGTACCTGATGCACATGCTCTTCAGTGATACAAAAAGGTTCAGAATCTAGAATGTTTAAAGAGCATGTGTTAGCATCAAAGTGATGAACCAACCATAAACCGAGCTGCAAAGGCAGTTGGGTCACCTTCAAGAACTCCATAGACCCGAATCCTATTGCTTTAATAGCTTTCAACTGATTTTCTAAACATTTTTCAATAACTTGAACTATGGATGAAGGGGACATCCGACTATGTAATGTCCCATAAACATGAGACTTCAAATCTTCCCATTCGTTGCTGGATTTCGTCTCCTCCAGCTTAATCTTTTGTTTTTCTTTTAATCCTTTTTCAACCTTTTTACCTTTGACCTTAGTACCAACTAATACCTCTGATGAACCAACATCAGGACCTGCTGAACCAACATTAGCAGCAGGCCTTGCTGAAACAACATCAACAATAGCACCTGATGAACCAACATCGGCAGCAGGCTTTTTTTCAATAGACTCCCTGCTCATACAAAACAATTAAAAAAAAGTAAATAATTAGTTGGTAATTTTATACAAATGAGCAAAAACATAGATACTCATTTGTCAAATGAGCAAAAACATAGACTTAAATGAGTAAATTCCATTTACTGCAAGACCATAAATGACAAAACAAACAGGAGAGAATGAGTAATTATGGAGTACATTTCATTATATTTATTCTCTGATATTAGATTTTTGTTCTGTTATTAAAGCTTAATTTCAAATGAATTAAGCTTTATATACACATAAACAAGGCTAATAATGCTTTTTTTTTCCTGAATGCAGCAAATTTGTCATTGAGATCTTAAGCTGGAAAACACTCTCTTAGATGGCAGTTCAGAATCGCGTCTCAAAATCTGCGACTTTAGCTACTCTAAGGCAGGGAAACTCCTCTGAATCTATCATTTTTTTTATAATCAATTACTAATCATGACTAATCTTTGTTAATTATAATAGTCTGCAGTGCTACATTCTCAACCAAAATCGACGGTAGGAACACCGGCCTATATTGCCCCAGAAGTCTTTTCCCGAAAGGAATATGATGGAAAGGTAGTGTAACAACTAGTGAATAGTGATAGAGCGCTCTAGAAAAGCTCAGTAAGGTCAGGAGATTAAACAAAATTCAGCAAGTTAGGTAGACTACATGACATAAAGGTGCAATTACACATCATGGAGGACCTTACAAAAGACTCGGAACCATCGACTTTACTAGTTAGATAATATAACACATTCAACACTCCCAAATGAGCAAAAACAATTAAAAAAAAAGTAAATAATTAGTTGGTAATTTTATACAAATGAGCAAAATCATAGATACTCATTTGTCAAATGAGCAAAAACATAGATGCTCATTTGTCAAATGAGCAATCAAACATAGATGCTCTTTAAGTGACAAGCAAAATTTTTGAGCAATGTATCTTGTCTGCAATAGTATTGTTGCTATTAAGGTTGTGCTATTGAAAATAAGTGTTTAACAGTTTGAGCATATGACGACTAGAATTATTTTCCAAATTTTACTCTCGCCTGGGTTTTAACATACTCATACATGAAATCCTAACAACTTAACATTCCAGGGTCCAGCATACAAGATCATATTTAGATGGCTTTTTGAATAATTTGACTTAAGTTGTTAAATGTTTTGTGCAGGTGAATGTCACAGCTGATCACAGAATCATCTACGGGGCTGACTTAGCTGCCTTCCTCCAGACCTTTTCAAATATCATCCAAAACCCAGACAGTTTAACAATGTAGATCACAAAAATAATATTGAAAGATAACATTACCTAATTTCCAGCCTTGAGTTAATGTTGGACAAGAAGCAGAGGAGTTATTACTTTTATACAATACTAGAGGATTGTCAGAACAATATGGGCAACATCAGAATGCAGTTACACCTTCAGGATTAGCGCTTTGCTGCTATGTTTCTATTAGAAATACATAGATTTTTTTTGGTTTTGATAGCATCTTACTGTACTATCACCATTTATTTATCAATTTTACAAATTGTTGTTTCCAATACTAGACAAACAACATTTTACAAATTTTTGAGAAATTACATAAAACGAAAATCAATCAAAAAATCGCAACAAAATCAATCAAAAATTAGAACAAAGTAAACAAAAATTAACCTAAAATCAGAGATGAGCTAAAATTAAACGAAAAGCAAAACGAAAATCAATCAAAAATCGCAACAAAATCAAGCAAAAATCGCAACAAAACAACATAATATCGCAAATACAAAACCAAAACAAGAACACTTAGTAAAACAAAAATTCAGGCAAAATAAAACTAAAATTTACTGGATAATCACTCAAGAAAACGAAAATAAAGCTAAAATCAACAAAAAATAACAAAATAAAACATAATCGACACATTGCATGTTAAATTAATGAGCTAAAATCAGAAAAAATTAAACGAACATCAAAACGAAAATAAAACAATGAATTAACCTAAAATTAATTGAAAAACAGCAAATGTATGAACAATAGACTCACATTAACGAAAATTGATGAAGATTGAAGAAGTTTTGATGAAAAATCAGAGAGCAGCAGAGTATGAACACCGTAGAATTGAAGGAGGAGAGAGAAAAATGAGCGAAAAAGAAGAAGGAGGAGAGAGAAAAAAACGTAGGAAATAAATTTTGAAATAAATTTTTTTTGTTTTGTTTGTTTTACCGGGTTGTATTATAACCCTTGGATGTAGTTGATCCAACGGTTGTAATATGTACTCACATAAAATAGGGTTCTCACATAAGGGGGGTGGTCTCATATGATCCTATTTCTATATATATATATAATCCCTTCGTTTGATAAAATATAATACTATAAGAACATTCTAATAAAACATAGACAATCTTGAACTAATGAAAATTCAAGAAACTAGTACTTAATTATCATGATAAACCAACCAATCCTTGTAACACCTCTCATTCTCGCTTCCATCCGTATGATTATTTTCGTAACGACATCCATGACATTCTTGGCGGCTTTGATTAATAACCATATCCTTTTGCTCTTTCTTGTTGTTCTTCAAGGGTGCATTATAATCTTGATGCAAACTACCCAAACACTTTGCCTCGTCGTTCTTGCTTTCATCCGTACAACTATTTTCGTAACTTTCTCGAAATTCCTGGCCACTTTGATCAACCACATTCTTTTCCACTTCTTTTTTTTTCAAGGCGGCATCAACTAGTCTAGAGACAAAGCTATTAATCGTATTTCCGAAATTCTCTACTAGCATAGTAAAGGTAGTGATAGGACAGACGATTTTATCCTCAACACCATTAGTGTAGTAACGCTTAACGTGGTCGTCTACGACAACTTGAGACGTATTTCATGGAAAGTACAAACTGTGATCACACGACCATGAGGTCCATGAATCTTCCAAGTTTCGATTATAGGGAAATTTCGGTTCAAGATCATCAATCTTTGGTTGAGTTTCGACACGATCAGATGAAGCCATTGTTTTGTTTAAGGTTAAGCTTAAGAGAAAAGAATAATATGGTGTAGCTAAGATAATTTGTGAATTCTAGGTGTTAAATGAACGTTTATGCATGATATGCATGGGTATTTATAATATGCTTTAGGTTTCATACAAGATTAAGGATTATTTAACATAATCTGATATTTTATCATCATAGATTAATTAAGGAAAGTTTAGGTGAGTGATTTTTGTACCAAGTCTCTTATCAATGGCAAGGAACCCCCTCCATCATGGCTACTAGGAGGATAGAAGATGAGGAAACACAAGCTGATCTTGAGTATGCAAGTATTATTAAGGCTAGTACTATTTTAACACTAGGTATTCAGAATGCAAGAAGGAGCGAAATTCAAGAGATCCATCGTTCTTCTACGGCCGCGAGAGCACCATTTCTACGCTTGTCTTCTGCAGATTTAGGGGGCTCCCAAACCTCCCTCTCACGGAGTTTGACCCCCCGAACACACCGGTATCACACTTCAGCTCTTTCAATTTTACTGAACTGTTTAACTATGATGATAGCGCTAACAACAGGAAACGCATAAGGGAGGCAGTAGGTCACTTACCTCTTTTTGTTGATGGTGACTCAGTAAGGTATAGTGAGAATGACTACGAATGGGTGGAACGTAAGAGGCTCAAAAGGTTTCAAAGGTGGTCTGAAAAGGGTGGGTTTACGATCTGGCTCGAGGAAAAAGAAGGGGGGCAAAGTTTTGCTTCAAAGTGCATTACTGATCCCAACATGGCAAGGGAGTTTGGTGTGGATGTCGATGGTGATATTCGAATGAGGGGACAACACAAACATCCTAAATGCAACTCTTCATCATCATCCGAATAAAACAAAAGACAGAAAAGTGAGGAAGTCACTTCAGTTCTAAGGGAAGCAAGGGATGACATGGAGATTGATCATCAGTTAGTAGTTTCGAATGCTACAACGTTACCTTCAAGGGGTGGGAGGTTGCTCTAAAACAGCCTCAAACAGATTGATGAGGGCGGTGGTGTGGAATTGCAGGGGTCTTAATGATCCACACTCCCTTGCAATTCCCTACCTAGTGTGGCTTTACCGATCGAAGTTACCTATGTTTTTATTTGTGTCAGAAACCAAGATGGAATTTATGTTAGAAGCTTCTAGATTAAGTAGCCTCATGCCAGTTTCAACTTTTGGGTGGGATTTTGAAGGAAATAGTGGAGGTCTTTTGGTTTTAGGATGGTCAAATGATGTAGTAGAATGTTTATACTCGTCTAAAAACTTCATTTTTTGTAAACTTAATGGTACTAATGGAAGTATGAGATATATCATGTTTTTTTATGGTGAGCCCCAAGTAGGAAATAGAAGAATTGTGTGGGAACAACTTCAACGGTTCCTTGATGAGTACAAAAACGTCTTGATAATAGGGGACTTCAATCAACTAGAAAGTGGGAGCGACAAACTAGGGGGTTCGCCATGTATAAGAGGTATTGACGCCTTTTTAGATTGGAGATTCAGCAGTAATATCACGGAGGTTCCTTTCGTTGGGCCTAGGTTCACTTGGAGCAACAAAAGGGAAGGGGAGGACCTAATCCTTGAAAGGCTTGACCGTGCATATATCACGGAGGAATGGTTCACTCACTCGCCGGATGGGATGATCACGCATGACCCAATAGTATGTTCGGATCATGCTGCGATCACTTACAATAATCGACCTAGAACAAGTACTTCTAATAGGCCTTACCAAATAGAGAATTGGTGCTTCAATTTTTTGAAAATTAAGGAAATTGTGACAACTACATGGACGGAGGAAGTTCATGGCTCGCCCATGTTCCAGCTCTCAAGAAAGCTGAGCATGATAAGGTCTAAGTTCCAACACTAGTGCCTGGAAAATAAAGAGGTTTGGGGAATTAACTGGAGGAAGATAACAAACGACCTCCAGCAGGCAGGGATGAATATTGGCTCGATACAGGAAGGAGGTGATTACATGCAACGCATAAACCTTCTAATCCCGGAAAGTCAAATATGTTTTGGAAACAAAGGATGAAGGCGAATTGGGTTAGGTTTGGTGACTGCGCCACGCCTACAACGTATAGGAAAGTGAAGCAACGACAGCTTCAAAATAAATCTTGACCCTACGAAATGAGATGGACTTGTGGGTAGAAGCTCAACAAGAGGTGGAAGACGTGATCTTAGGCTCGATTAAGGAAATTTATAATCCTATCACTACGGATACTCATGGGGAAGACATTGACCTTTTACTGCGGCAACTCTATATTCCGGCAATTACGGTTGAGGACCGACGTCGGCTAGACAAGGATTTCACTGAAAGCGAAATTAAAAAGGCTATGTTTAGCATGCATGGCTCGAAGTCGCCAGGTCCGGACGGGTTCATCGGGGAATTCTTTAAAACACATTGGAAAGTGTGGGCCAACTCGTTGTAGACAGCGTTAAACAGTTCTTGAGAACAGGGAACATGCTTAAGGAGTGGAATCAATCCCTGCTCGTGTTGATACCAAAGGTTAAAATCCCAGAGTTGGCTAGCCACTTTAGACCGATCAGCTTGTGCAATACAATGTATAAGTGGATTGCAAAATGCTTGGTAAACAGACTAAAGGCGATTCTTCCGAACCTTATTATGGAAAACCAACATGCCTTTAGGTATATGGAGGACAATATCCTTCTAAGTCATGAGCTTATGCATTTTATAAACTTTACAGCAGTAAAGATTGATATGTCAAAGGTTTATGACAGGATGGATTGGCTCTTTCTCCTGAAAGTTCTGCAAGCATATGGGTTCTCCAACCACTGGATAAAGATGATATCACAATGTATTTCAACGGTGAGTTTCAAAGCAATCATTAACAGGAAAACGTCGGGCCATTTCGCCCCTAAATGTGGCATGAGACAAGGGGACCCCCTCTCTCCTTACCTCTTTATTTTCTGTATGGACATTTTGTCAAGAATGCTCTCTCTGGCAGAAGACATCAATCAAATTCAGGGTCTAAAGGTTTCACGCAGATCCCCCTCAATATCTCACCTGTTTTCGTAGATGATGCGATGCTTTTATTCAAAGCAAAGGAGGAGTCTTGTAGGTGCGTCTCAGATATTCTTAATAGGTTTGGGAAGGCTTCAGGTCAACAACTAAACAGGCTATCCCGTCTTCGAATCGCATCAGATCAACATGAGCACAGATACCCTGTATGATTCTTAAAACATATTAGACTTTTATACATCAAGAGAATGTAACAAATTATGTGTCCACGCTTTCACAGCTACAAACTTCATAAATTCTGTAAAAACTAATAGCATGAAGTGAGACACGTCATTGTCAACTTGTCATTTGTCATTTGATGTAAACTAGATTACTAGAAGTATGCAAGGATTTGGGGCTCATTTTGCTAATAACGTTCTTTATCTAGTAAATACAACAGGATTTGATAAAACCAGATTATCATCAATATTGGACCATTACCTATCAGCTTCAATTCTCTTCAAAGGAGGGATTTAAATATCTCAAAGAATTGTCAAAATTGCATCATAAGGAAACAAAACTGGGACATATCACAAGCAAAACTTGAGATGCGCATGTTCTAGTGATAGATAAAACTAATCAGATAAATCCTGGCACTAAACCATAAAGACATGGCCATGTGAATATGAAAGTTGGGTTCCAACAAGCAAACGACTAATTACAAGTGACTCAGTTCACAAAATTCCTTTTCATATGGATAAAGGTCCTTGTTAGTAATAAACAATTAATGTTAGCTAAAAGAACAATGTCAACCAGTAAACAGCAAAATAACCAAATTGCACCTCACCTGGCTGGTATACATTTACAATAAGTTGATCAAAGAATGATCTCTAGACAGTAACTGAGAAGGCAATACATAGGGCTCGCTATCAAAGATTCAGCTTTCCACTATTTAATTCCATATCACCAAAACAGACCACTTCATGTATTTGATCAGAAAGATCAAGTGCCCATATCGCACCAAGTAGAGCACCCATGTGTGTGTGCATAAGCGTGGGCGCTATCGCAGCCCCTAGCACCACGCACAGCACCATCGCAGTGCTAGGCACATGCGTGTGTGCATGTGCGTGTGCACCATAACACAACAAGCTGGAAGGTAGCACTGGCCTTGTGTGTGTGCTAGGAACCATCGTAGGCCACACACCAAGCACAGTGCTAGTGCGTGCTGGCCTGGATGATGGCGAGTGTGGTGCGCTGGCTGGGCCATGCGAATGCTGGCCTGGCTGTGCTGGCTATGCGAGAGCCTCGCATGCATGTGCGTGTGCCTGCGATAGCGGCAGCAGCACTTGCATGCGTGTGCCTGCGATAGCAAGGCAGCACCACGCATGCATGTGCGTGTGCCTGCGATAGCAAGGCAGCAGGCCCAACGCCCAGCACAAGGCGTGGTTCGCTAGCAGCACGCAAGTGCTGGGCTGGGTGTGTGCGTGCCAGCCAGCATGCTAGGTGGCTGTGCGTGCACCAGGTGGCAGCCAGCCCAGCTGCCTTGTGAGTGGCGTTTAGGAGAGGTGGCCTCTAAGCTTCCCTTGGGGAGCAAGGAAATGGTCCCCCCATGGGATATGGTCCTCACCTAACCCATTCTCTCCTCTTGCCACTTGTTGGCTTGTGATTGCTTTTGCCTAATTATTTATTTTGGAATTAAATAAATTATTGCAATTGCACATGATCCCACATTGATCATGAAAAGGGGTTTCAAGTCCCCATTCTCTATAAATACCCACTTGGTTGGGATTTTGAGAAAACTTGAGTGGAATTAAAAAGGCAACTCTAAGAAAGAGTAAACCTTTGATTCGTAAAACTCATAGTTATTTTGTCCGGGTCTTGACTAACCTTCAAGACTTAGGACGCTCGGGTCGGGTCGAGGGTACGATCCGTCGGAGATCTCGTCTTTTCGGGATTTTGAAGTAACAGCTCTTTGGGGAGCGAAACGCGTCAAATAATTGTTCTTAATATTGTTTGATTAAGTTTAATATGCTTGTTAATTGTTTTAATTAAGGGGCGGGTCTTGGTGGGTCGGGTCACTACGAAACCCTACAGCGGTATCGGATCCACGCTCCTTTTAATTTTTGCAATTTTTTTAATTTTCTAATTATATTATTAGATTTTTTATTAATTTTAAAACTCGATTTATTTTCGATTTGGCTGTCGAACCCAGATTTTGGCTCTAAAATAGTGATTTCTGGGCTGTCCAGAAGCCAAATTCGAACCATAAACCGAATTTTTCTGGGGTTTTTCTTTTTTCAACGAAAATTTTAATTCTTTTAAGCCTTGATTAATGCAAGCATTACAAGGTTAGATTAAATGCACATTTGCATCACTAATCTACTGGTTTTAAAATATCCTTGAGCATAATAATGGAGTTTGTATTAGTGCTTAAGTTGATATACCAATTTTTCACATAAACTTGTTTTCACAAAGTTTGCAAATAAATTGCAATAAAGTGTGAAAACCCTTTGTGATTTTGTAATTTTAAGTTCCCTACTATGTTAAAGTTCTAATCTTTAAAGGTTTAAATGATTGGAACCCTAACCCTAAATTCCATGTTGAACAAAGTTTGGATTTTTTCATGTTTGGTTAATTAAAATCCATTAAGTTCTATTACTTGTGAGTAAAATTTGATTAATCTTCATATTGGAAGATGTAATCTTGGTATTTTACACAAGTATGCAAGTTGGAAAATTTTTGTCATTGGATGGTTAATTTATTTTTCCAACTCCCATTTGTCAAATCCATTATTAATTTGCATATTGGCAAGATTAATTTTTAGACATAGCTCATTTTATTTTAAGCATAAAATTATAACTAATTTTGTTCAACATTGAAATTTTGGATAAATTTAGGCTTGTGCAACAATAAAATAAATTTTATTTAAGTAGGACTTAATTTTATTTTATTTTATTTTCCCTCAAAATAATTCTAAAGTGTAATTTAGAATTGATTATTGTCACACACCAATCGGAATTAAAAATCCGAGAAAATGCACGCAAATCGATGAAAACCGCAAGCGTCACTAAGTTTAGAATTGATTATTGTCACACACCAATCGGAATTAAAAATCCGAGAAAATGCACGCAAATCGATGAAAACCGCAAGCGTCACTAAGGCTAGCCGGGCTGCCTAGCAGCCCACATGTAGGCTGCCTGTGGTGCGCATATGGCTGTGCATCGTTGGTGCGTGGCTGTGTGGCGAGGGATGCTATGGCTGGGCTTCGACAGTTGCTTTGGCTGCTGGATGCTTAGAGGCGCTGCGGGGCAGCGTGGTAGCAAGCACCAGCCAGCCCCCACTTGCTGCCAGGCGCTGACAAGGGTTAAATCGGTCGCTACAATCTAACTCTCAATCAAACAATACTTATACGAACACCCTATAACCAAGTACAATGGCAAATAAAGGTTCGGTCCACGAGGAACGAGAGTAAATGCAAATCAATCTTAAACTTAAGCTAGATCGAAATCAATGGAAAATGGTGTTCTAAAATAATACTAATAAGATGGAATAAATCAATAAACTAAGACACTAGGGAGAACGGGAATTCACCAAACCATCGGTAACTACGCAACAAGGAATCACAGAGACAAACGGGATATGCAAAGACTATATGTCTGATCAATATCATGTGATAGGAAGACAACGGGCAATACTAAGCTTGGATTTCTCATGCACTTAACATTACTCGATACATAATCAAACCACATTCAATAATGAAATACTCAATTCACAATCTCTTGTTCAAATCAAGGATATCATGCAATCAAATTCAAGATTCTAGGTTAGCTACTCCTATTATAATGAATTAACATGCAATCGCATATAGTCAATTTAATCACAATCCGTTTATCAAAATCAATCCTCAATTACATAGATTACCTAGGCCGGGTTTCATCCCGAAACCCTATCTAGGAGACTACTCACACATATTCATAATCAAAGCAATAATGAATTCCAAAAGCATAATAGATATAAACATGAATTCTGATTAAGGAATAATAAAGCTTGATTAATAAACAAGAATGAATAATACCAATTTTATTGATGCGAATCAATGGAAAAGTTCAGAACTTTGATATCCGTCGTCAATGAATAATACAAAGAACCTTCGCAAATCTTGCTTCAAATCAATCCAAGAAAACTAAAATCTCTAGGAAATTCTCTAAGAAAACTAATGAATCTCTAATACTAAGAACGTTCTCCAATAACTCTCTACAAAGGCTCTCCAAACTATCTCTAAAACTGTCTCTTAACCCTTACAATCGGGCTATATATATATGTTTTAAATCGGAAAGTAAATCGCAGGCTGCCCTTCGTGAATCGGCACGGCCGTGCTGGAAGTGGCACGGCCGTGCAAGCATGGCAGTAGCTGATCCGCAATATCTTCAATTATGGCACGGCCGTGCTGAATTTGGCACGGCCGTGCTAATGCCTGGCACGGCCGTGCTGAATCTGGCACGGCCGTGCAGCATAGGCAGGAAGGTTGCAGGCACTTTGGTCTTCTTAAAACAGTCACAACTTCTTATCCAGAGCTCCGTTTGAGGCGTGCAATATATCGTTGGAAAGCTCTTCAAGTCTACTTTCTAATGCAATTAAAATCACTCCATTATCATTTGTATACCGAAAGTTGTGAGCAAAATAGTGAACAGGTGTCATATTTGTGAACTGTTCTGCCTTGCCTGCTACTTAACTTGCCTTTCAAGGCCTTGAGAACCGCAGCAAAGCCTTAGCTTGGTGGACTAGGATCGATAATAGCCTGATTACGCACCAATGGTTCGGGACTCGACATAACTTGGTCAACTATACCTGTTAACACACCAAAAACAGACCGAAACCCGTGAAGCACGTAATATGAAGGAAACGAGTGTAACAAGGCAATAAACGACCAAAACGGGCCTAAATACATCCAAAATCACCCATTTATATGCCTTAAAGCGCGCCCTAATGTGCGCTTGTCAAAATCCCCCAAGCTACACTTTTGCTAGTCCTCGAGCAAAACTAAGGGATACACACACACACATGATCAAATAAACTATTTCCATTACATATAAATCCAATTTAGCACGGAATGAAGTCAATGGATCCTACTTAGAACAACCATGCACGGAATGAAAACTCACCCAAACAAGCAACGAGACACACAATCCAAGGTATCGTTGATCAAAATGCAAACAAAACCTAAACCAAGCATAGAGAACAAAGAAGTCATGCTTCCCTCTAAACCCAACCAAACCGGCCACGTCCTCCCCCTTTGCTTCAAATCACCACCCTAATTGGCCCCTCGTGATTCCTCGAAGGAACCGGAAAAAGTGATATTTTGAGGAAATAACAAAGGTATCCCGACATCTCGATTACGCATAATCTTTCCATAGGGTTGAAAGGTATCTCCCTCCACCGTTTGAGAACCGAACACCTCTAAAGTCTAAGGGTCTTAAAGGGTTGTAATGTATTGGCAATGGGTAAGGTAGGTGAAAACAATTTTAAAAATGGGGTTAATTCCTAAATGAAGCGCAAGAATCACAATTCTCAAAAACAATAGTTTAAAAGATGCAATTCACATTCCACAATAAACATTGATCACACTTTTACACATCCCAAACTCTCTATGTTATACACACTCAAATCACCTTTTTCAAACTTCAAAGCTTTTATTCATATGTCCTCGCCTTTTTCACAATTCAGACGGCTTTTCTCCTTTTTTTTTTTGATTTTCTTTTCTTTTTCTTTTCTTTTTTTTTTCAAAAACAAATTTTCATATTTCATCTTTACAATTAAGCTCACTTTCAAACTTGCTCAAACCAACTATCGATCATTATTCTTGATTTATACACAATAAGCTCAAACAAACCTTGCGAGGTAAACGCTTCACAACTAAGGGTTGGTAAAACATCGGCCATCGGGTTTGTAACATGGGTAACCAAGAATGGAATTAAAGGCTCAACATGGTTAGCAAGTAAGATGATGTAAAAAGAAAATTAATTTGTAACAAAACAAAAGGAACAAGAATAAGAAAAATGAAAAAGGTGCCCTCTTCCTCCCTTAAAAGTGTCAAGTCGGTCTTGGGAGCTACAAGTCAACACAAAGATCGAAACATGCGTAATCAAGGATCCAAATATGCCACTCAAGAAGAATGATGAAGGCTAGAACAATAAAACCTCACGGGATTCAAAAACAAAGCAACTACCAATTAAGGGGATCAAATCCACAAATGGGAAGCGACTCCATCTTACCACAGCCCAAAGGCATAGAGTTTCACATGAAAAAAGTGTTCTAACCAACTACCTTCGCCTAGACTCGTCTACATTGATCAACAATAGACTCAAACTGTGTATTCATCACTGGCTTAAGTAGAAATAGATATTCCACACACATTCATTCACGTTTCGAATCCAAATATGAGCATTATTCCAAAAGTTATGCAATTAGACAAGTTTATCATGATCCAAAAATATAGGAAAAGACTATGAGGCAAATCATATAAACTAGACTACACATTCTCATAACAGAAGCTTTTCCTATATTGCACACAAAAACAAAAAAAACTAAAGGAATAAGGGAAAGATTTCACCAAATGCTTCTTGAAAACACACTAAGACAACATGAGATGCGGCGAAGCTCCTAATGCTACCTCCATGAGTCTTCATATCTGCACAGGTTAGATAGAAACAAACCAAAACGAAACCAAAATGCTACCTCCATGAGTCTTCATATCTGCACAGGTTAGATAGAAACAAACCAAAACGAAACCAAAAGAAACTCGTTTTTTTTTTTTATTTTTTTATAGGAATATGAAGAAAAATAAGGGAAAATCAACAAGGAAACCATTCACCCCCCCCAAGCTAGTATAGACATTGTCCTCAATGTCAGGCATCGAGGGACTACCTAGAAGGCAAAAAGGGAAAAAGAAAAGTACCTCATTGACTGGGTCTCGGGTTGCCTCCCGGAAGCGCTTCTTTAACGTCATTAGCTTGACGCAACACATGGATTACAGGTTACCCATAATCAATACTTTCCATTGCAGTGGAGATAAGCTCACCATTCTTATTCTTGACAATAGTCACCGCCCCTTTCTTAGGTACTACAAACACAGGGGAAACCCTTCCTTGATGTGTTGGAAGGGGTTTAAGCTTTACCTTTGGTGCTTCATTAGCCTCCTTTGTAGTGGCCACATCTAATGCATCTAGAAATTGCTCCTCCATGTCCCTGTTTTCCTTGTTCTCATTCAACTCAAAATCATGATTAGTATAGAATAATTCGTTACGCATATCAGAGACAATGGAATCAACAGTGTCAACCATCATGCAATTATCAGAATTAGAACAAGGATATTTCATAGTTTTATTTAAATCAAAATCTAAAACCTCCTTTCCTACTTTCAATGAAATCTTGGCACCCTTTACATCAATAAGGGCCCCCGAAGTAGCAAGGAAAGGACGTCCTAGAATTATAGGTATATGAACATCCTCATCCATATCTAGGACCACAAAGTCAACAGGTATGACAAACTTCCCCACCCTTAGGGGAACATCTTCCACTTTACCCTTTGGAAATTTCATCGATCGATCGGCTAATTGAAGGGATATGTTAGTGGGAAGAAGTTCTCCTATATTTAATCGTTGATAAACAGAATATGGCATGAGACTAACACTAGCTCCAAGATCACACAAAGCATTATCAATATTCATTTTGTTTATAGCACAAGGGATTGAAAAGCTACCCGGATCTCCTAACTTAGGAGGCATTTTGTTCATTATTATAGCACTACAGTGTTCAGTGAGGTTAACAGTTTCTACCCCTTCACAGTTTCTTCTACCACTCAATATATCTTTTAAAAACCTAGCATAGTTAGGCATTTGCTTGATAGCATCAGTGAATGGTATAAAAAGGTGGACTTCTCTCAAGGTCTCTAAAAACTTCCCGAATTGGGCATCTAGCTTATGTCTCACATATTTTTGGGGGTAGGGGAGTCTATGTAATAGGTCGGGTTCATTAGTTTGTGCTCCCACCTGTTCCTTTGGGACCTCATTAATTTTATCTTTTTCTCTGGTCCTCTCATCCTCACTTCCTACAACATTATCAGTGATAGGTGGAGTCACAGGTTGACTCCTAGGGGGTACTACTTCATCGCTCCCCCTCAATGTCTTTCCACTCCTAGTGGTGGTAGCATTTACAGAGTTTTTAGGGTCAATAGCTTGAGGCGGTAGTTTTGAAACTCCAACCCCATCTTTTATAGCACTAGCCAACTGAGAAATCTGGGTTTCAAGCATCTTATTATGTGTCATCACTTCACTAAACTTTTTATCAGTGGTGGACATAAAAGTGTTGAACATTTTGGCCTGGGACTCCATCATTTCCTCCAAGCTAGATCTCTGTGGTGGTCCATGAGCATAATAATTATCATTTGTAGCTCGGGAACCACGCACATTAGATGTTGGGGATTTTGATTAGAGTACCCCTTATTATTATTCCAGTTTCCCCTGTTATTAATGCCGTTTCCCCCTTGATTGAATTGCCCTTGGGAATTATGATTCATTTGATTACCCTGTTGGTATTGGTTTTGATTTCCAAAACCACCATGTTGATTATAGGGTCCTTGGGAATTTTGGTCCCTTTGGCCCCTATTTCCCCACTGGTTTTGATAATCAAAATCATTACCTCCCTGATTATAATTGTTCCCTCTTTGATTAGGTGGCAGATATCTATTATTGTCATTCCTAGGTCCGTTATCATAAGACATAGCATTGACCTGTTCATTATTATATCTATTACCATCATTATTATTAGGATCATATGAGGGATCAAAATTACAAGCATTAGTATAATGATCATAAGACCCACAGTTTTCACAGAAAATACATCCTACAGGCATATTAGAAACGGAAGGATTAGGATTCATACCTCTCCCCTTAGATTGGGAGGGAAGATCTTGCAATGGCACGGAATCGAGCTTGGCTTTAATCACTGACATCTCCTTCCCAAGGTTCGTAATTTGTGATGTCAGGTTGCTAATGGCATTGAGGTGGTCCACTGAATAGACCGCTCCTCCACTCTTGTTCACAGCATCTCGCTCGCCGTCTTGCCAATCCATGTGGTGTCGTACCACATCTTCGATAATATCTATGACTTGCTCTTCAGTTTTGTTCATTATTGGGCCACCTGCTCCCGCATCCAAACTGGTCTTCCCTTGAGGACTCAATCCTCCATAGAAAATCTGTAAAACTTGATATGTTGGGATTCCGTGGTGTGGGCACTCTCTTTGGTACTCCTTGTACCTTTCCCATGCTTCATAGATCGACTCCCCACTCCTTTGCCGAAACCCTTGAATCAAGGCTCTAGCATCGGCTGTCTTCTTTTGAGAATAGAATCTTCCCAAAAATGCTGTCGTGACATCATCCCAAGTGTGTAGAGAGTTCGGCTTCACCTCCTTCTCTAACCATTCGAGAGCTCTCCCAATAAGTGAAAAGGGGAAAAGCTTCAATCTCACGAACTCTTGATTCACCCCATTAACCTTGATGGTATTGCAGTACTTCTCAAATTCGTTCAAATGAGCCAAAGGGCTCTCATGCTTGGCACCACTAAACTGCCTTCTCTTAATGAGGGTGATCATAGCAGGCCGGATCTCGAAATCATTGGCCTTAGTAGTGGGTGGAGCAATCCCACTTGAAGCTCTATACGCCCCAGGAGTTCCCAACTCCTTAAGGGGTCGTGGTGCTGGCCGATTGGGTTGGCGCGGTATGTCTGCCATTGGAACCTGTTGTGTGTTGTGTTCCTTTCCTTGAGAGTTTGATGACGTCAATCGAGATTTACGATTGCTCTTCAAAGTTCTTTCGATTTCTGGATCGAAGGGTATTAATTCTCTCTGTTTAGACCTGCGCATACACACTAACCAAACCAATTAAATAGCAGGGCTACAAGTGTAGCCAAAAGGGAAAAATCTTTTTGTGCTTTTTTATGATGAACTAGACTCAAGAAATCAAAAAGCAATTAACAAACACCGCTCCCCGCCAACGGCGCCATTTTGACTATATGTCTGATCAATATCATGTGATAGGAAGACAACGGGCAATACTAAGCTTGGATTTCTCATGCACTTAACATTACTCGATACATAATCAAACCACATTCAATAATGAAATACTCAATTCACAATCTCTTGTTCAAATCAAGGATATCATGCAATCAAATTCAAGATTCTAGGTTAGCTACTCCTATTATAATGAATTAACATGCAATCGCATATAATCAATTTAATCACAATCCGTTTATCAAAATCAATCCTCAATTACATAGATTACCTAGGCCGGGTTTCATCCCGAAACCCTATCTAGGAGACTACTCACACATATTCATAATCAAAGCAATAATGAATTCCAAAAGCATAATAGATATAAACATGAATTCTGATTAAGGAATAATAAAGCTTGATTAATAAACAAGAATGAATAATACCAATTGTATTGATGCGAATCAATGGAAAAGTTCAGAACTTTGATATCCGTCGTCAATGAATAATACAAAGAACCTTCGCAAATCTTGCTTCAAATCAATCCAAGAAAACTAAAATCTCTAGGAAATTCTCTAAGAAAACTAATGAATCTCTAATACTAAGAACGTTCTCCAATAACTCTCTACAAAGGCTCTCAAAACTATCTCTAAAACTGTCTCTTAACCCTTACAATCGGGCTATATATATATGTTTTAAATCGGAAAGTAAATCGCAGGCTGCCCTTCGTGAATCGGCACGGCCGTGCTGGAAGTGGCACGGCCGTGCAAGCATGGCAGTAGCTGATCCGCAATATCTTCAATTATGGCACGGCCGTGCTGAATTTGGCACGGCCGTGCTAATGCCTGGCACGGCCGTGCTGAATCTGGCACGGCCGTGCAGCATAGGCAGGAAGGTTGCAGGCACTTTGGTCTTCTTAAAACAGTCACAACTTCTTATCCAGAGCTCCGTTTGAGGTGTGCAATATATCGTTGGAAAGCTCTTCAAGTCTACTTTCCAATGCAATTAAAATCACTCCATTATCATTTGTATACCGAAAGTTGTGAGCAAAATAGTGAACAGGTGTCATATTTGTGAACTGTTCTGCCTTGCCTGCTACTTAACTTGCCTTTCAAGGCCTTGAGAACCGCAGCAAAGCCTTAGCTTGGTGGACTAGGATCGATAATAGCCTGATTACGCACCAATGGTTCGGGACTCGACATAACTTGGTCAACTATACCTGTTAACACACCAAAAACAGACCGAAACCCGTGAAGCACGTAATATGAAGGAAACGAGTGTAACAAGGCAATAAACGACCAAAACGGGCCTAAATACATCCAAAATCACCCATTTATATGCCTTAAAGCGCGCTTGTCAGGCGCCAGCATGCGTGCAAGCATGCGTGGTGCTGGCCAGCGTAGTGTGTTGTGCTGGGCCCAGCATGCTAGCACCAAGCGCCAGCCCAACCCCTTCAATGCTGCTAGTGCATGTGAAGCGTGAGCTGCTGGCGGGCTTGTGCTGCTGCTGGGCAGCGAGGCAGTAAGCCCCAGCCAGCCAGCGCACTGCTGCCTAGCAGCCATGGTGCACCATGCATCATAGGATGGGGCCTTGTTGCTTAAGTTTGAGCTATGATTTTGCGATAATTTTTGTCGTTTTAATAATTTGAAATAATTATTTTAACGAGGCTAAAAACCACGATTTTCGATTTTGCAAAAATTTGACAAATTATGGGTTATGCCGACTTAATCAATCGAATTAATTAACTACAGATGCGGAATTCAGTGGGACCTTAATTAAGTGCGTTAGCATTTTGCGTTTAGAAATAATGGATTAAACTACTTTGACTAGTTTTAATTAGGCGCGTTAATTGGATTAACCACCTAAGTTAGTTACTAGTTTTGCGTGTTTAATTATGTATTTCGTAAAATTGCATGGGCCATTAACAAATAGTGAATGGGTGAATGGAAGATTGTTTTCAAAACAGGTATTTGAAAATGGCAACTAGTGGGGCCCGACTAGGACAGAAAATATGGACTGCGTTCCGTTATGTATTTTTGTAAATCTAAATACGGACTGCGAACATTAAGTATTTTTGTACTATTAGATTAATCTTAGTCGTTCTAGCTAGCTTCTTTTATTTTATTTTGGCCAAGATGTCTCAAGACGGCGTTTCGACGAAGACGAGCCAAGATGAAGACCCATGGAAATTGAAGATTTCAAGGGGTCATGCTAGTTGCCAAATGCATCTATTTTATGCCTTATATACTGTTATTATATATGATTGCTAGATGCATGTCTAGGTTTTCTTTTATGTTGCGACGATTAGTTAAGTTCACTTAAATCAACCAACATAGAAACCCTAGGTCCCTTAATAAATATTGAGCTAAAATTTGCCGTTCCAAGAACAACACTTACCGAACTAATGCGCGTACGTGATGGATTATGCCAAAGCGAGGCATCACTACTTCCCTAGGAACGTAAGGTATACTAGGTATACAAGTTTTCATGGTTAAGCTCAACGATATCAGTAAGGAGTCCTTAGATGTCGTGGCAAAAGAGATAAAATGTCAAGGATGCATTCGATGCTACATTTTATCAAACCGAGAGTAGCTTGGAGCTATTAGCAATTGGATTGCTTACCTTAAGATATTTAATGATTAAGACAAGCCAAAGCATGCTTAACCATTTCTTGATCTTTGGGATCTCGGAATCATTTTATTCTCGCCCATAAGGGACAATTATAAATGCGTGGATAAAATGCTCAATAAGATTGAATATATGCATGAACGTTTTAAATTTCAACTTATTGATGTATGAATGGTTTTTCACTTCAAATTCTGTCAATTGTAGAACAATGTCTGCAAGTAACACAAACAACAACCAATTCTCTTTGCGCTCAATTCTCGACAAGGAGAAGTTGAGCGGGCAAAACTTTCTTGATTGGCAAAGAAATCTCCGCATTGTACTCATGCAGGAGCAAAAGGAATACGTCCTTGATGAAGAAATGCCTGACGCTCCCAATGAGGGGGTCACTCAGGCTGCCCTTAACCGATGACAAAGTGCCAATCGGGATGTCAAATGCATCATGTTGGCCACTATGTCTCCAGACCTTCAAAAGACTTTCTTTGAAAAGGAGTCGGCTTTTGAGATCATTTCTGAGCTTCAGAATATGTTTCAAGAGCAGGCTCGAACTGAAAGGTTCGAAACCCACAGGCAGATCCTTGAGAGCAAGCTCAAGAAAGGAGGGCCAGTCAGCCCGCATGTCCTCAAAATGATTGGATTATTTGTGAACATGGAAAGGCTTGATGCTGGGTATTCAACCGAAATGGAAATTGACATCATTCTCCACTCCCTTCACAAAAGCTATGATCAGTTCAAGATGAACTACAATATACATAGCATGGAGAAAACCCTCATCGAGCTTCATGGTAGGTTGAAGCAAGCCGAGCAAACCCTCAAGGATTAGAGGAATCATGACATGCTCATGGTGAGGAAGGGAAAGCAATTCAAACGTCCGGGCAAAAAGAAGAGCTTTAATGGGAAAAAGAAGAAATTCCCGCCTAAGTCAAAATCTGCCAAGGGCAGCAAGGACAAGAAGGCAGCCTCTTCTAAATCTGATTCCGAATGTTTCTACTACAAGAAGAAGGGACATTGGAAACATGATTGCCTCAAATTCAAGGAAGATAAGAAGAACGTCAACGTTGCTTCTTCATCAGGTATTTTCGTTATAGACTTAAACTTCGCTAGCAAAACATCATGAGTATTAGATATCGGATGTGGCTCACACCTTTGTTCCAATGCTCAGGGACTAAGGCTAAATAGGAGGCTAGAGAAGGGAGAGGTCGAGCTTCGGGTCGGCAATGGAGCAAGGATGTCTACCGTCTCCGTTGGAACTCTCAATTTGTCTTTGCCCTCAGGGCTTGTTCTAGAACTTAAAAACTGCTATCATGTTCCTAGAGTGACCAAAAACATTATTTCAATATCGGCGTTGGACGCCAAAGGATTCGAATTTCGAATCAAAAACAATAGTTGTTTTATTTATTTTGATAATGTTTTATATGGTAAGGCACATTCAGAAAATGGTCTTTATGTGCTTTCACTAGACAAACAGGTTTATAACATCGAGAATACTGCCAAAAGGGCTAAGACCATCGAGTTGAATCAAACCTACTTGTGGCATTGTCGTCTTGGCCATATTAACTTCAAGCGCATCAAGAAACTTCTTCAAGAAGGTGTTCTTGACTCATTCGACTTAGAGTCGTTTGAAAATTGCGAAGGATGCTTATTAGGCAAGATGATAAAACAGCCATTCTCCAAGTTGGGAGAAAAGGGCAAGTGACTTATTAGGTCTAATACACACGGATGTATGTGGACCAATGAGCACACCCGCAAGGCAAGGTTACCGATATTTCATCATTTTCACCGACGATTATAGTAGATATAGCTATGTCTACTTAATGTCGATAAAATCTGAATCCTTTGAGAAATTCAAAGAATTTCAGAAAGAAGTTTAAAATCAACTTGGCAAGAAAATTAAAGCACTTCAATCGGATCAAGATGGCGAATATTTGAGCCATGAATTCAACGATCACCTGAAAGAAAATGGAATTCTTTCAGAATTGACACCTCCTGGAACTCCTCAATGTAACGGAGTGTCTGAACGGAGGGATCGGACCTTGTTAGACATGGTTCGATCAATGTGGGTCTTAGTGAACTCCCTATCTTTTTCTGGGGACATGCGCTACAAACAACAACACTAACACTGAATAGAACTCCGTCAAAAGCTGTTCAAAAGACTCCATATGAATTATGGACCAAGAAACCTCCTAGGTTGTCTTTTCTCAAGATTTGGGGATGCGAAGCATATGTCAAGCGATTAATTTCGGACAAACTTCACCCCAAATCGGATAAGTGTTTCTTTGTGGGATATCCAAAAGAAACCAAAGGGTATTACTACTACAATAAATCCGAGAACAAAGTATTTGTTGCTCGTGATGCTTTCTTTTTGGAGAAGGATCACCTTTCCAAAATGACAAGTGGGAGGAAAATCGAACTCGACGAAGTTCGAGAGGACGAGCAACAATGTCAACCTCACAAAACTGACAATCTAGATACTTTGGAAGCATCTAAGAAGATTGGTCAGAATCAATGAAAATGCTCAACCGATTACCCTTCGTAGGTCGCAACGACAAAGATCTCAACCAGACAGATACCTCGGTATCGTCTTAACCGATGATCAGGACATCCTAGTCATGGATGGTGATGAGCCGGAGACATACAAGCAAGCTATGACGAACCCCGACTCTGCAAAATGGCAAGAGGCCATGAAATCCGGGATGGACTCCATGTCTGAAAATCAAGTCTGGGACTTGGTGAATTTGCCCGAGGGTTATACACCCATTGGTTGCAAATGGATCTTCAAAGTGAAGACAGACAAGGATGGAAATGTATCGATATACAAAGCTAGACTGGTGGCAAAAGGTTATAGACAAGTCCACGGGATTGACTATGATGAAACTTTTTCACCAGTCGGAATGCTAAAATCCGTCCAGATCATCCTAGCGGTTGCTGCATATTACGATTACGAAATATGGCAAATGGATGTCAAAACCGCCTTTCTTAATGGAATTTTGGAAGAAACTGTGTATATGACACAACCAGAAGGTTTTGTCAATCCAAGCAACGCTGAAAAGGTTTGCAAGCTGAAGAAGTCCATTTATGGACTAAAGCAAGCCAGCAGAAGTTGGAATCTGCGATTTGATGAAGCCATTAGCAAGTTTGGTTTTATTAAAGAATCCAGATGAGTCTTGTGTATACAAGAAGGTTAGTGGGAATGATATTGCATTCCTAGTCATGTATGTCGATGACATGCTGTTCATTGGAAACAGCACAAAATTGTTGGAGTCCGTAAAGGGCTGGTTGGGAAAGTGCTTTTCAATGAAGGACTTAGGAGAGGCACAGTACATATTGGGCATCAAGATCTACAGGGATAGATCTAAGAGGATGATTTGATTAAGCCAGAGTACTTACATTGATAAGGTACTGGCTCGATTCAACATGGAAAATGCCAAAAGAGGGCATTTACCCATGTCCCATGGCGTAACTGTCAGCAAGAAACAGTGTCCGAAGACACCTATTGAGCGAGAAAGAATGAATCAGATCCCATATGCTTCGCTAATCGGATCGATCATGTATGCCATGATATGTACAAGGCCAGATGTGTCGTATGCCCTGAGTGTAACGAGTCGATACCAATCGAACCCAGGAGAGGCGCATTGGACTGCGGCCAAGAACATCCTTAAGTACCTGAAAAGGAACAAGGATAAATTCCTGGTATATGGAGGCCACAAAGAACTGGTTGTTGAAGGTTACACCGACGCTAGCTTCCAGACTGATAGAGACGACTTCAATTCACAGTCGGGGTACATATTTATGTCTGAATGGAGGAGCGTTTAGCTGGAAGAGTGCCAAGCAGAGCACCACTGCAGACTCTACAACTGAAGCCGAGTACTTGGCCGCTTCAGAAGCTGTTTGGATTCGCAAGTTTATCATTGAACTTAATGTTGTACCCTCAATCAAGGGGCCGATAGACCTCTATTGTGATAACAACGGAGCTATCACTCAGGCCAGGGAGCCGAGAGAACACCAGAAGGTCAAACACGTGCAAAGGCAATTTCACATGATAAGGGAATGGAAATCTTAAAGGTGAAATCAGAATTTGTAAGATCGGCACGGATGATAATGTGGCCGATCCTTTGACTAAACCTTTGCCTCAAGTGAAACACAACAAGCACATTGAGGAAATGGGAATCAAGCATGTTGGAGACTGGCTTTGAAATTCCCTGTACATGTGTTTTAATTAAATAGGATATTTAATGTAAGACACTTTATTAAAACCATTCATTAATGGAGTAATTAATTTTTGTGCAAAATTATCATTCACTCCATTACTATTTAATTGTGGTTTAGAATTAAATAATGAGTCCATTCGATTTACGGAAATATTCAAAACAGGGTATCAAGACCATGTCTTGGATAAAGAAACACCTGTTAAGTGAACATTGAATATTAAATCGAAAAGTGTCCCTATTCGAGGTCATCTAACAGATGGACGATTGATGACCGCCATAGATTAGTGTGTAGTATGATTTACAGCACCGTTTCTTGTGCTGCGAGAACGTGATGGTCATAAATCATTTGCACAGGCATAGTTTGGAACTGTACTGGATAAGACCTATGAGAGTACTTTAAGAAAATTTAAATTTTTTCATAAGTACTTTTCTCATTATGACTATCGGAACTTGTTTCCTCTGACCATGAGTACTGTGAAGTTTTCTTGTTTGAGTACTAGACTCTTTGATGTTTCTAAACGTCTGCCGTAACTGGGGATTATAACGGGAACACTCAGGAGACTATGTCCTCTTAGTAAGAAGAACTTACAATCCAAGACTGGGATTGTACTGTCCCCCTACTAACAATAGGGAAAAGTGTTTTTTTTTGTTTACAAGGCTGCTTGAAGAGCGAGACTGTGAAAATGCATGCCCGTGCTCAGATGGATTTTAGAAATCATCTGCTTATTGAAAGTCGAACTCGGAGATCGAGAAACACTTCTGAACGTAATAAGGATGACAAAGAATCTTACCTTATAGTTCACGAAGAAACATTAAGTGACATAGGAAATGAGCTATACACTGTATGCATACTTGTCCGGAAGGACACGTGGGAGATTGAAAGGAATGGTGTCCTTCCAACAAGTGTATTCTTCTGATAGAGGGTTCAGGATTATTACGGAGCTAATTCTTCAGTAAGGTCAAGTGATCGGAATGCCTAAGTAGAGGTCGCTTCCGATCAGTAATTGATGTTACAGCTTAATCTTAAGTGAACCCTTCGGGTCGAACCCAATCGAACCACCGATCCGAGACGACGAATTAATCCGAAGGATTTAATGAGTCAACAGAGTTTTACGAATACAGACGTCGGAAATCGAGCCTAGGGGGTCGAGACCGAGCGTCGCAAAATCACAAGCAACAAGTATGAGCGTAGTCGTAGCTAGGCTAGGCTAGCTCATCGCAAGCCTAGGTGCACCATGTGTGTGCTAGGCGCACCATGGTGTGCTAGGCACTATCGCACCCCTAGCATGATGCTAGTCGCCATCGCAGCCATATCGCACCAAGCACAGCACCCATGTGTGTGTGCATAAGCGTGGGCGCTATCGCAGCCCCCTAGCACCACGCACAGCACCATCGCAGTGCTAGGCACATGCGTGTGTGCGTGTGCACAACAAGCTGGCAGGTAGCACTGGCCTTGCGTGTGTACTAGGCACCATCGCAGGCCACACACCAAGCACAGCGCTAGTGCGTGATGGCCAGGATGCGCATAGCTGTGCGAGCATGGGCGAGTAGTGCTCGCTAGTTGGGCCATGCGTATGTTGTCCTGGCTGTGCTGGCTATGCGAGAGCCTCGCATGCATGTGCGTGTGCCTGCGATAGCAAGGCAGCAGCACCTCGCATGCATGTGTGTGTGCCTGCGATAGCAAGGCAGCAGCACCACGCATGCATGTGTGTGTGCCTGCGATAGCAAGGCAGCAGCGCCCAGCGCCCAGCACAAGGCGTGGCTCGCTAGAAGCACGCAAGTGCTGGGTTGGGTGATGCGTGCTGTGCCAGCCAGGCATGCTTGGTGGCTGTGCGTGCTGGCAGCACCAGGTGGCAGCCAGCCCAGCTGCCTTGTGAGTGACGGTTTAGGAGAGGTGGGGACCAAAGCCTCTAAGCTTCCCTTGGGGAGCAAGGAAATGGTCCCCCCATGGGATATGGTCTTTACCTAACCCATTCTCTCCTCTTGCCACTTGTTGGCTTGTGATTGCTTTTGCCTAATTATTTATTTTGGAATTAAATAAATTATTGCAATTGCACATGATCCCACATTGATCATGAAAAGGGGTTTCAAGTCCCCATTCTCTATAAATACCCACTTGTTGGGATTTTGAGAAAACAACCTTGAGTGGAATTAAAAAGGCAACTCTAAGAAAGAGTAAACCTTTGATTCGTAAAACTCATAGTTATTTGTCCGGGTCTTGACTAACCTTCAAGACTTAGGACGCTCGGGTCGGGTCGAGGTTACGATTCGTCGGAGATCTCGTCTTTTCGGGATTTTGAAGTAAGAGCTCTTTGGGAGCGAAGCACGCGTCAAAGGTATAATTCTTGTTCTTAATCTTGTTTGATTAAGTTTAATATGCTTGTTAATTGTTTTAATTAAGGGGCGGGTCTTGGTGGGTTTCCTTCCGCGTAGTGTCGGGTCACTACGAAACCCTACAAATTCTACCGGGAGGTGACATGCTTTCCCATACACAAGCCTATAAGGGGAAGTACCAATGGAGGTCTTAAATCCAGTTCTATATGCCCTAAGTGTGTCATCTAACTTATCACTCCAATCATTCCTAGACTTTGCTACCATGTTCTCTAGAATAGCCTTAATCTCACGGTTAGAAACCTCAACTTAGCCACTAGTTTGGGGATGGTAAGCTAAACCCGTCCTATGGTAAACACCATTATACTTCTTGAGAAGGGTATCTAACTTCCGCTCATGAAAGTGAGCTCCTCCATCACTAATAACGACATGAGGGACACCAAATCTAGGAAAAATTATTTTCTTGAAAAGCTTATGGACCACCTTGGCATCATTGGTAGGTGTGGCAATGTCTTCAACCTACTTAGATACATAATCAACGGCGACAAGGATATAGCGATTCCCTTTTGAAGAGGGAAAAGGTCCCATATAATCAACACCCCAAACATCAAAACTTTCAACTTCTAAAATACCATTTGAGGCATCTCATGCCGCCGCGAGATGTTACCCGTCCTCTGGCAAGAGTCACAAGCTTGAACAAAAGAGTGAGCATCCTTGAACATGGTAGGCCAAAAGAAACCCAACTCATTGATCTTTGCTACTGTCTTAGTGGGACCATGATGTCCACCATAGAGTGAGTTGTGGCATCTTGAAAGTACACTGTGAACTTCCCATTCAGGAACACATCTGCGAAATAGTCCATCTGCACACTCACGAAACAAAAAAGGATCATCCTAAAAATAATGTTTAACATCATAACTTTTTTTGTTGGTAGGACAAATCAGGAAGTAGAGTACCACCTACCAAATAATTAGCATAGTCGGCATACCAAGGGTATTGCTCTACAACTGCAAACAAGTGGTGATCAGGGAAATAATCATCTATAGGAAGATAATCCTTACCCTCATCATACTTGATCCTTGACAAGTGATTTGCAACAACATTCTTTGCTCCCTTTTTATCTTTAATTTCCACATCCAAATCATGGAGCAAGAGAACCCAATGGAGGAGCCTAGGCTTTGTTTCCGCCTGGCTATAAGATATTTCAAAGCTGCATGATCAGTATAAACAATAATTTTAGAACCAACAAGATATGATCTAAATTTTTCTAAAGCATAAATCACAACACGAAACTCCTTCTCTGTAGTGGCATAGTTGACTTGGGCTTCATCCAAAGTTTTACTTACATAGTAAATAGCATGCAAAACTTTGTCCTAGAACGGCTCCTACTGCAAAATCACTGGCATCACACATAATCTCCAAAGGATGATTCCAGTCAGGAGCACATATGATAGGTGCTGCTATCAAAGCCTGCTTAGTCCTGTTGAAAGCCTCAAGACACTCGTCAGTAAAATCAAATGGGGCATCCTTGAGTAAAAGTTGTGTTAGTGGTTTAGCAATTTTACAAAAATCTTTGATAAAGCGACGAAAAAACCCCGCATGACCTAAGAAACTCCTAACCCCCTTAACATTGACTGGGGGAGGTAATTGCTCAATCACATAAACTTTAGCTTTATCTACATGTATACCCTTATCAGATACAATATGACCTAAGACCACACCTTCTGTCACCATAAAGTGACATTTTTCCTAATTTAAGATCAAATTGCATTCTTCACATCTTTTCAAAATTTAGTGAGATTACCTAAACATGTATCAAATGAAGACCCATACACACTAAAATCATCCATAAAGACTTCCATGATAGACTCTATCAATTAAGAAAAAAAACTCATCATGCAACGTTGAAAAGTAGCAGGGGCATTACATAAACCAAAGGTACCATAAGGGCGTGTAAATTTTGTCTTCTCCTAGTCTACGATAATCAATGCACATACGCCACCCTCTTACAAATCTAGTGAGAATCAATTAATTTTTATCATTTTTAATCATAGTCACCCTTTTCAGGAACTACCTGTACGGGACTCAGCCACTTTGAGTCAAAAATAGGATAGATAATACCTGCATCAACTAATTTCATAACCTCTTTCTTGCTTCTTTCATGTTAGGATTCAAACTCCTCTAGGGTTGAATACATGACTTGTGATTGTCCTCTAAGTGTATTATGTGCATACAAAAGTCAGGGCTAATACCCTTGAGATCATCAACACTGTACCCAATTGCCCTTTTGTGGGTTCGAAGAACATCTAAGGGTTGGGAAATTTGGGAATCATTGAGTGCAGTACTAATGATCACTGGGTGCAGTTCCTGTTTATCAAGAAATAGATATTTTAAATGAGAAGGAAAAAGGTTTTAGCTTAGGTTTCTTAACCTCTGCAGATTTCGATTCCTGAACTAATTTTACTATCTTCTTGCTCTCCTTAGGGTCAAGTTGTTGAAGTGCAAGAGCTTCCTCAATAGCGTCCACCTCACTGCTCCAAATACTAGCATCACCTGCAAGGACCTGTGGTAAGCTATCTTCACAAATAACATCAATCACATCAATGCTACAACACTTTTCCTCTAACATAGGACCTTTCAAAACTCTCCCTAAATTAATAGTGATATTATCATCTCCAACAGAAAGTGTAAGTTTTCCATTTTTAAAATCAATAATGGCCCCTACAGTGTGGAGGAAAGGTCTACCTAATATTATAGGAATTTGTGTATCCTCAGCCATGTCTAAAACAAAATCAATAGGGATAAAAAATTTACCAAATCTAACAGGTACATCCTCTAAAATACATAAGGGGTTTTTACCTGAACGGTCTGCCATTTGCAAAGTAATGTTAGTTACTTTTAAATCACCCACATTAAGCCTTAAACACACAGACAATGGAATTACACTAACACTAGCACCCAAATCACATAATGCTTTAATGAATGGTGTCCTTCCAACAAGTATTATTCCGATAGAGGGTTCAGAATTATAAGAATGTTAATTCTTCAGTGAGGTCAATTGATCTGAATGCCTAGGTGGAGGCCGTTCCGATCAGTAATATTAATGTGTAATTAATATTACAACCTAATCTTTATTGAACCCTAAAAGGAATGGTGTCCTTCCAACAAGTGTATTATTCCGGTAGAGGGTTCAGAATTATTACAGAGCTAATTCTTCAGTAAGGTCAAGTGATCGGAATGCCTAGGTGGAGGCCGCTTCCGATCAGTAATATCGAGGTACAGTTGATATTACAACTTAATCTTAACTGAACCCTTCAGGTCGAACCCAATCGAATCTCCGATCCGAGACGTCGAATTAATCCGAAAGGATTTAATGAGTCGACAAAGTTTAACGAATACAGACGTCGGAAATCGAGCCTAGGGCGTCGATACCAAGCGTCGCAAAATCACAAGCAACAAGTATGAGCGTAGCCATAGCTAGGCTAGGCTAGCTCGTAGCATGCCTAGGTGCACCATGTGGGTGCTAGGCGCACCATGGTGTGCTAGGCACCATCGCAGCCTAGGCGCACCCTAGCAGCCCATCGCAAGGTAGCATGGGTGCCTAGGTGCGCATGGCAGCCATCGCAAGCCACACAGGCACCAGGAAGCTCATAGCAGCTAGCAAGCATGCTAGCGTGATGCCTGGGTGCATGTGGTGCCCTATCGCAGCGCACAGGCCTTGCTAGGCACCATCGCAAGGCCTGGCACCACGCACAAGCACCATCGCACTGCCAGGGGCATGCGTGTGTGTGCGTGTGTGCCTCGCAGCCTCGCACACTAGACTCGCACAGCAGCCGAACTAATGCGTGTGGGCTGGTGCGTGTGCGTGCAATGCCTGGCTAGGTGCTAGGCAGCAGCACCACGCATGCATGTGCGTGTGCGCATGCCTCGCACCAAGCACAAGCAGTGCTAGGCACTGGCTAGTGCTAGCGTGGCATGGTGCCAATGCGTGTGGGCATGGGGCGTATGCGCATGATGCGAGGGTCAGTGCGGCCAGCATGCGTGGCTCGCTAGCAGCACGCATGCTGGTTGTGCTAGCGGTGCGATGCGAGAGAGTGCTAGGCAGCAGCAGCGCTAGGCTAGCAGCATCAGCGCCCAGCAGCTCGCAGCGTGCTAGGGCTGATGCGTGCTAGGCAAGTGCAAGCTAGCACTGCCTGCTAGCATACCAAGCTGGCTGGCTGCCCAGCCTTGGTGCTAGGCGCCAGCTGGCAGCCTTGGCAGCCAAGGCAGGCTGCCAGCCCAGCTGCCCATGTGGTGGCGGTTTAGGTGAAAGGGTGGGGACCAATCTTGGGCAAGGCCTTGAGGAGCAAGGCAATGGCCCCCCCCACCCATTCATGGTCCTCACGTAACCTTCTCTCTCTATTTGACACTTTTTGCATTGTGATTAGTTTTGTTTAATAATTTATTTTAGAAATAAATTAATTAGCAAAAATGCATTCTCCTACATTGGTGGAGGATGAGAAATCAAGGGATCATTTCCCTATAAACACCAAGCTTGGTATTGGGATTTGGGACAACCTTGAGTGGAAATAAAAAGGCAACTCTAAGAAAAGAGTAAACCTTTGATTCGTAAAACTCATAGTTATTTTGTCCAGGTCTTGACTAACCTTCAAGACTTAGGACGCTCGGGTCGGGTCGAGGGTACGATCCGTCGGAGATCTCGTCTTTTCGGGATTTTGAAGTAAGAGCTCTTTAGGAGCGAAGCACGCGTCAAAGGTATAATTCTTATCCTTAACCTTGTTTGATTAAGTTTATTATGCTTGTTTAATTTCTTTAATTAAGGGGCGGGTCTTGGTGGGTTTCCTTCCGCGTAGTGTCGGGTCACTACGAAACCCTACAAACCCTTCGAGTCGCACCCCAATCGAATAACCGACCCAAGTCAACGAATCATTCCGAAGGATTAGATGAGTCATTAGAGTATTACGAACAAAGAAGTCGGATGTCGAGCTTAGAGCGTCAAAACCGAGCGTCGCAAGTCGAGTCGAGTTTAGATATTGACGAGACGAGAAATTACACAAGCGACAAGTTCAAGCTAAGCCGTAGCCTCGCGTTGGCCTAGCCATGCGAGTGCTAGGCTAGTCTAGACCTCACACCATGCCGAGCTTGCTAGTAGCGCTAGCTAGCTAACTGGTGTGGCATGGCCAGCATCGCTGGTGCGCTAGGCGTGCTAGCATGCAGTGCCTCGCACATAGCAGCCATGCCGCAAGCATTGTAAGGCCAGCAGCATGCAAGTGCTTGCTGGGCCTTGCTACAACAAGCATCGCATGCATGCGCTGTGGCTATACGTGCTTGCTAGCACAGCAACACCAGCCACGCGCAGCTGGGCCTCGCATAAGCACACCCCGCATCGCCTGACGGCACAGCACCAGCCCGCATGCGTGGCCTGCTTGCTGCACGCATGCGGGTGCAAGCTGGCTGGGCAGCCCAGCCTTGGTGTTAGTCGTCAGCTGGCAGCCTTGGCAGCCAAGGCAGGTTGCCAGCCAGCCAAGTGGCGTGGTCAAGCCCGGTCAAGGGAGGGGACCATTTGCTTGGTGTTTTGCTTGGGGAGCAAGGTGTTTTGGTCCGCCCCTTTGGTGGTCCTCACCAACCTTCCCCCTCCATGTGACACTTGGAGCTTGTTGATTTCGTTGCATTTTATTTTGTTTTTTATTAAAATAAAATTGAGGAAAAATGCAAATCTCCCACATTGATGGGAGAAGGGAGATCAAGTCTCCTTTCTCTATAAATACCTGCTTTGGGTTTGGGAAAAATCACTTAAGTTGAACTCAATAAGGCATCTCCCTATAGGTGAGTAAACCTTTAAGTTCATAATACTCTAGTCTTTTCTTGGTCTAGCCCCGACTAACCTTCGGGGTAGAGGCCGTTCGGGTCGGGTCTCGAGGGTGGACTCCGTCGAAGGCTCTCGCACTTGCGAGGCTAGAGCTTTGAAGTAAGAGCTCGTAAGCGAGCGAAGCACGCGTCGAGGGTAAGAATGTCATTTCTCTTTCTCTCTCTTTTGTTGTTTAATTATGTGAATGCATGTTTAGTTGCTTTAATTAGTGGGCGGGTCTGGGGCGGGTTTCTCTTCCGCGTAGTGTCGGACACTACGAAACCCAACAACTTTATCAATGAAGACATTTCCAATATGACAAGGTATAGAAAAACTACCAGGATCCTTTAATTTTGGTGGAGATTTATTTTGCAATAGAGCACTACATTCCTCTGTAAAAGCTATAACCTCTACCTCATTAAAGGCTCTCTTCCTAGTCAGTATATCTTTCATAAATTTAGCATATGCAGGAACTTGTGTAATTAATTCCGTGAAAGGAACTGTTACCTGCAAATTTGTCACAACCTCCAAAAACTTACCAAACTGCTTATCCAACTTACACTTCAAATGTTTATTAGGGAATGGTAGTTTGATAACTGGTTTCTGTACATCTCCGATCTTATCTTAAGTTGTCACATTCTCTAGAGTTGTACCCTGCAATGTATCATCAGAAATATTAGTGTTACCCTGGAGCCTTGCAAGGCTAGTAACAACATCATTTGGTATAAGAGAATCAGGATTAGCAATTTTTGTTATAACAGGTTCATCATCTTTAGGCATAGAGGGCCCATCATAGTGTGAACCACTTCTCAAAGTAATTGCATTAGCATGATCTGTAGGTTGTACTGGCTGCGATGGTAGGGCTCCCCGCTGGCGAGTTTGCAGAGTAGAGGAAAGTTGCACAATTTGATTATCTATGATTTTATTATGTGCTAGGATCGAATCAATTTGCGCATCCCTACTCTACATCTGTTTCTGCATATTGGCTAACATCGTTTTAATTTCTGACAGGGCAAGATCAGTAAATGGAGGTGGTGTTTGTGGTTGGGGTCTGTGGTAAGAAAGTTGGTAATATTTTTGTTGTGGTTGTTGTGGGGCTCGTTGTTGTGGAGGTGAGGGGTTTAGCACATTGGTACTATGGTAAGAAAGATTTAGATGGTTCCAGAGACCAGGAATATAAGTGTTGGAGTACGGGTTATTTTGCTTATAGGCTTGGAAGCCATTAATTTGCTCCATGGAACTCCTACAATCTTGTGCCCAATGACCTACAATTGCACAATTTTCACAAAAAGCATCGTTAGTATTATTAATAGCAGAAACATTATCCATGGAAGCAAGAATAGCAGTACTAATATTATCTACTTTCTAACAAATAGAGGATAATAGAGCTTGCACAAAGGATACGGAATCGATATTATGTTTCCCTTTGTTTGCAAATCTCTAGGATTCCCATATTGGGAATTATGAATTGCCATCTCTTTGATAACTATTCCTGCTACATCTTCTTGAAGATTCTTAAATCTTCCATTAGCTGCTGAGTTTAGAATTGATCTGGATAAATTTCCAAGCACGTTGTAGAAGCTAAGGCTTGGATTATTGCCACTGTGCTAGCCCATGATGGGTACATTCTCTCTGCAAATCCTTAAATCTTTCCCAAGTTTCATATAAAGATTTATCTACTTATTGGGAAAAATTTGGATCGAACTCCTTAACAAAGCTGTCCTCTTTGTAGGGTAATATTTATTATAGAAATTCATAGCAAGAGAATTCCAGTCAGTAATACCAAGGGCAGTCCTATTCAATCCATTATACCACAATTAAGCTTTACCACATAAAGAAAAGGGAAAAAGATCTCCCTAATTTGGTCCTGCGTGTCCCCAGCTTGTCTAATAGTGTTGCAATATTGGAAAAAGTCCAAAATATAAAGATTTGGATCTTCACCCTTTGCTCCACTGAATTGCTTCCTTTCGGTCATAGTAATAAACTGGGGTTTAATCTCGAATTCTACTCCCTCGAGATTTGGTGTAGGAGCCAGATGTGGGAAATCCATCAGGGACGACTGCGAATAATCGTTAAGCTTGCGAGGTGGTGGTGGTGGCGGATTCGACATCTCTTATTCAGGTTTTGAAGAAATTTTTGTGTCGCTAGAATCAGATGGGGGTTCCAAAGGTATATTACTCTCGGAAGTAGCTCGTACTTGTCTGAAACGGTTCTTCTGTCTATGAAAATAACGTTAGATTTCAGGATAGAATGGAATGTAACCTGATCTAGATACAACTCCTAGTCATAAGCACAGAACTAAACAAACAAATATGAGAAATTGTCTTAAAGAACTTGCGTTCTCTGAGACGAAGGAAAAATAATCTAGACTACAAAAATAATCAGGAATAAAAATAACTCTGTTTCCCCGGCAACGGCGAAAAATATTGACAGGCTAAACTCGTATTACCTAATCAATAGAATTACCTAAGTCCTCTAAATAAAGCAGATAGGGAAGTAGGGTCAAATCCATAGGGAAACAATGTCTTTCTATTCCTAAATAATTATTATAATCTAAATTATCAAGTAACCAAGTTGTTTTTGTGAGAATCAAACCAAAGAGAATAAATAAACTAAAGAAAACAAAATTAAGAGGAAATTCAATAAATCAAGCCTAGGGTATAGGTTCGCCAGTAAATAATATTTCAGGTTAAAACACAACAATCAATTATCAATGCATCAATTAATCAGATCATAAAGGTCTTTCGTTACGTATTACAATCACATAATTAAACTAGCGGTATTAAATCGCATCTCTCGAAACTTGAAATTAACCATTTATAAATTACCCTACCTAATGAAACTAAGCCTAAACATCAATTCTCATCTCTCAAATCTTGAATCAATATTGCAAAACTCATAGAATTAAACCAGGCCTAATCTAATTGCATAGCATTAAATCAATCAATAGGAAATCAACCAGAGCATTAAAAATCAACAATAATAAATCACCCCTTCATATTGAATATGGATCCCCACAACCCAAGAAATAAAACTACTCACACATATTTAAATCTAAACTAAGCAAAACGAATAAACAAGACATGATTAATCAAAGCAATAAAATTACTGAAAATAAAAAGGAAAGGAATTGTTACCAAAACAAACGGAAAAATGGAATTGCATAAATCAAAAGTGTTGAGAGAACAAGAGTATTAACCAAAAGTTTAAAACTAAAATCTGGAAACTAACTAATGAAAGACGTAATGGTCACTCTCTTAGAAATGCGTATTTATACATAAGCTAGGAATCCTAAACTTAAACGAAGATTAAAAGTCGCAAAACGACCCTAAAAAACACGCGCCCGGTCGGGCATATGCTCTCCCGACCGGGCCCACCTTCAGCTAATACCTTCCTCTTCTCGCGCCCGGTAGGGCGCGCTTCATGGCGAAGTGCTAATACTTCTTATCTGCCTCTCCCGGCCGGGCGTGCCTTAGGGGAGTGCAAATACTCAATCTACTGCCGCGAACTCTTCTTCTTCACCGAGCCCTTAATCAACGGTTTGATTGCTCCAATGCGGTCTTAGGCTACGGAATATGGTCATATGAATGCGATCCTACTCCAATGCTCGTAGTGGCTCAAATAAGTCAGGGAAAATGCTCCAAATCCGCAATTTCCTATAATCACAATACCAAAACTACGACAACACTAGAAAACGTATATTAGTAATAAAAATGACTCCGTAGAGCTAAAAATACTCCAAAATATGACCAAGGGATGGGGGTAAATCACTATATAAAATAGACATATCAACTGGCTACCAACTTGAAGTCAGTCTGTAAGTGTACTTTCTTCGCTCCGGCTGCAATGCTCATTCGCAATCCATCCAGGGTTGCTTCGTATTCAGCCTCATTGTTTGATGTCTTGAATTTAAATTTGATGGCATACTCAAACAAATTATTGTCCTCAGGTGAGGTCAGGATTATTCCGCCGCCGCTGCCTGTTTAGGCCGCCGATCCATCCACCGCTACTTTCCATATTCCCACCTCATATTCCTTTTCTTCATACAAGGCTTCCACTATGAAATCGGCTAGAGCTTAGGCCTTTATGGCTGCTCAAGGCTTAACTTCTAGTTCATACTCGGAGAGCTCAATCGCTCATTTCAGCATTCGTTCTGAGGCATCCATTTTCTGCAGGGCTTTCTCCAAGGGGTGGTTTGTAAGAATCTAGACTACGTGTGCATCAAAATAGGGTTTAAGTTTTCTTGCTGTTGTTGCTACGGCCATAGCTAACTTCACCACTAGCGGGTATCTTTATTTAGCCTCAGTCAGCACGTGGCTTACAAAATAAAGTGGTCGCTGTCGTTTGTTCCTTTCAACCAAGAGGACTGCCCCTTGAAAGGAATGGTGTCCTTCCAACAAGTGTATTCTTCTAATTGAGGGTTCAGAATTATTACAGAGCTGATTCTTCAGTAAGATCAAGTGATCGGAATGCCTAGGTGGAGGCCGCTTCCGATCAATAATATCAATGTACAATTGATGTTACAACTTAATCTTAACTGAACCGTTCGGGTCGAACCCAATCGAATCACCGATCCGAGACGACGAATTAATCCGAAAGGATATAATGAGTCAGTAGAGTATTACGAATACAAACGTCGGATATCGAGCCTAGGGCGTCGAGACCGAGCGTCGCAAAATCACAAAGCGATAAGTATGAACATAGCCCTAAAACCACATTGGCCAGGCCATGTGGATGCTAGGCTAGTTCGAGCTAGCATGCACCTAGCATGGCTAGGCGTAAGCCTTAGCACTCTAGGTGCACTAGGCGCACTATCGCAGCCCTAGCATGATGCCTAGGCACCATCGCTGCCATCCCAGGCACTAGGCGCACCTTGGGCACCATCGCAGCCCATCGCAAGTGCTATGCGCACCATAGCAACCCATCTCACCATCGCAGCACAAGCACATCACCATCGCATGGCTAGGCCAGTGCGTGTGTGCGTGTGCTTGTGCCTTAGCCCATCGCATCATCGCAGCAAGCATGCCTGCGCACATGCGTGCCTTCGCATGGCACTACATCGCAGCATGCGTGCTTGGATGCTAGGCACCATCGCAGGCACCTCGCACAAGCACATCACCATGGTAAGCCTTGTGTGCGTGTGCATGTGCGTGGAGCGCATCGCAGCAGCAGCAGCATGCGAGTGTATGCGAGGCTTGGGCGCATGGCTGGCAAGGCAAGGGGCCAGCGTGCGTTGCTATGCTAGCGTGTGCGATGGCGAGGGCTGATGCGTGCCAGGAGCCAGCACTAGCGCCTAGCTAGCAAGCAGCATCACCTGGCTAGCTAGCGAGCAGCAGCGCTGGGCGTGCTATGCATGCGAGGGAGCTTCTAGGCTGGCTGGTGCTAGCTGGTTGGGCTAGCTGGCACTGCTACCTGGCGTGCTAGCTTGCAGCAGCCCAGCAGGCCTTGCTAGAGCCGGTTTTGCAAGTGGGGACCATTGCTTGGAGCAATGGCTTGGGGATCAAGGCAATGGTCCCCCCAAGCCTTTGGTCCTCACTTGGCTTTCTCTATTATTGTGCCATGTGACGTTTTGTGATTGAATTGATTAATCCTTTAATTTTGGAATTAAATAACTATCATTTCACGAACTTTCCCACATTGATGGGAGATTGGAAACCAAGGATCATTTCCTTATTAAATACCCTTCAAGGGTGTTGGGAAATGAACAACCTTGAGTGGAATTAAAACGGCAACTCTAATTAAGAGTAAACCTTTGATTCATAAAACTCATAGTTATTTTGTCCGGGTCTTGACTAACCTTCAAGACTTAGGACGCTCGCGTCGGGTCGAGGGTACGATCCGTCGGAGATCTCGTGTTTTCGGGATCTTGAAGTAAGAGCTCTTTGGGAGCGAAGCACGCGACAAAGGTATAATTCTTGTTCTTAATCTTGTTTGATTAAGTTTAATATGCTTGTTAATTGTTTTAATTAAGGGGCGGGTCTTGGTGGGTTTCCTTCCGCGTAGTGTCGGGTTACTACGAAACCCTACAGCGGTATCGGAGCCACGCTCCTTTTAATTTTTGCAATTAATTTTAATTAAGATGTTTTAAAGGAATTTATTTTTCTGGTTCATGTTCTTCTAATTAGATTATATGCTCGTTTTAATTAATTTTTAAATCTCGATTTTATTCTCGATTTGGCTGTCGGACCCAGATTTTGGCTCAAAAATAGTGATTTTTGGGTGGAATCGACATTCTGGAACAGATTCAACTCTTTCAGGGTTGTCCAGAAGCCAAATTCGAACCAGAAACCCATTTTTTATGGGGTTTTTCGTTTTTCAACGAAAATTTTAATTCCTTTTAAGCCTTGATTAATGTAAGCATTACAAGGTTAGATTAAATGCACTCTTGCATCTCTAATCTACTGGTTTTAAAATATCCTTAAGCATAATAATGGAGTTTTTATTAGTGCTTAAGTTGATATGCCATTTTTCACATAATCTTGTTTTTCACAAATTTTGCAAATAAATTGCAATAAAATGTGAAAGCTTGTTGTGATCTTGTATTTTTAAGTTCCTATTATGTTAAAGTTCTAATCTTTAACGGTTTAAATGATTGGAACCCTAACCCTAAATTCCATGTTGAACAAAGTTTGGATTTTTCATGTTTGGTTGATTAAATCCATCTAGTTCAATTACTTGTTAGTAAAATTTGATTAATCTTCATATTGGAAGATGTAATCTTGGTATTTTACACAAGTATGAAAGTTGGAAAATTTTTATCATTGGATGGTTAATTTATTTTTCCAACTCCCATTTCAAACCCATTATTAATTTGCATATTGGCAAGATTAATTATGGACATAGCTCATTTTATTTTAAGCATAAAGTTAGACCTAATTTTGTTCAAAATTAAAATTTTTGGTTAATTTAGGCTTGTGCACCAATAAAATAAAAATTATTTAAGTTACACTTATTTTATTTTATTTTCCCTCAAATTGATTCTAAAATGTAATTTAGAATTAATTATTGTCACACACAAATCGGAATTAAAATCCCGAGTAAAATGCACGCAAATCGATGCAAAACCGCAAGCGTCACCAAGGCTAGCCGGGCTGCCTAGCAGCCCACATGTAGGTTGCCTATGGTGCGTGCATGGCTAAGCATCAATGTTGCGTGGCTGTGTGGCGAGGGGTGCTAAGGCTGGGCTTGGGCAGTGGCCTTGGCTGCTGGGTGCTTGGGGGCGCTGCTGGGCAGCGTGGTAGCAAGCACCAGCTAGTCCCCACTTGCTGCCAGGCGCCAGCATGCGTGCAGGCATGCGTGGTGCTGGCCAGCGTAGTGTGCTGTGTTCGGCGCAGCATGCTAGCACCAAGCGCCAGCCCAGCCCCTTAATGCTGGTAGTGCGTGTGAGGCGTAAGTTTCCGGCGAGCTTGTACTGCTGCTAGGCAGTGAGGCAACAAGCCCACTGCTGCCTAGCAGCCATGGTGCGCCATGCATCATGCTAGGATGGGGCCTCGTTGCTTAATTTTGAGCTATGTATATTTGCGAAATTTTGCCGTTTTAAATTATTTATGTAATTATTTAACGAGGCTAAAAACCTCGACTTTCGGTTTTGCAAAATTTTAAAAATTTTTAGGTTATGCCGACTTAATTAATCGGATTAATTAAGTACAGATGCGGAATTCAGTGGGAGCTTAATTAATTGCGTGAGCTTTTAGAAATAATGGATTAAACAATTTTGACTAGTTTTAATTAGGCGCGTTAATTGGATTAACCACCTAAGTTAGTTACTAGTTTTGCGTGTTTAATTATGTATTTCGTAAAATTGCATAGGCCATTCACAAATAGTGAATAGATGAATGGAAGATTGTTATTCAAAACAGGTCTTTGAAAATGGCAACTAGTGGGGCCCGACTAAGATAGAAAATACGGACTGCGTTCCGTTATGTATTTTTGTAAATCTAAATACGGTATGCGAACCGTTAAGTATTTTTGTACTATTAGATTAATCTTAGTCGTTCTAGCTAGCTTCTTTTATTTTAGTTTGGCCAAGATGTCTCAAGACGGTGTTTCGACGAAGACGAGCCAAGATGAAGACCCATGGAAATTGAAAATTTCAAGGGGTCATTCTAGTTGCCAAATGCATCTATTTTTATGCCTTATATATATTGCTATTATATATGATTGCTAGATTCATGTCTAGGATTTCTATTATGTTGCGACGATTAGTTAAGTTCACTTAGATCAACCAACACAGAAACCCTAGGTCCCTTAATAATATTGAGCTAAAATTTGTCGTTCCAAGAGCAACACCTACCGAACTAATGCGCGTAAGTGATGGATTACGCCAAAGCGAGGCATCACTCCTTCCCTAGGAACGTAAGGTATACTAGGTATACAAGTTGTCTTGGTTAAGCTCAACGATATCAGTAAGGAGTCCTTAGATGTCGTGGCAAAAGAGATAAAATGTCAAGAATGCATTAGATGCGACATTTTATCAAACCGAGAGTAGCTTGGAGCTATTAGCAATTAGATTGCTTACCTTAAGATATTTAATGATTAAGACCAGCCAAAGCATGCTTAACCATTTCTTGATCTTTGGGATCTTGGAATGATTTTATTCTCGCCCATAAGGGATATTTTAAATGTGTGGATAAAATGCTCAATAAGATTGAATATATGCATGAACGTTTTAAATTTCAACTTATTGATTTGTGAATGGTTTTTCACTTCAAATTCTTTCAATTAAAGAACAATGTCTGCAAGTAACCTAAACAACAACCAATTCTCTTTATGCTTAATTCTCGACAAGGAGAAGTTGAGCGAGCCAAACTTTCTTGATTGGCAAAGGAATCTCTGCATTGTACTAATGCAGGAACAAAAGGAATACGTCCTTGATGAGGAAATGGCCGACGCTCCCAATGAGGAGGTCACTCAGGCTGCCCTTAACTGATGGCAAAGTGCCAATCGGGATGTCAAATGCATCATGTTGGCCACTATGTCTCCGGACCTTTAAAAGACTTTCTTTGAAAAGGAGACGGCTTTTGAGATCATTTCTGAGCTTCAGAATATGTTTCAAGAGCAGGCCCGGACTAAAAGGTTCGAAACCCACAGGCAGATCCTTGAGAGAAAGCTCAAGAAAGGAGGGCCAGTCAGCCCGCATGTCCTCAAAATGATTGGATTATTTGAGAACATGGAAAGGCTTGATGCTAGATATTCAACCGAGATGGCAATTGACATCATTCTCCACTCGCTTCACAAAGGCTATGATCAAATCAAAATCAACTATAATATGCATAGTATGGAGAAAACCCTCATCGAGCTTCATGGTATGTTAAAGCAAGCCGAGAAAACCCTCAAGGATGAGGGCAAGCATGACATGCTCATGGTGAGGAAGGGCAAGCCATTTAAACGTCCAAGCAAAAAGAAGAGCTTTAATGGGAAAAAGAAGAATTTTCCGCCTAAGTCAAAATCTGCCAAGGGCAGCAAGGACAAAAAGGCAGCCTCTTCTAAATCTGATTCCGAATGTTTCTACTGCAAGAAGAAGGCACATTGAAAACGGGATTGCCTCAAATTCAAGGAAGATAAGAAGAACGGCAACGTTGCTTCTTCATCAGGTATTTTCGTTATAGACTTAAACTTCGCTAGCAAAACATCATGGGTATTAGATACCAGATGTGGCTCACACCTTTATTCCAATGCTCAGGGACTAAGGATAAATAGGAGGCTAGAGAAGGGAGAGGTCGAGCTTCGGGTCGGCAATGGAGCAAGGATGTCTGCCGTCTCCGTTGGAACTCTCAGTTTGTCTTTGCCCTCAGGGCTTATTCTAGAACTTGAAAGCTGCTATCATGTTCCAAGAGTAACCAAAAACATTATTTCAATATCGGCGTTGGACGCCAAAGGATTCGAATTTCGAATCAAAAACAATAGTTGTTTTATTTATTTAGTTAATAATTTATATGGTAAGGCACATTCAGAAAATAGTCTTTATGTGCTTTCACTAGACAAACAGGTTTATAACATCGATAATACTGCCAAAAGGGCTAAGACCATCGAGTCGAGTCAAACCTACTTGTGGCATTGTTATCTTGGCCATATTAACATCAAGCGCATCAAGAAACTTCTTCAAGAAGGTGTTCTTGACTCATTCGACCTAGAGTCGTTTGAAAATTGCGAAGGATGTCATTAGGCAAGATGATAAAACAGCTATTCTCCATGTTGGGAGAAAGGGCAAGTGACTTATTAGGTTTAATACACACGGATGTATGTGGACCAATGAGTACACCCGCAAGACAAGGTTACCGATATTTTATCACTTTCACCGACGATTATAGTAGATATGGCTATATCTACTTAATGTCGAATAAATCTGAATCTTTTGAGAAATTCAAAGAATTTCAGAAAGAAGTTGATAAATTAACTTGGCAAGAAAATTAAAGCACTTCGATCGGATCGAGGTGGCGAATATTTGAGTTATGAATTCGACGATCACTTGAAAGAAAATGGCATTCTTTTAGAGTTGACACCTTCCGGAACTCCTCAATGGAACGGAGTGTCCGAACGGAGGAATCGAACCTTGTTAGACATGGTTCGATCAATGATGGTTCTTAGTGAACTCCCTATCTCTTTCTGGGGACATGCGCTACAAACTGCAGCACTAACAACTAATAGAGCTCTGTCAAAAGCTGTTGAAAAGACTCCATATGAATTATGGACTAAGAAACCTCCTAGGTTGTCTTTTCTCAAGATTTGGGGATGCGAAGCATATGTCAAGCGATTAATTTCGGACAAACTTCACCCCAAATCGGATAAGTGTTTCTTTGTGGGATATCCAAAAGAAACCAAAGGGTATTACTTCTACAATAAATCCGAGAACAAAGTATTTGTTGCTCGTGATGGTGTCTTTTTGGAGAAGGCACACCTTTCCAAAATGACAAGTGGGAGGAAAATCGAACTCGATGAAGTTTGAGAGGACGAGCAACAATGTGAACCTGACAAAACTGACAATCTAGATGCTTTGGAAGCATCAAAGAAGATTGGTCAGAATCAAACTGACAATGAAAAAGCTCAACCGATTACCCTTCGTAAGTCGCAACGGCAAAGATCTCAACCAGACATATACCTCGGTATCGTCTTAACCGATGATCAGGACATCCTAGTCATGGATGGTGATGAGTCGGCGACATACAAGCAAGCTATGATGAGCCCTGACTCTGCAAAATGGCAAACGGCCATGAAATCCGAGATGGACTCCATGTCTGAAAATCAAGTCTGGGACTTGGTTAATTTGCCCGAGGGTTATACATCCATTAGTTGCAAATGGATCTTCAAAGTGAAGATAGACAAGGATCGAAATGTATCTATATACAAAGCTAGACTGGTGGCAAAAGGTTATAGACAAATCCACGGGATTGACTATGATGAAACTTTTTCACCAGTTGCAATGCTAAAATCCGTCCGGATCATCCTAGCGAGTGCTGCACATTACGATTATGAAATATGGCAAATGGATGTCAAAACCGCCTTTCTTAATGGAATTTTGGAAGAAACTGTGTATATGACACAACGAGAAGGTCTTGTCGATCCAGGCAATGCTGGAAAGGTTTGCAAGCTGAAGAAGTCCATTTATGGACTAAAGCAAGCCAGCAGAAGTTGGAATCTGCGATTTGATGAAGCCATCAGCAAGTTTGGTTTTATCAAGAATCCAGATGATTCTTGTGTATACAAGAAGATCAGTGAGAGTGGCATTGCATTCCTAGTCCGATATGTCGATTACATACTTCTCATTGGAAACAGCACAAAATTACTAGAGTCCGTAAGGGGCTGGTTAGGAAAGTGCTTTTCAATGAAGGACTTAGGAGAGGCACAGTACATATTGGGCATCAAGATCTACAGAGATAGATCTAAGAGGATGATTGGATTAAGCTAGAGTACTTACATTGATAAGGTACTGACTCGATTCCACATGGAGAATGCCAAGCGAGGGCATTTACCCATGTCCCATGGCATAACTCTCAGCAAGAAACAGTGTCCACAAAAACCTGTTGAGCGAGAAAGAATGAATCAGATCCCATATGCTTCGCTGATCGGATCGATCATGTATGCCATGATATGTACAAGGCCAGAGGTATCGTATGCCCTGAGTGCAACAAGCCGATACCAATCGAACCCAGGAGAGGCGCATTAGACTGTGGCCAAGAACATCCTTAAGTACCTGAAAAGGAACAAGGATAAATTCCTGGTGTATGGAGGCCACAAAGAACTGGTTGTTGAAGGTTACACCGACGCTAGCTTCCAGACTGACATAGACGACTTCAAGTCACAATCGGGGTACATATTCTGTCTGAATGTAGGAGCGTTTAGCTGGAAGAGAGCCAAGCAGAGCACCACTGCAGACTCTACAACTGAAGCCGAGTACTTGACCGCTTAAGAAGCTGACAAGGAAGCTGTTTGGATTCGCAAGTTCATCAGCGAACTTGGTGTTGTACCCTCAATCAAGGGGCCGATAGACCTCTATTGTGATTATAATGGAGCTATCGCTTAGGCCAGAGAGCCCAGAGAACACCAGAAGGTCAAACACGTGCAAAGGCAATTTCACATGATAAAGTAATGGAAATCCAAAGGTGAAATCAGAATTTGTAAGATTGGCACAGATGATAATGTAGCCGATCCGTTGACTAAACCGTTGCCTCAAGTGAAACACAACAAGCACATTGAGGCGATGGGAATTAAGCATGTTGGAGACTGGCTTTGAAATTCCCTGTACATGTGTTTTAATTAAATAGGATATTTAATGTAAGACACTGTATTAAAACCATTCATTAATGGAGTAATTAATTTTTGTGCAAAATTATCATTCACTCCATTACTATTTAATTGTGGTTTAGAATTAAATAATGAGTCCATTCGATTTACGGAAATATTCAAAACAGGGTATCAAGACCATGTCTTATATAAAGAAACACCTGTTAAGTGAACTTTGAATATTTAAATCGAAAATTGTCCCTAATCGAGGTCATCTAACAGATGGACGATTGATGACCGCCATAGATTAGTGTGTAGTATGATTTACAGCACCGTTTCTTGTGCTGCGAGGACGTGACGGTCATAAATCATTTGCACAGGCACAGTTTGGAACTGTATTGGATAAGACCTATGAGAGTACTTTAAGAAATTTAAAAATTGTCATAAGTACATTTCTCATTATGACTCGGAACTTGTTTCCTCCGACCATGAGTATTGTGAAGTTTTCTTGTTTGAGCACTAGACTCTTTGATGTTTCCTAACGTCTGCCGGAACTGGGGATCATAACGGGAACACTCAGGAGACTATGTCCTCTTAGTAAGAGGAACTTACAATAAAAGACTGGGATTGTCCCCCTACTAACAATAGGGAAAATGTTTTGTTGTTTACAAGGCCGCTCGAAGAGCGAGACTGTGAAAATGCATGGCCTTGCTCAGATGTATTTTAGAAATCATCTGCTTATTGACAGTCGTACTCGTAGATCGAGAAACACTTCTGAACATAATAAGGATGACAAAGAATCTTACCTTATATTTAACGAAGAAACATTAATTGACATAGGAAATGGGCTATACACTGTATGCACACTTGTCCAGAAGGACAAGTGGGAGATTGAAAGGAATGTTGTCCTTCCAACAAGTGTATTCTTCTGATAGAGGGTTCAGAATTATTACAGAGCTGATTCTTCAGTAAGGTCAAGTGATCGGAATGCCTAGGTGGAGGCCGCTTCCGATCGGTAATATCAATGTACAATTGATGTTACAGCTTAATCTTAACTAAACCCTTCAGGTCGAACCCAATCGAATCACCGATCCGAGACGACGAATTAATCCGAAAGGCTTTAATGAGTCAGCAGAGTTTTACAAATACAGACGTCAGATATCGAGCCTAAGGCGTCGATACCGAGCGTCGCAAAATCACAAAGCGACACGTATAAACATAGCCCTAGCACCACACTGGCCTGGCCATGTGGATGCTAGGCTAGTTCGAGCTAGCATGCTCCTAGCATGGCTAGGCGCAAGCCTTAGCACACTAGGTGCACTAGGTGCACTAGGCGCACTATCGCAGCCCTAACATCATGCCTAGGCGCTATCGCAACCCTAGCATGATGCCTAGGCGCTATCGCAGCCCTAGCATGATGCCTAGGCACCATCACTGCCATCGCAGTCACTAGGCGCACCTTGGGCACCATCGCAGCCCATCGCAAGTGCTATGCGCACCATAGCAACCCATCGCAGCACAAGCACAGCACCATCGCATGGCTAGGCCAGTGCGTGTCTGCGTGCGCTTGTGCCTTAACCCATCGCATCATCGCAGCAAGCATGCCTGCGCACATGCGTGCCTCCGCATGGAACTTCATCGCAGCATGAGTGCTTGGGTGCTAGGCACCATCGCAGGCACCTCGCACAAGCACAACACCATAGTAAGCCTTGTGTGCATGTGCATGTGCGTGGAGGGTATCGCAGCAGCAGCAGCATGCGAGTGTATGCGAGGCTGGGGCGCATGGCTGGCAAGGCAAGGGGGCAGCATGCGTGGCTTGCTAGCAGCACGCATGCTGGCTATGCTAGCGTGTGCGATGGCGAGCCAGCACTAGCACCTAGCTAGCAAGCAGCAACGCCTGGCTAGCTAGCGAGCTGCAGCGCTGGGCGTGCTGTGCATGCGAGGGGGCTGCTAGGCTGGCTGGTGCTAGCTGGCACTGCTAGCTGGCGTGCTAGCTGGCAGTTGCCCAGCAGGCCTTGCTAGAGCTGGTTTTGCAAGTGGGGACCATTGCTTGGAGCAATGGCTTGGGGATCAAGGCAGTGGTCCCCCGAAGCCTTTGGTCATCACTTGGCTTTCTCTATTATTGTGCCATGTGTCGTTTTGTGATTGAATTGATTAATCCTTTAATTTTGGAATTAAATAATTATCATTTCACCAACTCTCCCACATTGATGGGAGATTGGAAACCAAGGATTCATTTCCTTATAAATACCCTTCAAGGGTGTTGGGAAATGAACAACCTTGAGTGGAATTATAAAGACAACTCTAATTCAAAGTAAACCTTTGATTCGTAAAACTCATAGTTATTTTGTCCGGGTCTTGACTAACCTTCAAGACTTAGGACGCTCGGGTCGGGTCGAGGGTACGATCCGTCGGAGATCTCTTGTTTTTGGGATTTTGAAGTAAGAGCTCTTTGGGAGTGAAGCACGCGACAAAGGTATAATTCTTGTTCTTAATCTTGTTTGATTAAGTTTAATATGCTTGTTAATTGTTTTAATTAAGGGGCGGGTCTTGGTGGGTTTCCTTCCGCGTAGTGTCGGGTCACTACGAAACCCTACACCCCTATGGTTTGCGTCGAGGCTGAAATATACAGCTGGAGCTTTTCACCTTGCTCCGGGCTGATCATTGTGGGGAGCTTGGTTAAATGCTCCTTAATCCCTGCGAACGGTTTCTTTTCCGCTTCACCCCATTTGAATTCTCTTTTTCCCTTCAGCAGTTGGTAAAACGATAAGGCTTTGTCCGCTGACTTACTGATGAAACGAGTCAGCGCTGCCATCCTACCTGTTAAACGCATAATGTCTTTTGTGCACTTAGGCTCTGTGAGACTGAGAACTACTTCTACCTTCTTAGGGTTGGTGTCAATTCCCCTCTCGCTCACCATGAAATTAACGAACTTTCCAGAGCTCACCCCGAAGATACATTTCTTCAGGTTCAACTTGATGTGATACTTATTCAGCGTGGCGAACGTTTCCTCCAAGTCTAAGATATTTCCTGCCTATGTGATGTTTTTGACAATAGAATCTTCCATATACACTTCCACATTTCGCCCTTTTTGATGTATGAACACCCTATCCATTGTTTTCTGGAATCTGGTCCCTGCATTCTTTAGCCCAAAGGGCATGGTGATGTAATTATATACTCCCCCTTCCATGATGAAAGTAGTTTTCTACCTATTTGGTTTGTGTAAGCTAATTTGGTGGTATCTTGAGAAAGCGTCCATGAAGCTTAACAACGCGTGCCCACTTGTTGCATCTACTAATTGGTCAATTCGTGGCAGCAGGTAACAACTTTTGTACATGCTTTGTTGAGATCTGTGAAATCAACACACATCCTCCACTGACCGTTTTCCTTCTTTACCATGGCTACATTAGCCAACCACTCAGGGTTATCACATGGATCAATGAATTATGCCTCTAGTAGCTTATCCACCTCCTCTTTTATAGCTTTTTTCTTTTCCGCAGAGAAACTTCGTTTTTTCTGCTTGACTGACATGACTTCTTCTTTCACGTTCAGCCTGTAGATGACCTCTAGGTCGATTCCAGGCATCTCGTCTGCGGAGAATGCAAAGATGTTTTTATTTCTTCTCAGCAGCTCCACGAGGTACACCCTCACCTTAGGTTCGATGTTTTTCCCAATTTTTACTGTCCTAGATTTGTCTCCCTTTGTGAGCTTAGTTACTTCATGCTCACCACTAGGTACTGGTCTGGCTGCTTCTTCCTTTGCAGGCTCAAAATTCTCCATGGCCAGCTTCTGCTTGTCTTTTTCCCTGCGGTATTCTTCTCCTTTTCTCTTTAGAGATTTCCTTTCACCCTAAACCTCTTGCTTAACTTCTGAACCTGACTGCAGTTTTGCCTTTGCTAGCTGTTTGAGTGCCGTGATGTAGCACTGTTGTACTGTTTTTTTTATTTTCTCTGAGCTTGGCAGATCTTCCATCGTTAGCTGTGTAGGCCATAGCTAGGTGGTAGGTGAAGAATAACCCTCCAATCTTGTGAATGAGCGGTCATCCCATAATCACATTGTAGGGTGAGGGTGTGTCTATTATCAAGAACTCAGCCCGGCTCGTGCTCCTCGTTTGTGGTCAGTTCTCCTAACTCCTACAAACCTATCTGCATCCCTTCAATCTTTTTCAGCCTTGCTTAGTTGATCCACCCTGGCTGAATTCTCAGCCCGAGTGACTTCATCTCGCTTGACTGGGTCGTTGGCGCTCTCCTACTCAGCATGGCTCTATCAGTCTCATCTGCTTTTATGAATTCGTAAGCTTTTCCCAACGCTTCAGCTAGTGAGCTAGGCAGGAGTCCACTCTGCATGGCTAGCAAGGCTACCTCCTGGCTCATATCTGGGATTGTTGTTGCCTCCTTATTGAACCGGGTAATGAAATCCCCGCAGGGGCTCCTCTTTCCCTTGAGCTAATGTCATCATCTCGATGGTCATTTTTGTTCAATCTACCAGCGTGACAAAGTGTTCCATGAACATCCTCTTTTACGTGATGTAGGAGTAAACAAATCCTTTCGGGATGGCTCCACACCACTCGGCAGCTAGTCCTTCTAAGGTAGGGGGAAATGCTTTACACCAAATCGAGTTAGTCATAATGTACAACACCATGTGGTTTTCAAACGCTGAGACGTGATTCTTTGGTGTTGTTGTACTATTGTACTTACAGCTGGGCATCTTGATTTTTTCTATCGTCTCTTCCAAAATCTCCCTGCAAAATGGGGAATCATTTGGAATCACCTGGAGCCGCGCACGCTTCCCCCTATCCTGGCTTGGCCCTCGCTCTAAAATCGAAGATCTGCTGCAAGTGACTCGTGCCTCTGGGCTACCTTTTTCTGCTGCCGCATCCTCTCCCCACTCCTAGTTTAGATTACGAGCTTCCAACTCTGACACTTTCTTCCTTAACTGGATTATCTCCTTCTGCTCCAGGGTGAGGGCTGGAGATGCAAGCTTCTTTACTATTAGCTCTGAAGTAGCAGCGGCTGATGTTGAGCTTGTTTCTTTTCCAAAGTTAGTGAGTACCATCGTCATTGCCGCCAGTTGCTCGTTGTTGCATTTGGAAAGATTTTAAAGGATGGCTGGCATATTGACAGGCTGAGATTTCTGGGTTATAGGTGTTTGGATTATGGGTTCATTGTTCGGGCCTGCCATTGGCATTCAGAACTTAAAAGAAGAGTTGGATCCCACCGGATCTACTGGTTTTACCACTACTGTCGTCATACCAGGCGATGATCCAACGGGATTGGTTTTCTAGGATACATTTGATTTGGGTTTTTCGGTGGATCCTTTAGAATCTATAGTTATTAAGGTTGTTTTTTGCAGTGTTTGGTTACTCTCGATGGCTTTTGAGATTGGTGTTTGCATCACTCCCTCTCTGGCCATGGCGGTTAACCAGCCGGTCCTTGCTCAGTTGGCGAACCTAAGGTTGAGATGATCCTTTCCCCTCCTTCTAGCGCCAATTGTTCCGGATATTGATCTGGGGGTTCTGGCTGGAGCAGGCTGGGTCTAGCTGGGTAACCTGCACAAGGTGACAAACGTAACTTCCCTCGAGGGTGGCTCGAGGAACCCTCCTCCGATGCTTATGTTAGAATGTGATTATAGAGAAAAAGTATACTTAGATAGAGAGAGAGTGTGTAATAACTTGTGTGTCTAACCTCTTTTCCGTTGTACTTGGTTCCTTATTTATAGGTGTACGAACTCCTTTGGGCAGAGGCATACTTGGTCAGCCTACAGGCTGACTATATTGGGCTGGCGAGCCCTTCTAAGAGTTCTTCCAGCGATGAGCGTGCACCCCGTGAGCGAGGCTGGGAGCATGGTGATAGCTTAGTAAGAGCTATCCCATACACTATGTATACATGTTAGTTTTTGTTAAACTCAACGATATCAGTAAGGAGTCCTTAGATGTCATGGCAATGGAGATAAACATCAAGAAAGCATTAGATGCGACGTTTTTTCAAACCAAGAATAGCTTAGAGCTATTAGCAATTGGATTGCTTACCTTAAAATATTAAGTGTTAAGTCAAGTCAAAGCATGCTTAATCACTTTTTGATTTTTGGGGTCTTGGACTCGTTTTATTCTCACCTAAAAGGGACAAATTTTAAATGTGTAGATAAAACCCTTAATAAGATTGAAAGTTTGCATGTATGCTTTAAATTTCTTTCTTATTGATTTTATAAATGTTTTTTCACTGCAAATTCTTCATTTGTAGAAAAATGTCTGCTATTAACAACAACAACATGTGCCCGGAACTCCCTGACAAGTTGGCTTTTAGCCTAAACTTGGTCAATTTCAAGGAATAGGAAGAGGAACTAACTCCGGAAAACTCTACGAAATAGTTCCATGGAGTACATATTGGACACTCCCAGTCCAAGCTTCTTCTCTAAGGGACTCATGAGTGACGAGACTCATGAAACTTGGTCCTTGGATTGTGACAAGGTCACAAATTAATGAGGAACTCCCTTCTAGAGGTTTGGAAGAGGAAGTTCGCCTTATACCTTCCGGACATGCTTCTTAACAGTCTTAAGGAGCTAGTCAACATGTCTTCCGAGACTCGGGACTTGAATGTTTATAACTTGACTAGGTCATTTGTGAACATGAAAATCAAGGCCTCGGAGGAAGGTTGTCTTTCCAAGGAAAGGTACCGAGTTTGGTTTAGGGTCTAAAATACCAAACTTAGACCCGGTATGCCCCTCCAACCTCATGTGCTTAGAATTACTAGGCTCTTCAAGCATATGGAGCTTCTTGGAATCCCATTAGAGGATGATATGGCGGGTCATATCTTGCTTGGCTCATTCCACCCGGGCTATGATGCACTTAGGATGCCTATGGTAGCTGGGAAGGAGTCACACTCATTGAATGAGATGGTGCAAGTGCTACGCAAGGCCGACTCCTATGGAGCTACCAAGTTTCCCTTGAGAGTAAAGAAGAAGGAGTTCAAGAACAAAGCGAAGATGCGATGCTTCTATTGTGGTGGGCAAGGCCATTACAAAAGGGAATGCAAGATCTTCCGAGAAGATGAGGAAAAGAGGAATGCTCCATCCATCCCAGGTATCTTCATTGTAACCTAACACTTGTGTATAAGCAATTCATAGGTATTGGATACCATGTATGACTCACTTTATGCTCCTATTTCAGGGACCAAGTGAGAGGCTTCACAAGTGAATGTGCGACTACAACCGGATGATTGAGATAGTCCTTCTGCTGTGTTTGTAGGCATAATATTTATCTTTTAAGATGTAATAAAACTTGTTTCATTTTATTATGCTTTCTCGTTGAACATATTATGATCTTTGGCGGCGTTGGACGCCGAGTAGTTTTTGATCACAAGAAAATGAAAATGGTTGTTTTACATGTCTTGATTAAATGTTCCATGATCTTTCACATTTATATATGTGCTTTTTGGGTTTCGTAGTGTCCGACACTACGCGGAATGAAACCCTCCCAAAATCCGCACACAAAGTAAAGTAACTAAACATGCATATTAATTAATTAACAATCACATAATTAATTAACAAGAAGAGAGAAAGAAGAAAAGGCGATCTTACCCTTGATGCGTGTTTCGCTCTTTCTAAGAGCTCGTACTTGAAAGCGTAAAGCTTAGAAAATGTGCAAGCCTCTGATGGCTGTCACCCTCGAGACCCGATCGGCCCCTACCTCAAAGCTTAGTCGGGGCTAGACCAAAAGCACTTAGAGTATTAGAACTAAGGTATTCTCTTCTTGGAGATCCCTTAAAGTTCACAACTCAAGTGTCCTTTCCCAATGCCAAATGATTGGTATTTATAGGGAAGGGAGCCCTTGAATTCCAATCTCCCATCAATGTGGGAGAGTTGGTAAAATGCATTTTATTCAATTTAATTTAATTAAAAAAGCAAACTGAAATGCAAGTGAATCAACAAACGACAAGTGTCAAGTGGTGAGCAAGGGGTTAGGTGAGGACCACAAGGGGAGGACCACCCTCCCCTTGCTCCCCAAACAGAACCAAACACACTCCATGCACACGCCCCACACGCATCATCCAGCTGGCGTGGCCTGTTTTGGGCGCCAAGGCTGCCTTGCTGGCGGCCTGGCCCTTAGGTTGGGCTTGCTTCGCTGGTAGCGTGCGTGTGCAACCCAGCAAGCGTGCCTCGCATGCATGCGGGCTGCTACTAGGCGTGCTGGCGCTGCTACTGTAAGCCCTTGCGGACTAGCTGATGTTGTGCTGCCATCGCTAGCCTTCGCTAGCTATATGCTGCTTCAATGCTTATGCTAGGTGCTTCCTAGCACACAAGCACGCACAGCCCAAAGCACAAGCACGCATTGCGTGCCGCTGCTGCTGATGCGATGCTTGTACTAGGCGCAGCCTAGCTGCTGCTGAGTGCTAGGCCCAGCACACTAGCACTCTAGCACGCATGGCATGCCAGCTGCTAGCTTGCGTGCGAGCAGGTGCACCTGCTCCGCAAGCATGCTCGGCAAGCAAGCCTAGCACGCATATGCATGCTTGGCTTGGGGCACACTCATGCGTTGGGGTTAGTGCCCTATGCTAGCCTAGCCTTCGCATGGCTAGGCCAATGCAAAGCTATGGCTTAGCATAAACTTGTCGTTGTCTTGATTTCTCGTCTCGTCAAATTCTAAATTCGACCCGACTTACGACGCTCGGTTTCGACGCTCTAAGCTCGATATCCGACGTCTTTGTTCGTAATACTCTAATGACTTATTTAATCCTTCAGATTAATTCGTCGTTTCGGTTTGGTTACTCGATTGGGTGTGACCCGAAGGGTTTAGTCAAGATTAAGTTGTAATTAATTATGCATTAATATTACTGATCGGAAGCGGCCTCCAGCTAGGAATTCCGATCACTTGACCTCACTGAATAACTAGCTTTCTAATAATTCCGAACCCTCTATCGAAATAATACACTTGTTCAAAGGATACCATTCCTTTCATGCTTTCACTAGACAAACAGATTTATAATGTTAATGATACCACTTAGAGGCTAAGACCAGCGAGTCGAAGCAAACCTACTTGTTGCACTATCGTCTAGACCATATAAACATCAAACGCATCAAAAAACTCCTCCAAGAAGGAATTCTTGATTCATCCAACTTAGAGTCGTTTGAAAATCAGGAAGGATATCTACTTGTAAAGATGATAAAACAATCATTCTCCAAGTTAGAAGAAAGGGCTAGTGACTTATTAGGTCTCATACACACGGATGTATGTGGACCAATGAGCACAACCGCAGGAAACGGTTATCGCTATTTTATCACATTCAGGGATGACGATAGTAGATATGGCTATGTATACCTAATGTCGCACAAATCTGAATCCTTTAAAAAGTTCAAAGAATTTCAGAGTGAAGTGGAAAATCAGCTTGGCAAGAAAATCAAAGCCCTTCGATCAAATCGAGGTGGCGAGTATTTGAGCTACGAATTCGACGACCATCTGAAAGAACATGGCATTCTCTCATAATTAACACCTCTCGGAACTCCACAATAGTACGGAGTGTCCAAGAGTAGAAATCAAACTTTGTTAGACATGGTTCGATCCATGATGGGTCTTATTGATCTTCCTATTTCTTTTTAGGGACAAGCACTTTAAACCGCTGCACTAACAGTGAATCGCACTCTGGCAAAAGCTGTCGAAAAGACTCCATATGAATTACGGACGAAGAAAAAACCTCCACGGTTGTCTTTTCTGAAGATTTGGGGTTGTGAAGTATATGTCAAAAGACTCATGTCCGACAAGCTTGCACCAAAATCTGACAAATGTTTCTTTGTGGGATATCCAAAAGAAACAAAGGGGTATTACTTCTACAACCAATTTGAGAACAAAGTATTTGTTGCTCGAGATGGTGTCTTTTTGAAAAAAGGATCATCTTTCCAAAATGACAAGTGGGAGGAAAATCGAACTTGATGAAGTTCGAGAAGATGAACAACAAAGTTAAACTGACAAAAATGACAATCAAAGTGCTTTGGAAGCAACTATTGATAAAAGTCAGAGTCAAATCGACAATATTTAAAGCCAAACTAACAATTCAAATGCTCAATCTACTACTCTACGTAGGTCACAAAGGACAAGGTCTCAGACAGATACCTCGATATCGTCTTAATAGAGAATCAAGACATCCTAGTTATGGATGAAGATGAGATAGCGACATACAAACAAGCTATGACGAGCCCCGACTCTACGAAACGACAAGAAGCCATGAAATCCGAGATGGACTCCATGTTTGAAAATCAAGTATGGGACTTGGTTGATTTGCCCGAAGTTTATACACATATCGGCTGCAAATGGATTTTCAAATTGAAAACCGACAAAGATGGAGTTGTATATGTATAATACAAAGCTAGACTGGTGGAAAAAGGTTACAGGAAAATTCACGGGGTTGATTATGATGAAACCTTTTCTCTAGTCGCCATGCTTAAATCCGTCCGGATTATCCTAGCAATTGTCGCATATTATGATTATGAAATATGGCAAATGGACGTTAAAACCGCCTTTCTTAATGGGATTTTGGAAGAAAATGTGTACATGACACAGCCCGAGAGTTTTATAGATCCTAATAATGCTGGGAAGGTATGCAAGCTTAAGAAGTTTATTTATGGATTAAAGCAGGCGAGCAGAAGTTGGAATCTACGATTCGATGAAGCCATTAGCAAGTTTGGTTTTATCAAGAATACAGACGAGTCTTGTGTTTACAAGAAGGTATGTGGGAGTAGTGACATCGCATTCCTTGTCTTATATGTTGAGGACATATTACTCATTGGAAACAACATTCCAATGCTGGATTATGTAAGGACTTGGCTTGGAAATTGTTTTTCAATGAAGGACTTGGAAGAGGCATAGTTCATATTAGGCATCAAGATCTACAGGGATAGATCAAAGAGGATGATTGGATTGAGCCGAAGTACTTATACTAATAAGGTACTGGCACGATTTAGTATGGTGGAAGCCAAGAAAGGCCACCTACCCCTGTCTCATGGCGTAACTCTGAGCAAGAAATAGTGTCCGAAGACACTTGACGAGCGAGAGAGAATGAGTCAGATTCCATATGCTTTGCTTATTGGAACAATCATGTACGTCATGATATGTACAAGGCTAGATGTATCGTATGCCTTGAGTGCTATAAGCCGATACCAATCAGACCTAGGAGACACGCATTGGAATGTGGCCAAGAATATCCTAAAGTACCTGAAAAGGAACAAGGATAAATTTCTGGTCTATGGTGGAAGTAAGGATTTGGTTGTTGAAGGTTATATCTATGCAAGCTTCCAGACTGACAAAGACAACTTCAAGTGGCAATCAAAATACGTGTTATGTCTTAATGGAGGAGCGTTCAGTTGGAAGAGTGCTAAGCAAAGCACGACTGCAAATTCTACAACTAAAGCCGAATACTTAGCAGCTTCGAAGCAGCAATAGAGGCAGCTTGGATTCGTAAGTTTGTTGGTGAACTTGGTGTTGTGCCCTTAATAAAAGGGACCGATAGACCTCTATTGTGATAATAGTGGGGCTATTGCTCAGGCCAAGGAGCCAAGGGAACATCAGAAAGTCAAACATGTCACGAGGCGATTTCACATGATAAGGGAATGGAAGTCCGAGGGTGAAATCAGAATTTGCAAGATTGGAACGGAGGACAATGTAACCGATCCACTCACTAAACCTTTACCTCAAGTGAAACACAATAGACACGTTAAGGCAATGGGAATTAGGCATGTCGGAGACTGGCTTTGATTTCCTTGTTTGTGTGTTTTAGTTAAGTTTTGAGATCTTAATGTAAAACACTAAGTTGAACCATTCATTTATGGAGTAATTTTAACTTTTCACAAAAAATTGTAAAAAATAATACAAACTTTGAGCAGTTCGCCAAAAATAAGTTAATCTTTTAATTATTTCAAAATAATACATATTTTGAGGGGTATCCGCTTTAAACAAGTTATTTTAACTACAACCTATTTGACCGGTTAATTTTTTTTATTTTTGTTTATAAACTTGTTTAACAGCTTAATTAACTCCTAATTAAAACTTTAGTTATGGTTAATTTTTAACAAAATTTATATAATCTTTTTTTTTTAAAAAAAATAAAAAAAATCAACCCTTCCCCGCTAGTAGCACCCCTACCTCAGTGACCGCTAGCTGACACCCAACCCTCCTTCACTAGCGACCCCATCCAGACAACTCCACCCCCTCCCTTCCTTTTTAACCACCCTCACTAAACTACCACCAACACCTCCACCTTTACACAAACTAAACAGCCCCAACCACAGCTCCTTCTCCCACTACAACCCACAACCCTCCCTTTCTCTCCTCTGCGGCTCCACCCATACCAAAACCAGCGAACCCAACCCAGACCCCGTACCTTTACCAGCGATACTCTGAGGTTAAGAGCATTGAAAGAGCTCTGCCGAAGCTATCCCATACAACTAGCACCTCAAGAAGTGGTATGAGGTTCTCATGCCAGCTCTTCCAAGTGTCTGACTTTTGATAGGTCATTACTTGGTTGGAATTTCTGACTGAAATCTTCTCATACGACTAGCCCCCCTGAGTCTCACATCTTCACTCAGTTGATTTGAGGCTCAAAGAGTTCTTTTAGTGAGACTCGTTGTGCTAGATTATACATGTGAAGATTTTCAATTACTCTTGCTGAAGTAATTTCAAAGCGACGAGCAGAGGTAGAGCGAGGAGCTTTGATTACTCCCGCTGAAGTTATTTCAAAGCGATGAGGTGAGGCTGAGCGAGGAGCTTTAACTTCGTCAGAAAGTTTTTTTTTATAATGTAATTGCGCATCGTGGGTGGTTTTATCCCTTAGTTGTATAGGTAACTGCCATTTAATATTCGGTATTCAATTCCCTTTCTTTTCCCTTCGTATTCCGTGCTTCTATTATTCACATTCTTATTTTAACTTTGAAATTTTCTTTCTCTTTCTTCTCTCATTTACTCTCCTGTCATTTCACAACTATTTCTCTTTTGTTCGTACTTCCAGCTTCTCCTCTCTCTATTAACTTCACTCTAAACTCTGCAATTTTGCTCAGGTGCCACTCGCCGCAAGCTCGCAGTGTTGCCCCCTGTTTGTTGCTTGTTCATTAAAAAGGTACCGTCTTTTACCCATTCCTTCGCCATTTTCATACTTCCTTCCATGAATGTAGTTTATTCTTTCTCAAAGATTGTTCATTTTTTCCTTATATGTTGTTAATTTGTTACTATACACTTCCTATTTGTTCAAAGATCGATTCTTGTCCTATTATTGTTGTAATTTCTTTGCCCTTGCGCATATTTGTACTGTTCATTTTTTAATTTGCTCTTCTGTCGCTCCTTTTTCTTTTTCCTTTCTTCTTGTTTCGTTTCCTTATTGGAAATTCTTATTCTTTCCCTGTTTTCCAAGTTCAGATCTTTTTTTTTATCATGTCGGACGCTTCTGGTAGTCAAAATGATTTCGCCCGTTCTTACGATGGTGATGGCGAGTCTGAGTCTGCTTCTTCCTTCGAGTCGACTCGCTTAGATAAGCCACCTAGGCCATCTAACCCTTTTTATTCTCCCATTTCCTATTCTCCCCTTCAAGTTATCTTTCCTCCTCCCCGTAATACTTCATCAGGGACTGAGTCTGCCACTAGCGCTTCTACTTCTTTTGTTGAGACCAGCGGCGGACGTTCTGGCCCTAGCGCGTTCCGCCCCTATCTTTGTGGTAGGGTGCGTAGCAACACTTTTGACCCTTATTGCAAGAGGGTCTTGATGACCAGGAAGGTTACGTTGCCTCACCTACTGCGTCTGCGGCTGCGGGCTGGCCGCCATGCACGACTAGCAGCGGAGGTTAGAGCTAACCCTCCTGTTGATGCCCCTAAAAGTCTATTTCCTGATGTGTTTCCCTTACGTGAATTTTCTTGGCTGGATGATATATCTGATGAGCACCGTTTTGATCATTATGTAGAGCGCAGCTCCTCTTCTACCAATATTCCAATGACTACCCCCCAGCTTCCCTCTCTTGGTGATGCTGCTTTGAATGCCTGTCGGCCTTGGTATGTGGACGAGGTGGTCCCTCTAGGTGACTCTACCTTTTATTTGGATGATAAAGTTGATGGTCCTCGTCTTTGCATCCTGAGCTCTGACTGGCGAATGATGGCTGCTTGTCTAAAGTTGGTTGAATGCGATAAAACATTCTATGGGATGGGATAGGGCTATGAGTTGGTGCTGCCCAAAGCTGGGTCCAGCCTTGCCCATCCTCCAGCGGGTTACATTCCTGTCTTTGCTTCTCAGCTGCATGTTGGGTTGAGGTTTCCTTTAGACCCAACTTTAGACAAGTTGTTGTGTGCCTTCAATATTCCTCTCTCTTTGATTTTGCCTATGTCTTTACACACTTTGATATGCCTGCTCTGGACAGTGCGCTTCAAATGTTTTCGAAAGACTCTCTCTTTATTTCACCAACTGTTTAGTTTTAAACGGAGTGCTTCTAGTGCTAACTCTGGCTGATTTTATCTTGCGCCCAAGCCTTAAGAAGTTTTGTCCTACCCTAAGCTGGGTCGCTTTAAGGACTGGCAAGGGAAAGTTCTTTTGGTTACGAGTTCCTGCCGATTTTGGTTGCCCCGGCTCTTTTTGCCGCGTCGAATATGGGGGGTGTTACTCTGCAAGCGACTGATGTTGCCAAAGAAGCTCGGGCCTTTGATCACTTTGAGGGTGAGTCTTATGCTCCTAAGACGTGGCTTCCTAATGGAATATATGTTATAGGAAATGCTCAGCTCTCTACCATACGCCTGTGCTCAACACATGAGTCAGGTAAAATTTTCCTTTTTACCTTGCCTTTATTTTTGTTTTGTTTTCTGCTTTGATCTCTGTAATACTGCGATTTACTTGCATTTCTCTTATTCGCAGGTTATGATAAGTTAGACAAAACATTAGTGGGTGTGGATGATACCTGGAAGCCTCTTGTCAAGACTCCAAGGTATCCTCCCTTCCCCCTTGATGTGTCAGAGGTTTACACTGCTGCTCATTTGGGCGAGACGCATCCTCTCCCTATGAAGTTTAGGCATAGTGCTACTACTGTTGGTACCTCTGGTCGTTCTACTCCCACTGTTCGAGTAGAAGTTGAGCCTGAAGCTTCTATTGCTGGTAGTGAGCAAGTTAAGGGGGTTGCTGATTCTCCCCAGAAGTCTGGGTCGTTGGTGGCGCCGAATGCTTCGGCTGCGGCCTCCGGTCGGTGGACAGCCCAGACAGTCGATGAGGATAAGGATGAGGCCTACACTCATGAAATCCCTGATGTTAATGAAACTTCTGGCCGCACAGGCCACATCAACGATGAGTTTGCGTATTTCTTGTTCATTGTTGCCTCTTTCGGTGCTCCAGCCACTAGCGAGGCCTCTAAGTCTATGCAAGTTGATGTATCCTCTGGGCAGGAGCCGGAGGGTTCTAATTCTATAGGGCATGTTCTGCCCTCCACTAATGAAGGTCTGCCTCCTTTTTTTGAGAGTCGACCTCTCCCATCCTCTGTTTCTACCGGGCATGTTCTGCCTGAAATTCCTGTTGTTACAGGATTAACTGTTGAACTTCCTACCTCTGCATTTTCTGGTGCTGCGGTGACTCATAGCCCTGTTTCTCAACCACGATCATATCGCGATCGTTTGTGCAACTGTCGCCGTGGTGGGCTTGTGCCTAGTACTTCAGGCAGAGGAGGCCCTACTCCTGTTATTTACTTGGAGCCTCTTTCTCCTCCACGTGATCCTTCTCCCAAGAGGGCTAGTTACACTACTGTAAACGAGTTGCTTGCTTCAGCCTCTGGCCATTCTGAGCCAGTTACAACGCTGAATTCTCAAGGTGGGGCTGCTCCCGCCTCTAGCAAACTTAATCGCTATGTAAGTCAATATTTTAGGGAGACTTACACTCATCCCTTATCTGTTTCTTCTAAATCCGCAAGTGGGGTTTTCAGGCCGGCTGGTCACATTGACGCAGCTTTAAGGCCTGCACCATGTCTTTCTAGGGTGGCTGACGAGCCTTTATGTCCTACTCTACATGTCAGGGCTGACGAGTCTATTTTCCTAGATGATCCTTTTCAGGGAGGTACCTTAGGATATAGGCTGACTCTGGGCATTCGGCTTCCCGCTGACCTTGGGAATGAGTATGTCAGCGTTCCTGCTGCCATTACCTGCCATGACCTACAAAAGGTACTGTTTTATTTCGTTCTTAGTTGCCCTTTATTTTCTTCGGTTTATTTTTCAATTCTTACTGAACTTGTTTTCTTCTTTGTTGGCTGCCTAGCTCACTCGCTCTGTCGATGATCTGGAAAATGCTTTCCTCACTGTTTCGAAGGGGTATCAGTCTTAGAGTTCAAGTTTAAATGAGAAGGTGGCGGACTTGGAGCAGGCTCCGGACGAGAAAGCAAAGCTGGAGAGTGGATTGAAGGAGAAGGATGATACGCTGCGTTCTGCTCAACTTCAACTAACCGAGTACCTCCCGGCTGCGTAGAAGCTGGCAGAACGTGATGACGAGCTGAAGAGGGCTTAGGCCCAGGTGTAAAGTTTAAGCAATTGTTGCTCGTTTGGAGGGAGACTATATTACGGAGCTTAATGCAGCTCGTAGGGATGCCTTAGTAGAGTTTGCCTCCTCTCAGACTTTTTCAAACTTGCTCACAAACAGACATGATGAAGGTTAGGAGGCTGCTCGCAGGTGTGCAAATTATGTATTTGGTATTGAAGAGGGGCAGCAAGTGAAGTTTGAGCAGTTTTGGAGCAGGGTTGATCAGGCTGGGAACCAAGATGTTTATGTGTATCCCGCTGACCACCCTCGCATCGCTGCCTGTGGTATTCTAGACCACGCTATTCTTAACAAGGTTCTTGTTGAGTCTCCCGACCTTGTTGCTGCTATTGGGGTAGACGCTCTTCCGGCCATCCAATATAGGCTTTGGCGGCCAACTCCCTCTTCCTCCAGCGGCTCGTCTGAGTAGCCCTCTTCCCACTCCATAGTGAGCTAGTGCTTATTAACTTTTGCTTTCTTCTTCCATTGGGGTGTTTGGCCGCCAATGGATGTGTTGTTTTTGAGGTCTTTGATTGTCTTGGATTATTACCAGAACTACTTGCTCTTCTCCTGTTTGTTAGAACAATATCTTTCTGTTTTTCAAACTTGCACTTTTGGTTTTTACCTAGTGCCGGGGGTTGTCTGGCACAGACTTTGCAGTTTATTTGCTGTACGTATTCTGGTTTTCAGCTTTCTTCTTTTCCTTTGGTTGTGCGTTCTTTGTTGCGCATTTCTGTTTGATGTGCTCTAGGTTCACTTGTTAGGGAAAGAGGGTACTCTTATTTTTGCCATTTTGGAGCTCTCCTTTTTCCTGGCTAACACTGCTGCCCCTTTGGCCGAGTTGCTGGCTACCCTTGCCTAATAGTGTTCTCGGCTCTAGTTTACTTAGGCAAATTGTTCTTGGTTCTTGTGCCGCTACTTTAATTTAGTGCGGTTTTGATTGCTATGTCGCTGTTTCTATGAACTGGGTTTCTACCTCTGCTTTGTTATAGCAAGGCTTTAGTGAGATGAAAGCGTTATGCTTCATTTTTCATAGCTCATGCTGGGCTTTGCTTTGTTGTAGCAGTCCCTGCTTCTTCCTGCTTGCATTGGCAGAAAAGTGTGATATCTTGAAAATAGACAAGTAAGCAATTTAATAAAATGTTACGTTCAAGGAAGGCCTCACGCAGAGGTTAGATATTCCATTTAAAAATGTGAAACGCCTCACACAGAAGTTAATGTTCCACTTCTTTAAAGTTACAACTTAGCCAAAGTAAAGGTTCAGGCTTTTCTTTACTTAGAATTAAATAGCCAACTGAAATAAAAACATTGAACTACATGAAAAACCTCTTGAAAACATCAACATTAAAGCTGTTTCTTAGGATGCAGCCATCTTGATTATAGAGCAGGTAGGCCCTTGGCCCTACCTGTTTGTGTATTATGAAGGGTCCTTCCCAGTTTGCACTCAGCTTTCCATGCATCTTTCCTCTGCCAACAGCGGCTGTTCTTCTCAGAACTAAATCCTCTTCACTAAGCTCTATATGCTTTACCTTTATGTTGTAGACCTTAGCCATTCTGCTCTTCTGAGCAGCTAACCTCAGGGCAGCTTTCAGCCTAACCTCGGGCAGGAGATCAAACTCTTCTCTCAGTCTATCTTCGTTTTTTTAGCTGTCATAATGTTATACCCTTAGACTTGGGAGCTGCACTTCGATGGGAACTACTACCTCAACTCCGTACGTCAGAGAAAAAGGACTCTTCCCTGTTGCTTCTTTCTCTGTGGTTATGTTGGCCCAAAACACCTCTGGGACTCAATCAGCCCACATACCCTTGTGCTCCTCCAATTTCTTCAGCAGGGCGTACAATATATGCTTATTGACTGCCTCTGCCTGCTCGTTACTTTGCGGGTGATAAACAAAAGCGCTTGCATACTTCGTTCCCATCTCTTTGAGGTAATCTCTTATGGTGTCACAAGTCATGATCGAACACTATACATTGTGGGATTTCGAATCTGGTGATGAGAGTTTTCCATATGAACGTTCTGATCTAGGAGGCTTTAATGTACTTTGTAGGCTCTGCCTCTATCCATTTTGTGGAATAGTCCACAAAAACGATCAAATACTTCCTGCCCCCTGAGCCAGTAGTGAATGGCCCTAAGATGTTCATTCCCCACTAGGAAAAAGGGATAGGGTTGAGAATTGGAGTGAGATCGTTAGCATGCTGCTTTATAACTGGGGAGTACTTCTGGCACTGCTCACACTTCTTGACATAATTTAGGGCGTCCTAGGTAAGAGTTGGCGAGTACACCCCCCTTCTGATGATTTCTACTGCCAGGGCTTTTCCCCCTATGTGGTTTGCGCAGATCCCTTCATGGGCTTCTTTCACGACTTCCTGTTGTTCCCACTCTGGGACACATCTGAGGACGGGCTTTGAGTATCCTTTTCTGCACAACTCTCCATATAATACTACGTATCTATATGCTTCTTTTCTTACTGTCTTTGCTTGTTCTTCATTTTCAGGTAGCGTGTCGTGTAGCTTGTATGCCAATATGTCTAAGTACCATGCCCTTCTCTGGCCAACGCAATTTACTTGCTGCTGCTTCTCAACACTTTTCCCTTCCAAGACTTCTACCATCACGGTTCTGCTCAAACTCTGCAACGTCAAATTCGCTAGCTTAGAGAGTGCATCCGCTTGAGCATTCTCAACCATAGGGACCAACTCAATATAAAGCTAACTGTAGGGTTTCGTAGTGACCCAATACTACGCGGAAGGAAACCCACCAAGACCCGCCCCTTAATTAAAACAATTAACAAGCATAATAAACTTAATCAAACAAGATTAAGAACAAGAATTATACCTTTGTTGCGTGCTTCGCTCCCAAAGAGCTCTTACTTCAAAATCCCGAAAATACAAGATCTCCGACGGATCGTACCCTCGACCCGACCCGAGCGTCCTAAGTCTTGAAGGTTAGTCAAGACCCGGACAATTATAATTATGAGTTTTACGAATCAAAGGTTTACTCTAATTACAAGAGTTGCCTTCTTAATTTCACTCAAGGTTGTTCCTTCCCAAATACCCAACCTTGGTATCTATAGGGAAATGAACCCTTGATTCTCATTTCCCAACCAATGTGGGAGAATGAGTAATTTTGATATTTAATTTAATTCCAAAATAAATTAATAATCCAATTCAATCATAATGCAACAAGTGTCAAGGGGAGAGAGAAGGTTAGGTGAGGACCATGGAAAGGTGGGGGGACCATTGCCTTGCTCCCCAAGGCTTTGCCCAAGCCTTGGTCCCTACCCCTCACAAAACTGCCTCACCCAAAGGGCTGCTGGGCTGCTGCCAGCTTGCTCAGCCAGCTAGCACCAGCCCACCCAGCTGCCTTCGCATCCCAGCGAGGCAGTGCATGCTTGGTACTGGGCGATACTTAGCGCTGGTGCGTGCTAGTGCTAGGCGCTGGTCCCGTGGATTTGTCTATAACCTTTTGCCACCAGTCTAGCTTTGTATATTGATACATTTCCATCCTTGTCTGTCTTCACTTAGAAGATCCATTTGCATCCAATGGGTGTATAACCCTCGGGCAAATTCACCATGTCCCAGACTTGATTTTCAGACATGGAGTCCATCTCGGATCTCATGGCCTTTTGCCATTTAGCATAGTCGGGGCTCGTCATAGCTTGCTTGTGTGTCGCTGGCTCATTACCATCCATGACTAGGATGTCCTGATCATCGGTTAAGACGATACTGAGGTATCTATCTGGTTGAGATCTTTGCCGTTGCAACCTACGAAGGGTAATCGGTTGAGCATTTTCATTGTCAATTTGATTCTGACCAATCTTCTTGGATTCTTCCAAAGTATCTAGATTGTCAGTTTTATCAGGTTGACATTGTTGCTCGTCCTCTCGAATTTCGTCGAGTTCGATTTTCCTCCCACTTGTCATTTTTGAAAGGTGATCCTTCTAAAAAAATACACCATCACGAGCAACAAATACTTTGTTCTCGGATTTATTGTAGAAGTAATACCCTTTGTTTCTTTTGGGTATCCCACAAAGAAACACTTATCTGATTTGGGGTGAAGTTTGTCCGAAATTAATAGTTTGACATATGCTTCGCATCCCTAAATCTTAAGAAAAGACAACCTAGGAGGTTTCTTAGTCCATAATTCATATGAAGTCTTTTCAACAGCTTTTGACGGAGCGCGGTTCAGTGTTAGTGCCGCACTTTGTAGCACATGTCCCCAGAAGGAGATAGGGAGTTCACTAAGACCCATCATTGATCGAACCATGTCTAACAAGGTTCGATTCCTCCGTTCGGACACTCCGTTCCATTGAGGAGTTCCGGGAGGTGCCAACTCTGAAAGAATACCGTTTTCTTTCAAGTGATCGTCGAATTCATGGCTCAAATATTTGCCACCTCGATCCGATCGAAGTGCTTTAGTTTTCTTGCCAAGTTGATTTTTAACTTCTTTCTGAAATTCTTTGAATTTCTCAAAGGACTCAGATTTATTCGACATTAAGTAGATATAGCCATATCTACTAAAATCGTCGGTGAAAGTCATGAAATATCGGTAACCTTGTCTTGCAGGTGTACTCATTGGTCCACATACATCCGTGTGTATTAGACCTAATAAGTCACTTGCCCTTTCTCCCAATCTTGGAGAATGGTTGTTTTATCATCTTGCCTAATAGACATCCTTCGCAATTTTCAAACGACTCCAAGTCGAATGATTCAAGAACACCTTCTTGAAGAAGTTTCTTGATGCGTTTGATGTTAATATGGCCAAGACGACAATGCCACAAGTAGGTTTGATTCGACTCGATGGTCTTAGCTAGTGGTATCATCTTTTGTCTAATCATATGTAAAAACATGCAATTTCATTGAACATAAATTTGTAAGACAATCTTGAAACAACTATTGTCAAAGTCTTACATTCAAAATAACTAGGTGTCCAACACCATATATCATTGTATGTTCAAAAGCATGATGAAAACTAAGATTAGTTTAATTACATATCATAGAGAAATAGTGCATGCAAGCACGACCGAAAAACCATCTTCGTCGTCTTCTTGTCCATGCACCAACACTTGATAAGCTTCTCACTTGGTTCCTGAAAAGGAAACATTAAGTGAGTCATACTTGGTATCTAATACCTATGATAAGCTTAATTCACAAGTGTTAAGGAAGATTCCTGAGGAAGTCGGAATATTCCCCTCTTCCTTATCTCTGCGAAAGATCGTGCATTCACGTTTGTAGTGGTCTCGCCCTCCACAATAGAAGCAACGAATCCTTTCCTTGTTCTTGAAATCCCTCTTCCTTGATGATCTCTTGGTTGCCCTAATAGAGTTAGCTCCGTATAGTAGATCCACCACAATCTTCAAAGAGTGTGTCTCCTTGTCCTCAGAAATGTATGCTCTCAAGGCATCATATCCTGAATGGAGCAAAGTAAGCATAATATGAGCAGCCATCCCATCCTCTAATGGCATTCCGAGGAGTTCCATGTGCTTGAAGAGCCTAGTCATTCTTTCCACATGGGGTCGGAGGGGCATACCCGGTCTCAACTTGGTGTTGCAGACCGTAGACCAAACATGGTACCTTTCTTTTGCAACACAACCTTGTTCCGATGGCTTGACATTCATGTCTGCGAGTGATCTAGCTACATCAAACACTAGTCCATCGTTGTTGTCATCAGGACTCTTAGAAAGTCTCACACTGACAACACTCCTTAGTCCTCCAAGGAACAAGTCCGAAAATGTGAAGGGGATGTTAACCTTCCAATCTTCCGGAATGGAGTTAGCCATGAGTTGTGATACTATCTTGTAATCATTGCACCATGCTTCAAAGGTTTTATCATCTTCTTTGAAGTGGGATGAGAAGGAAGAGTCTAGAACATACTCCTTAGAACAACTCCGGAGAGTTTTCCTAAGTTCCTCTTCCCACTCCTTGAAGTTGACCAAGTTTAGGGAAAAAGCCAACTTTTCGGGGAGTTCCGGGCACATTTGGTTGTTGTTTGAGTTACTTGCAGACATTGTTCTACAATTGAAAGAATTTGAAATTGAAAAACCATTCATGTAATCAATAAGTTGAAATTTAAAACGTTCATTCATATTTATCAAACTTATTGAGCATTTTATCCACGCATTATTGAAATGTCCCTTGTGGGCGAGAATAAAATGATTCCGAGATCCTAAAGATCAAGAAATGGTTAACCATGCTTTGGCTTGTCTTAATCATTAAATATCTTAAGGTAAGAAATCCAATTGCTAATAGCTCCAAGCTACTCTCGGTTTGATAAAATGTCGCATCTAATGCATTCTTGACATTTTATCGCTTTTTCCACGACATCTAAGGACTCCTTACTGATATCGTTAAGCTTAACCAAGACAACTTGTATACCTAGTATACCTTACGTTCCTAGGGAAGTAGTGATGTCTCGCTTTGGCATAGTCCATCACGTACGCGCATTAGTTCGGTAAGTGTTGTTCTTGGAACGGCAAATTTTAGCTCAATATATTAAGGGACGTAGGGTTTCTATGTTGGTTTGATTTAAGTGAACTTAACTAATCGTCGCAACATAATAGAAATCCTAGACATGCATCTAGCAATCATATATAATAACAATATATAAAGCAGAAAAAAAAAATAGATGCATTTGGCAACTAGCATGACCCCTTGAAATCTTCAATTTCCATGGGTCTTTCATCAAAACGCCGTCTTGAGACATCTTGGCCAAAATAAATAAAATAAGCTAGCTAGAACGACTAAGATTAATCTAATAGTACAAAAATACTTAACGGTTCGCAGACCGTATTTAGATTTACAAAAATACATAACGGAACGCAGTCCCAAATACCCAACCTTGGTATTTATAGGGAAATGAACCCTTGATTCTCATTTCCCAACCAATGTGGGAGAATGAGTAATTTTGATATTTAATTTAATTCCAAAATAAATTAATAATCCAATTCAATCATAATGCAACAAGTGTCAAGGGGAGAGAGAAGGTTAGGTGAGGACCATGGAGAGGTGGAGGGGGGGACCATTGCCTTGCTCCCCAAGGCTTTGCCCAAGCCTTGGTCCCCACCCCTCACAAAACCGCCTCACCCAAAGAGCTGCTGGGCTGCTGCCAGCTAGCACGGCAGCTAGCAGTGCCAGTTAGCCCAGCGAGCTAGCACCAGCCCACCCAGTTGCCTTCGCATTCCAGCCAGGCTGTGCATGCTTGGTGCTGGGCGAAGCTTGGCGCTGGTGCGTGCTAGTGCTAGGCGCTAGTGCCTGCTGGCGCTGGCCCCATCATCCCACGCACCACATGCATCCTCGCTGCACCTCTCGCACATGCTCGCATAGCCAGCATGCGTGCTGCTAGCGAGCCACGCTTGTTGGCCCCCCTTTTTCCTCGCACCATACGCATCACCCTCGCTGCATATGCACTAGTCACGCACCATGCGCACTAGTCACGCATAGCATGCATTAGCCTTGCACCACTCGCACACCCACGCATCACCTAGCAGCCTTGGTCCGTTGTGATGCTGGGCTGCTGTGCGTGGCCTAGCAACGTGCTGGCGCCCAGGCCCTCGCACACGCATGGCGCGCTTCTTGGTGCTGCCATGCGAAGGCTAGCATGCAAGCCAGCACGCATGCTGCGATGGGTTGCTTGGTGCGCCTGGTGCGCCTATTGCTTGCGATAGGCTGCCAGGTGCTCCTGGTGCGCCTAAATCTTGTGATAGGCTGCCATGGCGCGCTTAGGCTGCGATGGTGCACCTAGGCTGCGATGGTGCGCCTAACACACCTAGTGTGCTTAGGCTTATGCCTAGCCATGCTAGGTGCATGCTAGCTCGAACTAACCTAGCATCCACATGGCTAAGCCACTGTGGTGCTAGGGCTATGTTCATACTTTGTCGCTTTGTGATTTGGCGACGCTCGATCTCGACGCCCTAGGCTCGATATCCGACGTCTGTATTCGTAAAACTCTGTCGACTCATTAAATCCTTTCGGATTAATTCGTCGTCTCGGATCGGTGATTCGATTGGGTTCGACCCGAAGTGTTCATTTAAGATTAAGCTGTAACATCAATTGTACATTGATATTACTGATCGGAAGCGGCCTCCGCCTAGGCATTCCGATCACTTGACCTTACTGAAGAATTAGCTCTGTAATAATTTTGAACCCTCTATCGGAAGAATACACTTGTTGGAAGGACACCATTCCTTTCACTAACCAGTTAGGCTGTCAATTCTTTCACAAATGACACGTATTTCTGCATTAGTTGCTCTCTAGCCTCATACTCCCCCTTGAGCTGGCTTGCTACTAGTTGCGAGTCAGTCTGAAATTTTACTTTTCTAGCACCAGCTGCCAAACTCATCCTTAATCCTGCCAGTGTGGCCTCGTACTCAGCTTCGTCATTGGAGGCTTGAAACTTGAATTTTATTGCATATTCAAAAATGTTGCCTTCTGGTGATACCATGATTACTCTAGCCCCGCTGCCTGTGTTGGCAGCCGAACCGTCCACAGCCACCTTCCACGTCCCAACCTCTTCCTCTATCTCTTCCTAGCTTGCCTATACTATAAAGTCTGCCAAAGCTTGAGCTTTTATTGCTGTTCTAGGCTTGATTTCTAGCTCGTACTCAGTCAATTCTATTGCCCATTTTAGTAACCTGCCTAAGGCATCCATTCTTTGCAAAGCTTTTTCCAGCGGGTAATTTCTTAATATTTGTATCACATGAGCATCAAAGTATGGTTTCAGCTTTCTTCTAGTAGTGAAAACTGCTAGGGCCATTTTTTCTACTGGCGCGTATCTCTATCTGCCTGGGTTAGGACGTGGCTGACGAAATAAACTAGGTGCTGAGTTTTTCCTCTTTCCACCAGCAGGGCTGACCTTATTGTTTGTAGCGACGTAGACACATATAATAGTAGCTTCTCTCCTACCCCTGGACTTGTCATCATTGGCAGGCTGGCCAAGTGTTCTTTTACTTTGGCAAATGCCTCCTTTTCTACTTGTTCCCACTTGAACGTATGATTGCCCTTCAGGAGTTGAAAAAATGGTAAAGCCTTATCTGCTGACTTACTGATGAACCTGGTAAGAGGTGACATTCGCCTGTCAACCTCATAACATCCTTGACACTCTCAGGCTCTAGGAGACTCAGAACAACTTATATTTTTTCTGGGTTTGCATCGATTCTCCTTTCACTCACCAAGAAGCCTAAAAACTTTCCTGCTGTTACCCTAAATACATATTTCTATGGGTTTAAATTTATGTGATATACTTGTTCATCGTGTTGAACGTTTCTTCCAAGTCAGAGATGTGATCGTGTGCTGTCAGACTCTTTACTATGGTATCGTTTACGTACACTTCCACATTCCTCCCCTTTTGGCGAGCAAAGACCTTGTCCATGGTTTTCTGGAATGTATCCCCTGCATTCTTCAGGCCAAAAGGCATTGCGACATAGTTAAATACTCCTCCATCTGTGATGAAGGCAGCTTTCTTTCTGTCTGACTCAGGTTGATCTGGTGGTAATCCGAGAAGGCATCCATAAAATTCAGAAGTGCATGCCCACTCGTCGAGTCTACCATCTGATCTATTCTAGGTAGAGGATAGCAGTCTTTTGGGCAGGCTCGATTCAGGTCTGTGAAGTCTACACACATTCTCCATTGTCCGTTGGCTTTCTTAACCATTACTACATTTGCTAGCCATTCTGGGTAGTCACAAGGTTCTATGAACTTTGCAACCAGGAGCTTTTCTACCTGGATAGCCTTGTTTTAATTAAATATTCTGACAAAATTTCCGTCGAAATTTTCCGACGGATTTATTTTCCGTTGAAAATTTAACTTTTCGACGGGATATTCCGTCGGAAATTACAAATATTCCGACGGATTTATTTTTCGTCGGAAATTTCCAACGGAATTCTAACGGATTTTTTGAATTCGTCGAAAATATCCGACGGAATATAAATCCGTCGGAAATTTCGGTTTTTCCGACGAAATTACATGTCTGTCGGAACCGGTCCGTTGAAAATCGACCTGATTCTTGTAGTGTGAGTCGTGTGTGTCAATTGAAGAATTCCTTGGGCAGGTGCAAGCAGTCCTCGTCCAAGTCCGTAGCTGATTATTTTGGTCGCCTTGCAAAGATATGGAGGAACTTCTCACATACATGCTTGTAGCCAAGTGTGCATGTGGGAAGTGTGAATGCAACATTGTCTTGATAATCTTCAATATTTCTTGATTGGATTGGATGATCATTATGCGACAATTAGAGCACAATTATTTGCTCAAAAACCGCGACCATTAGTTGATATTGCTTACCAAAATATCGAGATGACTAAAAGGCTCTGTGGTGGGAGTACGAAGGTGGAGAATGTGATGACGTTCAAGGTTGATTCTAAATCAAGGCCAAGATATGAGAATAATAGTGACAAATTTTACGATCATTGGAATAGAGAAGGCCATGAGGAGAGTGGGTGCTTTCAGATAATCGGTTACCTCGAGTAGTGAAGAAATCATGGTCAAGATGGTAGAGGAAGAGGTCATAGTGGTGATCGAGGAGAAAGCTGTGGGCTATAGGTGGCCATACAGGAGGGCGTGGTACGAGCAACAACTCATCTTCCTCCCAACAGCAGTCTGTAAGGGCCAATAAATGGCTTGTAGTAGCTCTTCACAGCAGCACATGAAGGCAACAGGGTCTCCGTCTTCGATTGATGATGCAACAACAAGTTTGGTTGGCGTGAATGCTATTGAAGTCCAACAAATTTTGGATACTTTAAATCCAAAGAATCAACAATTTCATGGTAAGAAAAATAAAATACCATCAGATTGTGGATACCGAGGCATCAAATCATGTTACATGTAATTTTATGATGCTTAAAAATGTGAAGAGAATACAAAATTGTCTCGTAGGTTGCCGGATGGGAAATCAGCTAATGCAGATCAATTAGGGACGGTAATTTTTCCGGGAGGATAACAACTTGATAATGTGCTTTATGATCCTCAATTAACTTGCAATTTACTTTTTGTGACTTAATTGAGTGATGAGTCCAATTGTACGATGCAATTCACTAATAAAATATGTGTTACACATGACTTGCGGACGAGGAGGGTGATTGGTGTGGGTGAACGCGAGGATGGACTGTACTTATTTCGTGGTGTCCCTCAAGTGAAGGTTCTAGCATTAGATGGAGATTCTTCGTTTAACTTATGACATGCATTATTCAGAGTCTGTATTGAGATTGAGTCTGAATGTGAGTATTGCTTCTAGGAAAATAATAAAGTTTGTGATGTTTGTCCTCGTGCAAAAGAATCTAGATGGAGCTTTCCAATTAGTGAGAATAAAGCAAGTCGAATATTTAAATTTGTACATGTTGATTTATGGGGTTCGTATAGAACACCTTCCTCGTGTGGTGCTCATTATTTTTTAACAATAGTTGATGATTTTTCAAGAGTTGTTTAGATTTATTTATTGCAAATAAGGAGGGATGTTGAATTAATGTTTTTGAATTTTGTTGCTATGGTAAAACGACAATTTGATCAAGTAAATAAAATTGTGAGAAATGATAATGGCATGGAGTTTGATTCCTTAGAAAGATTATTTTTTTACCAATGGCATGATTTTTGAATCATCATGTGTGGGAACACCGCAACAAAATGGGAGAGTTGAACGAAAACACCAACATATTTTAAATCTGGCCCGGGCTTTAAGATTCCAAGGGAATTTGTCGTTAAAATTTTGGGGTGAATGAGCTTTAGCGGCATGCCATTTAATACATAGAACTCTTACCCCGTTGCTTGGAAATAAAACACCATTTGAGGTCTTGTTTAATAAACCACCATCATATGAGTCAATTAGATTATTTGGTTGTCTATGTTATGCTCATAATCAAAAGTGTAAGGGTGATAAATTTACAAGTCGAAGTAGTAAGTGTGTGTTTTTAGGCTACCTGATTGGGGGATTTTTCCCCAACCAGTCATCATCTGACAAGTGGACCATTCAGGCCCTGCCATGTGTCCGCCACATGGACCAGTTGGAGCCTACCACGTGTCAGGCGTTGATCCGTCCACCATGGACCAGTTGTGCCATGCCACGTGGCCTCCCATATGCCAAATAGGCAAAATGGCCACCTAGGCCCAAAGTCCGGAAGAAGCCCAATCTGCCCAGGTTGACCTACACCTAGGATCGTTGGAGGTGGAACTCCCACCACTCAAAGTCTCCGTTGTTTTGCAGGTACAGGCGCAAGGATACCAGTCCCGGAATTGTAACTCTCCCGTAGGACATCAGAAAACCCCGAAACATTTTCGCGCCGTCTGTGGGGAGAGTACTTTCGAGATGGCATCACAGTCTGTACCGAATCTAGAAGAGAGGCGTCCGGTGGACGACCCTCATGTCTATTTTGACCAGGATACTGATAATGAGGTCGAGGTGGAGATGCACACGGCCTCAGACAGGACCTTAAGGGCCCGACACACCCGTCCCACCGAGAGGAGGGAACGGGAGGATTGCCAAGCTGGTCCCAGTCAACCAGCCGGCCCACCGCCTGAGCAACAGCAGGCGGCTGAGAGATCTTCTCCCATTGCAAGGAATGAGCTCATGACCTTCATGAGGGGATTCAAGGGAGAGATCCAAGAATTGATCAAGAAGAGAACGTCTGTTCCTGCAAAGGAACAGTCGGCTAGAAAGTCCTCCCACTCTGGAAGGATAAGACCAGTTACTGATCGTGCGGCGACCCCCCACCCAAATCTTGGGACTAGGCGGTCACCAGTAATCTATTTGATGAAGTACCACTTCCCTTCACCAAGGAAGAGAAAGCCCATCCTTCATGTTCAAGCGGATGGATCAAAGAAAACTTACTCAGATGCTCGATTGTTCCTAGAGCAGAAGAAGAGTGACCGACTGTCAGGGTCGGCCTCTACTTCCGATTTTCAAGAAAGTTTACACAATACCTCCATGAGGTATTCACAATCAAATTATGAGAGAGACAAGCGGTACCTCCCGTCGGTCCGGATCCCATAAAAACCAGACGGCTCCGCATGTGCCACTCCAGCCATACGTGTCGCAACAACAATATTTCTTCCAGCCTCCTTTGTTTGGAGGGCAGGCGGCAAGAAATGTCCAACCTTTGGACTGGCAACTATCGTTGCTTAGACTTAAAGAACAGCCGTCCGCCTTTTCCAAGGAAATTATTGAGGCCGCCTAGCCGGCCAAAGTGAAGAATGTATTAGTAGGCGCCTATGATGGCACTACGAATCCAGAAGACCATCTGATGGCGTTCACCAACCTTATGTACCTCCAAGGGTTGGATGATATCACATGGTGCAAGTGCGTCCCAGCCACTTTGAAGGGCATTGCTCAACAATGGTTCGACAACCTGCCGACTGGTTGTGTGAACAATTTCAAGATCCTCGCCTACCTGTTTACCTCCAATTTTTCCATGAACATTACTGCTAAGAAGACAACCCTTGATTTGGGGACCATACAGCAGGGAGAGAAGGAGGGATTGCGTTCCTACATCAGGCGGTTTAACTTGATGAGGATCAAAATACAGGGGCTGCCGGATGAGGTAGCCTACACTAACTTTTTCAAAGGTCTTAAGGATGGGTCGACCTTCAAGTTTGACTTGGTCCGAAAGAGGGTTGCCACCCTCCAAGAAGCATTAATTGAGGCTGAAGCCTACATACAAGCGACTGACCTCTGTAATACTGGGAAGCAGTCGGACGGAAGGAGGCCCGACAAAAAAGAGAGCTGACCAAAGCCGTCTGCAAATAAAGATGAGAAAAAGAGAAAAGAAATCTGGGCGGCCGACTCCTCTGAACAGAAAAGAAGAAAGAATACAAACCATACTCTCCCAAGTATGCGTTCAACAAGGATAGCCAAGCTATCCTCAATGAAATCAAGGGTCGGATCTCAATTGGGAAGCCAGCCCCCATGAAAGGTTCTGCGAGTAATCGGAACCAAACAAATTCTGTAATTTCCACGAAGACATTGGTCATGAAACCAATGAATGTATAAGCCTCATGCGCTTCCTGGACCGCCTGGCAGAAAAAGGCAATCTTGATGCATATGTCAAGAAGTCCAAGGGGAATGCTCCCCCCAAACCAAAGCAGTCGGCCAAGAAGAATCACCGGTCGTCTGACAGTTCTAATGCTGATGACGCCGTCGTCTATACCATAGCAGGCGGCTTTGTAGGAGGCGGCCTCACAATCAGGGGCAACAAAGACAATATCAGGCGGTTGGGTGTTAACTCCGTCAATCAAGGACGGACCGCCAAGAGTACATTCCTAGAAATTGTCATCACCGAAGAAGATCTGGGAAGTGGTAGGGGACCGCATGACGACCCCATTGTTATTGAATGTAAAGTGGCCAACCAAAGAGTTGGCCAGATCCTCATAGATACCGGCAGTTCTTCTTATCTTATCAGCAACAAGTGCTTAGCAAAGCTCAAGTACAAGTCTGATTGCATACATCCGGTATCTCACCCTTTAGTAGGGTTTGGAGGAAGTGTCGTACACCTAGTGGGACAGGTGGATTTACCTATCCGCCTGGGTGAGAAAGGGGAGGGTCGTCACATGGTGGTCCGGTTCTTAGTGGTTGAAGAAATGTCGGCCTACAACATGATCTTGGGACGACCCACCCTGAACAACTCTAAAGTTGTCATCATTCCCTCTCTTATGCTGCTCAAGTTTGAGAGGGATGATGGAACAGTCGGCTTCCTAAGGGGAGATCAGAAGATGGCAAGAGAGTGTTATCTCTCTGATATTAGACCCACTGTAGTGGCTGCTGGCCCAAGTGGAGAGAACAATGACCTTAAACATATCAAGGAGAATGCGCCTACAGCAGGCGGCAAGAAAAGAAAGGCCGCCCAACTAGGGGCCGAGAAAAAAGAAAAAAGATAGCAATCACTGGCAGAGGAGCGGTCAGACGAATTCCGCCCTCAACCGGCTGGTGAGCATACGGATGTCGTCCTGGACGACTCACGCCCTGACCGAACGGTCAAAGTTAGGACGATTGCACTTGCGGTACTGGGTGAAGATTTTCACCAACTCTTGAAGGAATTCAAAGATATCTTCGCATTTGAAGTACATGAAATGCCAGGTAATAGTCTAGACTTGGTTGTTCATAACTTAGCTATGGAACCGAAAAAGAAGCCGGTCAGGCAAAAGAAGCGGAACCATGGCGAGGAAAGAAGCCAGGCGGCTGCCGCTGAGGTTAAAAAGTTGCTTGATGCAGGGTTCATTCGGCAATGTTATTTCCCTGACTGGGTTGCAAATGTTGTTCTAGTAAAAAAGCCGAATGGTACCTGGCCTTAATGAGCTATCCATTGCCTAAGATCGACAGTCTTGTCAACTCAACAGTCGGCCACGCCTTAATGAGCTTCATGGACGCCTACTCTGGTTTCCATCAGATCCCCTTGTGGAAGAAGGATTAGGAGAAGACAGCCTTCGTCACTGATCAAGGGTTGTATTGCTACACGGTCATGCCGTTTGGTTTGAAGAACGCCCCGACCACCTTCCATAGAATGATAAACACGGTCTTCTTTGACCAAATTGGAAGGAATGTCGAGGCATACATAGATGATATGATTGTGAAATCCAAGCTTCAGACGGACCATCTGGCCGACCTCCGAGAAACATTCGCCACACTCAGGCGGCACCATGTCATGCTCAATCCCAAGAACTGTGTTTTTGGAGTTGAGTCTGGGAAGTTCCTCGGATTTCTCATTAATCAGAGAGGTATAGAGGCGAACCCCGAGAAAGTGCAGGCGGTCATAGATATGCAGTCGCCTCGCACAATCCGAGAGGTTCAGAAGCTAACAAGTTGCTGAAAGGAATGGTGTCCTTCCAACAAGTGTATTATTCCGATAGAGGGTTCAGAATTATCGGAAAGCTAATTCTTTAGTAAGGTCAAGTGATCGGAATGTCTAGGTGGAGGCCGCTTCCAATCAGTAATATTAATGTACAATTAATATTACAGCTTAATCTTGACTAAACCCTTCGAGTCGAACCCAATCGAACAACCGATTCGAGATGACGAATGAATCTGAAGGATTTTGATGAGTCGTTGGAGTTTTACGAACAAAGAAGTCGAATATCGAGCTTAGAGCGTCGAGATCGAGCGTCGCAAGTCGAGTCGAATTGGAATTCGACGAGACGAGAAAAAACAACAAGCGACAAGTTCAAGCAAAGTCGTAGCCTCGCATTTGCCGAGCAATGCGAGCGCTAGGCTAGCTTGAGATGCCATGCGCATCACAAAGCTTACCGCAAGCATGCAACGCATAGCACTCGCACAACAGCATGCTATGCGTGCTTGTGCTATGGGCTGTGCATAATAAGCATCGCACCAAGCAGCAACTTCGTACAGCACACGCATTGCTGGCAGCATGTTGTGTATGCGCGAGTGCGTAGCTGTAGGTGCTTGCTAGCGAGCAACGCCAAGCATCATCCCCTTCACCTTGCCTAACGCACAACAGCATGCTTGTGCTATGGGCTATGCATGCTGGGCATCGCATAGTAGCAGCACCCGCATCACACAAGCAACAGCAGCCAACAGCCCGCAATGCATGTGTGGCGTGCTTGCTGCGTGTGTGCGTAAGCTGGCTGGCCAACAAGCCCAGCCTTGGTATTAGGCGCCGGCTGGGCAGCCTTGGCAGTCAAGGTAGGCTGCCAGCCAGCCATGGTCAAGCGAATAGCTCATGGTTTGGTGGGGACCGATTCTTAGTAGCTTAGGCTTAGGGAGCAAGGTGTGATGGTTTCCCTTGTGGTCCTCACCTAAACTCTCTTCACCATGTGACACTTGTTGATTAACTATTGCTTGTCATTTTATGATGGAAATGCAATTCTCCCACATTTGTGGGAGAATGAGAAATCAAGTAGCATTCCCTTATAAATACCCAAGTGTTGGGCATATGGGAACTACTTGAGTGGAAAAGTAAAGGAAACTCCATTGTTGAGTATACCTTGAAATTCGTAAAACTCCAAGTTTTTATTGGTCGGGTCCCGACTAACCTTCGGGACTTGGACCGTTCGAGTCGGGTTCGTGGGTACGAGCCTTTGGAGGCGGTCACACTAGTGACGCTCGAGCTTTCGAAGTAAGAGCTCGATTTGCGAGCGAAGCACGCATCGAGGGTATAACTTTTTTCTCTCTTCTTTTAATTATTGCTTAATTATGTTTTGCTTGTTAATTGCATTTATTATGGGGGCGGGTTTCATTCCGCGTAGTGTGGGTCACTACGAAACCCTACAGTTGCCTGGCGGCCCTGGGAAGATTTCTCAGTCGAGCAGGAGACAAATGCCTTTTCTTCTTTCAGGAAATCAAGAAAAGAGCTATGTTCGAGTGGGGGCCGGATACTGAGGCGGCCTTCCAAAAACTGAAAGTTCATCTGCACTCCTTACCAAGGTTGGTCAGTCCCTTGCCCAAAGAAGTGCTCTACATGTATCTCGCAGTGTCTGACCATGCTCTAAGTGCCGTCCTCCTTGCTGAAAGAGACGGCTGTCAGCTCCCGGTCTACTTTGCCAGTCATGTGTTGAAGAATGCCGAGTTGAGGTACCCCCTAGTGGAAAAATTCGGTCTTGCTCTGTTTATGGCAGTTAGAAAATTGAAGCCTTACTTCTTGGCACATTCAGTCGTCGTATACACAGATCAACCAATTAAGCGGCCACTGACAACCATGGAGTCGTCAGGCCGAATGATCAAATGGGCGATAGAAATTCAAAGCCTTGAAATCACTTTTGAGCCAAGAAAAGCAGTAAAGGGGCAAGCATTTGCTGATTTTATTGTAGAGATGACTCGGCCCTCTGATTCTCAAATTCCAGACCAAGTCTGGAAAGTCTATGTGGACGGGAGCTCCACTTTGAATGGCTGTGGGGCAGGCGACATATGTCAGTCGCCAGAAGGCGACATGTATGAGTATGCTCTACGCTTTAATTTCCAAGCCTCGAACAACGAGGCGGAATATGAAGCTTTACTGGCCGGTATCCGCATGTGTAAGGCAGCTGGGGCAAGAAAAATAGACGCCTGCTCTGACTCACAGTTGATAGTAAGTCAGTACAACGGCGAATACGAAGCAACCCATCCGGCCATGATTAAATATTTGCAGGCGGTACGACAGGCGGTTGAGTAACTTTAGGAGTTTCATTAGTTACCCAGGTCCGAAAACAACCAGGCGAATGCTCTCTCAAAGTTGGCATCCTCGGCCTCCTGTGACACTCCAAGAACCGTCTTCTGGGAAGTTAAGGAAAAGAGAAGTATTGAAGAGGAACCTATTGGAGTTCTAGAGCAAAGTACAACCTGGATGGTCCCAATCAGGGCATATTTACCAGACGGCACCTTGCAGAATGATCAATCCCAGGCGGCCCTGCTGAAAAAACGGGCGTCCAACTTCGAAATGTGCAAGGGAGAGCTCTTTAAGAAGGGTTATCTTCTGCCCCTCTTAAAGTGTGTGACCCCAGAAAGAGGATGAGAGGTCCTAGAAGACCTACATTCAGGGTATTGTGCTTGGCACGTAGGCGGCAGGTCACTTGCTAAACGAGCAAGGCAGTAGGGTTACTTCTGGCCTACCCTAGAAGCAGACGCCATGGAGATGGTGAAAAAATTTGACAAGTGCCAAAGGTTCGGCAAGTTAATCCATCATCCGCCCACCGACCTCACGGCCATCCATAGTCCCATCCCATTTGCTAAATGGGGCATGGATATCATAGGTCCCTATACCCTACAACAGGCGGTAGAAGGTACATATTGGTAGGAGTCGACTACTTCACCAAATGGGTAGAGGCAGAGGCTGTTATGGGAATCAAGACGAAGGATGTGATCTCATTCATCTAGAAAAATGTCATCACTCGGTTTGGGGTGCCCATATCTATGGTTTTTGATAATGGTCCCCAATTTGAGACGCCTGTTCTCAAAAATTGGCTGGGAGACCAAGGCATCTCACACTGCTTTGCATCAGTCGGCCGACCACAAGCAAATGGCCAAGTAGAAGCTTTCAATAAGATCATCTCAAACAGTATTAAGAAGAAGATTGAACGAGCAGGTGGTCTAAGACGAACTGCCACATGTTCTCTGGGCCATTAGGACGACTGAAAAAGGGGCGACTGGAGAGACTCCATTCCTCCTAACTTATGGGGCAGAAGTTGTTCTACCAATTCAACACTACGAGCCGACTCTTCGAATAATGTTGTATGACGAAGAGGCGAATTAGGAGTCCATGCGCCTGGCATTGGATTCACTCCTAGAGCGAAGGGGCAATGCAGCCCTGCGCCATGAAATCTACCGCCTGGGAATGACAAGGTCATATAACAAAAGAGTGCACTGGCGTCCACTCAAAGTGGGGGACTTTGTATTGAGAAAGATGGAAGCAGTCGGTAAGGCTAATGAGTCAGGCAAATTAACTCCCAACTGGGAAGGACCCTACCGAATCTATGAAGAGGTCAGGGACATCACCTATCGCCTGAAATCACCGGATGGCCAACCCTTGCCTCGAACCTGGAATGTAGATAATTTAAAGATGTATTATTTTTTAATGATGTAAATAGCCGAGAGCTACTAATAAAGTTTGCTACTTTGCTTCATCTATATTGTACACAGAGGGGCATGCCAACTGGTAAAACAGTCGGCTACTCTCCATTTTACTTAAATATGTACTGATTTAAGAGGGGCACGCCGCCTGTAGCTATACATCCGGCTACTCTCCATCAAAGGTGGTCGCCTGAACCAAACAGACGGCTACTCCACTATACTTAGTTCGCCATGAACTACATAAGGCCTATGGCCGAATGATCAGTCCAGGTGTCAAGCCAACTGATCCAATCTTTGAACAAATACAACCTGTCCCAACATCATATCAGACGTCCGGCGGCATCCCTCCGGATGAAATTCGTCGCAGAGAGCAGCTCCCTTTTGGGTGGAACATTGCTCTATAAACTAATTACACGGCACCTAGACGACTGTCCCCAAGGGCAACCGTGTAGCCGTTTTTGAGACAAGGATAACTCTAACACTAAACCAAACAAGTGCTAGCAGTTAACATCCGTGTCGGATGATCGTCTGTATTACTTGGGATAAATACAGCTGGTACCTCTTGAGTAAATAGCCAACAAAAATTGGCGAATCAAGGGGATCAGCTGGCCTCCGCCGCTTGGTACCTCTACTACTCAAGCATAAAATCTGGTTCGAAGGTCCACTGTTTTTTGGCAAACAGGGGCTCAATGAACTATTCATATTTAAACAAACAGGCGGCCCGATTATAATCGCTCTACTCCCTCCTAAACTTGGAAAAGTTGAACAAACTTAACGTGTTTCCTAAAGTACGTTGGAGATCCGACTGGGCAAATGGCCAACTGATCGCCAACCTAGAGCCAAGTTAACCAGTCGTCCAGGGGTATAGGCAGTCGGTACCCAGTACCTATTCTCAATATTTTGCTTACAATAAGTAACGAAATTTAAAACAGTCTAGCCGAAACAGTCGGTGTGGCATGCAAGCGGATATCAAGGATCCTTGACACTTGGCAAAAATAAAGCATAAACAAGATTCGGTGATCAAAGACGACCGAAAGATGGTCGCCAAATTCATATAAACAGCCGGCCATAAAGACTGGTAAAATATTCATAAGCCCCGGCCCCTTGGCCGGGTAAAGGGATACAATAACAAACGACACGCAGGCCGGAGAAAAGTTCGACAAATAAAAGCTTTAAGCATTGGGAGGGGCTTCGGTGTTAACTGCCGCCTGATCGAGCTCAACGATGGGCGCTTGATCCTTCAAAGCATCCTCCTTTGTTGTCTCGTCTTCAGGGGCATGAGCTCTATGCGCATCCACCTCAATTGGTTGCAGGGCCACCACCCCTTCTTCCTCCTCAGAGCTGGAGTCGGCTGCCTTGTCTTCACCAGCCGCCTGCTGCATGATCATTCGGTTGTACTCTTCAGTACAAGCGTTGAACTTCTTATCCCAGGCGGCATAGCTAGCTTTTAGGAAGAGGGTTGTCCAGGTCATCTTCATGATCTGAGCCGAGTCCTCCATCATGGCTTGGGCTAAAGCCATCTTTTCAGACTCGGCCTTAGCTTTGAGCTCTTCAGTGATGGTCGCTTCCTGCTTTTACAGGCGGTCCTTGGCACTCTCCAAGGATTTATGCAAGGATTCATATTGGTGCGCAACATGCCTAAGAGGCTTCAGCTCCTTTCGGAGAGTTTTGACAGTCACCTCCAGCTCATTGTTCTTCTTTTTATCCGCCTCCAACTCGGTGCATACAGTCGAAGTGGTCTGCGCCTGATAATAAAGAATATTAGTTGTCAAAATTTCATTTTGGGCAATTTGAAACATTGCCTTATCAACGTAAGAGGCGGCCATAGCTTTAGCAGCCTTTACCTCTTTGTTTTTGGCGCTGATCAGCCTACGAAGGCCGTGTACTCGCAACAGAGTCTGAAAAAGGAAAACAGGTGTCAGATTTGAAAAAAGCAAACGGCAGGCAAAATTAATATTTTTAAAACGCTAAGTCTACCTCGGAAAGGAGACCCATGATGCCGTCCAGGTCATGGGTGCCGACTCCCTTGACCGCATCCCTCTCTTCTAGAGGGATGTCCTTAATCATAGTCTGGTTCTTGAGGGCCGCCTGCATCCAGAAAAGAGAAACATCAAAAAATGAAGAAAGCATTGAAGGAAAAATTAAGTCTAGCAGAGCCGGATTATACCTCTTGGGTGGCCAACTGTCCTTAGGGACTTGAATTTGTTTACCCACATTTTTTGGGGTCTACGGCTGCTTCCCAGCCGCCTGTTTCCTGGAGGAGCTAGGCGAACTCCCAATAGCCAGCTTGTGAGCCTTTGCGTCCGGCTGCTGGGAAGAAGAGGGTTTGGACGTGCCCGCCTGCGAAAAAGATGAATGGTCAATACTGATAAAAGTAGGTTTTCAAGACACGGTTTAAAGGCTCAGAACTCACTGGGGGCCCCTCCTTAGCAGAACCAGTAGAGGTCCGCCTCTGGTGCATAATTGAGGTCCGCAACAAGGCGGTCGCCTTCTTCGAAGCAGAAATATGGTCCATAGCTTCAACTGAAAGTAAACATCACAAAGAGTTAGAAAAAAATTTGAAAGCAAAAAAAAAAAAAACAAATGATGCATATAGAGGCTCAAGAGGCCGGCTACCTCTGGAGGACCGACTTCTAAGGCCACAGGCGGCCAAAAAATATTCATCAGACAGCCATTGGAATTTGGGGATGCAGTTTAAGGGCACCTGCTCTCGTACCCCAGTAGTAGAGTTTGCCCTTATCTCTACTTTGAAGAGTCCTCGGTCAAGGATCTCTTCCCTAGCCCAGCGAGGGACAAGTGGCATGCTACAACCGCCTGCAAGGAGAGGCGGATCCTTGTTCCACCTATTGTAGCGCTTTTTCAGTAGCTTGTCAGGACTGGCAATTATGAGGAAGGTGTTTCTCCAATCCTTCCATTTATTTTCCTTCCCCCTAGTCATCAGATAGCCCTTGTGGCTTGTTATTTGGTACCAGCCGGTACCGCTTGCTTTTAGGGTCCGACTTAAATAGTTCATATGGGTGAACGCCTCAAAATTCGACCTCACCCCATGCATTTCACATCCGGCTACATAGCCAAGGATGTTAAACCAGGAATTTGGGGCTAACTGCCATAGCCCCACCTCGTATCCATCGAGGATTTGTTGAACGGCCGGATGCAAGGGAAATCAAAGACCAGCCTTAATGGTCGCCTCGTAGCAGCCAAAACAGGCGTCCCCGTAGCTAGCCCCTGCGGGCCAGACGACTGCATCTTCAGCATCCGGCACAAATAATTGAAAATCTGGACCCATCACATGGTCCGATAAAAAAGAGTCTATTCGTTCTTTCATGGACTTGATTCAGCCCTTTGGGACATGACAGTAGTAAGGGGTATTCAACTTCCTATGGGAGGCAGATGGTTCTGACCAGTCGTCCCCCTTTTCAGCCGCTTGAGAAAGTCTCGCCTCATGCAAACGAGAATGCCTTTCTTCTGAGTTTAGAGAGAGGCGGCTTGAAGAGCTAGGGTCAGAATCACTATCAGAAGAGTCCGACTCCTCCCCTCTCCCTGAGAGGGCCGACCCCTCTTCTTCTTCAGGGGCCGATTGCTGACTGGCCAGGTCAACAGCAAAGTGGGAAGGGGCCACCTTGGCCCCCTCCTCAGAGCTCTTAGCGACAGAGCCGCCTTGGGTACCCTCTGCATCAGGCATCTTGTCTGATGTTTCGCTCACTGGTACATAGAAAGAGGAACCATCCGAGCTTGTGTATCTGGCCGTCCTCTTAGTTTGGGCCATTGTGTTCTGAACATACACAGAGATAGTCGGGCTATGTATGAAGGGCGAAGAGTGGTCCAGAAAGGGGCAGGCGGCACTCCTAGTCCTAGATTCAGCCGTCCCCGGTGACCGACTGATCACTAACCTAGGTCGTGCCGGGTGCTTTCGAGGTACCATATTTCATAGAAAAGAAAGTAAAGAAAACACAAGGAGCATACGGTTACCTGAGTAATATGAGTTCTGGAAGAAGAAAAAAGCAGTCGTCCAACGAAAGCAGCCGGCTTGTCTGAAACAGTCGGCAGGTCAAAAGTTGTAAAGTGTCAGAGCTCAAGTGCAAGGGTCTGAGTGTTCTCTTTCAGAAAATGCAAAGTGTGAACATAAGACTTTGGTCAAGGCCCTTATATAGAGAATTTGTGGAAGTTGAAGAGTCACTTCCAAATTCAAAAACAAGCGGGAAAAAATGCTCGGCCAATCGCAGGACGCCACCTGTAGCAGGTTGTCACCTGTTACAGGCTGACACCTGTCACAGGAATGTGACCAGTCACGTGCCACCTTTGAGGGGCATATGATTAGGGGATTTTTCCCCAACCAGTCATCATCTGACAAGTGGACCATTCAGGCCCTGCCATGTGTCCGCCACATGGACCAGTTGGACCCTACCACGTGTCAGGCGTTGATCCGTCCACCATGGACCAGTTGTGCCATGCCACGTGGCCTCCCATATGCCAAATAGGCAAAATGGCCACCTAGGCCCAAAGTCCGGAAGAAGCCCGACATTTACACCGGTTGCAAAGATGGCTATAGTCCAAATTTTTTTAGCAATAGCAGCTGTGAAAAATTGGGAGGAACATCAATTGGACGTGCATAATGCATTTTTGCATGGAGACTTGGAGGAGGAAATTTTTATGAAAAATCCTTCAGGCTTTAATAAAAAAAAAAAAAAAAAAAAAAAAAAAAAAAAAAAAAAAAAACTCTAATTATGTGTGTAGGATGAAAAAGTCATTATATGCTCTAAAACAGGCTCCAAGATGTTGGTTTGCAAAATTGTTGGCAGCTTTGAACAAACATGAATTAAGCAATCCTATTTTGATTATTCTTTGTTCACACTGACCAAAGAAATTTTGCAGTTGAATATCCGTGGGTTGATGTATGTTGGTGACTTGATTGTTGCAGGAAATAATAACGTTGCTTTATCAAAGTTTAAGGCATATTTGGGAAGCTGTTTTAAGATGAAAGACTAGGGAGTATTGAAAACTTCCTAGGACTTGAAGTTGCCAAAAGTAAGCAGGGATTTTAAATATGTCAACAGAAATATTCACCGGATATTATTTCTAAAACTGGATTGTTAGGAGCTAAGCCTGCAGACTTCCCAATGGAACACAATCATAAGTTAGCTCTTATTCATATATTATCTCAGTTTATATAGAATCCAAGAGAACAACATTGGGAGGCTGCGCTAAGGGTGGTGCGTTATTTGAAGAAGAATCCAGGCCAAGGAATACTTCTTCGGTCTGATAGTGAGTTGAGGCTAAAAGGGTGGTGTGATTTGTATTGGGCTAGTTGTCCTTTAACCAGGCGGTCTTTGACATGTTAGTTTGTGTTACTTGATTTCTCTCCAGTGTCTTGGAAAACTAAGAAACAACACACAGCTTCTAGATCCTCTAATGAAGCAGAATGCAGGTTAATGTCGACTGTAACATGTGAATTAAAATGGTTGAAACAATTGTTTATGGATTTGGGCGTGCAACATTCGCAGGGTATGAACAAATTTGTTTGGTGACAGTCAGTCAGCTTTAATTTGTACATTGCTCAAAATCTGGTATTCCATGAGAAAATGAAACATATTGAAGCTGATATGCATTTTTTTAGAGATGCAATAAAGGATGGTTTGATATCACCATAATATGTTCCCACGAAGGAACAACTTGCGGACATTTTTACCAGAGCTTTGGGGAAGGCTCAGTTCGAGTTTTTACTTGGCAAGTTGGGCATTCAAGATTTTCATGCTACAACCTGAGGAGGGATGTTTAGATATGAAAGAATATATAGGAATATATTTAGAAAATATATCATTGATATTATCTTGTATTATCTTTTATTGTGATAGGTTAATTTATCCCCAAGATAGATATTTAGATTCCTACTCAAACTAGGTTTCTAACACTATGTTTAATACTAGAGATGTGATTAATGAGAACTTGAGAGGTTGAGATTAATTTGACATGCTCCATTTCCTTTTTCGAAAACCTTTCACAATATTTTACTAGTTTCTTCTTTCCTATTGGATCCTACACTATCATACTTTAATATTTCCATATTCTCTCTCCTCCAAACTATCTTACTTTATTCTTCCATCAACCACACTTTGTTCATATTTTAATTACTTTATACTATTTCTCCTAAAACTCCGCGCATGTAGAAATGGAGCAAGTAATAGTATACGAAGGGAGTATATATATAGGATCTATTCAAAGGTTAAAAGTAAAGCATAATATTATTAAAGTACACTATTTTACTGTAAAATAGACTTGATCAAAATAAGCTCGGCCCGATTAGTGCAAGTTTTGGGCAATTTTTCCAGTCCGAAATCGAGTTGGGCACGACCCCACCCGATTTTAAAATTTTTTTTTGGACGGGCTTGGGAATGAGATTTTATGCAATTTTAGTTAATTTTTTTGGCCCGGCCTGAAAATGACCCGAAAAGCCCGCATGGCCCGGCTAATTTGGGCACATAATTTTTGGCCCGAAGCTTGGCCCGACCCGGCCCGCCCAGAGGAATGGGTTGACTTTTTTTTGCCTCGGCTCGACCCGACCTTCAATGATCACCTCTACTTTAAAAGTAAATACCTAATTATCCAAATTCCTTGCACAACTTATTTTTACTTTTAATGAAGAAAACATATTAATTATCATCAAGTAGCAGCTTAAATAATTAAAGAATTGTTGTGGAAAAGTTTTCATTAATTTATTTATTGTTAAAAGTAAATGAAAAGTTAGTAAAAGTAAATTAAATCAGTCAAATAGTAAATGAAATTGCTTAAAAGTGAATAAGCTGGAAAAAAAGTTTAAAAAGCCATATAATTTCGAAGATGCCATTAATGAGACGTGTGAAGTGCAGACCGTTTGATGAAACGTAATGGACGATCCAGATGAGTTTCTAGTTCTCATCGTCCTTTAGGGTAAGGCATACCGATTTTGGGTATTTTTTGCATCTTAGCAATATTAATCGACTTTTAATTATATATTTGAAAAAGACCTTGCACCATATGAAGCATCATAAGGATTCATAAATCATAACCAACTTCCCCCACTCTACCAAAGATCCGCCCCATTTATTTATTAGACGGATCTAAATCATCTATAACTGTGGTGGTTCATGGCTTTTAATAGGACTCCAAGGCATCCAACCTATTGAATTGCTCTCTCTGTGTTCTCCATTGAAGCGCACTCAACGTTCTCCATTGAAGCGCAGTCGACGTTCTCCGTTGAAGCCTTCTAATTCTTGTATTCCCCATTGAAGCAGCTTCTGAGGTAAGTTGTTTGTTTTTGTCATCATCATATCAATTGCACAATCTAATTTAATTGTCACTCCATTAAGTGTTGCGTTTCAAAATCTGAACTTTTGGTTCTAAATTATAAGATAACCAAAAGAAAAGAAAATTATGAGCCTAATTTGATTATTGAATTGTCACTCCATTAAGTGTTGGGTTACAAAAATCTGAACTTTTGGTTCTAAATTATAAGATAACCAAAAGAAAAGAAAATTATGAGCCTAATTTGATTATTGAATCAAATATCCCTAAAATTATGGATTTTTCGAGATAATTGTTTATGAAATTAGACATCTTTTCCCTCCTGCCCTGCCTCAGGGACGGGCTTGGTTTCTGTTTAGTATTGTTTTCGTGTCTAAATAGTTGATAAATGTCTTAATTGACAAAGTTTTTGTTGGTTTCAGTTGTTATATGTTAGACGTGTATCGATCAGATCAAGCGATATGGGAGACTACATAAGTGAATTGCCGGATGATGTTGTAAGCTACATATTGTCTTTTTTAACTTTGCGAGATGCTGTTAGAGCAAGGTTATTGTCACGTAGGTGGAGATATCTCCCTTATTGTCGTACTGTTCTTCGGCTTGATGCTCTTAATGTTTTTGGAAACGAAGGATATAACCGTGTTTCTCATCGATCCAAGTTTGTGAGACTTGTTGATCAGTTCCTGGACACATTGAGAGATCAAATTTTGAGGGTGCTTGTGCTCCATTTTGGCCTTGATAATGAATATTCTTCCCATATTGACAGCTGGATTCTACGTGCTGTTACAATGGGAATTAAGGAGTTGGACCTAGGTATCCAAAATTATGTTTTCTCTTGTTATCTGTTGTGCCCTTGGATGGCATCTTCTTTGACGTGTTTACGTTTATCAGGTTGTCAACTTAACCTTTCTTCTTGTTGTACAAGTTGGATTAGTCATTTAACGACCCTTCATATGTTTGGGGTACGTATGAATCATAATGACATGGTGTTTATTTTTTCTAGTGCTTTGAATCTCACATCACTTAGCTTAGAACACTGTTGCTATCCAAGAATCAAGTGCCTAAAAGTTGAACTCGTTGGTTTGAAGAAACTTTTAATTGATGATATTTTATTAGACATCAAGCTCAATTGTCCTAATCTTGAGGTTTTCGAATGTATTGGTCAACTGAGTAATCTTACACTTGCTCATCTCCCTTTTCTGAGACAAGCGAAAGTGTTTCCCATCAGTCGTCGTGATGGCGGCTCATCGATTTTTGCAGAGCTAATCAGATTTGCTCCCCATCTTAAAGCATTATCCTTTTTTGTCAGGCCTTTGGTGGTCAGTGAAGTTGCATATCATATCATATATTCTATTAATTGTTATAAGGTCTTCCATTCCTGGCTAACATAATTTCTTATTTATTTTCAGATACAGCCACTTCCATTAACAGCAAGAATAAGTAAATCTTGCTTAAAGCAGCTTGATCTATTAATGCTTGTTCCATATGGTTTTGACCTCTTCGGCATCACTTATTTTATAAACGCGTGTCCATCTCTTGAGATATTACGTTTGAAGGTCAGTCTTTGATTTGATTTTTATTTAGAATGAATTGCTGATTTACAAGCCAATTAGCCTTGTTTATTTTTGCTTTTATTTTATCTCAAGCATTATGTGTTGGGAATTTGGGATAACCTCCCTAAATGTACCAAATACATACTATTGATTAGTTCTAAAATAATAAAAGGTAGAAACAATGTTTCTCTAGACAGTTGCTTGTGAGTTAGTCTAGAGAATTCTACCTTTGCAGTGGAAATTATGGCTTAGAAAGTCAAAGGAGCATTAGCTCTAGTGGTCTCACTAGAGTTCTTGATTGTTGATGTTGTTTAAGGGCTTTTATAAATGTAGAAGCCTTAATTAGTTTAAAAAAGCGCCTAGGCGCAAGGCATAGTGAGGCTCGAGGCTCAAAGACCATTAAAAGGCGCACGCCTTTGCGCTTTTTTTCTAGACTGCTTCTTGCGCCTTTGCACCTTATGCTGTAAAGCATCAATAGCTAATGTGTAGGTTATTTTTTTTCTAAAAAATACCATGGGACTTGGTGACAGGCTAGTTTATTTTAATTCTAGAGGATAGAGAAATCCCATATCCCCCAATTCGATTCAAGGTACCCTAGCTATTGATCACATGACCCTTTCACCTTTTCTCATTATTCCATTTCACACTTATTTAATAGAAATTATAATTTCTTTTCTATAAGAATAAGGTGCGCCTCACCTACAAGGCTACTAAAGGCACACACCTTCGCCTTGCGCTAAGCTCCAAGGACTTTTGCACCTTGGTGTGCTTTGCGCCCTTTAGAACTTAGGTTGTAGCATGAGGTATGCACAACAAGCAGTAAGACACACAAAGTGCAGTGTATGAAGCAAAGTGCATATTGTGAGGGTGCACAAAATATAAGAGTGAAGGAGTAAGTGGTAAAAGTGAGGCAAACACAATATTAGTTAAGAGAGGTGTTTTTGGGTTAAGTACCATTGTTGAGCGTACTAATTGTAGTTATCCTAAAAACACAAAGTGTCTAATATTGTAGTTGTGATAATTACCGTTGTACTCCCAAAATTATTAATAGTGAAATAATGTCCTTGGAGATCGGGATCATATTTTTCCAGTATTTGAGACTTGAGAGGGGTTTGAACTCTCTGAAAGGGCCTAGGGACATTGCTTTCTTTAACCTCTTGATGCCAAAGGACAACCTAGAGAAATGCTCATGAGAAAAGTTTATTGTTGCAAGCTCCAAGCTGTAATCACTCCAAGGATTGTGGTTGACCTGAATCAAATCAGCATACTAATTCTGCATCATCTTTTGGTCTTTGTCCTCGCCAGAAAGGAAACATAGTCACTTGTGTAAGGGTTCTTTTTTCTTTTTTTTTTTTTTTTGGGGTTTTGTGGAAGGAAACACTTGTGTAAGATTAAATTATAAGGATATATTTATTTTATTTTTTGCCCTCTAAAATGAGCTCAATAAATATTGCTTTGTTTTAGTTCATTTGCGTTATGAATTAGCTCATCGTATATACAGTAATGTCAATAACTCTCTGAAAGAGCTCATTATAATTTGAATGAGGCTAATAAGTCTTATCTTTAACTAGCTCTATATGTTTGCAAAAGTGCTCATTAACTATCTGAAGGACCTAAATATTTGAGTCACGTGTACCTCACTTCATATGTACAACCAAGATTTTGATGTAAATCCGGTTAGATTAACCTGTTTCCAACTCTATATTATTTTATTACCCCTTTTCCTTTAATTTGATCACACGGGTTATGTTTTTCATTGGATTTAGTAAATGCTTCCACCCATGAAGCTCACTGTGTGCTGTTCAACGATTTTTATGGCATCAGAATTCAAAACTGTTAATTTTTGCATACTATAGGCTTCATTAATTTCTGGTGTATGTTAATGTGCCTCACTTTGTTGAGGAGATTGCCTTTGCCTTACCCTTGATTCTACAGATCAGACCCCCTTGATTCTATGAGGTTGAAGGTTTCCTTAGTTTGTCAAAGTGATTTTCATTTGGTTGGAGTGCTAACGACATGAATGATTTTAGAAAAGAAAGAACAAAGTGCCAGTCCTCTTGGCGGGGAAGATTGGGAGCATCATACAAGTTGGAAACATCCCATTTCCTTTTCAGTTTAGACCAATAATACTAAACAGGATTAAATTTTCTGAGCAAAAAACAACTTAGACATCCACCCCCTCCATAGGCAAGCAAAAGTAAACCTATGGCATCTAAGCCATAAACAGAGTATGCATCAATATTGTTAATCCTAGCAATATCTACTAAGCATATTTGGCTTCTGTGAGAAAAGGTACACAGACTGCAGTTCTGGATGGACTTTTGAGGTTAGGATTCACAGAAGGTTCTATTTTTCCAGGCTCAAAAGCCTCTTCAACGACAAGATTCTCTTGTCAATATGACTTTTCCTGCGAAGCAAAGCAGATATTTAGTTTCATGAATGCCAGACTAGATTTTTTCAAAACCTGGAAGAGGTAGATAAGACTTTGTTGTTGGAGCAGTTCTCAGTTATCTCCTATTTTGTTGGGGTGTGCACATTGAGACTGTTATCTCCTTTTTTTGCTCCACTTTGCAATTCCTCATCCTTGCTCACAGAAAGGCACATCTTAAGTATCTTTTCTCTTCCTGATTTACCAAAGTGCCTTTCTTTATTGGTGCATACTCCATCAAGAGATTTTGCAGCACTTTGTAGGTAAATTTTATATCATTATATTAAGAGATACGAAATACATATCATGCTTACACAAATTACCAAATTTCCCAAACAATATAATACAATATTTAAAGGAATCCCTAAAGGCCTAAATATGCTTATGAGTGATGTTTTCTTTTTGTTCGTAATCGTGTCTCCTCTTTAGGGAGGAAGTATTTGCTCTCTGTATTGCTCTCCCCTAAGCCAATTGCTGTATTTTCTTCGTTTTAAGGTTGTCTGTTATTGATATTTTGCCCATCTTATTAATGTTCTGATTTTTCTCTTCTCTTAACAGCTGCGTCCTCTAACTTTCACCAGGCAGAGCCCACAGAAAGAATATCCAGATTGCCATCATCAGTTGAAAGAAGTCGCGATTGATACATACTCTCAGAAGTATAATTTGGTCGAGCTTGTACTATATTTGCTTAGAAATGCTGTCGCACTTGAGAAAATGGTCATTGCGTGTTCAGATAAAGAAAAGCTCACCACCCTGCTGCAAAATGTAAATTCTAGTGCAGAGCTGATCATCCGACATAACCATTAGAGGAACCTCTTGCAATAGGTTCTTCAAAATGGGAACCGGAACCGGAATCTCTTTGAACAAGTTCCTAGAAATTGGGAACTGGAACTTGTAGGTTTCGGTTCCGATTCAGGGTACCCTGTCTTTTAATAATTTTTTGCAGATTTTTTTGTAAAAAACTAGATGGTCACTAATTTATAATATTTACAATTGGCAAATAAAACAAAATAATAGTAGTTGTTTAGCAAATTTAATACATATATCTATAATTGTTATTTTGATATTTATTATTTTAAATTAGTTTAGAATTGGTATATAATTTGAACTTTAGTGGTACTTTTATTAGGTTACAGGATACCTTACAAGTTCCGGTTTCAAAAAATTGGGAACCTGAATCGGAACTTGTTGGTACAGGTTCTCCATTTTACTACCTAGAACTAGAACCTCTTGTACAAGTTTCAGAACCTACGATTCCTAACAAGTTTCGTTTCCGTTTTAGGGTACCTTGATTTTTTGGTCATTCCTAATTATGACAGGCCAGGTTAATTTTTTTAAGACATAAGATATAATCACAATTATAAAGTTAATATTGGCGTATAATCCAATACTTATTAAGATGCCGTTTGGTTTGCGGAATATAGGTATGAGGTATGGGTTTAATGAATAAAACCCATACCATATGTTTGGTTGTCAAAAATATGAATTTTAAACCCATACCTCAAACCCATGAGGTATGGGGTTTAGAAACCTTGGGGGGAGGTGGGTTGGTTCATTCCATTTCCTTAGGTATCAAATAAAAGGAGACAATAGTGAGATATTTCATTCCAGAATTAACCAAATATACAGTATTAAGTATCAAGTTCCAACCCGATACACCTTAACCCTATTTCTGATTCCAACCCCATATCACTTTGCGAACCAAACACCCCCTAAGCTAGTTAGGAATGTTAGTGGAATTAAGATGTGTTGGTTAAACATGGGACTAATAGTTTAATAACTTGTCAAAAAAACTAATAGTTTAATAACTTGTCAAAAAAAATAACTTGTAAAGGCCAACTAACTATGCCCCTTAGAAGTGACTGGAACTATCTACTTGGATTCTCAACAGTGAACACCCCTCCTGACCGATTTCTGAATTCGTTACAATTAGGAAACTACGTTCTTAAATTAACTCGATTTTAGCCCTTACAGATCAAATGTAAGGTATATATTGAACTAGGTTAGATTCTCAATAGTTATAAATTATTGATTTATAAGTATCATAATCATAAATTAATCGAGAAATAATATATGAAATGTTGATTTGGTATTTGGATTTTTTTGTTGTAGCTTCTAAAGTTCTATTACACAACTAAAACAAAAGTAGGCAAATAATCTGAGCAATATTTTTTTTTCTTGTTGTAAAACAGGTCACAAATTATTTTAGAAATATGATTTTTGGTTTATAGCTCTCCAAATTCTTTAGAAAGATTTGTTAAATTTATATTTTAAATAATAATTATTACATATTAATATGAATACATATTTATTAAAAACTTCGTTAGATTATTTTTGTAAATAATTTGTTTTCTTAATCAAAAGATTTTTTCTTAAAAAAAATAACTAAGGACACACCAGAAGATGACAGGTGTGGTGTGTCACTTAGTATATACTTTCTCTGTCTTTTTTACTTGACCCGCTTTGACTTTTACACTATTCATGATCTCTCCTTTGACCATCTTTTGTGAATAATATGTAATGAAAAACATATTTATGTGGAATCTTTATGAATTCATCTCGATAAGTACTATCATAATATATAACTTTTATAATTTTTCTTATGGAGAATTAAAGTTACCGATCGTTAAAGTTTTGCATTGGCAAGCGTGATAAAAGAAACAGGTCAAGTAAAAAAGAAAAGAGGAAGTACAAGCTAAGAGACGCACGCAATGCATGCGTGTGCAATTTAAGTAACCAATCAAGCTCAATTCTCTCTTTTTTTTTTCTTTTTTTTTTCACATATATCTCCTTAATTATTCTAATAAAAAAAATAGAAGTGAGTGGTTTACAAAATTGTTGATAAAAACAATTAAAAAAATATGTTACTGTATTAATAAAAATGTTGATGATGACTTGTATGCTAAATATAAAATATGACATCCCTAAAAAAAATTAAAAAGAAAAAATGGATTTTTTTTAATACATATGGTAGGTTTTTTTTTTTTTTTTTTTTTTTAAAAAAAAAAACTAAAAGGATGGTAATTTTCTTTTTTAAAAAAAATAAAAATGAGATGGGTATTTTGGGATTTTCTTTTTTAAAATAAAATAAAAATGAGAGGGGTATTTTGGGAAAGTGAAATTTATCACCCAAAACCCCCTTTCACTTTATATATAGGACTAGTTTTGTGCCCCGTGTGGTGTCCGAGTTGTTTATTGAATTTTAAGATAAAACTTTTATCTATATGCCAAATGTTAAAATATATAATTGATACAAATTAGATAGGAATTGAGGTGCTTTTTGTGACAATTTAAGTAATGTATAGTAGGTATGTAATGACTAATATAATATTGGTAAAACTATTCAAGTAAAAAAATTATTAAAAAAATAGCAAAGTAAGCTTGAAATATTAGAAATTTCTAAAAGTGGGCCAAAAATAAACTAAATAAAAAAAATATTCTAAGCCCGTTGGGTTGATCTGAACCCGAAATTTTAGGCTAAGGTTGAACATTTCTTGACCCGTGACCTGAAGTTACCCGACTCGTAATACCCCGTGACCCGACCCGATTGACAGGTCTACATATAGTAATAAAATTATATTAGATTGTGAAGTAGTAATTTATTTCAATCGTTTAGAATAGATTATATATTCCTCAAAAAAAAAAAAAATCAATTAACCTATAATAAAAGCGTATCTAAAATGACACTTCTCATGATGTCATTAATAATTTTCCCGCCACTTTCATTATTTCTTTATTTAATTATTATTTATATAAATATAAGTATAGAAAATAAATAGATAAATTATACTTTAATTAACAAAATAACTAATATTTTAGTATGTTTAATATATGTTTGATTCTTTTATATAATACTAGATGAAAGCTCGTGCGATGCACAATTTTTTTTTAACATAAATCCTATAAAAGGATTATTTTCTTAATTACATCCTATAATATTTGAGAAACTTGCTATTTCGGGTTAGAAAAATGCAACCAAATGTGATAATTTTTAGTGTTTTTTTTATCAAAAATCTCACAATGTGTCGGATAAAATTTTTCATATGAAGAGATAATTTTTTCATTTTTTAAATAATTTAAATATCATATATCATTAGTTGACTCACTAAATATCATTTATTACTTTTCATTAATTCTTATGTAGCTTTATTTTTTAATTCTAAAATAAAATATAATTTTTTTCATTATATATGTCATCTCATTCGTCAGATATTTGGATAAAATTAGGTTTTTATTTATTTATTTATTTATTTTATTTTTTATTAACATACGTGGGACATAAAATTAAACTCTCAAATCTCGTTTGTTAATTTTGCTTTTTAATTATAACATATATATATATATATATATATATATATTATTACAATTTGTAGTTATTTTACCTACACACATAAAAGCATTTGTTTATGTGTCTGTGTCTGCACTTTTTTAATTTATTTTTATAAAGATTTTTTAATTAAATTTATATTTTCTTAATTATATTTAAGATCGTGAGTAGCACAGATCTCCATTAATTATTTAAATTTAACGTTTCATATTCAATCGTAATAACAAATACTAATACAAAGTACTACTAATTTTTGTAAACTTATACAATTAAAATTCACACATATATAAATACTACATATTTTGTAAAATTTTTGTTAAACAACAAAACAAACCAATTCTTGAAGAAAAAATTATAAAGAAAATGAACTATGTGGATTTAACTTTTTTCAAATTGTGTACACAATGACAATGATGAATGACCTTCCACCATCCTTTGTAAATCAAAGGCTTATTGCGTCAGTTGATGAGTTGCATACTTAATCCCGCCCCTTGCAAAATTAATATTTATGACTGACTTGATCACTGTTCATCACATTCAAGAATTCCAAGATGTTGAACTCATAAAATACGTTACTTAGCCTACAAAATTTATAGTAGATGGGTTTATATAGGATATAAAAAATGCTAAAGTGGTGATAAAATTTAATCATTATATATATGATAAACTTTAATATGATAATTTAATCTTTTAATGGGATAAATGATAAATGATGAGCGAACGGTTAAGATCTTGAAAATAGATTAATTTACTTTTTTTTTTTAAATAATTTAAATCCTAATAAATCATTATTCGTGATTTTTACCTACGTGGAAAAATTCTTAAATCTAATTTGTCACTATTTCTTATGTGGCTAGTGAATTTTTTTATTCTAAAAAAAAATACAAATCTAATTTTTAATTGGTCGAAATGATACATTTGCTTATGTGGCGCATCGAATGCTCCCGAAAAATGCCTACTTTATATATATATATATATATATATATATATATATATATATATATATATATATATATATATATATATAGATTATCAATCATAAGATTCTATTACATAATATGCGTGATTAAATATGGATATAAATCTTATGATTGACGCAATATTTTTTTTTTGAGAAACGATTGACGCAATATTTTTGTTAGTGTTTAATGTGTTGCTTTGTCTAAGTGTAAATTATTCTATTGTATACATGTCATCTCCTAGTTAAAAATTTTCATGCCCATTTTACTTTACGTTTTTACGCAGATTTTTAAAGGAAATAATTTTATAATAATCCAAAATATCTTTCTTCCAATTAAAATTCTTAATAATAATAATTCTCCATATAAACCCAACTAATATACTTTTATATACACGTAGTCTTTTATATTAGGTAATTTTTTTTGTAAGTAAATGAACGTATATTAGGTAAATATTATTAAAAAATACTGCTTTATATTATCTTAGTTTTCGATAATACTATTAACCTTTTTTTTCTTTCAATTTTGTTACTTTTGCAATAATTTTTAATTCAATTAAAATTAAAATCATTTTGTTAACACATATATATACACTTTATTTTCTACTCTTAAAAGTTGTATCAATAAAAACGTAGCATGCGGGGTACTATCCTTAGAATTTTATTTTTTAAAATAAAACCTCATAAACCCTTCTTTTGTAAAAAAAAACAAGTCTAAGTATCACTAATCTTGACATTGATATAGCTAGGTATAAAATTAAATTTATATATATTTTTGAATTAGTATTATGAGTATAATTTTTAATAAAATTTAATAACAACCGTACATTGCACGAGATTTATACTAGTATATTATAAATGGATGTTGTACATTTTAAACTACTTTCGTCGCTCCAAAAAATATTATGATAATAAAAATAAATTAATACGATAATTTTTGAGAGTTATAATCTAATATGCTTTTTGAATAAAATTATAATTTAATTTGTACATATATTGATATTTTATTGATAATAAAACACTAAACTAACTTTATCCTAAAATTCTATCCAAATTTTATTGAAAATAAAATTTTTAAATTAACTTTTTTTATCCTACAAAGTGTATCTAAATCTATCAAATTTTTTTTTATTAAACAAATAAATCATGTGTCAAAATAATCTTTATAAACGTGGCACGACACTTGGCAACGCCAAATGTCGCTATTTCGAGGCCTGGCTAAAAGTTTAGCTTTATATATTAGTTATATGATAGGATTGTTGTAACACCCCAAATCTCCCTCTACGAAAATACTAGAATAATGCGTATAAAATACCATAGAGATAGACTTGGGCGTATTACGCCACGTGAATACGTAAGGACATTAATATTACTGATCGGAAGCGGCCTCCACCTAGGCATTTCGATCACTTGACCTCACTGAATAATTAGCTTTTTAATAATTCTGAACCCTTTATCGGAATAATATACTTGTTGGAAGGACACCATTCCTTTCAGGGGTGTCCTTTAGAGTCGGTATTGAGATTGATTCCGAATGTGAGTATTTCTTCTAGGAGAATAATAAAGTTTATGATGTTTGTCATCATGCGAAACAATCTAGATAGATGCAGCTTTCCAATTAGTGAGAATAAAGCAAGTCGAATATTTGAACTTGTACATGTTGATTTGTGGGGTTCGTATTGAACACCTTCCTCATGAGGTGCTCATTATTTTTTAACAATAGTTGATGATTTTTCAAAAGGTGTTTGGATTTATGTATTGCAAAATAATTAAGGAGGATGTTGAATTAATGTTTTTGAATTTTGTTGCTATGGTAAAATGACAATTTAAACAAGTAATTAAAATTGTGAGAAGTGATAATGGCACGAAGTTTAATTCCTTGAAAGATTATTTTTTTACCAATGGCATGATTTTTGAATCATCTTGTGTGGGAACACCGTAACAAAATGGGAGATGTGAACGAAACACCAACATATTTTAAATGTGGCCCGCACTTTAATATTTCAAGGGAATTTGCCATTAAAATTTTGGGGTGAATGTGCTTTAGCGGCATGCCATTTAATACATAGAACTCCTACCCCGTTGCTTGGAAATAAAACACCATTTGAGGTCTTGTTTAATAAACCACCATCATATGAGTCGATTAGAGTATTTGGTTTTCTATGTTATGCTCATAATCAAAAGAGTAAGGGTGATAAATTTGCAAGTCAAAGTAGTAAGTGTGTGTTTTTAGGCTACTCGTTTAGAAAAAAAGGGGTGGAGACTTTTTGATTTAGAAACTGAAGAACTATTTGTATCCCGTGATGTGAGATTTTTTAAGAATATTTTTCCGTTTGAGGTTAGTCATGATGAGGGGTTCCGTGTGACTTCTCGGGTTGGTGATGACGGAAATGGAGTGAGCGATGATGATGAGCTGGGATGGCGCTAGCGCTGTAAGGGTAGCCAGGAGCAGAGGGTAACCTAACGGGTGCTGGCCTCGAGGACTACCAGCCATGACCAGCCCTTGCCTAGCCCGATGGAAAGGCAGTGGGTGCTGGGTGTGAGCAGCAACAACCGCATCAACTCACTGCCCAGCCCGCAGCAAATCCAACGGCGCTGGGTTGCGTAGTGAGCAGCAGCGACATCCAAGTTCGAGTGAGAGAGAGGGAGAGCTAGAACAAGACCATGTAGTTGGGTGTGAAGGTGGGGTGGATGTTGAGGAGCGTTAGAAATGAAAACGTACTAAGATTCCGAACACGAAATATCGAGACTACACAATCCGGAAAAACAGTCCATTGTCAAGTGCACCGACTCCTACATCATCTTCCTCAGGTTCTTCTTATCCTTTCACATATTTTATTGATTGTAATCGTTTTTTCGGAGAAACGTAAAAAGTATATTGCATCAATAACAACAAGGCATGGGCCTAAATCTTTCAAAGAGTTAATGAAACATGCAGGTTGGAGAGATGCAATGGCCGCAGAAATAAGAGCTCTAGAGGATCAGGGTACATGGGTACTTGAAAAACTTCCACCAAGAAAGACAGCTTTGGGAAGCAAGTGGGTGTATATAGAGAAACGTGATGAACATGGGAATTTGCAGAGATTGAAAGCAAGATTGGTGATACTAGGAAATCATCAGGTTGAAAGGCTTGATTACTGTGAGACATTTGCGTCGGTTGCAAAGATGGCTATAGTCCGAACTTTTTTGGCAATAAAAGCTGTGAAAAATTGGGAGGAACATCAAATGGACGTGCATAATGCATTTTTGCATGGAGACTTGGAGGAAGAAATTTATATGAAAACTCCTCCAAGCTTCTATTAAAATAACTCTAATTATGTGTGTAGGATGAAAAAGTCAGTATATGGTCTAAAACAGGCTCCAAGATGTTTGGTTTGCAAAATCGGCTATTTCACCAAATGCCACTGGATACTTAAAAATTTCACCAAATGCCATCAAGGTTTTCAAAATTCACCAAATTCCATTGACAAACAGTATAATGACACCTCGTGCCATTAATTTTAAATGGACGTTAGTTCTCCGTTAATGCAATCCTTATTTCACCAAATGACATTACTTTGAAAAATTATTTCACCAAATGCCATTACTTTTTAAAATTAATACACAATAATCATTTATTATAATGAATAAAAATTGTACTTTTTTCTCGATTTTTGTGACAAAAACTGCTCGGGTAAAGTTATGGGGGTCATTTTGATCCTCTATGGATACAAATTAAGCTCGGAATTGACAAAAAAATAATTTTTTGTGTGTTGAAAAATATCTCAAGTGTCGTAATTTTTTAACCATGAAAATTGATTGGGTAAGTTTTTGTGGGTCAACTTTGAACCTTTATGGAATCAAATTAAGCTCGGAATTGGCAAAAAAATAACGTAATTGCTCCGTTTTGCATTTTTTCCAGCAAAAAATTACGATCTCGACATACAAAACGAGGCATATACGTTATTTTTTTGTCAATTCCGAAGTTAATTTGATCCCATCAAGGATCTAAATGACCCCCTAAACCTTACCCAATCAATTTTCATGGTTAAAAAATAACGACACGCTAATCAAAATATTATTCGACACACAAAATGGAGCATTTACGTTATTTTTTTGCTAATCCCAAGCTTAATTTGTATCCATCAGGGTAAAAATCACCCCCAAAACTATACCCAAGCAATTTTTGTCACAAAAATTGAGAAAAAAAATATTATTTTTATTAATTAAAATAAATGATTAAAATAAACCAATCATATCATGACACATGTCATGATTTAATCTTAATGACTAACGGAGTTAATGGTCGTTAGTCATTAATGGCATTTGGTGAATTTTTTAAAAGCTCGATGACATTTGGTGAATTTTGAAAACCTTGGTGGCATTTGGTGAAATAACCGTTGCAAATTTGTCGGCATCTTTGAAGAAACATGAATTAAAGCAATCCTATTTAGATTATTCTTTGTTCACATGACCAAAGAAATTTGCAATTGAATGTCCGTGTTGATAAATGTTGATGACTTGATTGTTACAGGAAATAATAACGTTGCTTTGTCAAAGTTTAAGGCATATTTGGGCAGCTGTTTTAAGATGAAAGACTTGGGAGTATTGAAATACTTCCTAGGACTTGAAGTTGCCAGAAGTAAGCAGGGATTTTATATCTATCAACAGAAATATTCAGTGGATATTATTTGTGAAATTAGATTGTTAGGAGCTAATCATGCAGACTTCCCGATGAAACACAATCATAAGTTAGCTCTTGCGGAAGGCAGAGTGTTGCAAGATGTGGAAAAATAAAGACGATTTGTTGGACATCTAAATTATTTGTCTATCACAAGGCCGGATCTAGCATATATATCTTGTTCATATATATATTATCTCAGTTTATGTTGAATCCAAGAGAAGAACATTGGGAGGCTGCGCTAAAGGTGGTGCGTTATTTGAAGATGATTCCATGCCATGGAATACTTCTTTCGTCTGATAGTGAGTTGAGGCTTGAAGGTTGGTGTGATTTATATTGGGCTAGTTTTAATTTCCTTTAACCAGGCGGTCTTTGACATGTTAGTTTGTGTTACATGGTTTTTCTCCGGTGTCTTGGAAGACTAAGAAACAACACACAATTTCTAGATCCTCTTCTAAAGCGGAATATAGGTTAATGTCGGCTGTAACATGTGAGTTAAAATGGTTGAAACAATTGTTAAGGGATTTTGTGTGCATCATTCTCAGGGTATGATTGAATTTGTTTGGTGATAGTCAGTCGGCTTTAATTTGTACATTGCTCAAATTCCAATATTCCAAGAGAAAAGGAACATATTGAAATTGATATGCATTTTGTGAAAGATGCAATAAAGGATGGTTTAATTTGATATCACCATAGTATGTTCCGAAACTTGCGGATATTTTTACCAAAGCTTTGGGGAAGGCTCAATTCGAGTTTTTACTTGGCAAGTTGGGCATTCGAGATCTTCATGCTCCAACTTGAGGGGGGATGCTAATATATGAGAGAATATTTAGGAAATATATATTTGATATTATCTTGTATTATCTTTTATTGTGATAGGTTATACTATGTATAAATACTTGCGATGTGATTAATGAGAACTTGAGAGGTTGAGATTAATTTGACATGCTTCATTTCCTTTTTCGAAAACCTTTCACAATATTTTACTAATTTATTCTCTCCTAGTGGACCCCCTACTATCATACTTTAATATTTTCATATTCTCTCTCCTCCGAACTATCATACATTATCATTCCAATAACCCCATTTTCTTAATATTTTAATTACTTTATACTATTTCTCCTAAAACTCCGCGTATGGAGAAATGAAGCAAGTAATAAAATATGGAGAAAGTATATATATAGGATCAATTCAAAGGTTAAAAGTAAAGCATAATATTATTAAAGTACACTACTTTACTTTAAAAGTAAATAACTAATTATCCAAATCCCTTGCACAACTTATTTTTACTTTTAATGAAGAAAACATATTAATTATCATCAAGTAGCAGCTTTAATAATTAAAGAATTGTTTTCGAAAAGTTTTTATTAATTTATTATTAAAAGTAAATGAAAAGTTAGTAAAAGTAAATAAAATCAGTCAAAAAGTAAATGAAATTGCTTTAAAAGTGAATAAACTGGAAAACAAGTTTTAAAAGCTGTGTAATCACGAAAATGCCATTAATGAGACGTGTGAAGTGCAGACCGTTTGATGAAACGTGATGGACGATCCTGATGAGTTCCTAGTTCTCATTAATTACATATATATATGTATGTTTGTGTGTGTGTATGTGGGTGCACCCGCAACGCAGGTGTCCCCTCATTTTGTGAAATTAAATGTGAAGTGAAGGAAGAATGTGTTGTTTTTTTTTATTACTATTGTGTTATGTAATGCATCTACAAGGTTAATGAAGTTAGGCAAAAAGGTTTTATCATATCTTTCCCAATCTTATTAGTGTGCGATGCATATGTGAAAAATAATGAAAGAAATTGTATAGTTAAGGCTGTCTAACGACAAAATAAAATGTGTAGTTATTACTAAGGTGAGTATAGCAGGGTACCCTAATAAAATTCATGGAATCGGAATCGGAATCTGTTGCAACAGGTTCCTCAAAATGGGAACCGGAACCTGTTGAACAGGTTCCTGGAAATTGGAATCGGAACCGAAACCTACAGATTTTGGTTCCGATTTAGGGTACCCTGTCTTAATATACTTAAAAACTTTTTGTAGATTTTTTTTTTGTAAGAAAACTGGATGGTCACTAATTTATAATATTTGAAATTGGGAACTCTAACCGGAACCTATAGGTTTTGGTTTCGATTCAGGGTACCCTGTCTTTAATATACTTAATAACTTTTTGCAGAATTTTTTGTAAGAAAATGGATGGTCACTAATTTATAATAATAGATGAAGCCCGTGCGATGCTCTTTTTATTTGTATTTTTTTCAAATAAATTATTTATTAAATATATATTTATCTGATAAACTTTGTGATATTCGCTTTTATTATAAAATGAATTATTAATTTTGTTTCTCATATTTAGATAAAATTCCTAATATACAAAGATAATGTTTTATTTCACAATATTTCATGTGTGGCTAGCTACATCGTGTGGTCGGGGTTACCCAGTTAGTGTTTAGTGTGTCTCAGCCGGCCATACAGAAAACACACTGATTTTATTTTTATAATTAATATAAATTTTGGATCTAAGAAAATTGCAATTCTTTTTTTCATTGGCTAAAATATAACACTTTCCTATGTAACTCTCTTAAATATCTTGAAAAAACTGTCCTTTATATAACACTTTCCTATGTTTCGCTCTAATAATTTTTTATTTTCATTATAATCCTACTTAGCGCTTATAATAAACTAATTTTACGTGGCATAATCCTATTGTAGTGTTTAAAAAGAATATTCTACGTGGCGCTTTTTTTTAATTTTATTTTTTATAATCCTACGTAGTGCTTTAAAAAACTAATCTTACGTGGCATAATCCTATGGCCAAATTAGAAAATAACACCCAAAAAAACCCCCGATTTTGATAATAACACCACTAAAAAAAAGTTTTATTATAACACCACCAAAAATCCCAAAATTTTGGTTTCACCACCCATTAACGGATTTTTGGATGGAAACCGTTAGTGGGGCCCGCCATGTACACGTGTCAGTTGTTTATTAGTTTAAATAAAAGAAAATTAAAAAAAAAACTACCCCCTAACCCAGCCAGCTACCTCCACCCCCGGCGCCGATCCCGCCCATACCCATCCCGTGATATCGTCGACAAAGCTCCGAAACCGTCGTCGAACCACCGTGACCCCAACCCACACCTTCGCCGAACACCGTTACCCCAACCTAAACCAGTTGAAACCCCAACCCACACCTTCGCCGAACACCGTTACCCCAACCTAAACCAGCCGAAACCCCAGCCCACACCGTCGCCAAACCACCGTAACCCCAACCTAAGGCAGCCAAAACAACATCACACCCACCACTTTCGTTGAACTCCTCTCCCCTACTCAAAACCGTCACCAAACCGCCGAAACCCCAACCCACACCAATACCCAAACCCAAACCTGTACCCATAAACCAAAGTGGCGGCGAATTATGCGGTGGATTTCGTTTTCGCGGCAGTTGATAGGACTAGGATGGTTGTCGCCAGTTATGAGGGTGGTGGTTGGCCTGATTTCGCTGGTTTTGGTGGGACAAAGGGTGTCGGCGGCTGAGGATTTGCGTCTGGCGGCTAGGATTGGGCTGCTGGTGGAAGGCTAGTGGCTGGGTTAGGGTGTTTTTTTATTTTTATTTAATTTTTTTTAAACCAATACCTAATTGACACGTGTCCATAGGGGTCCCACTAATGGTTTCCATCCAAAAATCCATTAGTGGGTGGTGAAACCAAAATTTTGGGATTTTTGGTGGTGTTATAATAAAACTTTTTTTTTGAGTAGTGTTATTATCAAAATCGGGGTTTTTTTGGGTGTTATTTTCTAATTTGGCCTAATCCTATTGTAGCATTTTAAAAATACTAATCCTACGTGGCGCTCTAAAATCTCGAAAAAATTCCCTTTTATATATATATATATAAACAAAATAATAGTAGTTGTTTACCAAATTTAATATACATATTTATAATTGTTTTGTGATATGTATTATTTTCAAATTAGTTTAGAATTGGTATATAATTTGAACTTAATTATGTGATACCTTTATAAGGTTATAGGGTACCCTGAAGGTTCTGGTTTCACATGAAAGGAATGGTGTCCTTCCAGCAAGTGTATTATTCCGATAGAGGGTTTAGAATTATTAGTAAGCTAATTCTTCAGTGACGTCAAGTGATCGAAATGCCTAGGTGGAGGCCGCTTCCGATCAGTAATATTAATGTATAATTAATATTACAGCTTAATCTTGACTGAACCCTTCAGGTCACACCCAATCGAGTAACCGATCCAAGGCAACGAATCAATCCGAAGGATTAGATGAGTCGTTATAGTATTATGAACAAAGACGTCGAATGTCGAGTTTGGAGCGTCGAAACCTAGCATCATAAGTCGAGTTGAATTTAGAATTTGACGAGACGAGAAATCAAACAAGCGACAAGTTCGAGCTAAGCCGTAGCCTTGCATTGGCCTAGCCATGTGAGTGCTAGGCTAGCCTAGGCCACGCACCATGTCGAGCTTGCTAGATCGTTGGCTGACTAGCTAGTGTGGCATGGCCAGCATCGCTTGCGCGCTAGGCGTGCTAGCATGCTAGTGCCTTGCACATAGCAGCACTGCTGCAAGCATCGCAAGGTCAGCTGCACGCAAGTGCTTGCTGGGCCTTGCTACCGCAAGCATGCAACGCATAGCACTCGCACAGCAGCTCGCTATGCGTGCTTGTGCTATGGGCTGTGCATGCGTGCTTGCTAGCGAGTAGCACCAAGCAGTAGCATGCAAGCTGGCTGGGCTGTGCGTGCTAGCGTAGCAGCACCTAGCACCACGCCACTCGCACAGCAGCACGCACCAAGCAGCAGCATCGCAAGCGTGCTGGCTGGCTGCGCATGTGCTGCGTGCTGGCTGGCTGCGCATGTGTTGAGTGCTAGCTGGCTGCGCTGCCCTGCCTTGGTGCCAGGCGCCAGCTGGCAGCCAAGGCAGGCTGCCAGCCAGCCAAGTGGCGAGGTGTGTGTGGTTTTGTGTGGGGACCGAAATTGAGGGGTTGCTTGATGAGCAAGGGGATTTGGTCCCCCCCCCCTGAATGGTCCTCACCTACTCTTGTCCTCCATGTGACACTTGGAGCTTGTTGATTGCCTTGCATTTTTATTTTGTTTTTGATTAAAATAAAATTGAGGAAAATGCAAATCTCCCACATTGATGGGAGAAGGGAGATCAAGTCTCCATTCCCTATAAATACCCAAGTTTTTGGTTTGGGAAAAATCACTTGAGTTGAACTCAATAAGGCATCTCCCTATAGGTGAGAAAACCTTTAAGTTCGTAATACTCTAGTCTTTTCTTAGTCTAGCCCCAACTAACCTTCGGGGTAGAGGCCGTTCCGGTCGGTCTCGAGGGTGGACTCCGTCGGAGGCTCTTGGCTTGCGAAGCTAAAGCTTTGAAGTCTGAGCTCTATAGGAGCGAAGCACGCGTCGAGGGTAAGAATGTCATTTCCCTTTCTCTTTCTTTTGTTTTTTACTTATGTGATTGCATGCTTAGTTGCTTTAATTAGTGGGCGGGTCTTGTGCGGGTTTCTCTTCCGCGTAGTGTTGGAAGCTACGAAACCCTACACTATAAAATTGGGAACTTGAATCAGGTTCTCCATTTTACTACTCGAAACCAGTTCCTGAACCTGCGGCTCCTAACAGGTTCCGTTTCAGGGTATCCTGAGTTTTTGCTCACTCCTAGTCATTACTAGTATGTGCCCCTAGGCTAGGTTAATTTTTATAAGACAATAAGATATAATCACAATTATTATTGGCGAATAATCCAATACTTATATTAAGCTAGGTAGGAATGTTAATGGAATTAAGATGTGTTGGTTAATCATGGGATTAATAGTTTGATTCGAATAACTTGTAAGCCAACTAACTATGCCCCTTAGAAGTGACTGGAACTATCTACTTTGATTCTCAACAGTGAACACCCATCCCAACTGATTTTCGAATTTGTTACAACTGGGAAACTAGGTTTTTAAATTAACTCGATTTTAGGCCCTTAGAGATCAAATGTAAGGTATATATTGAACTAGGTTAGATCCCGTGTCATGCACGGTGATTAGTAGTCATAGATTATTGATTGATAAGTATCATAATTTTAAATTATCCGATAAATATAATAAAAGTATGCAATATGTTGATTTGGTATTTGGATTTTTTAGGTGTACCTTCTAATACACAACTAAAACAAAAGTAGACAAAAAATATGAGCAATATTTATTTTCTTGTTGTAAAACAGATCACAAACTATATTAAGAATATAATTTTTGTTTTATATTTGTTTAGACACCTTATTGTTTCTCCCCAAAAATCAAACCCAGTGATGAGTACCTTTCACGTCTTTGATTAACGAGTTCGGTAAAGAGTTGAAGAATCTCATGAAGTTCCCTTAAGCCTTGACCATATTCCTAACCTTATCTAAAATGTTTTAAACTAAACTATTCATTTCGTGCCTTTAAACCTAAAATCATTTATTTCGTGTCTTTAAACCCAAAATCATTCATTTTGTGTCCAAACCTTAAAAATGTCCAAACCAGATTATTTTAGTCCATAATCTCAGTCTAATTATTTCTTAGTTGGATGGGGCTTGAAAAGAGATTTCTAACGATATGATATAAGCCCAAATCCGACTTAAAACGAATAAGTTATGGCCAAAATATTAAACCGAGACCAAACCGAGCATAGGTCCACCTTACCTACGACCTAATGATCATATGAGGGTCCAAATATCTTATTCTCAATCCTAAATCAATTACTCCCTCCGTTAATTTTTATTTGCAACTTTGGAGTGTTTTGCGGTTCACGAGGCAAAACTTAAGGGGCAAATATTAGAGGAAGTAAATGAAGGTAATTAAAGTGATAGGAGAGAGAAAGTTGGCCCACCCACTTGCAAATAGGGGTAAAATTATAAAAATCAGAATTTTTAAGTAAGGGTAAATATGTAATTTCTGGAGTTTTTTTTGACTAAAAATAGAAAGAAAATAGAAAGTTGCACATAATGTTTAGCGGACTAAAATAGTAAAAGTTGCAAATAAAAATTAACGGAACGAGTAGAATTCTTTAGGAATTTCTAGAAGTCTCTAGAAGGTTCTAATATATCCTTTCCGAAAAGATAAAGATCAACGAGTTCGAACTGGCATTAAACTTCTCATATGATAGTCCTTATCCCGTTCAAATTTAAAGACGTCACGGATATATTTCACAAATCTAATCCCATTAGAAATCAAACTCCGTACGACTTGATTATCTTCAGAAATCATCGCAGAACGACAGAACCAACGCGACACGTCAGCTTCATCATGACGCGTTGGACACTGGCGCGCCGCGACAAGTCTGTCGCCCCGCGTCAACATCAATTCTATTTCGATTTGAATTCTATTTTTTCTAGATCGCTTCGACTCTCTTTTTCCCCTATAAATAAAGGTCATTTTCCCCCATTTCAAATCATGGACAATAGCCATCAACAACCATCTTAATTCCCATCATTTTTCTTAAACATCTATGTTCTTATCCTAGCCTAAACACATCCATGATACATCTAATAAATCATCCACATACCTTCTTCGCGAGATTCGAATACTCCAAACCATACTCGACGTTGCCTTCGACCTCGACATGAAAGGTTGATAGTTCTGAGGGTTTGGTTCCAAATCTATATTTCAACTCATATTTGATTAATTTATTTATTGGTTTAACTTTCTTGAAGTTTAATAACGTGTGTATTGTTTTAATAGCAAGAAAGTCGAGACATTAAAGTAAGTAATTCGATTACTTAATTATTCTTTTGTTTTTGGAGTAGAAATCAGGCTTAGGATATTATTTTGATTCCTAGTATCATGTTTAGGATGTTATTATGATTTTTAGTATCATGTTTAGGATAACGCTTTGATTATGTTATTAGTGACATGCTAGGGTTTGTTATTAATCTGTCTAGTATCATGCCTAGGATCTTACTATTAACAATATTTTAATGATGATGATTATTATATTAATCATATGTTACTTGATTTTTCATGATTTATTGTTATTGCTCGATCACACCCTTTCTTGCAAGTTTAAAGGGAATTTTGTACTTGAACCACGCCTAATAAGATAATTAATAATTTGATTTAGGCTTAATATGATTTTAATTCAAATGATCACCAGTAATAGATATGATTGTGCATTAATAATCAACAAACGTAGATCAAACAGGTTTCGGACTAACTTGATGTATGCATGTTGATCGAAAAAGGCACCTGAATATCATAAGAATTTAGTAGAGGCCTATTTAGGGCGGGTTCAATCTCTTTTAGGTTGGATTCATACCATCATCCCTGAACATTCAGTCATGGTTCCAGACCACTATGGAGTTAGCGATCTCTGTGATCGTGAATGGGGTGTAACCTTCACACCTTACAAGTTCCTAAAACTTGTTGGCGACTCTTTTTCTCTAGCTTCTTTTCTTTGGAGCGCCGCCATGCTTAAAACACGAACCACAGTAGGACGACAGTTGAAAAATTTCCTACAAGTTGTCCAAATTTATTTAGAAAGATTTGTAAAATATGTATATTTTAAATATAATAATTATTACATATTAATATGGAATATGTATATATATATATAAAAAAAACTCCGTTATATTATTTTTGTAAATAATTTATTTTTTTAAAAATTAAAATAACTAAGGACACACCAAAAGATGACACGTGTCATTGCTGGTGTGTCTCTTAGAATATACAAGCTAAGAGACGCAAGCAATGTATGTGTGTGCAATATATGTGAAAGGAATGGTGTCCTTCCAACAAGTGTATTCTTCCGATAGAGGGTTCAGAATTATTACAGAGTTAATTCTTCAGTAAGATCAAGTGATCGGAATGCCTAGGTGGAGGTCGCTTCCGATCAGTAATATCAAGGTACAATTGATATTACAGCTTAATCTTAACTGAACCCTTCGGGTCGAACCCAATCGAATCACCGATCCGAGACGATGAATTAATCCGATGAGATTTAATGAGTCGACAGAGTTTTACGAATACAGACGTCGGATATCGAGCCTAGGGCGTCGAGGCCGAGCGTCGCAAAATCACAAGCGACAAGTACGAGCGTAGCCGTAGCACCACAATGGTCTAACCATGTGGATGCTAGGCTAGTTCGAGCTAGCATGCACCATCGCATGGCTAGGCGCAAGCCTAAGCGCACTAGGTGTGCTAGGCGCACCATCGCAGCCCTAGCATCATGCCTAGGCGCTATCGCAGCCCTAGCATGATGCCTGGGCACCATCGCTGACCATCGCAAGCACTAGGCACACCAGGAGCACCTGGCAGCCCATCGCAAGTGCTAGGCGCACAATCGCAGCCCATCACACCATCGCAACATAAGCACAGCATCATCGCATGGCCAGGGCAGTGCGTGTGTGCATGTGCTTGTGCCTTAGCCTATCACATCATCACAGCAAGTATGCCTGCGCACATGCGTGCCTTCGCATGGCACTGCATCGCAACGTGCGTGCTTGGGTGCTAGGCACCATCGCAGGCCCCTCGCACAAGCACAACACCATGCTGGGCCTTGTGTGCGTGTGCGTGTGCGTGGAAGGCGTCGCAGCAGCAAAAGCATGCGAGTGTATGCGAGGCTGGTGCGTGGTGCGAGGTTGGTGCATGATGCGAGGCTAGTGCGTGTGGCTGGCGAGGCAAGGGGGCCAGCATGCGTGGCTCGCTAGCAGCACGCATGCTGGCTATGCGCGTAGTATGTGAGTGTGTGTGCGAGGCAGTGCGTGGGAGTGCTAGGGCCAGCGCCAGCATAACGTGCTAGCAGTGCCTAGCACCAGCACGCACCAGTGCCTAGCACCAGCACGCACCAGTGCCTAGCATCAGCACACACCAGCGCCTAGCACTAGCACACACCAGCGCCAAGCATCGCCCAGCACCAAGCATGCACTGCCTGGCTGGGGATGCTAGGCTGCTGGTTGGTGCTAGCTGGCTGGGCTAGCTGGCACTGCTAGCTGGTGTGCTAGCTGGCAGCAGCCCAGCAGCCCTTGCTTGAGCCGGTTTTGGATGAGGGGACCATTGCTTGGAGCAATGGCTTGGGGATCAAGGAAGTGGTCCCCCCCAAGCCTTTGGTCCCCCACCTAACCTTGGGCACTACTCCTTTGCACATGATCATGCCACTTGTCGCAATATGATTTATTTGATTATTTATTTAATTTGGAAATTAAATAAATCATTGATTTTTCAACACTCCCACATTGGTGGGAGATTGAAAACCAAGCACCCATTTCCCTATAAATACCCTTCAAGGGTGTTGGGAAATGAACAACCTTGAGTGGAATTAAAAAGGCAACTCTTGTAATTAGAGTAAACCTTTGATTCGTAAAACTCATAGTTTTGTTGTCCGGGTCGGGTCGAGGGTACGATCCGTCGGAGATCTCGTAGTTTCGGGATTTTGAAGTAAGAGCTCTTCGGGAGCGAAGCACGCAACAAAGCTATAATTCTTGTTCTTAGTCTTGCTTAATTATGTTTATTATGCTTGTTAATTGCTTTAATTAAGGGGCGGGTCTTGGGGGGTTTGCTTCCGCGTAGTGGCGGGTCACTACGAAACCCTACAGCGGTATCAGAGCCATGCTCCTTTTAATTTTTGCATTTACTTATTAATTAAGGTGTCCAAAAGCCAAATTCAAACCATAAACCCATTTTTTCTGGGGTTTTTCGTTTTTCAACGATATTTTTAATTCTTTTTAAGCCTTGATTAATGCAAGCATTACAAGGTTAGACTAAATGCACATTTGCATCACTAATCTACTGGTTTTAAAAATATCCTTAACCATAATAATGGAGTTTTTATTAGTGCTTAAGTTGATATACCATTTTTCACATAAACTTGTTTTTCACAAATTTGCAAATAAATTGCAATAAAATGTGAAAGCTTGTTGTGATCTTGTAATTTTAAGTTCCTATAATGTTAAAGTTCTAATCTTTAAAGGTTTAAATGATTGGAACCCTAACCCTAAATTCCATATTGAACAAAGTTTGGATTTTTCATGTTTGGTTGATTAAAATCCATCAAGTTCAATTACTTGTGAGTAAAATTTGATTAATCTTCATATTGGAAGATGTAATCTTGGTATTTTACACAAGTATGAAAGTTGGAAATTTTTTATCATTGGATGGTTAATTTATTTTTCCAACTCCCATTTGTCAAATCCATTATTAATTTGCATATTGGCTAAATTAATTATGGACATAGCTCATTTAATTTTAGGCATAAAGAAAGACCTAAATTTGTTCAAAAATAAATTTTGGATGATTTAGGCTTGTGCACCGTTAATATTAAAATTGTTTAAGTTGGACTTATGTTATTTTCATTTTGCCCTTAAATTAATTCTAAAATAAATTTAGATTAATTTTATGTCACACGTAAATCGGGATTAAAATTCCGAGAAATGGCACGCATCAAGGCAAAACACCCAAGCGCCACCAAGGCTAGCCGGGCTGCCTATGGTGCGCACAAGGGTGAGCCATGGTGATGCTGTGCGCTGCTGTGTGGCGGGGATGCTTCGGGCTGATGTGCGTGGAGCAGTGGCAAGGGGGCTGGCTTGCGAGGGGATGCGGTTGGGCAGCATGGCAGCAAGCACCAGCCCAGCGCACCACTTGCTGGCAGGCGCCAGCTTGCTAGCCAGCATGCGTAGCATGCCTGGCAGGCTGCTAGAGCTAGCAGCGTGGCTTGCTGTGTTGGGCACAGCATGCTAGCATCATGCACCACAGCACAAGGCATGGGCTGCCTAGCAGCCATGGTGCGCACCTACCAAGTTCTTGTGTGGGATTTTTTACTTGATTTTGAGCTATGTAATTTTGCGAAAATTTTGCCGTTTTAAAATTAATCATGTAATTTTATTTATTTTAACGAGGTTGGACCTCGGTTTTTTTTCCGGATTTTGCAAAATTTTGATTTTGACAAATTATGGGTTATGCCGACTTAATTAATCGGATTAATAAAGTATGGATGCGGAATTTAGTGGGAGCTTAATTAATTGCGTGAGCTTTTTGCTTTTAGAAATAATGGATTAAACAACTTTGACTAGTTTTAATTAGGCGCGTTAATCGGATTAACCACCTAAGTTAGTTACTAATTTTGTATGTTTAATTATGTATTTCGTAATTTGCATGGGCCATTCACACATAGTGAATGGATGAATGGAAGATTGTTTTCAAAACAGGTTATTGAAAATGGCAACTAGTGGGGCCCGACTAGGATAGAAAATACGGACTGCGTTCCGTTATGTATTTTTGTAAATCTAAATACGGTCTGCGAACCGTTAAGTATTTTTGTACTATTAGATTAATCTTAGTCGTTCTAGCTAGTTTATTTATTTTGGCCAAGATGTCTTAAGACGGCGTTTCGATGAAGACGAGCCAAGATGAAAACCCATGGAAATTGAAGATTTCAAGGGGTCATGCTAGTTGCCAAATGCATCATTTTATGCCTTATATATATATTTTGTTATTATATATGATTGCTAGATGCATGTCTAGGATTTCTATATGTTGCGACGATTAGTTAAGTTCACTTAAATCAACCAACATAGAAACCCTAGGTCCCTTAACAATATTGAGCTAAAATTTGCCGTTCCAAGAACAACACTTACCGAACTAATACGCGTACGTGATGGACTACGCCAAAGCGAGACATCACTACTTCCCTAGGAACGTAAGGTATACTAGGTATACGAGTTTTCTTGGTTAAGCTCAACGATATCAGTAAGGAGTCCTTAGATGTCGTGGCAAAAGAGATAAAATGTCAAGGATGCATTAGATGCGACATTTTGTCAAACCGAGAGTAGCTTGGAGATATTAGCAATTGGATTGCTTACCTTAAGATATTTAATGTTAAGACAAGCCAAGGCATGCTTAACCATTTCTTGAACTTTGGGATCTCGAAATCATTTTATTCTCGCCCATAAGGGACATTTTAATAATGCGTGGATAAAATGCTCAATAATATGGAAAATATGCATGAACGTTTTAAATTTCAACTTATTGATTACATGAATGGTTTTTCATTTCAAATTCTTGTAGGGTTTCGTAGTGACCCGGCACTACGCGGAAGGAAACCCACCAAGACCCGCCCCTTAATTAAAGCAATTAACAAGCATATTAAACTTAATCAAACAAGATTAAGAACAAGAATTATACCTTTGACGCGTGCTTCGCTCCCAAAGAGCTCTTACTTCAAAATCCCGAAAAGACGAGATCTCCGACGGATCGTACCCTCGACCCGACCCGAGCGTCCTAAGCCTCGAAGGTTAGTCGAGGCCCGGATAAAACAAACTTGGAGTTTTACGAATTTCAAGGCTTACTCAATAATGGAGTTACCTTTACTTTTCCACTCAAGGTTGTATCAAATCCCAATACCAAGCTTGGTATTTATAGGGGAATGATCCCTTGATCTTCATTCCCCAACCAATGTGGGAGAATGAATTTTGCTAATTAATTATTTCTAAAATAAATCAATAATTCAATTCAATCACTAATCGACACATGGCACAATAATGGAGAGAGCCAAGTGAGGACCATGAAGGGGTGGGGGGGACCATGTACTTGCTCCCCAAGGCTTTGCTCAAGCCTTGGTCCCCACTCCCTAAAACCGCCTCAACCATGGTGCTGGACTGGCAGCCAGCTGGCATTGCCAGCATGTCCAGCCAGCTAGCACCAGCCCACCAGCAGCCTTCGCATCCCAGCCAGGCAGTGCTGCTTGGTGCTGGGCGATGCTGGGCGCTGGTGCGTGCCAGTGCTATGCGCTGGTGCGTGCTGGCGCTGGTGCTATGCCTCGCTGCTATCTCTCGCACCACTGCTAGCATGGCCCAGCATGCGTGCTGCTAGCGAGCCACGCATGCTGGCCTCTTGCCTTTCCAGTCATTCGCATCAGCCTCGCACACCATGTGCATACCCCATTGCACACACGCATCATGCACCACGCACTGCTCGCACTAGCCAGTGCCTAGCACTGCTATGCTTGGTGCGAGGCATGCACATGCATGCGTGGTGCTGCCTAGCAAGATGCTTGCGCGCACCCTCTCGCGTGTGCTGCGATGCTTGGTGCTGCCATGCGAAGGCTAGCACCCAAGCACACGCACATGGCGCGCCATTGCCAGGCAGCCAACCATGCTAGCATTTGGTGCTTGCGATGGTGCTGCCAGGCCAGGCACGCACGCACGCAGCACCTAGTGCTTGCTATGGTGCGCCTGGTTCCTGCGATGGTGCTGCCATGCCAGGCACGCACGTATGCAGCACCAGGGCCTGCGATGGTGCGCCTGGTGCGCCCATTGCCTGCGAGAGGCGCCACATGCACCCAGGCACCACGCTAGCAAGCTTGCTAGCTGCTATGGGCTGCCTGGTGCCGGTGTGGCCTGCGATGGCTGCCATGCACCCCTAGGCACCCATGCTAGCTTGCGATGGGCTGCTAGGGTGCGCCTAGGCTGCGATGGTGCCTACCACACCATGGTGCGCCTAGCACACACATGGTGCACCTAGGCTTGCTATGAGCTAGCCTAGCCTAGCTACGGCTACGCTCATACTTGTCGATTGTGATTTTGCGACGTTCGGTCTCGACGCCCTAGGCTCGATTTCCGACGTCTGTATTCGTAAAACTCTGTCGATTTATTAAATCCTTTCGGATTAATTCGACGTCTCGGATCGGAGATTCGATTGGGTTCGACCCGAAGGGTTCAGTTAAGATTAAGCTGTAATATCAATTGTACCTCGATATTACTGATCGGAAGCGGCCTCCACCTAGACATTCCGATCACTTGACCTTACTGAAGAATTAGCTCTGTAATAATTCTGAACCCTCTATCGGAATAATACACTTGTTGGAAGGACACCATTCCTTTCAATCTCCCACTTGTCCTTCCGGACAAGTGTGCATATTGTGTATAGCCCATTTCCTATGTAACTTAATGTTTCTTCGTGAACTATAAGGTAAGATTCCTTGTCATCCTTATTACGTTCAGAAGTGTTTCTCGATCTCCGAGTTCGACTGTCAAATAAGCAGATGATTTCTAAAATCCATCTGAGCATGGCCATGCATTTTATAGTCTCACTCTTCGAGCGGCCTTTTAAACAAAAAAATATTTTCCCTATTGTTAGTAGGGGGACAATCCCAGTCTTGTATTGTAAGTTCTTCTTACTAAGAGGACATAGACTCCCGAGTGTTCCCGTTATGATCCCCAGTTACGGCAGACGTTTGGAAACATCAAAGAGCCCAGTACTCAAACAAGAAAACTTCACAGTACTCATGGTCTGAGGAAATAAGTTCCGATAGCCATAATGAGAATGTACTTATGACAAAATTTTAATCTTTCTTAAAGTACTCTCATAGGTCTTATCCAGTACTGTTCTAAACTGTACCTGTGCAAATGATTTATGACTGTCATGTCCTTGCAGCACAAGAAACGGTGCTGTAAATCATACTACACACTAATCTATTGCGGTCATCAATTGTCCATCTGTTAGATGACCTCGATTAGGGATACTTTTCGATTTAATATTCAATGTTCACTTAACAGGTGTTTCCTTATCCAAGACATGGTCTTGATACCCTGTTTTGAATATTTCCATAAATCGAATGGACTCGTTATTTAATTCTAAACCACAATTAAATAGTAATGGAGTGAATGACAATTTTTGCATAAAAAATTAATTACTCCATTAATGAATGGTTTTAGTACAGTGTCTTACATTAAATCAACCCTGTTTAATTAAAACACATGTACAGGGAATTTTTCAAGCCAGTCTCCAACATGCTTGATTCCCATTGCCTCAACGTGTTTGTTGTGTTTCACTTGAGGCAAAGGTTTAGTCAAAGGATTGGCTACATTATCAGCCGTGCCAATCTTACAAATTCTAATTTCACCCTCGGATTTCCATTCCCTTATCATGTGAAATCGCCTTTGGACATGTTTGACCTTCTGGTGTTCTCTTGGCTCTCTGGCCTGAGCGATAGCTCCATTGTTATCACAGTAGAGATCTATCGGACCCTTTATCGAGGGTACAACACCAAGTTCACTGACGAACTTCCGAATACAAACAGCCTCCTTAGCAGCTTCTGAAGCAGCCAAGTATTCGGCTTCAGTTTTAGAGTCTGTAGTTGTGCTCTGCTTGGCACTCTTCCAGCTAAATGCTCCTCCATTTAGGCAAAATATATACCCCGACTGCGACTTGAAGTCGTCTCTGTCAGTCTGGAAGCTAGCGTCGGTGTAACCTTCAACAACCAGTTCTTTGTGGCCTCCATACACCAGGAATTTATCCTTGTTCCTTTTCAGGTACTTAAGGATATTCTTGGCCACAGTCCAATGCGCCTCTCCTGGGTTTGATTGGTATCGACTCGTTGCACTCAGGGCATACGATACATCCGGCCTTGTACATATCATGGCATACATAATCGATCCGATTAGCGAAGCATATGGGATCTGATTCATTCTTTCTCGCTCAACAGGTGTCTGTGGACACTGTTTCTTGCTGAGAGTTATGCCATGGGACATGGGTAAATGCCCTCTTTTGGCATTTTCCATGTTGAATCGAGCCAGTACCTTATCAATGTAAGTACTCTGGCTTAATCCAATCATCCTCTTAGATCTATCACTGTAGATCTTGATGCCCAATATGTACTGTGCCTCTCCTAAGTCCTTCATTGAAAAGCACTTTCCTAACCAGCCCTTTACGGACTCCAATAATTTTGTGCTGTTTCCAATGAGCAGTATGTCATCTACATACAGGACTAGGAATGCAATATCACTCCCACTGACCTTCTTGTATACACAAGACTCATCTGGATTCTTGATAAAACCAAACTTGCTGATGGCTTCATCAAATCGCAGATTCCAACTCCTGCTGGCTTGCTTTAGTCCATAAATGGACTTTTTCAGCTTGCAAACCTTTCCAGCGTTGCATGGATCGACAAAACCCTCTGGCTGTGTCACATACACAGTTTCTTCCAAAATCCCATTAAGGAAGGCGATTTTGACATCCATTTGCCATATTTCGTAATCGTAATATGCAGCAATCGCTAGGATAATCCGGACGGACTTTAGCATTGCAACTGGTGAAAAGGTTTCATCATAGTCAATCCCGTGGACTTGTCTATAACCTTTTGCCACCAGTCTAGATTTGTATACCGATACATTTCCATCTTTGTCTGTCTTCACTTTGAAGATCCATTTGCAACCAATGGGTGTATAACCCTCGGGCAAATTCACCAAGTCCCAGACTTGATTTTCAGACATGGAGTCCATATCGGATTTCATGGCCTCTTGCCATTTAGCAGAGTCGGGGCTCGTCATAGCTTGTTTGTATGTCGCCGGCTCATCCATAACTAGGATGTCCTGATCATCGGTTAAGACAATACCGAGGTATCTGTCTGGTTGAGATCTTTGCCTTTGCGACCTACGAAGGGTAATAGGTTGAGCATTTACATTGTCTGTTTGATTCTGACCAATCTTCCCAGCTGCTTCCAAAGCACTTAGATTGTCAGTTTTATCAGGTTGACTTTGTTGCTCGTCCTCTCGAACTTCGTCGAGTTCGATTTTCCTCCCACTTGTCATTTTGGAAAGGTGATCCTTCTCCAAAAAGACACCATCACGAGCAACAAACACTTTGTTCTCGAATTTATTGTAGAAGTAGTACCCTTTGGTTTCTTTTGGATATCCCACAAAGAAACATTTATCCAATTTGGGGTGAAGTTTGTCCGAAATTAATCGCTTGACATATGCTTTGCATCCCCAAATCTTGAGAAAAGACAACCTAGGAGGTTTCTTAGTCCATAATTCATATGGAGTCTTTTCAACAGCTTTTGACGGAGCTCTATTCAGTGTTAGTGCTGCTGTTTGTAGCGCATGTCCCCAGAACGAGATTGGGAGTTCACTAAGACCCATCATTGACCGAACCATGTCTAACAAGGTCCGATTCCTCCGTTCGGACACTCCGTTCCATTGAGGAGTTCCAGGAGGTGTCAACTCTGAAAGAATGCCACATTCTTTCAAGTGCGTCGAATTCATGGCTCAAATATTCGCCACCTCGATCCGATCGAAGTGCTTTAATTTTCTTGCCAAGTTGATTTTCAACCTCTTTCTGAAATTCTTTGAACTTTTCAAAGGATTCTGACTTATTCGACAATAAGTAGATATAGCCATATCTACTGTAATCGTCGGTGAAGGTGATGAAATATCGGTAACCTTGTCTTGCGGGTGTGCTCATAGGTCCACATACATCCGTGTGTATTAGACCTAATAAGTCACTTGCCCTTTCTCCTAACCTGGAGAATGGCTGTTTTATCTTGCCTAATAGACATCCTTCGCAATTTTCAAACGACTCCAAGTCGAATGAGTCAAGAACACCTTCTTGATGCGTTTGATGTTAATCTGGCCAAGACGACAATGCCACAAGTAGGTTTGATTCGACTCGATGGTCTTAGCTAGTGGTATCAACTTTTGTCTAGACATATGTAAAAATCATGCAACTTAATTGAACATCAACTTGTAAGACAAACTTGAAACAACTATTGTCAAAGTCTTACATCCAAAATACTTAGGTGTCCAACACCATAGATCATAGTATGTTCAAAAGCATGATAAAACTAGAATTAGTTTAATTACATATTATGGACAAAATAGTGCATGCAAGCACGACCGAAAGACCATTTTCGTCGTCTACTTGTCCATGCACCAACACTTGATAAGCTTCTCACTTGGTCCCTGAAAAAGGCAACATTAAGTGAGTCATACTTGGTATCCAATACCTATGATAAGCTTAATTCACAAGTGTTAAGGAAGATACCTGAGGTGGATGCTCCACTCCTCTCCTCCTCTTCCTGAAAGAGCTTGCATTCTCTTTTGTAGTGGCCTTGCCCACCACAATAGAAGCAACGCATCCTTTCCTTGACCTTCTTGAACTCCTTCTTCTTAGCTTTCAAGGGCCTTTTGGTCATTCCATAGGCAGTGGCTTGGCTAAGTAGTTGCACCACCTCCTTGAGGGAGCGTGTCTCCTTTCCCGCAGCTATATGCACTCTAAGTGCATCATAGCCTGAGTGGAGTGAAGCAAGCAAGATATGCCCCGCCATCTCATCCTCTATTGAGATTCCGAGAAGCCGCATGTGTTTGAAGAGCCTAGTCATACCAAGCACATGAGGTCGGAGGGGCATCCCTCAATTTTTCATTGTAGACCTTGGTCCAAAGCCGTCGCCTTTCCTTAGCAAGACACCCAACACTTGGTGGCTTAATCCTCATGTTTGAAAGTGACCTAGTCAAGTCAAACACGAGTCCATCAAAGTTGCCATTGTCACTCTTGGTGACTCTTACATTGACAACGTCCTCAAGTGCCTTGAGAAACATGTCCGGAAGGTAGGAGGAAAGAGTTTCCTTCCAGTCTTCCGGGATGGAATTTGCCATGAGTCGTGAGACCCTTTTGCAATTGGAAGACCATTCTTCATGAGCCTCGTCGGTCATGATCCCTTTAGCAAAGAAGCTTGGAATGGGAGTATCAAGAGTATACTCCAAGGAACAATCCCGGAGAGTTCTCCTGAGTTCCTTTTCCCATTCCTTAAAGTTGACCAAGTTTAAGGGAAAAGCCAGCTTTTCGGGGAGTTCCGGGCACAATTGGTTGTTGTTTGAGTTACTTGCAGACATTGTTCTACAATTGAAATAATTTGAAATGAAAAACCATTCATAATTCAATAAGTTGAAATTTAAAACGTTCATGCATTTTTTCATACTTATTGAACATTTTATCCACGCATTTTAAGATTGTCCCTTTTGGGCGAGAATAAAATGATTCCGAGATCCCAAAGATCAAGAAATGGAAAAGCATGCTTTGGCTTGTCTTGACCATTAAATATCTTAAGGTAAGCAATCTAATTGCTAATAGCTCCAAGCTACTCTCGGTTTGATAAAATGTCGCATCTAATGCATACTTGACATCTTATCTCTTTTGCCACGACATCTAAGGACTCCTTACTTATATCGTTGAGCTAAACCAAGACAACTTGTATACCTAGTATACCTTACGTTCCTAGGGAAGTAGTGATGCCTCGCTTTGGCGTAATCCATCACGTACGCTCATTAGTTCGGTAAGTGTTGTTCTTGGAACGGCAAATTTTAGCTCAATTTTATTAAGGGACCTAGGGTTTCTATGTTGGTTGATTTAAGTGAACTTAACTAATCATCGCAACATCATAGAAATCCTAGACATGCATCTAGCAAACATATATAATAACAATATATATAAGGCATAAAGTAGATGCATTGGCAACTAGCATGACCCCTTGAAATCTTTAATTTCCATGGGTCTTCATCTTGGCTCGTCTTCGTCGAAACGCCGTCTTGAGACATCTTGGCCAAAATGAAATGAAAGAGGCTAGCTAGAATGACTAAGATTAATCTAAAGTACAAAAATACTTAACGGTTCGCAGACCGTATTTAGATTTACAAAAATACATAACGGAACGCAGTCCGTATTTTCTATCTTAGTCGGGCCCCACTAGTTGCCATTTTCAAAGAACCTGTTTTGAAAACAATCTTTCATTCACCCGTTCACTATTTGTGAACGGCCCATGCAATTTTACGAAATACATAATTAAACACGCAAAACTAGTAACTAACTTAGGTCATTAATCCAATTAACGCACCTAATTAAAACTAGTCAAAGTGGTTTAATCCATTATTTCTAAACGCAAAATGCTAACGCATTTAATTAAGCTCCCACTAAATTCCGCATCCCCACTTAATTAATCCGATTAATTAAGTCGGCATAACCCAAATTTGTCAAAATTTTGCAAAATCAAAAATCGAGGTTTTTAGCCTCGTTAAAAAAATTAATTAAAATTATTAATACGGAAAAATCGCAAAATTCATAGCTCAACGTCAAGCAAGATCACCCAACAAAGCCCTTGGTGGGTGCGCACCATGGCTGCTAGGCAGCCCATGGCATGGCGCCATGGTGCGTGGTTGAGGCCTGCTGTGCCTAGCAGCGCCTCAAGCCCCAGCTGCCAGCCAGCATGCTTCGCATGCCTGCTAGCACGCTGGTGCCTACGAGCATCTGGCCTGCTATGCAGGCGCATCACGATGCTCGTGGTGCACTGGCTGATGCTTGCTGCCCTGCTGCCCAGCAGCTTGCTTTGCAAGCCAGCCCAGCCACCCCACGCACCCCTGCCATGCATCCCAGCCACACATACACAGCGCATAGCTGCAGCATCAAGCCTCACCCTTGTGCGCACCACAGGTAGCCACATGTGGGCTGCTAGGCAGCCCGGCTGGCCTTGGTGGCACTTGGGTGTGTTGCCTTGATTTGCGTGCCATGACTCGGGATTTTAATCCCGATTTGCGTGTGACATGAATTAATTCCAAATTATATTTTAGAATTAATTTTAGGGAAAATAAAATAAAACACCCATTAAGTCTAACTGAAACAAATTTTATTTTAATTGGTGCACTAGCCTAAAATTATCCAACATTTTAATTTTGAACAAAATTAGGTCAAACATTATGCTTAAAACAAAATGAGCTATGTCCAAAATTAATCTTGCCAATATGCAAATTAATAATGGATTTGACAAAAGGGGATTGGAAAAATAAATTAATCATCCAATGATAAAAATTTTTCCAACTTGCATACTTGTGTAAAATACCAAGATTACATCTTCCAATATGAAGATTAATCAAATTTTACTCACAAGTAATTGAACATAATGGATTTTAATCAACCAAAAAATGAAAAAATCCAAACTTTGTTCAACATGGAATTTAGGGTTAGGGTTCCAATCATTTAAACATTTAAAGATTAGAACTTTAACATTACTTTGGAACTCAAAATATAGAATCACAACAAGTTTTCACACTTTATTGCAATTTATTTGCAAAATTGTGAAAAACAAGTTTATGTGATAACTTGGTATATCAACTCAAGCACTAATAAACATTCCATTATTATGCTCAATGATATTTTAAAACCAGTAGATTAGTGATGCAAAAGTGCATTTAATCTAACCTTGAAATGCTTGCATTAATCAAGGCTTAAAAAGAATTAAAATTTTCGTTGAAAAACAAAAAACCCCAGAAAATCTGGGTTTCTGGTTCGAATTTGGCTTCTAGACACCCCTAAAAGGTCTGAAACAGTTCCAAAATGTCGATTCCACCCAAAAATCACCATTTTTGAGCCAAAATCTGGGTTCGACAGCCAAATCGAAAATAAAATCGAGTTTTAAAAGTAAATTAAAACGAGCATCTAATCTAATTAGATGAACATGAACCAGAAAATTAAATTCTTTAAAACACCTTAATTAAACAATAATTGCAAAAATTAAAAGGAGCGTGGCTCCGATACCGCTGTAGGGTTTCGTAGTGACCCGGCACTACGCGGAAGGAAACCCACCAAGACCCGCCCCTTAATTAAAGCAATTAACAAGCATATTAAACTTAATCAAACAAGATTAAGAACAAGAATTATACCTTTGACGCGTGCTTCGCTCCCAAAGAGCTCTTACTTCAAAATCCCGAAAAGACGAGATCTCCGACGGATCGTACCCTCGACCCGACCCGAGCGTCCTAAGCCTCGAAGGTTAGTCGAGGCCCGGATAAAACAAACTTGGAGTTTTACGAATTTCAAGGCTTACTCAATAATGGAGTTACCTTTACTTTTCCACTCAAGGTTGTATAAAATCCCAATACCAAGCTTGGTATTTATAGGGAAATGATCCCTTGATCTTCATTCCCCAACCAATGTGGGAGAATGAATTTTGCTAATTAATTTATTTCTAAAATAAATCAATAATTCAATTCAATCACAAATCGACACATGGCACAATAATGGAGAGAGCCAAGTGAGGACCATGAAGGGGTGGGGGGGACCATGTACTTGCTCCCCAAGGCTTTGCTCAAGCCTTGTCCCCACTCCCTAAAACCGCCTCAACCATGGTGCTGGACTGGCAGCCAGCTGGCATTGCCAGCATGTCCAGCCAGCTAGCACCATCCCACCAGCAGCCTTCGCATCCCAGCCAGGCAGTGCTGCTTGGTGCTGGGCGCTGGTGCGTGCCAGTGCTATGCGCTGGTGCGTGCTGGCGCTGGTGCTATCTCTCGCACCACTGCTAGCATGGCCCAGCATGCGTGCTGCTAGCGAGCCACGCATGCTGGCCTCTTGCCTTGCCAGTCATTCGCATCAGCCTCGCACACCATGTGCATACCCCATCGCACACACGCATCATGCACCACGCACTGCTCGCACTAGCCAGTGCCTAGCACTGCTATGCTTGGTGCGAGGCATGCACATGCATGCGTGGTGCTGCCTAGCAAGATGCTTGCGCGCACCCTCTCGCGTGTGCTGCGATGCTTGGTGCTGCCATGCGAAGGCTAGCACCCAAGCACACGCACATGGCGCGCCATTGCCAGGCAGCCAACCATGCTAGCACTTGGTGCTTGCGATGGTGCTGCCAGGCCAGGCACGCACGCACGCAGCACCTAGTGCTTGCTATGGTGCGCCTGGTGCCTGCGATGGTGCTGCCATGCCAGGCACGCAAGCATGCAGCACCAGGGCCTGCGATGGTGCGCCTGGTGCGCCCATTGCCTGCGAGAGGCGCCACATGCACCCAGGCACCACGCTAGCAAGCTTGCTAGCTGCTATGGGCTGCCTGGTGTCGGTGTGGCCTGCGATGGCTGCCATGCACCCCTAGGCACCCATGCTAGCTTGCGATGGGCTGCTAGGGTGCGCCTAGGCTGCGATGGTGCCTACCACACCATGGTGCGCCTAGCACACACATGGTGCACCTAGACTTGCTATGAGCTAGCCTAGCCTAGCTACGGCTACGCTCATACTTGTCGATTGTGATTTTGCGACGTTCGGTCTCGACGCCCTAGGCTCGATTTCCGACGTCTGTATTCGTAAAACTCTGTCGATTTATTAAATCCTTTCGGATTAATTCGACGTCTCGGATCGGAGATTCGATTGGGTTCGACCCGAAGGGTTCAGTTAAGATTAAGCTGTAATATCAATTGTACCTCGATATTACTGATCGGAAGCGGCCTCCACCTAGACATTCCGATCACTTGACCTTACTGAAGAATTAGCTCTGTAATAATTCTGAACCCTCTATCGGAATAATACACTTGTTTGAAGGACACCATTCCTTTCAATTCTTTCAATTGTAGAACAATGTCTGCAAGTAACTTAAACAACAACCAATTCTCTTACGCTCAATTCTCGACAAGGAGAAGTTAAGCAGGCCAAACTTCCTTGAATTGTACTAATGCAAGAGCAAAAGGAATACGTCCTTGATGAGGAAATGCCGGACGCTCCCAATGAGGAGGTCACTCAGGCTGCCCTTAACCGATGGCAAAGTGCCAATCGGGATGTCAAATGCATCATGTTGGCCACTATGTCTCCGGACCTTCAAAAGACTTTCTTTGAAAAGGAGACGGCTTTTGAGATCATTTCTGAGCTTCAGAATATGTTTCAAGAGCAAGCTTGAACTGAAAGGTTCGAAACCCACAAGCAGATCCTTGAGAGCAAGCTCAAGAAAGGAGAGCCAGTCAGCCCGCATGTCCTCAAAATGATTGGATTATTTGAGAACATGGAAAGGCTTGATGCTGGGTATTCAACCGAGATGACAATTGACATCATTCTCCACTCGCTTCACAAAGGCTACGATCAGTTCAAAATGAACTATAATATGCATAGTATGGAGAAAACCCTCACCGAGCTTCATGGTATGTTGAAGCAAGCCTAGCAAACCTTCAAGGATGAGGGGAAGCATGACATGCTCATGGTGAGGAAGGGCAAGCCATTCAAACGTCCGGGCAAAAAGAAGAGCTTTAAAGGGAAAAAGAAGAAGTTCCCGCCTAAGTCAAAATCTGCCAAGGGCAGCAAGGATAAAAAGACAGCCTCTTCTAAATCTGATTCCGAATGTTTCTACTGCAAGAAGAAGGGACATTGGAAACAGGACTGCCTCAAATTCAAGGAAGATAAGAAGAACGACAACATTGCTTCTTCATCAGGTATTTTTGTTATAGATTTAAAACTTTGCTAGCAAAACATCGTGGGTATTAGATACCGGATGTGGCTCACACCTTTGTTCCAATGCTCAGGGACTAAGGATAAATAGGAGGCTAGAGAAGGGAGAGGTCGAGCTTCGGGTCGGCAATGGAGCAAGGATGTCTGCCGTCTCCGTTGGAACTCTCAGTTTGTCTTTGCCCTCAGGGCTTATTCTAGAACTTGAAAACTGCTATCATGTTCCAAGAGTGACCAAAAACATTATTTCAATATCGGCGTTGGACGCCAAAGGATTCGAATTTCGAATCAAAAACAATAGTTGTTTTATTTATTTTGTTAATGTTTTATATGGTAAGGCACATTCAGAAAATGGTCTTTATGTGCTTTCACTAGACAAACAGGTTTATAACATCGATAATACTGCCAAAAGGGCTAAGACCATCGAGTCGAATCAAACCTACTTGTGGCATTGTCGTCTTGGCCATATTAACATCAAACGCATCAAGAAACTTCTTCAAGAAGGTGTTCTTGACTCATTCGACTTAGAGTCGTTTGAAAATTGCGAAGGATGTCTATTAGGCAAGATGATAAAACAGCCATTCTCCAAGTTGGGAGAAAGGGCAAGTGACTTATTAGGTCTAATACACACGGATGTATGTGGACCAATGAGTACACCCGCATGACAAGGTTACCGATATTTCATCACCTTCACCGACGATTTTAGTAGATATGGCTATGTCTACTTAATGTCGAATAAATCTGAATCCTTTGAGAAATTCAAAGAATTTCATAAAGAAGTTGAAAATCAACTTGGCAAGAAAATTAAAGCACTTCGATCGGATCAAGGTGACGAATATTTGAGCCATGAATTCGACGATCACTTGAAAGAAAATGGTATTCTTTTAGAGTTGACACCTCCCAGAACACCTCAATGGAACGGAGTGTCCGAACGGAGGAATCGAACCTTGTTAGACATAGTTCGATCAATGATGGGTCTTAGTGAACTCCCTATCTCCTTCTGGGGTCCTCTAATGTATACTTTGTTCTGGAGGGCATGCAATGCAACAAATAAGTTCACCTTCAGAAAAGCAATGGAAAAGTTGCAAAAGGAAGGAGGAGATGATGTTATGACTTGGTTTGCTGATTTAGGTGATCAGTCAAAATGGAGCAAACATAAGTTTGATCCAAATGTGTGTAATGACTCAAACACCTCTAACTTTGTTGAGATTTTTAACTCCACACTAAGTGTTGACAGGTGCAGACCTGTCTTAACCCTGCTTGAAGGTAATACTTCTACATTTGGCTCATTATTACTTCTCATAAATTATCAACTGATTTTGTGAACTAATACTTGTAATTGGCATAATTGAAAGGTATTAGAAGAGTTTGTATGGTCAGGATTGCTTCAAGGAGTGAGAGAGCACAAAGTTGGGAGAATAATGATTTATGCCCTAAAATTGCAAAGCTGGTCAGGGAAATCAGCAAAGCAACCTCCACCTACAGAGCTTTTCAGTCAAGTTCGGGAGAGTATGAGATACCTGAGGGGAAGTCCCAATTTCCTCTAAGTCTAAACAGCAAAATTTGCTCATGTGGAGCTTGGCAACTCTCTGGTATCCCCTGCAGACATGCAGTGAAAGCAATGCTCCATGCTAAGGTTGATCCTCACGATTATGTGTTGGGTTTTGTAGTGACCCACACTACGCGGAACGAAACCCGCCAAGACCCGCCCCCATAATCAATGCAATTAATCAAGCAAAACATAATTAAACACAAGAAAGGATAAAAGATTATACCTTTGACGCGTGCTTCGCTCAACTATGAGCTCTTACTTGAACCCCGAAAATACGAGGTCTCCAACGGGATTGTACCCTCGAACCCGACCCGAGCGTCCTAAGTCTCGAAGGTTAGTCGAGACCCGGAAAAATAAAACTATGAGTTTTACGAATCAAGGTTTACTCAAATCAAGAGTTACCTTTTAATTCCACTCAAGGTTGTATCTTCCCAATACCCATGCCTTTGGTAATTATGGTATTTATAGGGAAGAGCACCCTTGATTTCCAATCTCCCATCAATGTGAGAGAGTTGGTAAAATTAATAATTTATTTAATTTCAAATTAAATAAATAATCAACTTAATCACATTGCGACAAGTGGCATATACATATGCAAAAGAGTGATGGCCAAGGTTAGGTGGGGGGACCATTTGCCTTGCTCCCTAAGGCCCTTTATTGGTCCCCACAAGCAAGCACAAAACCGGCTCAAGGAGGGCTGGCTGGCTGCCAGCTAGCACCAGCAAGCAGCCTTGCATCCCCTAGCCAGGCAGTGCGTGCTGGTGCTGGGCGATGCTTGGCGCTGGTGTGTGCTAGTGCTAGGCTGTGCTAGCATGCTGGAGCTGGCCCAGCACTCCCACGCATCCCTCGCACACACATGTGCTACGCACTGCCATGCCAGCCAAGGCCACGAACTTGCTAGCAGCGCACACCCAGCACGCACCAGCCCCACACATCATCGCTGCTGCTGCTTGCTAGCCAGCACGCACTGGCACTCGTACATGCACATGCATAGGGCATTGCTTGGCATGCTGCTGTGCGTGGCTGCTGCTGTGAGGATGCGAGGCACACACGCACACACACGCAAGCCCTTGGCATTGCGATGGTGCTGTGCGTGGCGCCAGGCCTGCGATGGTGCCTGGGCTGCGTGCTGCGATGGTTCGATAGGCCTAGGCACAAGCACACGCATGCACGCAAGCCCTTGGCATTGCGATGGTGCTGTGCGTGGTGCTAGGCCTGCGATGGTGCCTGGGCACTCGCACACACCTAGCGTGCTGTGATGCGAGGCAAGCACCCATGCTAGTACTTGGTGCTAGCGATGGTGCTGCCACGCTAGGCACGCACGCACGCCATCACCTAGTGCTAGCGATGGTGCGCCTAGTGCATGATGCTAGGGCTGCGATGGCGCCTAGGCATCATTCCTTGCCTAGCACACCATGGCGCGCCTAGCACACACATGGTGCACCTAGGCTTGCGATGAGCTAGCCTAGCCTAGCTACGGCTACGCTCATACTTGTCGCTTGTGATTTTGTGACGCTCGGTCTCGACACCCTAGGCTCGATATCCGACATTTGTATTCATAAAACTCCGTCGACTAATTAAATCCTTCGGATTAATTCGTCGTCTCGGATCGGTTGTTCGATTGGGTTCTACCCGAAGGGTTCAGTTAAGATTAAGCTGTAATATTAATTGTATCTTAATATTACTGATCGGAAGCGGCCTCCACCTAGGCATTCCGATCACTTGACCTTACTGAAGAATTAGCTTTGTAATAATTCTGAACCCTCTATCGGAATAATACACTTGTTGGAAGGACACCATTCCTTTCATTATGTAAGCTCTTGGTACACTGCAAGAACTTATAAGCAAGTGTATAGCTATGCTATACACCCTGTTCCTTATTCAAGTCAGTGGCCACCTGTTGATGCTGACCACCACCCTTACATTTATCCACCAAAGATGAAGAGAGGTGTTGGTAGGCCAAGTAGAAACAGGAAGAGAGAAGAGGGTGAAGACCAACCAGGGAAGAGGTCTAGAACAGTTAAATGCAGCAAATGTGGGAACTTGGGGCACAATGCTAGAACTTGCAAAGGGGGTTTGATTGGAAAGGAACTTCAGTCAGTTAAGGGCATGGTTGTTAAAAACCCAAGAGTGAGGGATCAATCAAATGCTGCAAGGCAAACTAGAGCTCAGTCCAAAGCTGCAGCATCTGCAACAGAGCTCTCATTATCACAATTGGCAAGCCAACCACAAGACTTGTCACAATCTCAACCTTGACATCTGATATCATAGCTGCATGAGTAGTGCTGTAGGTTTTGATTTACTCTTGACAAACTTATGTAGGTTTTGAACAAGTTGTATAAGTTTTAAGTACTGTTGAACTTGTTTTATTTCTTAGTTGAACTTAGTACTAAATTGGCAGCAGTACTTGCTATGTCTTTTTGTATGATAATGCATTATTACTTAATTGCTAGTATGAAATAAGTATCAGTACTTAGTACTATTTTTTTGATGCTCTTTAAAAAAGTACAAATTAGTGAAGAAGTTACAAGAGTATACCAAAATACACCATCACTTTAATTTATTTCAAAATAAAACACCAACTACAACTTAGTTCATCTATTTCAAACCTATTAATTAAAGGCAACTATTTCAATACAACAACCAGCAACACCAAATACATCACCACAGCCAATTTCACAACCAAATACACAAAATCAGCAAATTCATCCGTCTTCTGCATAAATTCTGCAAATTCTGCTCTTAATGCTTGTACATAAGATTCTTCAGCCATGGAACCTTGCCTCCCTCCTATGTCCCTTACAATTTGATCTTCAGTCACCCACATGAAGAATTCACATAACCTGCATTTATAATAAGCCCTTCCAGGATTGGTTGTAGAGTTAGAAAACCTAATGTCTGCTGTTCTTGAAGGTTGGCAGTTGCAATTCATGACTTTAAACCAATCACCTCTTCCATATCTACTGGTTGAAGATGAAGCCATGCCAGATGAACCCCTGGTAGACGAAGCCATTGATTTTCCACAGATAAATAACTGGAATCAAAAGAAAAGAAGAGCGTTGATGGAAGGGGAAGAGCAAACAAGAAGGGAATGTGTTATAAGTAGGGAAATTACACAAAAAAGGAGGGAAAATTGGAAGGGAAATTTGGAGGGAAATGAAATAAGAGGGGCAATGTTGTATTTTTAGCCACCTAACCTTTAAAACGCTGAAAACAAAGTATATTTAACGTTTAATTAACGGCAAGCTTACTTTAGTAATTTAGGGAAAAGTTTAGGGGTACCGGTGATAATGAAAGTTTAATGATGTGTACCATTGATAAAAGCCAATACCTGGAGGATATTATTGATAATTTCCCTAAAAAAAAATAGACTAGACTTCAAGCATATTCTCTTGAAATGAACCAAGTAATATAACCTTAATTAGTATTTATGTGGCACCTTTAATTTACTAGCACTAGAATAGTCAATGATGCAAAAGTATGAAATTCAGCGTAGGTCCAAAAATACCACAACTTTAAGGTGTTGTTTGGTTCACTTGGGAATAAAGGTCAGCAACAGGCCGGGCCGTGCTGTATAATCCCTTATGAAAAATTAATCCCCTATGATTACTATAGTTATAATTATAGTTATAATTTATTATACTTTTTATTTATTATTATAATTATTTAGTTATTAACTTATTGGAAAAATTGCTTTAAATAATACAACCTTTCACCCGTCCACTAAAAACAAGTCGACCTTTTGATTATCTCTAAATAATACAACTTTTGGAGGTTGTCCGCTTTAAACAAGTTGTAACCTATTGGTAACCTGATTAATAGGTTATATGGACACGTGTCATCATTTTATTGGTCTGAAAATATATTTTTTTTTTAAAAAAAATTCATTTAATATTTTCAATTTTTAAAAGATTATTATTATTTTTTATTTTAAAAAAAAAAAAAAAAAATTCCCCCACCTTCTTTCATCCTCCTTACCCATTTCAATGGTAGCCACCCACTTAAACCACCTTCCCTTCCCTGATCTCAGACATGCTCAACACCTCCTTCCTTGTTTAGCCTCCCATTCAACAGTCCCTCCCCCCCTATAATCACCACGTATCCCCACCATCCCCCTTCATCCCTACCTTTCCCGCCACATGCAACCCAGCCCCCCTCCCTTTTATTCTGGCAACGCTCAACCCCGATCATCGCAGACCACACAACCTTCTTTTCTCCGACCCCCTCCCCTCGCCAAACCGACAGACCGCACAACACTCAACGAATCCACCGGTGTATGCTAGCACCCCCTCCCCGCCCTCCGACGCCGGCCGCGCCCAGATCTCCCTCCTCTGGCGCCGGCGTCGACCCCGCTTTCCCAATCATTTAACTTCCGATGATGATTAAACGGGTGCCATATTGTCATTTATAGGAGGAATCAGAAATTCATCCGCATTTTGATGGTTTAATTACTTCCTAGATAAATGGTTGTTGTAATTTTGATGGTTTTTGTTGCGGTTGTTAGCCTGCTAGGTGTGGTGGTTGGAGGTCGGTGTAGGGGTGCGAGTTGTGGTCGAGGCTTAGCAATTTTTGTATGGCTTTGTTGATTGTTGGTGGTGGGCTGGTGGCGTGATGCTATGCAAGGAAGGAGGGTGTGGTGATGGGTGGTTTCTAGGTGCGGTGGTCGATTTAGGCTGCTGGTTGTGTTTAAGGCTTGGTGGTTATTAGCTGTGCGGCTTTATTGATTGTTGAGGGTGAAAGTACAAGGCCGTGTGTTTTGCAATAGGAGGGTGGTGGTGATGGGTCGGCCAGCGGGGAAGGGGGTAGCTATTGGGGGTGGCACTAGGGTGATGGGGGCTGAGTCAGGTGAGGGATCGTGGAGGGAGGAAGGATATGGTGGGGGAATTTTTGTTTTTTTTTTTTTAAAAAGTTTATTTTAATTGTTAATCATAATTAAAGTTTTAATTAAGAGATAATTAGAGTGTGTTAAACGAATTTATAAAAATAAAATAAAATTGTTAACCGGACATTCAGGTTGTAGGTAAAATTACTTGTTTAAAGCGGATACAAATTAAAGGTGGTATTATTTAGGATAATCAAAAGGTCGACTTGCTTTTAGCGAACGGGTGAAAGGTGGTATTATTTAAAGCAATTTTTCCTAACTTATTTTGTTTATATTACTTTTTATTTTCTTAACGGCAAAGATGAAAATTTCAAATCTTAACGGCTAAAAAAAAAAGGGAAATTGGACTTTGATTCTTTGAATGTGATTAATGAATACTTCATATTATTATTACTTGAAATATTATAAATAAATACATACTTCTTAACGTTAGAAGATATAATGATAAAAAAAAAAAAATTACTCAAGTATAAATGTTTGATATTAATGTAATAAGTAATAACGATAAAAATTGTACAATGATAATGATTTCGTACAAGGATATTATACAAAAATTGTCTATAATTAAAAGTATGTAATCTATTTATAGTTCTTCATCTATTCTTCTTCATCTTCTTCTTCTTCGTCTTCGCATTCAAGGTCACCGGCTAGTTGATTGGGAACTAGCCGAACCCGAACGGTCGGAAGCGGAGGTTTCGTCATCGTTGTCGTTGTCGGCGTAAGTACGGTCTTGTGAGCGATTTTCAGCATCCAACCAATCTTTGAAGCACACGCACATTTCAAGTGTTTCGGGTTTTAGACTTGTTCTTCTACCGTCTAAAACCCTCCCGGATGCGCTGAAAGCTCGTTCGGAGGCAACGGAGGAGACTTGGATACCAAGAATGTCTCATGCCATTGCCGCCAAAGTTTGATGCTTCGAGCTTTGTTGTTTCCACCATACAAGAGGTCGAGGCTGTTTATCTCGTCGTCGTTCATGCCCTTGGTGAAGTCGTAACTCAGGTACATTTGCAACTCCGAGACATCGCTTTGCGTTCTCCTCTTTGATGAATCACCTAAAAACCATGAAATCAAGTTAGTAGCTTGTGAAAATAAATGCTTGGCCTTTTTACTTACGTTTTTGGATGGTTGGGAAGAGCCAGAGCGACGAACGGTGCCATATTTGGTTTCATAAACTCTATATAAAGCAAAAAATTTATCCTTCACATTACTCTTATAAGTTTTCTACACTATCTTCAATAAGCATGCATTGAAAAAAAATGTCAACTAACATAAATGTATTTTCATACTTTTGCCTAGGATCTAATATGGAAACAAAAATATAAATTAAAGGAATTTCAGTATAATATTTATGCCACTTTATTTCCATTGCTGCAATAGATTGATCATAATCACTTTGGTTGCGATGATCAGAGAAAAGCTGGGCGAGTAAACATGCATTTGAAAGAAAGTTATGAGCACAAGGATTATAAACAGAAGAAAAACAAAATGTCATGTTATATAATAATTGCAAAAAATTGCATATATCTTTCACATTTATTCAAATCATCCTCATATAAAGCACTTTGTGGAAATTTTTGGTTGTAATAATTGTTACAGGATTTTTATATTCAATTGCCTTGGTTAACATGTCATAGGTGGAATTCCACCTAGTTGGACAATCGGTTTTGATTTTTATTGCTCTTATCTTTTGTTGTCTTAGAAAACCTTTCCATTCTTGGTATCTCATGTTTGAGCTATTAATAGACATAATAGCTTCTCTAATTTTGTTATAGTATGGACCAATTGCTTTAATTCCATCTTGTACACATAAGTTAAGAACATGAAAAACACATCTAGTATGAAGTGCGTCACCATCTAATATTACATCGGTTAAATTTTGTTTCACTAAATTAGCAGTATATGTCATTGAGGTTGCATTGTCAAATGTCATAGACATGGTTTTTTCTCTAAGGTTGTATTCATTTATAGCTTCCATTAAATGGTGAGCATTGTTAATACCAATGGGGGGGTATTCTAGCATTTTGAAATGGATTATTCGTTTTTGTAACAACCATTGATCATCTACCCAATGGCAAGTCACACATAAATAGTCACACTATATGCTTGGGATAAGTTTTCTACACTATCCCAAGAATCGGCAGTCAAAGACACTCTACAATTAAGTTTACTCAATTCGTCTTGTAACCGCATTTTGTACTTTAGGAAGTTTTTCATGGCGGCGGAACGAACGATTTTCCTAGAGATTCTTTTATGTTGGGGTTGTAATGCTTTATTAATGTAAGTGTTAAATGGGTCAGTTTCTGAGAGAAGAAAAGGTTGTTCGGCGTGTACTATCATTTTCCCTAGTTCATCCCTATCCCTCTCATAGTTGTAGGTAAAGCCGTGTGGATGGAATTGAGAAAGTTTTGGCTGGGTTGGATCACTAGATGGTTGTGCACATGTTTTAAAGTGTCTACTTAAGTGTCCCGTCCCGGCCTTGGATGTGGCCGAGTATATTTTAGCACATGTTTTACATTTTGCTCTTGTTTGTTCTTTATTTAGCAAAAAATAACTCCATACATCACTTATACGGCTTTTAATATTTACCATGTCTTGTTCGGTTAACCATTGCTCTTGTGTGTTTCGGATTTGGGTGTTTGTAGATCCGGGGATTTGTTGTTGAGTAGTAGATGTTGGGTTTTGAAAGGAATGGTGTCCTTCCAACAAGTGTATTATTCTGATAGAGGGTTCAGAATTATTACAGAGCTAATTCTTCAGTAAGGTCAAGTGATCGGAATGCCTAGGTGGAGGCCGCTTCCGATCAGTAATATTAAGGTACAATTAATATTACAACTTAATCTTAACTAAACCCTTCGGGTCGAACTCAATCGAACAACCGATCCGAGACGACGAATCAATCCGAAGGATTCGATGAGTCGTCGGAGTTTTAACACAGACGTCGGATATCGAGCCTAGGGCGTCGAGACCGAACGTCACAAAATCACAAGCAACAAGTAAGAGCATAGTTGTAGCATCACATTGGCCTAGCCATGTGAGTGCTAGGCTAGGCTATTCCATCGCAAGCTTAGCATGCTAGGCGTGCTAGGTGCTTGCGCATATGCTAGCAAGCCATGCGCCCTAGCATCGCCCACCGCACCATCGCAACCCTTCGCACAACACAGCACCATCGCAAGTGCTAGGCACTAGCGTGTGTGCGTGCGTGTGTGCCTTCGCACAAGCACAACACCATCGCAAGTGCTAGGCACTAGCGTGTGTGCGTGCGTGTGTGCCTTCGCACAGCTCATCGCACCATCGCAGCACATAGCACAGCACTAGGCAGCGTAGCCATGTGCGTGTGCATCGCTAGCACAACACCAAGCATGGCATGCCTGTGCATGTGGCTGGCGAGGCAATGCCCAGCATGCGTGGCTCGCTAGCAGCACGCATGCTGGCTATGCGTGTGTATGTGCGAGAGGGTAGGCAGCTACCCTACGCACCAGGTAGCAGGGTTGTGCGTGTGCGTGTGCGTTGACTAGGCAGCAGCACCACGCTAGCAGCGCCCAACGCCCAGCAACCTAGCAGCACGCAGCACGCATATGCTGGGCATGCTAGGGCCAGTGCGTGCTGGCACCTTGAGCTGGCTGGTGTGCTAGCGTGCTAGCTGGCTGCCAGCGCAGCTGCCTTGTGAAGGGGCAGTTTGGGAGAAGTGGGGACCAAGGCCACTAGGCTTCCCTTGGGGAGCAAGGCAATGGTCCCCCCCAGGGGAAATGGTCCTCACCTAACCTATTCCCTCCTCTTGCCACTTGTTTCCTTGTGATTGCATTTGCTAAATAATTTATTTTGGAATTAAATAAAATAGTGCAATTGCACATGATCCCACATTGATCATGAAATGGGATTCAAGTCCCCAATCTCTATAAATACCCACTTGGTTGGGATTTTGAGAAACACACACTTGAGTGGAACTATATAGGCGTCTCCATTGTTGAGAATACCTAAAGTTCGTAAAACTCCAATCTTTTTAGGTCGGGCCCCGACTAACCTTCGGGGCTTGGGCCGATCAGGTCGGGTTCGAGGGTAAGAGCCGTCGGAGACCTTGCATTTGCGAGGTTCAAGTAAGAGCTCTTTTAGCGAGCGAAGCACGCGTCTAGGGTATAATTCTTTATCCCTCTTTCTCTTAATTATGTATTAATTATATTTTGCATGCTTTAATTGCTTTAGTTATCGGGGCGGGTCTTGGTGGGTTTCTTTCCGCGTAGAGTGGGTCTCTACGAAACCCTACAAGTTTTGTAGAGTCCGACTCTACGCGGAAGAGAAACCCGCCCAAGACCCGCACACTAATTAAAGCGACTAAGCATGCAATCACTAATTAAACAACAATTAATTGAGAAAGGAAAAGACATTCTTACCATTGGCGCAAGCTTCGCTCGAACCCGAGCTCTTACTTGAAAACTTGGACCCTGCAAATGCGTAGGTCTCCGACAGCTCGTACCCACGAATCCGACCCGAACGGTCCAATTCCCGAAGGTTAGTCGGGACCCGACCAATAAAAACTAGAGTTTTACAAACTTAAGGTTTTCTCACTTTTCTAAGGAGATGCCTTTTTAGTTCCACTCAAGTGTTCTTCCAAAACCCCAAAACCTTGGTATTTATAGGAAAATAAACCTTGAATTCCCACTCTCAATCAATGTGGGAGATTTGCAATTTTCCCATTTTATTTAAATTAAAACAAAAATAAAATTGCAATTCAATCAATAAGTTACAAGTGGCACAAGGAGGATAAGAGATTAGGTAAGGACCATTTCCAAGGGGGGGGGGGGGGCCATAGCCTTTCTCCCCAAGGCAAAGCTCACACCCTTGGTCCCCACAAGCAAACCGGCTCTCCCCATCCAAGTGGCTGGCTTGCAGCCTGCCTTGGCTGCCAAGGCTGCCAGCTGGCGCCTAGCACCAAGGCTGGGCAGCCTGGCAAGCCAACCAGCACACACGCACAACCAGCCGCAAGCATACGCAACCAGCCAGTGCATGCGTGCTGCTAGCGAGCCACGCATGATGGGTGCTACTGCTAAGCGAGGCATTGCGAGCTGCTTGGTGCGTCAATGCTAGGAGCTGCTATGCAAAGAACACGCACACACACACACAGCCTAGCACACTGATGGCTGGTGCGTGGTGCTGTGCGATGCTATGCGAAGCACACGCACACACACGCACAGCCCAGCACGCTGCTGGCTGGTGCGTGGTGCTGTGCGATGCTATGCTAGCAATGCGCTAGCGCCTAGCATGCTAGCAAGGCCTAGCCTTGCGATGCTTGCTTGCCTAGCTGTGCGCTAGAGCCTAGCATGCTAGCAAGGCCTAGCCTTGCGATGGCTGGGCGCATGGCATGCTAGCACACACGCAAGGCTGCGATGCTTGGGGTGGCTAGCTAGCATGCATGGGCCTAGCACGCCTAGCATGCTAGGCTTGAGGCTAGCATTGTGATGCACATGCTAGCTTGAGATAGCCTAGCCCTCGCATGGCTAGGCCAATGCGAGGTTACGACCTAACTCGAACTTGTAACTTGATTGATTTCATGTCTCGTCGAATTCTAAATTCGACTCGACTTGTGACGCTCGGTCTCGACACTCTAAGCTCGATATCCGACGTCTTTGTTCGTAAAACCCTGACGATTCATCAAATCCTTCGGATTTATTCGTCGTCTCGGATCGGTTGTTCAATTAGGTTCGACCAGAAGGGTTTAGTAAAGATTAAGCTGTAACATTAATTGTACATTAATATTACTGATCGGAAGAGCCTCCACCTAGGCATTCCGATCACTTGACCTTACTGAAGAATTATCTTTCTAATAATTCTGAACCCTCTATCGAAATAATACACTTGTTGGAACGACACCATTCCTTTCAATCTCCCTCTTGTCCTTCTGGACAAGTGTGCAATTTGTGTATAGCCCCTTTCCTATGTCGCTTAATGTCTCTTCATGAACTATAAGGTAAGATTCTTCGTTATCCTTATTACGTCCAGAAGTGTTTCTCGATTCCTGAGTTCGACTGTTAAATAAACAAATGATTTCTAAAATCCATCTGAGCACGGCCATGCATTTTCACAATCTCGCTCTTCGAGAGGCCTTGTAAACAACAAAGACACGTTCCCTATTGAAAATAGGGGGACATTCCTAGTCTTGTACTGTAAGCTTCTCTTATTAAGAGGACCTAGTTACCTGAGTGTTGTCGTTATAATCCCCATTTACGACAGACTTTTGATAGCATCATAACGACTAGTACTCAAACAAGAGAACTTGCAATACTCATGGTTGATGAAAAAGGTTCCGATAGCTATAATGAGAAATATACTTATGACGATTTGATATCTCTTAAAGTATTCTCATAGGTCTATCCGGTATAGTTCCAAACTAGTACCTGTGCAAATGATTCATGACTATCATGTCCTTGTAGCACAAGAAACGGTGCTATAAATCATGTTACACACTAATCTCAAGTGGTCATTAATCGTCCATCGTTTAAATGACCTGAGTTAGGGATAGTTTTCGATTAAATTATTCAATGTTCACTTAACTGGTGTTTCTTTATCCATGACATGGTCTTGATACCCTGTTTGAATATTCTCAAAAATCAAATGGACTCATTATTTAATTCTAAACCACAATTATATAGATATGGAGTAATCATAAATTTGCAGAAAATTTAATTGTTCCAAAATTGAATGGTTCAACATAGTGTTTTACATTAAGACATCGAGTTTAATTAAAACATCTATAAAGGGAAATTAAAGCCATTCTCCAATATGCTTGATTCCCATTGCCTCAACGTGCTTGTTGTGCTTCACTTGAGACAAAGGTTTAGTCAGAGGATCGGCTACATTTTCGTTCGTTCCAATCTCACAAATTCTGATTTCACCCTCGGATTTCCATTCCCTTATCATGTGAAATCGCCGCTTGACATGTTTGAACTTCTGGTGTTCCCTTGGCTCCCTGACCTGAGCAATAGCTCCATTGTTATCACAATAGAGGTCTATTGGACCCTTAATTGAGGGTACAACACCAAGTTCACCAATGAACTTACGAATCCAAACTGCCTCCTTAGCTGCTTCCGAAGCAGCCAAGTATTCGGCCTTAGTTGTAGAATCTGCAGTCGTGCTCTGCTTAGCACTCTTCCAACTAAAAGCTGCTCCATTAAGGCAGAATATGTACCCCGACTACGACTTGGAGTCGTCTCTGTCAGTCTGGAAGCTCGCGTCAGTATAACCTTCAACAACCAACTCATTACAACCACCATAGACCAGGAATTTATCCTTGTTCCTTTGACTTTAGGATATTCTTGGCCGCAGTCCAATGCGCCTCTCTTAGGTCTGATTGGTATCGGCTCGTAGCACTCAAGGCATACGATACATCCGGCCTAGTACATATCATGGCATACATGATCGATCCAATAAGCGAAGCATATGGACTCTGACTCATTCTCTCTCGCTCATCAGGTGTCTGTGGACACTGTTTCTTGCTGAGAGTTATGCCATAAGACATGGGTAGGTGCCCTCTCTTGGCCCCTTCCATGTTGAATCGTGCCAGCACCTTATCTATATAAGTACTTTGGCTCAATCCAATCATCCTCTTAGATCTATCCCTATAGATCTTGATGCCTAATATGTACTGTGCCTCTCCCAAGTCCTTCATTGAAAAGCACTTTCCCAGCCAGCCCTTTACAGACTCTAACAGTTTAGTGCTGTTTCTAATGAGTAATATGTCATCGACATATAAGACTAGGAATGCGATGTCACTCCCACTGACCTTCTTGTAGACACAAGACTCATCTGGATTCTTGATAAAACTAAACTTACTAAAAGCTTCATCGAATCGCAGATTCCAACTTCTGCTTGCCTGCTTTAGTCCATAAATGGACTTCTTAAGCTTGCATACATTCCCGGCATCGCTTGGATCAACAAAACCTTCCGGCTGTGTCATATACATAGTTTCTTCCAAAATCCCATTAAAGAAGGCAGTTTTGACATCCATCTGCCATATTTCATAATCGTAATATGCAGCAATCGCTAGGATGATCCGGACGGACTTAAGCATTGCAACTGGTGAAAAGGTTTCATCATAATCAACTCCATGAATTTGTCAGTAACCTTTTGCCACCAGTCTAGCTTTGTATATAGATACATTTCCGTCTTTGTCTGTTTTCAATTTGAAAATCCATTTGCAACCGATAGGTGTGTAACCTTCGGACAAATTAACCAAGTCCCAGACATGATTTTCAGACATGGAGTCCATCTCGGATTTCATGGCCTCTTGCCATTTAGCAGAGTCGGGGCTCGTCATAGTTTGTTTGTATGTCGCTGGCTCATCTCCATCCATAACTAGGATGTCTTGATCTTCGGTTAAGACAATACAAAGGTATCTGTCTGATTGAGATCTTGGCCGTTGCGACCTACGCAGGGTAATAGGTTGAGCATTTGCATTGTCGGTTTGACTCTGACCAATGTCAACAACTGCTTCTAAAGAAATTTGATCGTCAGTTTTGTCATGTTGACTTTGTTGCTCTACCTCTCGAACTTTGTCGAGTTCGATTTTCCTCCCACTTGTCATTTTGAAAGGTGTTCCTTCTCCAAAAAGACACCATCACGAGCAACAAACACTTTTTTCTTGGATTTATTGTAGAAGTAATACCCCTTGGTTTCTTTTGGGTAGCCCACAAAGAAACATTTGTCTGATTTTGGGTGAAGTTTGTCAGAAATTAATCTCTTGACATATGCTTCGCAACCCCAAATCTTAAGAAAAGACAACCTCGGAGGTTTCTTCGTCCATAATTCATATAGAGTCTTTTCGACAGCTTTTGACGGAGCACGGTTCGGTGTTAGTGCCGCAGTTAGAAGTCCGTGTCCCCAGAAAGAGATAGGAAGTTCACTAAGACCCATCATTGATCGAACCATGTCTAACAAGGTTCGATTCCCCCGTTCGGATACTCCGTTCCATTGTGGAGTTCCGGGAGGTGTCAACTCTGACAAAATACCATTTTCTTTCAAGTGATCGTCGAATTCATGGCTCAAATACTAGCCACCTTGATCCGATCGAAGTGCTTTTATTTTCTTGCCCAGTTGATTTTCAACTTCACTCTGAAATTCTTTAAATTTCTCAAGGGATTCAGATTTGTTCGACATAAGGTAGACATAACCATATCTACTATAGTCGTCGGTGAAGGTAATCGATAACCTTGCCTTGCGAGTGTACTCATTGGTCCACATACATCCGTATGTATTAGACCCAATAAGTCACTTTCGCTTTCTCTCAACTTGGAGAATGGTTGTTTTATCATCTTGCCTAATAGACATCCTTCGCAATTTTCAAACGACTCCAAGTCGAATGAGTCAAGAACACCTTCTTGAAGAAGTTTCTTGATGCGTTTGACGTTAATGTGGCCAAGACGACAATGCCACAAGTAGGTTTGATTCGACTCGATGGTCTTAGCCCTTTTGGCGGTATCATTAATGTTATAAACTTGTTTGTCCAGAGAAAGCACATAAAGACCATTTTCTGAATATGCCTTACCATATAAAACATTATCGAAATAAAATGAACAACTATTTTTCTTAATTCAAAATTCAAAACCTTTGGCGTCCAACGCCGAAATTGAAATAATGTTTTTGGTAACTCTAGGAACATGATAGCAATTGTCAAGTTCTAAAACAAGCCCAGATAGCAAAGACAAACTGAGAGTTCCAACGGATACGGCAGACATCCTTGCTCCATTGCCGACCCGAAGCTCGACCTCTCCCTTCTCTAGCCTCCTATTTATCCTTAGTCCCTGAGCATTGGAACAAAGGTGTGAGCCACATCCGGTATCTAATACCCATGATGTTTTGCTAGAAAATTTTAAGTCTATCACAAAAATACCTGATGAAGAAGCAACGGTGCCGTTCTTTTTATCTTCCTTGAATTTGAGGCAATCGCGCTTCCAATGTCCCTTCTTCTTGCAATAGAAACATTCGGAATCGGATTTAGAAGAGGCTACCTTATTGTCCTTGCCACTCTTAGCAACACTTGACTTAAGCGGAAAGTTCTTCTTCTTTTTCCCTTTAAAGCTTCTCTTCTTGCCCGGGCGCTTAAATGGCTTGCCCTTTCTCACCATGAGCATGTCATGCTTTACCTCATCTTTGAGGGTTTGCTCAGCCTGCTTCAACATACCATGAAGCTCGGTAAGAGTTTTCTCTATGCTGTGCATATTATAGTTCATCTTGAACTGATCATAGCCTTTGTGCAACGAGTGGAGAATGATGTCAATTGCCATATTGGTCGAATACCAAGCATCGAGCCTTTCCATGTTCTCAAACAATCCAATCATTTTAAGTACATGCGGGCTGACTAGCTCTCCTTTCTTGAGCTTGCTCTCAAGGATCTGCCTATGGGTTTTGAACCTTTCAGTTCGGACCTGCTCTTGAAACATATTCTGAAGTTCTGAAATGATCTCAAAAGCCGTCTCCTTTTCAAAGAAAGTCTTTTGAAGGTCCAGAGACATAGTGGCCAACATGATGCACTTGACATCCCGATTGGCACTTTGCCATCGGTTAAGGGCAGCCTAGGTGACCTCCTCATTGGGAGTGTCGGCCATTTCCTCATCAAGGATGTATTCCTTTTGTTCTTGCATGAGAACAATACGCAAATTCCTTTGCCAATCAAGAAAATTTGGCCCACTCAACTTCTCCTTGTCGAGAATTGAGCGTAATGAAAACTGGTTATTTGAGTTACTTGTAGACATGTTTCTACAATTTAAAGAATTTGAAATGAAAAACCATTCATAAACCAATAAGTTTGAATTTTAAAGCGTTCATGCAAATTTCCAATCTTATTGAGCATTTTATCCACGCATTAACATTAGTCCCTTTTAGGCGAGAATAAAATGATTCCAAGATCCCAAAAATCAAAAAGTGATTAAGCATACTTTGGCTTGTCTTAACACTTAATATTTTAGGGTAAGCAACCCAATTGCTAATAGCTCCAAGCTACTCTTGGTTCGATAAAACGTCGCATCTAATGCTTCCTTGACATTTTATCTTCATTTCCACGACATCTAAGGACTCCTTACCGATATCGTTGAGCTTAACCAAGACAACTCGTATACCTAGTATACCTTACGTTCCTAGGGAAGTAGTGATGCCTCGCTTTGGCGTAGCCCATCACATACGCGCATTAGTTCGGTAAGATGCATTTGGCGACATGCATCTAACATATTTTAGCTCAATATTTTAGGGACCTAGGGTTTCTATGTTGGTTGATTTAAGTGAACTCAATTAATCATCACAACATTTGAAAGCCCAAACATGCATCTAACATATCATTCGCATATACAAGAACAATTATATATAGAAAACATGAAATAAGATGCATTTGGCGACTAGCATGACCCCTTCAAATCTTCAAGAGTCTTCATCTTGGCTCGTAAGACATCTTCGCCAAAATAATATTACTAGCTACTATGAATAAGATTAATCTAAATATTAAGGTACAAAAATACGCAACGGTACGCAGACAGTATTTAGATTTACAAAAGTATATAACGGATCGCAGTCCGTATTTACTTTCCTAATCGGGCCCCACTAGTTGCCATTTTCACGAAACCTGTGAAACAATATATCTTCCAATTATCCATTCACTATATGTGGATGGCCCATGCATTTTACAACGAAAAACAAGTAACAATGCATAACGCGCGCGAACTAGTAACTAACTTAGGTGGTTAATCCAATTAACGCGCCTAATTAAAACCAGTCAAAGTTGTTTAACATTTTATGTGATTAAGACGCAATTATTTCATGCAATTACGAAGCACCCACTAAGTTCCGCATCTAACTTAATTAATCCAATTAATTAAGCCGGTTAACCCAAATTTTGTCAAAATCAAAATTTTGCAAAGGCCGGAAAATACGAGGCCTAGCCTCGTTAAAATAATTAAATAAAATTAAAACGGCAAAATTTTGCAAAAACCGATAGCCCAATTCAAGCAAGAAATCGACCCACCCAAAAAACGTGGGATGCGCACCATGGCTGTCTAGCAGCACTTGGGAAATGCGGCTGCCTGTGCTAGGTGCTGGCATGCATGCCCAACAAAGCATGCCACGCTTGCTAGCACCAGCAGCTTGCTGAGCATGCTACGCATGCTGGCTGCTTGCTAGCGCTAGCAAGCGAGGGGCTGGCGCTAGCAAGCGAGGGGCTGGCTTGCTGCCTCGCTGCCCAGCAGCACGCACAAGCATGGCCAGAAGCCATCCGCCACGCAGCACACACACGAGCCCAGCCACACAGCAGCAACAATAATCTGAGGTGGAGCACCCTTGTGCGCACCTAAGGCTAGCCTTGGTGGCGCTTAGGTGTTTTGCCCGATTTGCGTGCTTTTTCTCGGGATTTTAATCTCGTTATACGTGAGACATAAAATTAATTCTAAATTTATTTTAGAATCAATTTAGGCCAAAAATGAAATTAAAACAACTCCAACTTAATTAAATTCAATTTTTTTTAATGGTGCACAAGCCTAAATTATTCAAGAACCATTCTTAAAACAATTTAGGTCTTTCTTTATGCTACAAAATTGATGAGCTACACTCATAATTAATTTAATCAAATGTAAATTATTAATGGGATTTGATAAAATTAAAGGGGTTGGAAAAATAAACCCTTTCATCCAATGAAAATTTTTCAAACAATAACTTGTGTGAAATTGAAAAATTACATCTTCTAATATGAAGATTAATCAAAAACCAATCACAAGTTTTGAACTTTAAGGACTTCAATCAACACAAAAAAATTATTAAATCCAAAAATTAGTTCAACATGGAATTTAGCAATAAAAGTTCCAACCAAATAAACAATTAAAGATTGGATCTTTGAAATTTTAGGGGCTTCAAAATTGCAAATTCACCATAAACATTCACACTTAAAGCAATTTATTTGCAACAATGTGAAAAATTCAAGTTTATGTGAAAAATGAACACACCAAATTAAGCACCAATTATGGCTTCATAAACATGCTTAATGAGGTTTATAATTGCAGTAGATTAGGGATGCAACCATACATTTAATCTACCTTCAACATGCAATAATTAATCAAGGTTAAAAGATTTAAAATTAACCCTCGAAAAACATATTTTTGGGTGGATTTTAGCTTCTAGACAACCCTAAAAGGATCAGAAATGATTTAGACATCGATTCCACCCAAAAATCACTATTTTTGTGTCGAAATCTGGGTTCGTCAGCCAAAATTAGAAAAAATAAGAGATTAAAACTAATTAAAACGAGCTTCTAATCCAATTAGAAAGCACAACCAGAAATTTAAATCCATTTTAAATCACCTTAATTAATTATTAGTCACAATAATTAAAGTGAGCGCGGCTCCGATACCGCTGTTGGGTTTTGTAGAGTCCGACTCTACGCGGAAGAGAAACCCGCCCAAGACCCGCACACTAATTAAAGCGACTAAGTATGCAATCACTAATTAAAAAACAATTAAGAGAGAGAAGGAAAAGACATTCTTACCCTTGGCGCGTGCTTCACTTGAACCCGAGCTCTTACTTCAAAACTTGAACCCCGCAAATGCGTAGGTCTCCGACGGCTCGTACCCACGAACCCGACCCGAACGGTCCAAGTACCGAAGGTTAGTCAGGACCCGACCAATAAAAACTAGAGTTTTACAAACTTAAGGTTATCGCACTTTTCTAAGGAGATGCCTTTTTAGTTCCACTCAAGTGTTCTTCCCAAATCCCAAAACCTTGGTATTTATAGGGAAATGAACCTTGAATTCCCACTCTCAATCAATGTGGGAGATTTGCAATTTTCCCATTTTATTTTAATTAAAACAAAAATAAAATTGCAATTCAATTAATAATTTACAAGTGGCACAAGGAGGATGAGAGATTAGGTGAGGACCATTTCAAGGAGGGGGACCATAGCCTTGCTCCCCAAGGCAAAGCTCACACCCTTGGTCCCCACAAGCAAACTGGCTTTCCCCATCCAAGTGGCTGGTTGGCAGCCTGCCTTGGCTGCCAAGGCTGCCAGCTGGCGCCTAGCACCAAGGCTAAGCAGCCTGGCCAACCAATCAGCACACACGCACAACCAGCCGCAAGCATACGTAGCCAGCCAGTGCATCCAGGGCGCTGCTGCTAGGCAAGACATTGCGAGCTGCTTGGTACGCCAATGCTTGGCGCTGCTATGAGAAGCACATGCACAGCGAAGCACGTTGCTGGCTAGTGTGTGGTGATGTGCGATGCTATGCGAGGCACACGCACACACACGCACAGCCCAGCACGCTGCTGGCTGGTGCGTGGTGCTGTGCGATGCTATGTTAGCAATGCGACAACGCCTAGCATGCTATCAAGGCCTAGCCTTGCGATGGCTGGGCGCATGGCATGCTAGCACACACGCAAGGCTGTGATGCTTGCGGTGGCTAGCTAGCATGCATGGGCCTAGCACGCCTAGCGTGCTAGGCTTGTGCCTAGCATTGCGATGCACATGCTAGCTCGAGATAGCCTAGCCCTCGCATGGCTAGGCCAATGTGAGGCTACGGCTTAACTCGAACTTGTAACTTGATTGATTTCATGTCTCGTCGAATTCCAAATTCTACTCGACTTGCGACGCTCAAAGCTCGAAGCTCGATATCCTACGTCTTTGTTCGTAAAACTCTGACTACTCATCAAATCCTTCGGATTGATTCTTCGTCTCGGATCGGTTGTTCAATTGGGTTCGACCTAAAGGGTTCAGTCAAGATTAAGCTGTAATATTAATTGTACATTAATATTACTGATCGAAAGCGGCCTCCACCTAGGCATTTTGATTACTTGACCTTACTGAAGAATTAGCTTTCTAATAATTATGAACCCTCTATCGGAATAATACACTTGTTGGAAGGACACCATTCCTTTCAGTAGACTCGGAGGCAAATGAGCTATCTTCTTCGTTACCTTGGCTAGTATAAAAATTGTGTGGGTCAAAGAAATTAGGTGGGAATTGACAGAATTGTGGAAATTGGTTTTGTGGAAATTGGGTTTATGGAAATCCGGGCATATTCATGTTATAGGGTTGAAAACCGGAAGTACCACCATGCCTAAATTGCTCAAACCAAGGGTGGCGATTCCGGGGTCATTGGTCGGACTCGGAATTGGGGGGGGTCATTGGATTAGGTGATTCCTTAGAACTATTACCACGGACAAATTGGGCTTTCCTAGAGGATGATGGGTTGTTCATGTTTGGTGATGCCATAATTAACAAATTAACAATTTTAATAATAACAATAACAATAATTAATAACAACAATTATAACAATAATTATAACATTTATAATAATTAATAACAATAATTATAACAATAATAATAAGTAATAAAAATAATAATAACAACAATAATAAAGATTAGTTAGATCTTACAACCGTGCTTCAACGCTTTCTGATTATGGGATTTTTTCTGCCACGTGGTCCAATGAAATCCTACCACGTGTCATCCATGTGGACCAACCAGAGTCCGCCACGTGTCACCTCATGAGAGGTCCAAGGTGGACCAATCAGGCCACGACACATGGCAGACAGATCTCCAACTAGGAAAGTGGCCTTTAACGGCCCAAATACCTAGGCAAGCCCAGTTAGACCTAGGTTTCTGATACCTAGTACTAGGCCCGCATTACGAGACCCTATAAAAGGAATATGTTCCCCTAAGGAACATCATTGAGAAATTATTAAACACACGTGTACATTAATTGCTGAGCATTAACTCTAGCTTTAATTGCACTTCTTGAGAGCTAAGGCTCGGATTTCGAGGTTATCTCCGATAACCGGATGATCACTTCTCTCCTAAGAGGAGCCTGATCCCTTTTACTTTCCGCTCTTTTTACATCCGAACACGTTCTAACTTGATCGTCGGAGGCGGAACTCCCATCCACAAGAGTCTCCGTTGTTTTGCAGGTACAGGCGTTCAGAGGCCAGTGTTGGTGTTGTAACTCTCCCGCAGGACATACAAAAAACCCCAAAACATTTTGCGTCGTATGTGGGGAGAGTACTTCTAAGATGACTTCGCAAGAATCTGTACCGCCTCTTAACGAGAAACGGCCTATGGCCGACGTCCAGGTCTATACAGACCAGGATACAGATGACGATTATGAAGTTAATACACACACGGCCCCTGACGGGTCCCTAAGAACTAGGCGCATCCGTCCCATCGACCAAAAACGAGCTCATGACCAGAAACTGCTCAACCCCAGGCGGCCGAAGGCTCCGTCCCCATCACCAGATACGAGCTCATGACCCTCATGACAAGTTTCAAAGGGGAAATTAAGGTCTTGATCGATAAACAGACGGCTGTCTCCACCAAGGAACAGTCGGCCAAAAAGCCCTCCCATTCTGGGAGGAATAAGCTTGTGAAAGACCTAGAGGCCACTCCTTACCCTAAATCAAGGGAGGGACAGAGGCCCTTGATAAATTTGGCCAAACTTTGGTTCCCTAAGCCAGGGAAGAGAAAGGCCATCCGACATGTACAGCCGGATGGTTCAAAGAAAACTTATTCTGATGCCCGGATGTTAATCCAGCAAAAGAAGAACATGCAACTGTCTGAGTCGGCTTCAACGTCAAACTTGCAAGACAACTTTCAGAATACCTCAATGAGGTATTCACAATCAAACCAAGAGAACCAGAAAGGCGGCATATCCGCCCACTCTAGTCCTCAGATGCTCCATGCGGCCCCGTATGCGCCTCAACAGACGTACATGCCGTATGGACAACTTTACATGCAGCCGACCCTCTTCGGGGGGCAGGCGGCACACAATGTCCAACCCTTGGACTAGTAGCTTCGATTGCTAAGACTTGGAAAACAACCCTCTGCGTTCTCCAAGGAAATAACTGATGCCGCACAGCCGGCTAAGGTGAAAAATGTGTTGGTAGGTGCCTACGACGGTACCACCAATCCAGAAGATCACCTTATGGCATACACCAACCTAATGTATCTACAAGGGTTGGATGATGCCGCATGGTGTCGATGCTTCCCGGCCACATTGAAGGGCGTCGCCCGACAATGGTTCGACAACCTGCCAGCTGGATGCATCAACAATTTAAGGATTGTTTGATGAGGTTGCCTATACAGAATTTTTAAAGGTCTGAAAGACGGGTCGGCCTTCAAGTTCGACCTTGTCATGAAGAGGGTTTCTACCCTCCAAGAAGCACTAATGGAGGCGGACGCCTATATATAGGCGACCGAGCTCTGCAACATCAGTAAATAGTCGGACTCAAGGAAGTCCGAAGAAAAAGAGAGTCGGTTATCACAGCCGGCTAAGAATGAAAAGAATAGAAAAGAAGTTTGGGTGGCTGATACCTCTAAACAGCCGTCCCATAATAAAAAGAAAGAAACAAAAACGTACTCCCCGAAGTACGAGTTCAATAAAGACTATTACTCCATCCTCATGAGATAAAAGACCGGGTATCTATTGAGAAGTCGGCTGCTATGAAAGGTTCCGCCAAAAATCGGAACAAAAATAAATATTGTCATTTCCATGAGGATATTGGCCATGACACCAACGACTGCTTTAGCTTAAAGCGAATGTTGGACCGCCTGGCTAACAAAGTGGTACTTAAGTCATACATTTTGAGGTCCAAGGTTACCCTACAAACTAACCCTGGGCAGTCGTCCAAGAATAAGCCTCCCTCTGCTAATATTTCTGATAGTGACGAAGAACAGATCTATACAATAGCAGGTGGAGGCGGCCCTACCATTCGGGGAACCAAAGATTACATTAGGCGGCTAGATGTTAGCTCAGTTGATGTGGGGCAGGCGTCTAAGGACACTTTCCCTGAATTTTCATCTCTGAGGGAGACAGGGGCAATGTCAAGAGGCCGCATGATGACCCAATTGTCATCGAATGCAAAGTGGCCAACCGAAAGGTTGGCCAAATCCTCATAGACACTGGCAGTTCCTCTGATCTCATCAGCCACAAGTGCTTGACCAAGCTCAAGTACAAGCCTGAGAGCATGCACAAGGTCTCTCATCCCTTAGTGGGATTTGGGGGCTGAGTAGTGCATCCGGTAGGTCGAATAGATTAACCCATTCGACTAGGAGAAAAGGGAGAGGGACGCCAATTGGTGGTCCGGTTCTTAGTTGTTGAAGAGCTGACCGCTTATAACCTGATTTTGGGTTGTCCCACCCTAAATGAATCCAAAGCTGTTATCATCCCTTCTCTTATGCTTCTCAATTTTGAAAGGGATGATGGAACAGTCGGCTCCCTTAGGGGAGACCAAAAGACGGCTAGGGAGTGCTATCTCTCTGACGTCAAACCCACTGTGGTCGCATCCGGCCCCAGTGGAGAAACTATAGACCTTGACAAAATTAAGGAAGCAGCGCCTACTCTCATAGCAGGCAGCAAAAAGAGAAAGGTCGACCAATTGGTGGCCGCGAAAAAGAAAAGCAATAACAATCACTGACCGGAGAACGGCCAGATGAGCTCCGTCCCCAGCCGGCTGGTGAGCACATTGATATTGTTCTGGATGACACTCGTCCAGAACGTACTATTAAGGTGGGGACGGCTGCTTTTGCTACATTGGGTACAGACTTGCACAACCTACTGAAAGAATTCAAAGACATCTTTGCCTTTAAAGTGGACGAGATGCCAGGCATCAGCCCGGATCTAGCCGTTTACAAACTTGCTATGGATCCTAAAAAGAAGCCGGTAAGGCAAAAGAAGAGGAACCATGGTGAAGAAAGAAGCCAGGCGGCAGCTGCCAAAGTAAAAAAGTTGTTAGATGCTAAGTTCATTCGGTAATGCTACTTCCCTGATTGGGTTGCCAATATTGTCGAAGGTTCAATGGGCACTCAAGAGGGGGGGGGTGAATTGAGTGTTAAGTAATCGTTAGCGATTTTTGCTTCTTTTCGGATTATGTGTAAGGAACCAGTTGTGCTGGTTCCCTTATGGAGCGGAATAAAACAAAGCAATAAAGAACACCACAGATTTAACGAGGTTCAGCCAACTCTGGCCTACGTCCTCCTATCCTAAGTCCTTTGTTAATTTACTCCGAAAAATAAAGACAAAGAACACTCTACTGTTTCCCTACTCCGGGAACCAGTAAACCCCACACTCTACTCCGAATGTGCTCTAAACTTACCCTCGTAAGTTCCTAGTGTGTTTGAACTCACAAACACTCACCAAGTCTTCAACCCCTCTGTCAAAGACTTAATACAAGATCAAGAACTCTCTAATGATCTAACTCTCAAAAGTCAAATAGAGAAAAACGTTAAAACACTATTATGCTCTTGTGTATCACTTAATAATTGAATTAGTGCTTTTAGCTCTCAAAAATAAAACTCTATTAAAATGCGTGAGAGCCGTGTCTGATTATTCAGAATAAGATGTATTTTATAGGTTAGTTAGCTAAACCCTAGTTACCTTAAATCATGCATATAAGATATATACGATTTATGGTAAGTATTTATCTTAATTGATTTGATCACAAGATAAAATCAATTTAAGATAAAATACTTCCTAGTTTTTAGCTAACCAAAAAAATCATCTTATTCTTAGCTGCTTGGATATATTTTAAATCAATATTTTTCGGAAAATATCTTTTTTATAAAATCTTTGTAAAAACGGCAGCTTGAATAATCTTTTCAGTTAACCTGGTTCCCTGGCCTAGTTCCCTGAACTGAATATGTTATGAAATTTTTTCCAAACCTTGTACCAAATTTCATAACGATATTTAATATACTAAAAGCACTTTATATACTCAATTATATAAGTTATACTACGGAGCATTTACATGAAGTTCCTAAATAACTCTTTGAGTGTAGTCTTCCTTCATGCATTCGTTAAGTCTTGAAAGCTTCCATGAATGAACTCAATTATTGACCAAAGGACCTTCCTTTAAGTTGATCGAAAATCCTTTCAAGCTTCCAGTCTTAGAAATCAACTTAGATACTGCACATTCAACAAAGTTAATGTACAATACTAAATAAGTAACTGCCTTTCATAAAAGCAGTTTGAGAAAACAGTTTATACTGGTTTCCTACCAGTGCATAGCTCATTCATCATCTAACTGTTGCCTGTATAAAGATAAGTTAGTTCAACAAATATCTCATATAAGTAATAACTTATCTAGGGAAACAGTGTTCTATTTTAGCTGGTTCCCCCAACTGTATTGAACACTTTCAAAGACCTGTTTCCCTTAGCTGTTTGTCATCATTCAAAACTATCAATCAAAACCTAAGGGACTCAACAAATTCCCCCTTTTTGATGATGACAAACATTTGAAGTTTCTGCACCTGTGAACATACTCAAAAGAAAGTAGTCAAAAACTTCAAGGACTCAAGACTCAATGGAACAAGTCAGTTAAGCCAACTGGTTCCCTAAACAGAAACAGAAAATAAAATAAAGTCAAAGTAAAAGTAAAAAGACTCAAAAGCGACTCAATCTAAACTAGTAAAGACTATAGGCTTCAACTTCAACTATTTTCCCCCTTTTGGCATCATTAAAAAGATATGCAAAAGTAGCCTCTTATGCATAAAGTAACGTGCTAAACCATCCAATGGCATCAACCATTATACAAATAAAGTGCTGCAAAAGAAGGTCAGATTAGTCAAAGTAAAGCCATGCCAACAATAAAGATCATAGTTTAATACAAACCATCAAAAGTAAACGATAGAGCCCAAATCCATATCAAAACAAATTCATGGATTGGGAGGAATAAAAACAGTCCAACAGAATCAGTTATTCAGAATATAATATAATAAAGGTAGGCTAAATGAAAAAGAAAACAGATTCAATCATCATCATCATTTTCATCATCTTCTTCCTCTTCTTCAATGTCAGCCTCCTCAACTGCTTCATCCTGGTTCTCCTCCTCTTCATTGTCATCTTCCTGCTGGTCTGTTTGCTGGTCCTCCTCAACTTGTTCCTTCTCAATTCCAGAACTACCAGCAACCTGTTTCTCTAACTTGCTCATCCTCATAATAAACGAAGTAGATAAACCTTCCACTAAGGTCACTAACTTGCTAAGCTGATCCCCTACAGCACTCATCTTCTCTTCCTGACTCTCCAGCCTCTTAAGAATAACCTTTTGACCTGCTGGTTCCTCTGCCTTCTGTTTCTTCTTGGCAGGCTTAGGAGTCTCTACTGGTTCCTCCTCCCTAAACTTCAACACCCCAGCACTTATGATCAACCCCTTTTGTTTCAGAATACCTTTGGTAAACACTATTACAGGAGCAGTTGATCCACTAAGAGAAACATTATTCTCTTTAAGAAGCTTAGTTATGTAAGAACCATAAGGAAGAGAATGGTGGGAGGAATTATAGCAATTCATCATATGGTTTATCATTAGGGAAGGGAGATTTATCTTAATCTTATTCATCAGCAAATATATAAGCACCATTTCCATGATGCGCACAAAACCCCTACCTTGTGCTCGAGGAATAATCATCTTGTTACACAAAGAATGAAGAACCAGCATCACTGGTTCCTTCAAGCTACCACTTTTAAAAGTTCCAGCTTTCTTTGGAACTTTCCCTCTAAACACAAAGTCATGCACTTCATCTGGACTGACCCCAATAAGTGTGGGCCATCCATCTCCAGAATACTCATCAAAACCATCTCTGGGTATATTCAACAACCCAACCAAACTTGCAACAGACACATTTACTTCAACATCATTCACAGCTGAACCTAACGACCTATCCAACATTTGTTTCAAATTTACATAAAACTTTCTAACACCATCAATATTAGCATCACAGACATCAAACAAAGCCATCCAACCTTGATATTCTAACAACTCTTTCACATCACTTAAGGCACTTTCATCAAAATAACCAACTTCTGTTTTACAACCAGATAGCACAACCCTAGAACCTAAATCAGTCATACCAACAGATGGAGATTCTACTGACATACCTCTTGTAGACTTCCGTGCTGTTCTCTTTCGTTTGGTACCAGCAGAATCCATCGATTGTTCCTCCACTACTACTTCGCCAATGTTTTTCAGGGAAGACCTAGTCACTCTGCTGTGAACCAAGGGTTTTGAAGTCCCCTTTTTCTGCCCAATAATCTGTAGATCCGCTTCTTCACTTCTAACTTCCTCCTCTTCCCTTTCTCCAACAGTATTGAAGAATTCTTCAGCGCTTTTAGGCTGGTCCCCCTGAGATGAGGCAGGTTCTTTGATGATGGAATCATCAGCCTCAGGGGTTTTGGGTAAAGGTGCATTTTTGGGAGGTGAAGGTGAGGGAGATTTAGAAGATGGAGACGGAGTTGGTGATGGGTTCTTTGTGGTAGTAGGAAGTGAATTGCTCGATAAAGTCGGAGCAGGGTTAGTTTCAGTGATGGTGGTCTCCTTCAATTGAGTGGACTCACTTGCTTGAGTCTTCTCCTTTCCTTTCTTAGCTGAAGCCTTGGCTGATTTCCTTACCATTGTAGCAAACAAGCTTCAAAATTTAGTAGGAAATTGAGAGAGATGAAAACGGAGTGAACAGTGATTAGGGTACCACTGTTGAACGAGAGAGAGGATGAATTCAATGATGATGTGATTTGAAACTGTATCAATGTGTTAGTGTGTATTTATATTAATTGCACAACATATGAATTCCAAAAACTAGCCGGTTGAGAATCAAAATAAACGGAAAAGATAATTTCAAAAATTGTAAATTTAAAATATGGTAATTATCTTTTTACCAAAAAAAAAATCAACCAACTATAAATTAGGCAATTAAATATATTTGCCTCTTTGTAGGATAAGAATAACTGAAATAAGATAATTCTTTGCAAAAAGAAATTATCTTATAGTAATCTTCCAAAAATAAAATATTTTCGGATGACATATCAGAGCTGAACTGCTGTTTCCTCTTGCTGGTACCTGTACTGAACCAGTCATTCTATTATCAGCATGTTTCAAAATAACTTCTCCTGTTCTTATACAACAATAATCCACTTAGGTTATTTACACAATATTTGTAAGTAAGCAACATAGTTATATACACAATCAGTACAAAAGCATACCTATTCTAGCCAATCATTGAAGGAAATAATTGAAGCCAACTCCTAAAATCTAACTAGACCTAAAAGGACTCTTAATCTACAAAAGGACTCTCTACATAAAGGCTTTGTGAAGATATCAGCTATTTGATCTTCACTTTTACAAAACAACATCTCCACCAATCCTTTTTCCACATTGTCTCTTAGAAAATGGTGTCTTATCTCAATGTGTTTGGTCTTGGAGTGTTGCACGGGGTTCTTTGAAATATTGATTGCACTAGTGTTATCACAAAAAATAGGAACACTTTTATAAATAACACCAAAATATTTCAGCTGGTTCCTTATCCACAGTAGCTGGGAACAGCATGAAGCTGCAGCTATATATTCTGACTCTGTTGTGGATAGGGCCACTGAATTTTGCTTTTTAGAACCCCATGATATAAGACAAGAGCCAAGGAAGTGTGCCATACCTGATGTGCTCTTTCTATCAACTAGGAAACCAGCATAATCTGCATCTGTATATCCAATGAGATCAATGGTACTGCCTTTGGGGTACCACAAAAACAGATCTGCTGTTCCCACAAAATACCTAAGTATCCTTCTAACAGCCTTCAAGTGAGATTCCTTTGGATTGCTTTGAAACCTAGCACACAAACCAACAGAAAACACAATGTCAGGTCTACTAGCTGTTAGGTAAAGTAGAGAACCAATCATTCCTCTATAAAGCGTAGCTTCAACATTTTTTCCCTTAAGATCAGCATCCAACTTTGTGGATGTGGGAACAGGTGTATCATAAGCTTTGCTGTTCTCCATGCCAAACTTTTTCAGCAGCTCTTTTAAGTACTTTTGTTGATGAATCATTATACCATCATTTGTTTGCTTAATCTGCAGCCCTAGGAAGAACCCTAGTTCTCCCATCATACTCATTTCGAATTCACTCTGCATAAGATTTGCAAATTCATCACACAAAGTTTGATTAGTAGCACCAAATAAAATATCATCAACATAAATTTGTACTACAATCAAGTGTTTCCCCCTGGTTTTTATGAACAAGGTCTTGTCTACTGTTCCCCTCTTGTAATCATTTGCCATCAAGAAATTGGACAGTCTTTCATACCAAGCCCTTGGAGCTTGTTTTAAGCCATATAATGCTTTATCCAACTTGTATACATGCTGGGGAAACAGTGCATCTTCAAAACCAGGTGGCTGCTCCACATATACTTCTTCCTTCAAATAGCCATTAAGGAAGGCAGTCTTCACATCCATCTGAAACAGCTTAAAATTCATGTGAGCAGCATAAGCTATTAAAATCCTAATAGCCTCTAGCCTAGCTACTGGTGCAAACGTCTCATCATAGTCAATTCCTTCTTGTTGATTGTACCCTTGCACCACTAGCCTTGCTTTGTTTCTGACTATAGTACCAAGGTCATCTAACTTGTTTCTAAAGACCCATCTAGTACCAATGACTGATCTTTCCTTTGGACGGGGAACCAGGTGCCAAACCTGGTTCCTCTAAAACTGATTTAGCTCATCTTGCATAGCTAGTACCCAATCAGGATCAGTCAATGCCATTTTATAGTCAGTAGGCTCTACATTAGACTGGAAAGAATAGAAGGCACAAAAGTTTTGAAAAACACTTCTTCTCGTTTGAATCCCCTTATTTATATCACTAATTATTTGATCAGTGGGATGAGAAGATTTATATCTAAAACTTTTGAAATTAAGATTGTTTTGTGCTTTCTCATTAAGTTGGGAACCAGCATGTTCATGAATCTCTTCTTCTTCTGAGGAGCCAGGAGGATTCACATTCATGCTGTTTCCTCTATCATTACTTACCTCAGGTTCAAAGGTGGTACCTTCTTGTGTTCCCCCTGAACTCATTACCTGTCTATTATTTGAGGAACCATCAGGACTTGGTTCCCCTTCAGAGTCCTCATTATCTTCATTTTCTTCTCTAGGCACTTCATCATTATCATCCGGTGGAGTATTTGGTAGGCCTAGATCTGCTTGCACTTCATCTGTGGGACCAGTATACTAGTTCCCCGTGAAATCCATCAATCCAATCACTTCATCAGGTTGTACCTGCGCAATCTCAGAAGACATGTTAAATTCATCAAAAATGACATGGACACTCTCCTCAACACAAAGAGTCCTTTTATTGAAGACTCTATATGCTTTGCTGTGAGAAGAGTATCCAAGAAAGATTTCCTCATCACTTCTAGGATCAAACTTATCAAGTTGATTCTTCCCATTATTATGCACATAACATTTACATCCAAAGACACGAAAGTATGTGATGTTGGGCTTTCGACCTTTAAGAAGTTCATAGGGAGTCTTATTTAACTTTGGTCTAATGAGACCTCTATTCAATATATAGCAAGCAGTGTCAACAGCTTCTCCCCAAAAACTCTTTGGGAGACCACTCTCAATGAGCATCGTCCTCGCCATCTCCTCAAGAGTTCTATTCTTCCTTTCTACAACACCATTTTGTTGAGGTGTTCTAGGGGCTGAGAAGTTGTGATTAACTCCATGTTCCCTACAATAATCAATAAAGTTAGCATTATCAAATTCAGTACCATGGTCTGATCTTACCGAGACCAGCTTGTGGGTGAGCTGGTTCTCCACTTGTTTCACCAATGTTACCCATTCTTCAAACGTTTCATCCTTTGTGTGTAACATCATTACCCAAGTGTACCTGGAATAATCATCAACCATAACACAGACATATCTATGACCTCTTCGACTTTGTACTCTCATGGGACCACACAAGTCAATGTGTACAAGTTTGAAGGGTCTGCTGGTACTCAAAACAGTTTTAGGCTTAAAAGAGATTTTGACCTGTTTCCCCCTTACACATTCAGAACAAACTTTATCAGCTTCATACTTAATGTTAGGAAGACCTACCACTAAGTCATGTGCTTTAAGTTTGTTTAGAAGTGTTAGGCTAGCATGTCCAAACCTCTTATGCCAAATCCATTGATTATTGTCAGAAACAACTCTCAAACAGATGGACTTGTCTTGAGGGATTTTATCTAAGAAGGTGATGTAGACATCATGCTTCCTGGTTCCCTCACATACAAGTTCTCCTGTTTGTGAGTTAACTATGTGACATAAGTTGGCTTGAAACTCAACTCTATTACCTTTGTCACATAATTGAGAAATACTCAAGAGATTATGTTGCAAGCCTTCAACATAATAAACATCATCTATTGCGTTAGAAAGTGTCTTACCAACCTTACCTAAACCAGTGATGGTTCCCTTGCTGTTATCCCCAAAGGTGACACTTCCTCCATCAAAGGCCACTAGTGAAAGGAATTGATCTTTGTCCCCGGACATGTGTCTTGAGCAACCACTGTCCAAATACCAATAGGTGTCTCCCTTCACTCTAGCCTGCAAGAGTAAATCAAACATTAGTTTTAGGAACCCAAACACACTTGGGTCCCTTTTCAACAACATTAACATCTTGTTGATCCTTTCTTCTCCACACATACATTACACTCTTGCTGTTCTTATTAGCACTAATTTTCTTAGCTGGACATTCATGTATCTTATGTCCATTTTTACCACAATGAAAACACACGTGCATCTCTTTAGTCATGACATACTTACCTCGCTGATATTCTTTGATCCAGGTGGTTTCTCTGGGAGACCAGTTAGTCCTGGTTCTCTGTCTAGTATAACCAAGACCAAATTTTCCTTTGTTTCCTCCTGATGAAGTCAGATGGTCCAAGGTTCTTTGTGCATTCAGTAGCTTATCCACATGTCTATGACTGTCATGCAATTCCCTTTCTTTTGTTTCAAGTGTCTTAACTAACAACTCGTTTTTCTCTTTCAAAAACTCAAAGTTACTTTTTAAAGTTGCAAGTTGTAAGTTAAGATCTAAAACCATAGGGTCATTAGACATGTCAATAACTACTGATTGCTTTTCACTTTTTAGTTGATTAAATTCAGCATGTAACTTATAGATAGTACTTTCATATTCATTAATCATACTGCTGACTTCAATGCTGGTTCCAGTAGGAGAACCAGGGGGCTGAACAGCTTTAAGTGAAGCAATTTCTTTGTGAGAATTTTCTAAGTTGAAAGCCAATGTTTCAAAGGCCTTCAACAGAGAAGTTCTATTGCAAGAATTTGCTTTACTTATGACTGTTGAAAAATCAAGGACTTCACTTGTAGTTGATAAGTCTCTGGGGAACCAGGAGATCAAATCTTCTTCACCATCACTCGGATAGTCAAGTTCAGAAGATCTTGCCCTTCCTAGTTCTACCTTGCACTTATCCAATTCAACTTCTAGTTCAGCAACTTGATTTTTCAAGTTATGGCAAACCATCTCTAGGTGATCACAACTAGCAATAGCAATTTCACATTCATTACGTTTTTCTTTTAATTCTCTTTTGCCAGTTATATAAGTTTCACCTAATTTATAGCATTCATCCAATAAAGAATCTATACAAGCGAGCATATTTTCTCTATCATATTCATGCATATCTATTCTAATTTGTTCAAGGTTTACCTTATGTTTTTGTAGTACATCCTTCTTAGCCATCAAGCATTTCTTACATGTACTGGTTCCCCCTCTGGTTCCCGGACCAGTGCTGTTCTCCTTGATGTTTGTGAAAGCAGTTAAGCAAACATCAGAACTAGGTGTATCTTCCTCTTCATCAGATCCTGAGTCAGATTCTCCCCACATAGATGCTATCATGGCATTCTTGAAAGCCCTCTTATCTCCAGATTGAGATTGCTTGTCCTTCCATTTTGGACAATCACGAATGATGTGTCCTTTCTCACCACACTTGAAGCAACCTGAAGGTGAGGAAGAGTTAGATTTTTTTGTATTTTTGAAATTCTTACCTTTGAAATTCCTCTTTTGATCACGAAGAGATCTTTCAAATCTTTTTGCAATCATGCTGATCTCATCTTCTTCTTCTTCTACTGTTCCCTTCAGTGCCATGCCTCTGGCTGGTTCCTTGTCAGACTTAGAGTCAATCAGCATCTCATGAGTCATAAGGGAACCAATAAGCTGTTCCAAAGACAAGGTTGACAGATCCTTTGCTTCATATACTGCTGTTACCTTAGCTGTCCATGTATCTGTTAAACTACGCAAAATTTTTCTCACAAGATCCTCATCAGAAAATTTTTTACCAAGTGATCTAAGATCATTAACAATAGTCATAAACTTACGAAAGCAATCATTGATTTTTTCATTTTTATTCATGGCAAACAATTCGTATTTAGACATGATTAAATCAATTTTAGATCGTTTTACCTCACTGGTTCCCTCAAACGCAAGTTCAAGGGTGTCCCATATCTCCTTAGCACTACTGCAACCAGAGATACGATTTGTTTCGGTCTCACCTATTGCTTCTTGTAGAATTGACATTGCCTTAGCATTTTTCTCCAGCAACTTGTAATCAGCAGTGACCAATTCGCTATCCTTCTTGGGAACCTGTTTCCCATCAGCTTCTGTCTTGAGAATGATATTAGGACCATTTTTAACTACGAGCCAGCATTCATAATCAATACCCATGATAACATTCTGGATCCTGTTCTTCCACCAAGCATAATTATTTCCATTAAACTTTGGTGTCTTGTTGTCATAACCGATTGCACTAAATTCTTGAGTACTCATTCTTAACTCCTCTAGATGTTACTCTTTCGAGAAGCTTAGGCTCTGATACCAATTGAAGGTTCAATGGGCACTCAAGAGGGGGGGGTGAATTGAGTGTTAAGTAATCGTTAGCGATTTTTGCTTCTTTTCGGATTATGTGTAAGGAACCAGTTGTGCTGGTTCCCTTATGCAGCGGAATAAAACAAAGCAATAAAGAACACCACAGATTTAACGAGGTTCAGCCAACTCTGGCCTACGTCCTCCTATCCTAAGTCCTTTATTAATCTACTCCGAAAAATAAAGACAAAGAACACTCTACTGTTTCCCTACTCCGGGAACCAGTAAACCCCACACTCTACTCCGAATGTGCTCTAAACTTACCCTCGTAAGTTCCTAGTGTGTTTGAACTCACAAACACTCACCAAGTCTTCAACCCCTCTGTCAAAGACTTAATACAAGATCAAGAACTCTCTAATGATCTAACTCTCAAAAGTCAAATAGAGAAAAACGTTAAAACACTATTATGCTCTTGTGTATCACTTAATAATTGAATTAGTGCTTTTAGCTCTCAAAAATAAAACTCTATTAAAATGCGTGAGAGCCGTGTCTGATTATTCATAATAAGATGTATTTTATAGGTTAGTTAGCTAAACCCTAGTTACCTTAAATCATGCATATAAGATATATACGATTTATGGTAAGTATTTATCTTAATTGATTTGATCACAAGATAAAATCAATTTAAGATAAAATACTTCCTAGTTTTTAGCTAACCAAAAATATCATCTTATTCTTAGCTGCTAGGATATATTTTAAATCAATATTTTTCGGAAAATATCTTTTTATAAAATCCTTGTAAAAACGGCAGCTTGAATAATCTGTTCAGTTAACCTGGTTCCCTGAACTGAATATGTTATGAAATTTTTTCCAAACCTTGTACCAAATTTCATAACGATATTTAATATACTAAAAGCACTTTATATACTCAATTATATAAGTTATACTACGGAGCATTTACATGAAGTTCCTAAATAACTCTTTGAGTGTAGTCTTCCTTCATGCATTCGTTAAGTCTTGAAAGCTTCCATGAATGAACTCAATTATTGACCAAAGGACCTTCCTTTAAGTTGATCGAAAATCCTTTCAAGCTTCCAGTCTTAGAAATCAACTTAGATACTGCACATTCAACAAAGTTAATGTACAATACTAAATAAGTAACTGCCTTTCATAAAAGCAGTTTAAGAAAACAGTTTATACTGGTTTCCTACCAGTGCATAGCTCATTCATCATCTAACTGTTCCCTGTATAAAGATAAGTTAGTTCAACAAATATCTCATATAAGTAATAACTTATCTAGGGAAACAGTGTTCTATTTTAGCTGGTTCCCCCAACTGTATTGAACACTTTCAAAGACCTGTTTCCCTTAGCTGTTTGTCATCATTCAAAACTATCAATCAAAACCTAAGGGACTCAACAATTGTGCTCGTAAAAAATCCGAATGGTACTTGGCGCATGTGTGTAGATTACACGGACTTGAACAAGGCATGTCCAAAGGATAGCTATCCCCTTCCAAAGATCGACAGTCTGGTCGACTCTACAGCCGACCATGCCTTGATGAGCTTTATGGACGCCTATTCAGGCTTTCATCAGATACCCTTGTAGAAGAAAGATCAAGAGAAGACGGCATTTGTCACTGATCAGGGGTTATTCTGCTATACTGTGATGCCGTTTGGTTTGAAGAATGCGTCTGCTACCTTTCAGCGAATAATTAACACAGTCTTCATTAATCAAATTGGAAGGAATGTGGAGGCGTATATTGATGACATGATAGTAAAATCCAAACTTCAGACGGACCATCTTACAAACCTGCAAGAAATATTTGCCACACTCAGGCGGCACCAGGTCATGCTTAATCCGAAGAAGTGTGTTCTTGGAGTTGAGTCTGGGAAGTTCCTCGGATTTTTGATAGATCAAAGGGGGATAGAGGCCAACCCGGAAAAAATACAGGCGGTCATAGACATGCAGTCGCCGCGCAGTGTAAAAGAAGTTCAAAAATTAACAGGTTGTCTGGCGGCATTGGGGAGATTCCTCAGTCGGTCAGGTAACAAGTGCCTCTACTTCTTCCAAGCAATCAAGAAGAAAACTATGTTTGAATGGGGGGCGATGCAGAGGCGGCCTTCCAAAAGTTGAAGGAACACTTGCACTGTTTGCCAAGGCTGGTCAGTCTTTTGCCCAAGAAAGTGTTGTACATGTACCTAGCCGTCTCTGACCATGCGCTCAGTGTTGTTCTCCTTGCTAAAAGAGGCGGCACCCAGCTCCCGGTCTACTTCATCAGTCATGTTCTACGGAATGCAGAGCTGAGGTACCCCATGGTTGAGAAATTTGGACTTGCCCTCTTTATCGCAGTCAAGAAGTTCAAACTTTACTTCCTGGCGCATCTAGTAGTGGTTTACACAGACCAACCAATCAAGCGGCCAATGACAACCATGGAATCATCTGGCTGAATGATCAAATGGGCAATTGAAATTCAAAGCCTTGAAATTTCCTTTGAACCAAGAAAGTCAGTGAAGGGATAGGCGTTTGCCAACTTCATTGTCGAAATAACTAGGCCGGCTGATCTTGAAAACCTTGAACAGGTTTGGAAGGTATATGTGGACGGGAGCTCCACCCTGAACGGTTGTGGTGCAGTCGTCATATGTCAGTCTCCTGAAGGAGACAAGTATGAGTATGCACTACGATTCAAGTTCCAAGCCTCAAATAATGAGGCAGAATATGAAGCCCTACTAGCCGGCATCCGCATGTGTAAGGCGGCTAGGGTAAGGAAAGTGGACGCCTGTTCTGATTCTTAATTGATTGTTAGCCAATACCATGGTGACTATGAAGCCACGCATCCGGCTATGATCAAGTACTTATAGGCGATTAAAGAAGAGGCATGGACACTTGATGAATTCCACCTAAGTCAAGTGCCCAGATCTGAGAACAACCAAGCGGATGCTCTCTCCAAATTAGCATCATTCGCCTCTTGTGACACCTAGGTCAGTCTTCTGGGAAGTTATGGAAAAAATAAGCATTGAAGAAGATCCCATTAAAGTACTTGACCGTGACTCAACCTGGATGGACGGCATCCGGGCCTACTTGACAAACGGTACCTTGCCGGATGACTACCCAGAGATGGTCGCAATGAAAAACCGTGCGGCAAATTGTGAAGTCCACAATGGAGAGCTTTTCAAGAAAGGCTATCTCCAACCTTTTTTGAAATGTGTTACCCCAGAGAAGGGACGAGAGGTCTTAGAAGACTTGCACTCGGGCTTCTGCACCTCCCACATAGGCGGCAGGACCCTAGCAAAAAGAGCCAGGCGGCAAGGTTACTTCTGGTCTAACCTGGAAGTAGACGCCATGGAGATGGTGAAAAAATGTGACAAGTGTCAAAGGTTTGGCAAGCTCAAAACCGTCTGGTTACTGATCTGACGGCTATCCATAGCCCAGTACCATTCGCCAAATGGGGCATGAACATTCTGGGTCCGTATACGCCTGCTACAGGCGGACGGAGGTATATTTTGGTTGCTGTCGATTATTTCACCAAATGGGTAAAGGCGGAGGTACTCAAAGGCATTAAAACAAAAGATGTTATCTCCTTCATCTGAAGAAATGTCATCACTCGGTTTGGGGTACCCATGTCTATGTTCTTTGACAATGGCCCTCAATTTGAGGCACCTGCTCTCAAGAATTGGTTGGGAGACCAAGGGATCTCTCACTGTTTTGCATTAGTCGGTAGCCCCTAAGTAAACGGCCAGATTGAAGCCCTCAACAAGTTAATCTCTAATGGCATAAAAAAGAAAATTGAAAGAGCTGGCGGCTTATGGGCTGACGAGCTACCGCATGTTTAGTGGGCCATCAGGACAACTGAAAAGGGGGCGACCGGTGAAACTCCATTTCTCATGGTTTATGGGGCAGAAGTTGTTTTGCCTATTGAGCACTATTAGCCGACTCTTCGAGTGATGTTATATGATGAGGAGGCTAATTGGGAGGCCATGCGACTAGCACTGGACTCACTTCCAGAGCGCGAGGGCAATGCTGCCCTGCGCCATGAGATCTACCGTCTGAGAATGACGAGAGCCTACAATAAAAGAGTGCACAAGCGGCCCCAGAAAGTGGGGGACTTTGTGTTACAAAAAATGGAAGCAATCGGTAGGGCCAACGAGCAGGGAAAGCTGACTCCCAATTGGGAAGGCCCCTACCGGATCTTTGAAGAAGTAAGAGGCGGCACTTATCGCCTGGAAACACCAGACGGTAGGCAGCTAGCAAGAACTTGGAACGTAGACAACTTTAAAAAGTACTACTTCTGAGAGTTGTAATTTTTTTGTAAATAAAAGCACATCAATAAAAAGTTGCTATTTGTTTCAATACTTTGTATTTGTACGCATTCCCCCAAGTGAGGGACGCATGCCTAATAAGCAGACGGCCTTCTTATTATTTTCCTATTACTCTAAAAAAAGTAGAAATAAGCTAAGTCTAGCAAACTTAGCGGCTATGTGTTGTTTCACCAAGAACAAATGAGGCCTATGGTCGGATGATCTAAGTCAGGCCTATGGCCTGACGATCAAAATGAGGCCTATGGCCGGATATTCTTAATTTTTAAAACAATACGTTTGTCGCTAACATGAGCAGGCGTCCGGCGACATCCATTTGGGTGAATTCGTCGCAGAGAGCATCTCCCATTTGGGTGGCACATTGCTCTGAGAGCTGATCAAATGAGACAAAGATAACAAAGAATACCAGCTGCTCTAAAACAAGCGGTAATCTACAATATCTAAGTCGAATGGCGACTGTTGTTGCTTAGGGGCACCACAGTCGGAAAAATTTGAGGATATAAGCTAAGTTCCACACTTAGCAGCTAATTGAGTAAAAAGCTAAGTCTAAAGCTCAGCACTTGTGACGAAATAACGGCTTACGGCCGACTACTTCTTCTATTTACTCAAACTAAGGTGACAAAGATTGATTAATCCCAAGGTTAACTCATAGTTTCTCGACCTAGCTAACCTAAAATGGAACCTAAACAGTACGAACGAAGCCGCTTGTCCTTTTGATAAACAGACGGCATTCGGCCACTATTCCTATTTAGGTTAGAAAAACAATTAAAGCTACCGCCTGTAACCCAACAAGCGGTTGCTACTTTGGTTAAACATCCCGTTTGGCGCCTGTTTCTATATAGGTATCAAACAAACGGAAAATTTACAATCAATAAAATAAACTAAGTACAAACTTAGTAGCTAAGCGTGGTTCGTCTAAAAGAACTATATTGAGGCCGAGAGTCGGATCATGCTGAGCGTATGACCGTCTGTCCAATGTCGTCTGCCAGCCTGGTTTGGGGCAATCACCATAGTGATTGATTGACTTAGAAATCGGCCATACTCTTTAAAGTATCAAGATTTCCATGTCAATCCATCAGCCTTTGAAAACCAGGCGCACAGCCGCCTAGGGGCAAAAACAATCGGTATACCAAAACAGTCGGCATATGGAAAGTATTCAAAGCATTCATACAAAAAGTCAAGCCATACTTAGCAAAATTTATGAAATGCAAAAATTCAAAGTAAAGTGCAAATTGGAAAATCCGACAAAACTGTCGGATGATTCATATAAATAGTCGACCAGAAGACCGACAAAAAAGTTGAAATTATCAATAAACCCCAACCCCTTGGTCGGGTAATGATACAAAACAAGCGACACGAAGGCCGAAGAAAAGTTGATATAAAAAAGAGAAAGCCTAAGCAGCAGGAGGGGGTTGTTCAGCATCAACAGCCGCATCCTTTTGGTCCCATGTCGGCCGCTGTTCTTTTTCATTATCCTCCCCCTCCTTCTCCTCTTCCTGGTCCGACTCCCTTGAAGTAGAATCAGACAACTCCTCCGTCTCCTCTTCCTCGCCCTCTTGGGCTTGGTTCAGGATTCATTCATTGTATTCCTTGGAGGAGGCGGTAAACTAATTCTCCCAGTTTTCATAGCTGGTCTCTGGGAAGAGAGCCCCCCATGTCATCTTCATGATGGCACTGCACTCGTCCGTCATGTCCTTGACTAGGGCCTGCTTTTCTTCTTCAGCCCTTGAGTTATACTTTTTGGCAAACTGGGTCTCTTGGTTCTGCAGGCGGAGTTTGAGCTTGTCCACCCAAGTACGGAGGCCGGCTGCTTCTTTGTCCACCTCCTTAAAAGGCTCAAGCTCAACCTTAAGGTCTTTAACGGACGCCTCCAGCTCCGAGATCCTCTTCTTAGCCGCCTCTAAATCCGTTTTGACCTGCAAGTTGGCAGCCGCCTGATAATACAGTATGTCGGTATTCAGAAGTTCATTTTGAGCAATCTGGAACATAGCTGTGTCACAAACAGAAGCGGCCTGAGCCTTCGCAGCCTTTACCACTTTTGTCTTCTCGTTTATGGGCTTGCGAAGACCGTGTACTCGCAGCATAGACTGCACTCGGCCAAAAACAAACGTCAGTTACAGGCGGCTCACAATTTATATAGACAAGAAATAAAATTTTTTTACAAGTATACCTCCGAAAGAAGAGTGAACATGGAGTCCAAGTTGAGGGTATCGACTCCTCTAACCGCCTCCCTTTTCTCAAGGGAGACAGCTTTCAGCATGAACTTGGCCAGGTGGACAAGATCCGGCCTTTGAGAGACATCTGCACAATCAATACCCTGTCAGTACTTGGTGTAAATTCGGCCAATAGACCGACTGCTTTCAGAGGTGCTAGACGACTGCTGATTGAATCTGACCCTCAAAGGGTAAGGGAAAGGAAACAAGTCTTTGATAACTTCAGCAGCTGCCTCCTTCTCTTTCCCTGGCTGACTTCCTAGAGGGACGGCTGGAGATTTGGGAGGTGGGTTGTTCCCTGGCCTTAAGGCCCCAAGTTTCCTGGCTCTCCCAAGCGTCGTTATGTCACCAGCCATCTGTTTCCTAATTTTAAGATCCGGCTGGGAGGAGGAGAAAGGCTTTGTTTAGTTGCCCTGCAATAGTAACCACAATAAGTAAGAAGCAGGCGACAGAAAGGCTAAATGAGACTTGTTCAAAGTTCAAGGAAGTAAACCTTGGGCGCCTGTAAAGCAGGCGACTCTTTAGTTGACCGCTTGCCCAAGATGGCCGAGCGTACCTAGGCAGCAAATTTCTTCGAGGTCGAGAGCTTCTACATAGCTTTGTCTGCAAAAGATGAGTCAAGGAGTTAGTTTGACGCAAAATTAATCAAGTTTTACAAGACACTTGAACAGGCGATCAACTACCTCTCGGCATCTCTCCATTAAAGCCACAGGCGGCCAAGTACGTCCCATCGTATAACCAGTTATACTTGGGAATATAATTTTGAGGAATGAACTCCCTCGCCCCAGTCTTAGGGTTCGCTTGGATATCTACTTTGAAGAGGTCGTTGTCAAGGATCACTTCTTTTGCGCTGCGAGGAACAGGCGGCAGCTCAGATCCGCCTGTTAGGAAAGGTGGGTTCATATTCCACCTGTTGAACTTTTTGTTCTTTACTTTGTCAAGGCAAGAGACGATGTAGAAAGTGTTTCTCCAATCTTTCCACTTGCTCTCCTTCCCCATAATCATCATATAGCCCTTGTGGCTAGACAACTGGAACCAGCCGGTCCCGCTTGTTTTTGGGGTCCAGCTGAGGTAATGCATGTGGGCGAATGCTTCAAAGCTGGGGTCTACTTTGTGCATTTCGCAGCCGGTAACATAGCCGAAGATGTTAAACCAAGAATTTGGGGCCACTTGCCAGATACCCAGCTGGTATCCGTCCAGGATTCGCTCCACAGCCGGATGTAAAGGAAATCTTAGGCCAGCTTTAATAGCCGCCTCATAGCAGCCAAAACACTTGTCCTTGTAGCTAGACCTCTTTGGCCAGACTACAGTGTCTTCAGCATCCGGCGTGCATAGGATGTAATCATATCCCATGACAAGATCAGCTCTGAAGCTCCCAATTTTATTCACAATCATTTTTCGCTTGTCTGCGGGAACATGATGGTAGTAGGCGGCAAATTGCTCTCGGCGGGTAACAGACGGCTCCGCCCAATCTGCTCCCAATTCTACTGAGAGGGATTCTCTCGCGCTCTCTAGCCGAGAGTGGCTCTCTTCAGAGTCATCGGAGAATTTGCTGGAAGTACTTGGCTCATAGTTGCTGTCTGAGCTCTCGGACCTAGTGTCCGCCTGATGGGCTAGATCAACAAAGCCCTGCATGTCATTTTGAACCTCCCCCCCTGATTCTTCTAAAATGGAATCACTGGGAGTGCTTGGGGCACCAGGCGGCACGTCAGATACCTCACTGACAGGCGCATTGAAGTAGGAGCCATCTGAGTTTATCACCCTTGTAGTTCTCTTAGTTCTGACCATAGTGTCCTGCACAGACACATAGACAGTCGGATTTAGGGCAGTTCGCAAAGGGTGGTCCAGCAAGGGGCAGTCGGCACTCCTAGTTCTAGATTCAGTTGTCCCCGATGACGGGAAAATCACTAACCTTGGCCGTGCCGTGTGCTTTTGAGAAACTATTTTCAAAAAGAAAAAGAAACAAAGAGAATGCACGAAAAAAAACAGGTGGTTACCTTTGGTCCATAGAGATGAAGGTGCTTGAAAAATCTTTGGCAGCTGTGGGAACATGCGGTCTGGTAGCAAGCGGCAGTTGTTCTTTCTCAGAAAAGGAAAAAGTTCTCAAAGTCAAGAAGTTCTGTCTTAAATGTTTCGGAAATGTCCAAACAAATGATTTGGACATCCCCTATAAAAAAAACAAATGGTAAAACCATTGGCCAATCAGAGTGTGACATCTGTCACAGGCGCCACGTGGCAAGCCACGTCACCCCTGTGAAGGGCAAATGATTATGGGATTTTTCCCGCCTCGTGGTTTAATGAAATCCTGCCACGTGTCATCCACGTGGACCAACCAGAGTCCGCCACATGTCACCTCGTGAGAGGTCCAAGGTGGACCAATCAGGCCACGACACGTGGCAGACAGATCGCCAACTAGGAAAGTGGCCTTTAACGGCCCAAATACCTAGGCAAGCCCAGTCAGTCCTAGGTTTCTAAAACCTAGTACTGGGCCCGCATTACGAGATCCTATAAAAGGGACATGTTCCCCCTGAGGAACATCATTGAGAGATTATTAAACACAGATGAACGTTAATTGTTGAGCATTAACTCCAGCTTTAATTGCACTTCTTGAGAGCTAAGGCTCGAATTTTGAGGTTATCTCAGATAACCGGATGATCACTTCTCTCCTAAGAGGAGTCTGATCCCTTTTACTTTCCGCTCTTTTTACATCCGAACACGTTCTAACTTGATCGCCGGAGGCGGAACTCCCACCCACAGGAGTCTCCGTTGTTTTGCAGGTACAGGCGTCCAGAGGCCAGTCTTGGTGTTGTAACTCTCCCGCAGGACATTCAAAAAACCCCGAAACACTTTCCACTAATTACGATTACGAACTTTTAATTTTTTCAATATTAATAAATAATAACTAGAGAATATAAGAGATAAAGAGAATATAAGAGATTAAGAGAAGAGATGAGTTGTGATTTGAAATTGAAGGGAGATGAGGTATTTATAGAAAAATTAGCCATTGAAGGGGAGCACAAGCAACGGCTATAATAGTTGTTTATTTCCGTTGAAAAACCGTCTAAAACCGCGGGCCAGGCCGTGCCTGGCGAGCCGCCCACGTGCCAAAAAACGGGCCAGCATGGCAGGCTCGAGCTGTGCCGTGCCTGTTTTCTGGCTGGCTTGTACGCGGCACGACCTATGGCACGCCTGGCCACCAGCGTGCCGTGCCGGGCCAGCTGGTGGGCCGTGCCGTGCCGCGCCAACCAGCGTGCTGTGCCTGGCCGCCCGGACCGTGCCCAGCTTTACTTGGGAATTAGAACTTCCCAAGAATTGCAAATTTTTGAGAACTCAAAATTCGTAGGAAGTTCCACTTCCCCCATTTCAACAAATTTTTGTCAACCAAACAACACACAAAACTTGCAATTCCTAGGAAGTTTCACTTCCCATGTTTTTTTATGTCAAACAAATAAGCCCTAAGCTTAAAGGAAGGCTAACGTACAACTCTGAAAATCGTATATGCTAATGTTTGTTTAGTCACTGTTGAGTTCATGCATTAATATAATCTGCACGATTAACATTGATTTAATCTTTCTAGATTACAGTAGATAATAAAGTACAAAATTAATTAATAATTAGCACAAAGATTCTCAAGTTTTCCTCCTAAATTCACACCATACATCTTATTGGCACTCTCTCCGGGTTTTTTTTCTATGCTTACGTTTGGGTTTTTTTCACAAGTATTAAGAAAAATACTTTCAGCGTAGGTAAATGACCTGTGAATATTTATTTTCAGAGTAGACAAATATTTTGTAAATGGGAATAGATAAATATTTTAGTAAATGAGAATATAGATAATTTGCGATTATATGAATATTTTAGTAAATAGAAATAGCTAGTTGCATTAAATGTAGTAAAATATGAAAATAAGTGTGTAAAATTATATGGAGTAATTAGAAATTGTAACCAAAGCCTGGAAATGTCGTCCAAAATAGAAATATATCCATAGAAAAGAAACAGAGATAATAGTAATTTCAAGTCAAAGGGGCAGAAATTGTGCTAGGGTACAATGGCTCTTTATAAAGATTGACAATCATACAATTAAATAGACGATCTAGTGGGTAGACACAACTTTAAAGATAAGATATGTAGTGATAGTAAATAAATCATTGGAATGGGATTAGATCTCATCTACATCATTAATTGTCTCTATATAGATCTGTACACCTATAATAAAAATAAGAGACTAATAGACATGGATTGCATACATTAATTTGACATTTATTTTAAACTTAAACATCAAGACAGTACAAATTTAACAAAATCACACGTAAATATGTTTCATTTAATACAAGAATATTGTATACACATCCATGAATTATACTCATGGTCATCTACATATTTGCACAAACTAGTTGTGGTAGCGCGCCGTGGCGAAATTGCCTCGTTGTATATGTCTTGGGCAAGGTTGTTTGATGTTAATTATGTATGTTTTGTGTTTATTAAACGATAATAAAGTTTGCTTCCAATTGCTAATTGAGGTTTATATGTTTTCAATTGTTAAATTAATGAAAGCTATAAAAGTGACAACAACTTTATCTGTAATCATATCAACCAAAATGCTTAATGGAACATTGAGTAATTAGAAGGCTATAAATTAAACAATGGTTATTTGTAATGTTATGTGTAGGGTTGTTCATTGGTCCAAGGCCTAACCAGACCAACCCGGACCAGAATGAAGATAAAAATTTTAAGAACCGAAAATCGGACCGATTAAGCTGGGACCAAATCCGTACCCGACCGAAAAAAACCAGTCCAAAACCCGGACGGACTGCTTTAGACTGATTTTAAAAAAAAATTTAAAAAAAATCTAAATTTTTAATAATTTATGAAAAACTAAAAAAATAATAAGGGAAAAACATTATTATACCGTCTTTTCTGTATGAATAGTACAAAAAAGCTCATATAATTAAATTTTTCTAAGCATATTAAGGATAATATAAAAAATTATTTAAGGTTTTGTGCATAACTTTTTAGCAAAAAATCGGTCTGGTCCAAGATCGATTTTTATAGGGTTTTGGACCGGACTGGACCGAAGACCGAAAAAATAAATTTCACAACCCGAAGACCAGACCGGTTTATTCGGTCCGGTCCGGTCCGGGTCATTTTTTCGGTCCGGACCGATTTTTGAACACCCCTACTTATGTGTAATGCTAAAATGAATGTATACTCTTTAGCCCGGAATTATTTGTAATATGTTAATAATTAAATATATCATCAAAGAAAATAACACATAACTATCAATCTCGTGCAAGAATGGAATTTATTAGTGTGGAAGTCGATAGGATGTATAAGAAAATTGTTGTAATATATTAGTCTGGAACTATATAAAATAGAATTAAACCTTGCCCAACCGTGGCAATGCTGCTTTGATGTTTATGTCTTGAATAAGGTTGATTGATGTCAATTATGTTTCGTTTGTATTTAATGAGTGTTAATGAAAGATCCCTGTCAAAGGTAGGATTGTTTTGGAATGATCGAAAGGTAGAATTATTTATGGAAGATGGAGTAAAGGTAGGATTATTAGTTTTCATTTTTTTAAAAATAGTTGCTCTAATTTTCTTAAGTGGTCTTTCTTATGTGATATTTCTTAAATTAATTGTGTTTTTTCAAGCTAATTGTGTTTTCTTAAGCATTTTAGTAAACCTTTCCCTAAGCTAATTGTGTTCTCATAGCTAATTGCCCTGTTTTTTTTAAGTAGTCTTTCTCTCCCTAAAGCTAATTGCCCTAATTTTCTTAGGTGATCTTTTTTTAGTGGTCTTTCTCTTCCTCTAAACTATTGAATTGATTTTCTTAAGCAATCTTTCTTAGGTGGTTTCTCTCTCTCTCTTTCTGAAGTGATCTTTATTTTCTAAAATGATCTTTTTCATGAGTGATCTTTCTTTCTTCTTTCCGTGATCGATCTTTCTTAAGTGATCTCTCTCTCTCTCTCTCTCTCTCTCTCTCTCTCTCTCTCTCTCTCTCTCTCTCTCACCAGCATTTAGTAACTTTCTCCTTAGCTAATTTATCTTATTTTCTTAAGTGGTCTTTCTCTTGTTGTTAAGTGATCTTTCTTAACGGTGTGTTTGGATTGAAGGAAGGGAAGGGAAATGGAGAGATAGGGTATCTTTCATTTGGATAATAACAAATGAGGAAGGAAGGGAATTGGAGGGGAGAGAAATGGAGGGATAAAATTGTAGGAAATTGATCCCTCCAACAATGGAGAGATTTGGAAGGAAAACTCACCATTCTTCCCTCTCCTCCCTTTCTCTCCCCTCCTCTTCTCCTCCCTCTTCTTCTTTTCGTTCCCCTTTCTTTATCCAAATATATAGTAAGTTGTTTGTCTCAAATAGTCTCTCTCTCTCTCTCTCTCTCTCTCTCTCTCTCTCTCTTTCTCTTTCTCTCTCTCTCTTTTTCTCTCTTTCTTTCTCTCTCTCAATTGATTTTTCTTAAGAAATTAGCTTAAGAAAACGTAATTAGCATAATTAAGTGATATGCCATCATTTTGGTAAACCATTTCCTACGATAATTTCTCTAATTTCTTAAGTATTCTTTCTCTCTCCCCCCCCCCTATCTAGCATTTCAGTAAGTCTTTTCCTAAGCTAATTGTGTTTTTCTAAACTAATTTCCCTAATTTTCTTAAGTGATTTTTCTTTAGTGGTCTCTCTTTCTCCTGAAATTTACTAAGCCTTTTTCCTAAGCTAATTGTGTTTTCCTAAACTAATTTCCCCAATTGTCTTGTATAATATTTCTTAAGCGATCTCTCTCTCTCTCTCTCTCTCTCTCTCTCTCTCTCTCTTCTAAGCTAATTGGGTTGATTTTGTTATTCGATCATTCTTAATTGGTTTCTCATCTCTCTAAAGCCAATTGAACCGATTTTCATAAGTGATAATTCTTAAGTGGTGTCTCTCTCTTTTTCTCTCTTAAGTTAACTGCCATGATTTTCTTAAGTGATATTTCTTGGAAATCTCTCTTTATCTCTTTCTCTTGCATTTTAGTATGCCTTTTTTCCTAAACTAATTGTGTTTTCCTAAGCTAATTGCCCTAAATTCTTAGGTGATCTTTCTTAATTGGTCTCTCTCACTTACTCTTTCTTTCTCTCCATCTCTTAATAAGTTTTTCTCTGCTAAGCTAATTGCCTTGATTTTCTCTCCTAAGCTAAGTGATCTTTCTTAAGTGGTCTCTTGATTTTCTTAAGTGATCTTTCTTTCATTAAGTGATATTTTTCTTAAGTGATTTTTCTTTTTAAGTGATCTCTCTCTCTCCTCCCCCCCCCCCCCTAAGCTATGATTTTCTTAAGTGCTCTCTCTCTCTCTCTCCCTCCTCTAAGCTAATTGCTCTATGTTTCTTAAGTTAATTGCCCTGATTTCTTAAGTAATTTTCATAAGTAGTCTCCCTCTATAGCATCTTAGTAAGCCTTTTCCTAAGCTAATTGCATTTTCCTAATCTAATTGCCCTAATTTTCTTAAATTGTCTATATCTCTCTCTTTCTCTCTCGCTCTCTCTCTTTGTCTCGCTCGCTTTCTCTAGCATTTCGTAACTTTTTTTTCTAAGTTGATTTCCTTTGATTTTCTTCAGTGGTATTTCTTAAGTGGTCTATCTCTTTTTGTTAAGTAATTTTTCTTAAGTGGTATCTCTTGAATGATCTTTCTTAAGTGGGCTCTCTCTCTCTCTCTCTCTCTAGCTTTAAAAAATTTCCTTTCACTCGTCTTTTTAGAATGTAATTAAATAATTAAGTAAGGAGATGACAACCACTTAAGAGAGAGGGAGGGAGGGAGAGAGAGAGAGAGAGATAGATAGATAGATTTTATGATTTAAAATGCTTTAAAAAACTTCCTTTCACTCGTCTTTTTATGATTTTGAGTACTTTAGAAAGTTTCTATAAAGTATTATCATCTCCTTACTCAATTACATTCTAAAAAGTATTTTGCCGTTTTTTATTTCACAAAACTCTCTCTTTCAACCCTTTGTCTCTTTTCCTTGCTCTTTTTTAAGAGTTTGAAATTACATCATTATTAATCTCAAAAATACCAACACTATTAAAAAGTTGAGCCAATTTCTCACTATCAACATCTAAGCCTCTTCTAGAAACCCGTCATCGCCTTCAACCGCACCTCCATCCCTAATTCAACCAAATTATTTTCGTGGAATTTTAATTATGGTTGTCTTTCGTAATTTCTATATGTAATAACAACTTTGTATTTCTTGAGTAAGTAATTGAAATCGTAATTCTAATTGAGGTTAGTTATAAAAGGTTGATTTAAGTATACAAAATTAATAAGATTGGAGCTAAAGAGATAAGAGTGATTATTAATGTGTGTATTAAAAATTATTACATGTGATCTTCCTTTTTCAAATAGCATTTGTAAAAGGTGTAACCAGGCAAAGGAACCCACCCTTTATTTCCCCAAACACTCTTTCTTTTTCTCAGTCTCGATCTCTTTATTTCTCCCTCTTCTCCTTGCTCCTTTTTAATAGCTTCATAACTTATATTTCTCTTCTCTCTCACAGACACACACAAACACACTAAAACACACACACACACACAATCTTTACTAATAACACTTTTGATATATTCTTGAACCGAGTTAAAGAACTAGTGCTCCACTCCTTAAACTGCATGCACACTCACTCCTACCTACAGGTTTCCTTTTTCATTGGGTTTTCTAGTGCTCCTCACTCTAACCCTATATTTTCTTTAGGTTTTCATTTTCTAATTTTGCATTTTTTCACCTTATAATGTCAATCTCTTAAGGGAATTTGGCAATTATTTGTCTTCTTAACTCGCTATTTTTGTCAACTCCTCCTTTCCCCATCCCTTTTTCTACAAGTCTTTTCCCACTTAGCCCTTTTTTCCCCTTTGCTAACTCATTCTATCACTTTCATTTCATGGTTCCATGTAATTCACAAATAAATGAACATATCTATGGTGTGAAATAGATATTATATTAACGACAAATTCTAGATTATGTGATCGGTTGGTACAATATTTCACCTTATAAGAACCGTAAAGTTTCTATGCTGATTGTTTTACTTGAACTATGTTCTTAAGAGCAAGTAAATAAATAAATAAGTAATTAACTTCTGCAACCGTACAAAAATTAAATAAATAAATAAATAAAAAGTCAAGGTACGGTAATGCTCAACTTATTTTGCAAAAATGCTTCTGAAAAAGAATAGGAAAGATAAATAAGTACATTAAGTGCTTCTTGTCTTTTTCGTTCTACATAAAGACATAAGCTTTTCAAATGTGGGAACTAAGCTCAAAGTAGCCGATCGATTAGGGTGGATTCTTAAGTCGATTGAATGTCAAATACTTTGAGCATCCCTTTATTTGCCTCCTCAGTTTTCTGTCCTCATTTCTGCTGGGATAAACTTCACCAGCTTGAATACTAAGTAACTTCTTGCAGTGGTTTGACAGAAACAACATATGGGGAGTTCCAATCAGTAGGGTCGTATGAGCCAAAACTGACATCGGCAGTTGCATAGAAATAATCCCATACGAGGTTGCTTGTCCCAATGTGAGCTCTTACATCACTGACAGCGTATTTCCCATGATTCATCCTCGTGTAACCAGAGTACAAGTTCCCTATTCCACTGCCATTGCTAACAGCTGCCTTGTTGAATTGTAATCAGGAACCTCGTAGTATTTGATTTCCACTTTGCCCGAGCAGTGATTATATGGTGATGAATGGCACAAGACATTAGTGTATAGAAGAGCTTTCAAATTATTGATTAGCGTTGTTGATGAAATATGCCCACTGTGCCACAAGGAGCTTGACAGTTGCCTTCTTCGAGAATACAACCTATCCAATGGCATGAGTAAGAAAACAAAATACTTAACAATTAGACTATTGGAAAAAAATACCTGTTAATTCCAAGAATAATAATAGCCAAATCAAGAACTTCCCTGGAACAAAATCGTCATACTCGAAATCGAAGACCTATTCTCCTTATGTTGTGTCGTGGTTTGGTACCCACTCCCTTAGAAGCGAAATACGCCACCACCAGTACAGGTTTTCCGGTGACGCACGCCCCCCAAGTTTTACACAACGACCTCCGCAATCTGTGTACCCGAACTCGAAGGTTGGAATTGCTCAAGAACTGTTCAAATCTCAAAGGGTAGGTTTGTGTTTTATGTGTTTTGGGTTTTCGAAAGTTATTTTATTGAAGAGGCTCTTGTTTGTATTTATAAAGCTCCAATACAAGGAAACCAATAAATCCAAACAACCTATCAGTTTATGTTGTGCCCAACTAGGCCCAACTGATAGCCACTCTAAAAAATATCTGACACACACGGTCATGTAGAAGAGGGTACACGACCGTGTAGACAGGTTTGTCTGCAAAACCACACAACCGTGTAGAGTAAGGTACACGACCATGTATATCACACGGTCATGTAGTACAAGGTACACGACCATGTAGCGGACAATTGTACAATAATGAGTTTTCAACCAAGGAGTTACTCTAACCTGCTCGGTCGGACAAACCAACTCGATTAAGTTTAAGATAAAACCTTTCCGGTTGCATTACTAACTCCAACAATCCCCCACTAATGCAAACAGATCAAAGATTATGAAATTTGAACAGCAAATGAAAGTCTTAGTTCTTAAATGCTAGTATCCGGAGATTTGAACTAACACATTAGTGTACAAGGTTTTCAACACTTCCCTAGTGAGTATCTTAAGATTTGAACACCTAGGAGCGAGGAAGGGACCTCGTAAACACATACCTTGACTTTAGAGTTTAAGCAATTCCGCAAATCTTGGATACACTTGGGATCTCATGAGTACTTCAGAAGGATCACGCCCAATCCTCCCTAGAAGAGCGCCACTCTTCGTACCCACGTAGGTGTTCTCAGCATTCCCAGCAAATCCAAGGACTATTCATGCAGACATGTGAAACTCACATGCACCTTGCAAATTCAAGGATCATTCATGCAATGGAACTAAACATTAAGAATATTTAAGTTCAACCTCTATCATTCAACGGTGCACCGTTTATAACAGTTCACCGTCTAGCCGCAGCTCAACGAGCTTTCAGGCAAGATGCATTAAGGGTTAAACCCAACCTCAACTCTTCGGTGTCTCTATCAGTCCCTACTCAAGTAATATCTGGACTAGTAGTTCCAGATCACTTAAGATCACTATTACTCCCTACTCCTGAGCCACTAGGCTAGAGACATTAAGAGCAATGCTCAACCTTTCCTTTGATGTCATTATCAATCCTGTTCTATGAGTATCCAAGCTAGTGATTCTAGGTTCAGTTAAGAATCACTTCAGAGCCCTACTCAAAGAATATCTGGACAAATGACATTCAGAGCCACACTCAGCCCGTCTCTGAATCACCTGGTTAATAACCACTCAAATGAGTTAGATTCAACATACACCAACAGTGTAAAATAACAATGAGTCAACCAAAACTAGGCTCCAGACTCAATCACAACAAAAGTTCAAAGTTAAAAGCACATCAGTACATCCATGTAAGTTGTCTCAATTGACCACCCAACTTGGGCCATGGACACATTAAGAGCACTAAAACTCAACATGTTAACATCAAGCAGCTGATTTACACGTTTGATACATTGATTTATCCCGACTTTACATCATATTCTTGCTCGGTTTTAGGCTCTTTAGAGCCGTTTCTCGCTAACAATCTCTTCTCTAGTGTGTTCGATGTGTTTTTGTAAGTTTTACAGGAATTTGGAGTTTCTTGTATGATTCGGACACGTTTCAATTGTATATGGAGATGTTAGTGAAGCAAGGATGGAGAGCCAAGCTAAGAACGAGCTATAAAGCATTTAACCCTGCTGTGCCCGGTTGGGCCATGCTTGCCCGGTTGCACCGAGCATAGAAGGGTTGCTGTGAGCTGCTAATTACGAAGAATTAAAGAAAGCTAAGCCATTTATTCCACCTGCCCGATCGGGTGGTTCTCGCCCGGTTAGACCGAGCACAGTTATGCAGAAATCGGCTGAAGGTTCAATGGGCACTCAAGAGGGGGGGTGAATTGAGTGTTAAGTAATCGTTAGCGATTTTTGCTTCTTTTCGGATTATGTGTAAGGAACCAGTTGTGCTGGTTCCCTTATGCAGCGGAATAAAACAAAGCAATAAAGAACACCAAAGATTTAACGAGGTTCAGCCAACTCTGGCCTACGTCCTCCTATCCTAAGTCCTTTATTAATCTACTCCGAAAAATAAAGACAAAGAACACTCTACTGTTTCCCTACTCCGGGAACCAGTAAACCCCACACTCTACTCCGAATGTGCTCTAAACTTACCCTCGTAAGTTCCTAGTGTGTTTGAACTCACAAACACTCACCAAGTCTTCAACCCCTCTGTCAAAGACTTAATACAAGATCAAGAACTCTCTAATGATCTAACTCTCAAAAGTCAAATAGAGAAAAACGTTAAAACACTATTATGCTCTTGTGTATCACTTAATAATTGAATTAGTGCTTTTAGCTTTCAAAAATAAAACTCTATTAAAATGCGTGAGAGCCGTATCTGATTATTCAGAATAAGATGTATTTTATAGGTTAGTTAGCTAAACCCTAGTTACCTTAAATCATGCATATAAGATATATACGATTTATGGTAAGTATTTATCTTAATTGATTTGATCACAAGATAAAATCAATTTAAGATAAAATACTTCCTAGTTTTTAGCTAACCAAAAATATCATCTTTATTCTTAGCTGCTTGGATATATTTTAAATCAATATTTTTCGGAAAATATCTTTTTATAAAATCTTTGTAAAAACGGCAGCTTGAATAATCTGTTCAGTTAACCTGGTTCCCTGGCCTGGTTCCCTGAACTGAATATGTTATGAAATTTGTTCCAAACCTTGTACCAAATTTCATAACGATATTTAATATACTAAAAGCACTTTATATACTCAATTATATAAGTTATACTACGGAGCATTTACATGAAGTTCCTAAATAACTCTTTGAGTGTAGTCTTCCTTCATGCATTCGTTAAGTCTTGAAAGCTTCCATGAATGAACTCAATTATTGACCAAAGGACCTTCCTTTAAGTTGATCGAAAATTCTTTCAAGCTTCCAGTCTTAGAAATCAACTTAGATACTGCACATTCAACAAAGTTAATGTACAATACTAAATAAGTAACTGCCTTTCATAAAAGCAGTTTGAGAAAACAGTTTATACTGGTTTCCTACCAGTGCATAGCTCATTCATCATCTAATTGTTCCCTGTATAAAGATAAGTTAGTTCAACAAATATCTCATATAAGTAATAACTTATCTAGGGAAACAGTGTTCTATTTTAGCTGGTTCCCCCAACTGTATTGAACACTTTCAAAGACCTGTTTCCCTTAGTTGTTTGTCATCATTCAAAACTATCAATCAAAACCTAAGGGACTCAACAAATTCCCCCTTTTTGATGATGACAAACATTTGAAGTTTCTGCACCTGTGAACATACTCAAAAGAAAGTAGTCAAAAACTTCAAGGACTCAAGACTCAATGGAACAAGTCAGTTAAGCCAACTGGTTCCCTAAACAGAAACAAAAAATAAAATAAAGTCAAAGTAAAAGTAAAAAGACTCAAAAACGACTCAATCTAAACTAGTAAAGACTATAGGCTTCAACTTCAACTATTTTCCCCCTTTTGGCATCATTAAAAAGATATGCAAAAGTAGCCTCTTATGCATAAAGTAACGTGCTAAACCATCCAATGGCATCAACCATTATACAAATAAAGTGCTGCAAAAGAAGGTCAGATTAGTCAAAGTAAAGCCATGCCAACAATAAAGATCATAGTTTAATACAAACCATCAAAAGTAAACGATAGAGCCCAAATCCATATCAAAACAAATTCATGGATTGGGAGGAATAAAAACAGTCCAACAGAATCAGTTATTCAGAATATAATATAATAAAGGTAGGCTAAATGAAAAAGAAAACAGATTCAATCATCATCATCATTTTCATCATCTTCTTCCTCTTCTTCAATGTCAGCCTCCTCAACTGCTTCATCCTGGTTCTCCTCCTCTTCATTGTCATCTTCCTGCTGGTCTGTTTGCTGGTCCTCCTCAACTTGTTCCTTCTCAATTCCAGAACTACCAGCAACCTGTTTCTCTAACTTGCTCATCCTCATAATAAACGAAGTAGATAAACCTTCCACTAAGGTCACTAACTTGCTAAGTTGATCCCCTACAGCACTCATCTTCTCTTCCTGACTCTCCAGCCTCTTAAGAATAACCTTTTGACCTACTGGTTCCTCTGCCTTCTGTTTCTTCTTGGCAGGCTTAGGAGTCTCTACTGGTTCCTCCTCCCTAAACTTCAACACCCCAGCACTTATGATCAACCCCTTTTGTTTCAGAATACCTTTGGTAAACACTATTACAGGAGCAGTTGATCCACTAAGAGAAACATTATTCTCTTTAAGAAGCTTAGTTATGTAAGAACCATAAGGAAGAGAATGGTGGGAGGAATTATAGCAATTCATCATATGGTTTATCATTAGGGAAGGGAGATTTATCTTAATCTTATTCATCAGCAAATATATAAGCACCATTTCCATGATGCGCACAAAACCCCTACCTTGTGCTCGAGGAATAATCATCTTGTCACACAAAGAATGAAGAACCAGCATCACTGGTTCCTTCAAGCTACCAGTTTTAAAAGTTCCATCTTTCTTTGGAACTTTCCCTCCAAACACAAAGTCATGCACTTCATCTGGACTGACCCCAATAAGTGTGGGCCATCCATCTCCAGAATACTCATCAAAACCATCTCTGGGTATATTCAACAACCCAGCCAAACTTGCAACAGACACATTTACTTCAACATCATTCACAGCTGATCCTAACGACCTATCCACCATTTGTTTCAAATTTATATAAAACTTTCTAACACCATCAATATTAGCATCACAGACATCAAACAAAGCCATCCAACCTTGATATTCTAACAACTCTTTCACATCACTTAAGGCACTTTCATCAAAATAACCAACTTCTGTTTTATAACCAGATAGCACAACCCTAGAACCTAAATCAGTCATACCAACAGATAGAGATTCTACTGACATACCTCTTGTAGACTTCCGTGTTGTTCTCTTTCGTTTGGTACCAGCAGAATCCATCGATTGTTCCTCCACTACTACTTCGCCAATGTTTTTCAGGGAAGACCTAGTCACTCTGCTGTGAACCAAGGGTTTTGAAGTCCCCTTTTTCTGCCCAATAATCTGTAGATCCGCTTCTTCACTTCTAACTTCCTCCTCTTCCCTTTCTCCAACAGTATTGAAGAATTCTTCAGCGCTTTTGGGCTGGTCCCCCTGAGATGAGGCAGGTTCTTTGATGATGGAATCATCAGCCTCAGGGGTTTTGGGTAAAGGTGCATTTTTGGGAGGTGAAGGTGAGGGAGATTTAGAAGATGGAGACGGAGTTGGTGATGGGTTCTTTGTGGTAGTAGGAAGTGAATTGCTCGATAAAGTCGGAGCAGGGTTAGTTTCAGTGATGGTGGTCTCCTTCAATTGAGTGGACTCACTTGCTTGAGTCTTCTCCTTTCCTTTCTTAGCTGAAGCCTTGGCTGATTTCCTTACCATTGTAGCAAACAAGCTTCAAAATTTAGTAGGAATTTGAGAGAGATGAAAACGGAGTGAACAGTGATTAGGGTACCACTGTTGAACGAGAGAGAGGATGAATTCAATGATGATGTGATGTGAAACTGTATCAATGTGTTAGTGTGTATTTATATTAATTGCACAACATATGAATTCCAAAAACTAGCCGGTTGAGAATCAAAATAAACGGAAAAGATAATTTCAAAAATTGAAAATTTAAAATATGGTAATTATCTTTTTACCAAAAAAAAAAATCAACCAACTATAAATTAGGCAATTAAATATATTTGCCTCTTTGTAGGATAAGAATAACTGAAATAAGATAATTCTTTGCAAAAAGAAATTATCTTATAGTAATCTTCCAAAAATAAAATATTTTCGGATGACATATCAGAGCTGAACTGCTGTTTCCTCTTGCTGGTACCTGTACTGAACCAGTCATTCTATTCTCAGCATGTTTCAAAATAACTTCTCCTGTTCTTATACAACAATAATCCACTTAGGTTATTTACACAATATTTGTAAGTAAGCAACATAGTTATATACACAATCAGTACAAAAGCATACCTATTCTAGCCAATCATTGAAGGAAATAATTGAAGCCAACTCCTAAAATCTAACTAGACCTAAAAGGACTCTTAACCTACAAAAGGACTCTCTACATAAAGGCTTTGTGAAGATATCAGCTATTTGATCTTCACTTTTACAAAACAACATCTCCACCAATCCTTTTTCCACATTGTCTCTTAGAAAATGGTGTCTTATCTCAATGTGTTTGGTCTTGGAGTGTTGCACGGGGTTCTTTGAAATATTGATTGCACTAGTGTTATCACAAAAAATAGGAACACTTTTATAAATAACACCAAAATCTTTCAGCTGGTTCCTTATCCACAGTAGCTGGGAACAGCATGAAGCTGCAGCTATATATTCTGACTCTGCTGTGGATAGGGCCACTGAATTTTGCTTTTTAGAACCCCATGATATAAGACAAGAGCCAAGGAAGTGTGCCATACCTGATGTGCTCTTTCTATCAACTAGGAAACCAGCATAATCTGCATCTGTATATCCAATGAGATCAATGGTACTGCCTTTGGGGTACCACAAAAACAGATCTGCTGTTCCCACAAGATACCTAAGTATCCTTCTAACAGCCTTCAAGTGAGATTCCTTTGGATTGCTTTGAAACCTAGCACACAAACCAACAGAAAACACAATGTCAGGTCTACTAGCTGTTAGGTAAAGTAGAGAACCAATCATTCCTCTATAAAGCGTAGCTTCAACATTTTTTCCCTTAAGATCAGCATCTAACTTTGTTGATGTGGGAACAGGTGTATCATAAGCTTTGTTGTTCTCCATGCAAAACTTTTTCAGCAGCTCTTTTAAGTACTTTTGTTGATGAATCATTATACCATCATTTGTTTGCTTAATCTGCAGCCCTAGGAAGAACCCTAGTTCTCCCATCATACTCATTTCGAATTCACTCTGCATAAGATTTGCAAATTCATCACACAAAGTTTGATTAGTAGCACCAAATAAAATATCATCAACATAAATTTGTACTACAATCAAGTGTTTCCCCCTGGTTTTTATGAACAAGGTCTTGTCTACTGTTCCCCTCTTGTAATCATTTGCCATCAAGAAATTGGACAGTCTTTCATACCAAGCCCTTGGAGCTTGTTTTAAGCCATATATTGCTTTATCCAACTTGTATACATGCTGGGGAAACAGTGCATCTTCAAAACCAGGTGGCTGCTCCACATATACTTCTTCCTTCAAATAGCCATTAAGGAAGGCAGTCTTCACATCCATCTGAAACAGCTTAAAATTCATGTGAGCAGCATAAGCAATTAAAATCCTAATAGCCTCTAGCCTAGCTACTGGTGCAAACGTCTCATCATAGTCAATTCCTTCTTGTTGATTGTACCCTTGCACCACTAGCCTTGCTTTGTTTCTGACTATAGTACCAAGGTCATCTAACTTGTTTCTAAAGACCCATCTAGTACCAATGACTGATCTTTCCTTTGGACGGGGAACCAGGTGCCAAACCTGGTTCCTCTAAAACTGATTTAGCTCATCTTGCATAGCTAGTACCCAATCAGGATCAGTCAATGCCATTTTATAGTCAGTAGGCTCTACATTAGACTGGAAAGAATAGAAGGCACAAAAGTTTTGAAAAACACTTCTTCTCGTTTGAATCCCCTTATTTATATCACTAATTATTTGATCAGTGGGATGAGAAGATTTATATCTAAAACTTTTGAAATTAAGATTGTTTTGTGCTTTCTCATTAAGTTGGGAACCAGCATGTTCATGAATCTCTTCTTCTTCTGAGGAGCCAGGAGGATTCACATTCATGTTGTTTCCTCTATCATTACTTACCTCAGGTTCAGGGGTGGTACCTTCTTCTGTTCCCCCTGAACTCATTACCTGTCTATTATTTGAGGAACCATCAGGACTTGGTTCCCCTTCAGAGTCCTCATTATCTTCATTTTCTTCTCTAGGCACTTCATCATTATCATCTGGTGGAGTATTTGGTAGGCCTAGATCTGCTTGCACTTCATCTGTGGGACCAGTATACTGGTTCCCCGTGAAATCCATCAATCCAATCACTTCATCAGGTTGTACCTGCGCAATCTCAGAAGACATGTTAAATTCATCAAAAATGACATGGACACTCTCCTCAACACAAAGAGTCCTTTTATTGAAGACTCTATATGCTTTGCTGTGAGAAGAGTATCCAAGAAAGATTCCCTCATCACTTCTAGGATCAAACTTATCAAGTTGATCCTTCCCATTATTATGCACATAACATTTACATCCAAAGACACGAAAGTATGTGATGTTGGGCTTTCGACCTTTAAGAAGTTCATAGGGAGTCTTATTTAACTTTGGTCTAATGAGACCTCTATTCAATATATAGCAAGCAGTGTCAACAGCTTCTCCCCAAAAACTCTTTGGGAGACCACTCTCAATGAGCATCGTCCTCGCCATCTCCTCAAGAGTTCTATTCTTCCTTTCTACAACACCATTTTGTTGAGGTGTTCTAGGGGCTGAGAAGTTGTGATTAACTCCATGTTCCCTACAATAATCAATAAAGTTAGCATTATCAAATTCAGTACCATGGTCTGATCTTACCGAGACCAGCTTGTGGGTGAGCTGGTTCTCCACTTGTTTCACCAATGTTACCCATTCTTCAAACGTTTCATCCTTTGTGTGTAACATCATTACCCAAGTGTACCTGGAATAATCATCAACCATAACACAGACATATCTATGACCTCTTCGACTTTGTACTCTCATGGGACCACACAAGTCAATGTGTACAAGTTCGAAGGGTCTGCTGGTACTCAAAACAGTTTTAGGCTTAAAAGAGATTTTGACCTGTTTCCCCCTTACACATTCAGAACAAACTTTATCAGCTTCATACTTAATGTTAGGAAGACCTACCACTAAGTCATGTGCTTTAAGTTTGTTTAGAAGTGTTAGGCTAGCATGTCCAAACCTCTTATGCCAAATCCATTGATTATTGTCAGAAACAGCTCTCAAACAGATGGACTTGTCTTGAGGGATTTTATCTAAGAAGGTGATGTAGACATCATGCTTCCTGGTTCCCTCACATACAAGTTCTCCTGTTTGTGAGTTAACTATGTGACATAGGTTGGCTTGAAACTCAACTCTATTACCTTTGTCACATAATTGAGAAATACTCAAGAGATTATGTTGCAAGCCTTCAACATAATAAACATCATTTATTGCGTTAGAAAGTGTCTTACCAACCTTACCTAAACCAGTGATGGTTCCCTTGCTGTTATCCCCAAAGGTGACACTTCCTCCATCAAAGGCCACTAGTGAAAGGAATTGATCTTTATCCCCGGACATGTGTCTTGAGCAACCACTGTCCAAATACCAATAGGTGTCTCCCTTCACTCTAGCCTGCAAGAGTAAATCAAACATTAGTTTTAGGAACCCAAACACACTTGGGTCCCTTTTCAACAACATTAACATCTTGTTGATCCTTTCTTCTCCACACATACATTACACTCTTGTTGTTCTTATTAGCACTAATTTTCTTAGCTGGACATTCATGTATCTTATGTCCATTCTTACCACAATGAAAACACACGTGCATCTCTTTAGTCATGACATACTTACCTCGCTGATATTCTTTGATCCAGGTGGTTTCTCTGGGAGACCAGTTAGTCCTGGTTCTCTGTCTAGTATAACCAAGACCAAATTTTCCTTTGTTTCCTCCTGATGAAGTCAGATGGTCCAAGGTTCTTTGTGCATTCAGTAGCTTATCCACATGTCTATGACTGTCATGCAATTCCCTTTCTTTTGTTTCAAGTGTCTTAACTAACAACTCGTTTTTCTCTTTCAAAAACTCAAAGTTACTTTTTAAAGTTGCAAGTTGTAAGTTAAGATCTAAAACCATAGGGTCATTAGACATGTCAATAACTACTGATTGCTTTTCACTTTTTAGTTGATTAAATTCAGCATGTAACTTACAGATAGTACTTTCATATTCATTAATCATACTGCTGACTTCAATGCTGATTCCAGTAGGAGAACCAGGGGGCTGAACAGCTTTAAGTGAAGCAATTTCTTTGTGAGAATTTTCTAAGTTGAAAGCCAATGTTTCAAAGGCCTTCAACAGAGAAGTTCTATTGCAAGAATTTGCTTTACTTATGACTGTTGAAAAATCAAGGACTTCACTAGTAGTTGATAAGTCTCTGGGGAACCAGGAGATCAAATCTTCTTCACCATCACTCGGATAGTCAAGTTCAGAAGATCTTGCCCTTCCTAGTTCTACCTTGCACTTGTCCAATTCAACTTCTAGTTCAGCAACTTGATTTTTCAAGTTATGGCAAACCATCTCTAGGTGATCACAACTAGCAATAGCAATTTTACATTCATTACGTTTTTCTTTTAATTCTCTTTTGCCAGTTATATAAGTTTCACCTAATTTATAGCATTCATCCAATAAAGAATCTATACAAGCGAGCATATTTTCTCTATCATATTCATGCATATCTATTCTAATTTGTTCAAGGTTTACCTTATGTTTTTGTAGTACATCCTTCTTAGCCATCAAGCATTTCTTGAATGTACTGGTTCCCCCTCTGGTTCCCGGACCAGTGCTGTTCTCCTTGATGTTTGTGAAAGCAGTTAAGCAAACATCAGAACTAGGTGTATCTTCCTCTTCATCAGATCCTGAGTCAGATTCTCCCCACATAGATGCTGTCATGGCATTCTTGAAAGCCCTCTTATCTCCAGATTGAGATTGCTTGTCCTTCCATTTTGGACAATCACGAATGATGTGTCCTTTCTCACCACACTTGAAGCAACCTGAAGGTGAGGAAGAGTTAGATTTTTTTGTATTTTTGAAATTCTTACCTTTGAAATTCCTCTTTTGATCACGAAGAGATCTTTCAAATCTTTTTGCAATCATGCTGATCTCATCTTATTCTTCTACTACTGTTCCCTTCAGTGCCATGCCTCTGGCTGGTTCCTTGTCAGACTTAGAGTCAATCAGCATCTCATGAGTCATAAGGGAACCAATAAGCTGTTCCAAAGACAAGGTTGACAGATCCTTTGCTTCATATACTGCTGTTACCTTAGCTGTCCATGTATCTGTTAAACTACGCAAAATTTTTCTCACAAGATCCTCATCAGAAAAATTTTTACCAAGTGATCTAAGATCATTAACAATAGTCATAAACCTACGAAAGCAATCATTGATTTTTTCATTTTTATTCATGGCAAACAATTCGTATTTAGACATGATTAAATCAATTTTAGATCGTTTTACCTCACTGGTTCCCTCAAACGCAAGTTCAAGGGTGTCCCATATCTCCTTAGCACTACTGCAACCAGAGATACGATTTGTTTCGGTCTCACCTATTGCTTGTTGTAGAATTGACATTGCCTTAGCATTTTTCTCCAGCAACTTGTAATCAGCAGTGACCAATTCGCTATCCTTCTTGGGAACCTGTTTCCCATCAGCTTCTGTCTTGAGAATGATATTAGGACCATTTTTAACTACGAGCCAGCATTCATAATCAATACCCATGATAACATTCTGGATCCTGTTCTTCCACCAAGCATAATTATTTCCATTAAACTTTGGTGTCTTGTTGTCATAACCGATTGCACTTAATTCTTGAGTACTCATTCTTAACTCCTCTAGATGTTACTCTTTCGAGAAGCTTAGGCTCTGATACCAATTGAAGGTTCAATGGGCACTCAAGAGGGGGGGGTGAATTGAGTGTTAAGTAATCGTTAGCGATTTTTGCTTCTTTTCGGATTATGTGTAAGGAACCAGTTGTGCTGGTTCCCTTATGCAGCGGAATAAAATAAAGCAATAAAGAACACCACAGATTTAACGAGGTTCACCCAACTCTGGCCTACGTCCTCCTATTCTAAGTCCTTTATTAATCTACTCCGAAAAATAAAGACAAAGAACACTCTACTGTTTCCCTACTCCGAGAACCAGTAAACCCCACACTCTACTCCGAATGTGCTCTAAACTTACCCTCGTAAGTTCCTAGTGTGTTTGAACTCACAAACACTCACCAAGTCTTCAACCCCTCTGTCAAAGACTTAATACAAGATCAAGAACTCTCTAATGATCTAACTCTGAAAAGTCAAATAGAGAAAAACGTTAAAACACTATTATGCTCTTGTGTATCATTTAATAATTGAATTAGAGCTTTTAGCTCTCAAAAATAAAACTCTATTAAAATGCGTGAGAGCCGTCTCTGATTATTCAGAATAAGATGTGTTTTATAGGTTAGTTAGCTAAACCCTAGTTACCTTAAATCATGCATATAAGATATATACGATTTATGGTAAGTATTTATCTTAATTGATTTGATCACAAGATAAAATCAATTTAAGATAAAATACTTCCTAGTTTTTAGCTAACCAAAAATATCATCTTTATTCTTAGCTGCTTGGATATATTTTAAATCAATATTTTTCGGAAAATATCTTTTTATAAAATCTTTATAAAAACGGCAGCTTGAATAATCTGTTCAGTTAACCTGGTTCCCTGGCCTGGTTCCCTGAACTGAATATGTTATGAAATTTGTTCCAAACCTTGTACCAAATTTCATAACGATATTTAATATACTAAAAGCACTTTATATACTCAATTATATAAGTTATACTACGGAGCATTTACATGAAGTTCCTAAATAACTCTTTGAGTGTAGTCTTCCTTCATGCATTCGTTAAGTCTTGAAAGCTTCCATGAATGAACTCAATTATTGACCAAAGGACCTTCCTTTAAGTTGATCGAAAATCCTTTCAAGCTTCCAGTCTTAGATATCAACTTAGATACTGCACATTCAACAAAGTTAATGTACAATACTAAATAAGTAACTGCCTTTCATAAAAGCAGTTTGAGAAAACAGTTTATACTGGTTTCCTACCAGTGCATAGCTCATTCATCATCTAACTGTTCCCTGTATAAAGATAAGTTAGTTCAACAAATATCTCATATAAGTAATAACTTATCTAGGGAAACAGTGTTCTATTTTAGCTGGTTTCCCCAACTGTATTGAACACTTTCAAAGACCTGTTTCCCTTAGCTGTTTGTCATCATTCAAAACTATCAATCAAAACCTAAGGGACTCAACATCGGCTTTGTTATTTTCGGATTTTTATTTCATTAAGGGTATAAATACCCCTTGTAATCATCATTAGAAAGGAGGTAGTTAATTCCTTAAGTTTTATTTCTCTCTCTAGAACCCTAGTTTATTTCTTGTAAGCAATTTAATTACTTCATTAGATTTGATTATTGTTGATCAACAATTAGAGTTTTTTCAACTGAAGCATCATTGGTATTCATCTCTATTCCTTTCTCTTTCAATTATTATTGTTTTCAATTATGTTTTCTTTGATTATTTTTGTTATTGCTTATTTCAATATGTGTGAGTAGTTTTTATATTCCAAGATCTAGGGTAGCCCAATTATGATTGATGCATGAATTGATTCTTTAAATTCTCTAATAACTATTGCAATTATTTATGCTAAGTTGATTGTGATTATGCCAATACTAGATTAGAGATAATTAGTATTGTTATTATTCCATAGTTCTAATCACAACGAGAGTTGGGTTTAAACGGATTTGAGTAGATCAATTTAGGGTTTGAAATTCATCACGAGAGTAGTTGAATTGATGATTGGGAAGTGAAGTAAAGTGTTTAATGTCTCTAATTTGCATGATTCCATGAGAATAGGTTTGATTGTGGTTAGAGAAGCCATTGATACTCGAGAGAGGTCCTTGGTATTGATTAGGGTTTGCTTTTGCCCATGTTAATTGGATTTGTATGCTAGGGGTAGATAGATAATTGCATCGATCGTAATTGTGGTGATACTTGATCTTGGATGTTTTAGTTTATTGATTTTATTCTATTCTTTTGATTAATTCTAGTTTTTCATACATTAGTTCTTAGCTTATTCCACCATCAATTTGATTCTTGCTTAGTGATTATTTGAGTCTAGATAATTTAGGTGAACCTTAGTCTCTTGGGATTCGATCCTTACTTGCCCGTCTACATAGTAGTGGTCCAGTTAGGTTATTTTTGTTAGGTATGCGACACGCCTATCAGCAGCATGTCTAGCAAGGTATCTCATAACCATTAAAACTAGAGGGTTACGAAACCATACCTCAACAACGTAGACTCATTATACAATATTCGTCACTTGAATGAAACACCACATGGGATTTTAAACACATTCCCTTAGACGATGAAGGACTTACTTGTGCTCCATCCTTTTGTAAGGAACTGCTTGATTCTTCCTTGCTTTTACATACTGTAAGTAGAGTACCATTTCCACAAGACCTGTCTTACTTTATCACTACCTTTGTAGTTCCTAACAACACACACAAAGACACTTGTGAAAATAATGTAGAGAAGATGAGGATCAACTTACCCCCACAATGGACAAACTTCTAGAGTTCATTTTGCAATAACTCATATTCTTGACACTTATCATCCCTAGCTAGCAATGATCTTTGCTTACTACTGGATAGTGTGTCACACTTTGCTTTGCAATTAACTCAAAACAGAGTACAACCCATCAACCTGTAAAAACATACACTGGTAGGGCAATCATAATCTTTGTTGTTTACTTAACCTTTATCCCCTGCATAGCTTCAACTCCAACAACAATTGGACAATGCTATCTAGACAAATTAAGTGAACCAACAAATTTCTTTTTGCAAAGCTACATCATGTCAAGAATAATATGTTAAATCAATTAACTTGCATATCATTAGCATATTGAATCAAAGATCAAATCTAATCCAGCCCCAACAACTCTAGTTCTAACATGATCAACATATTCACCATATCAGATTCTCTACATAGTGAGAATGAGCTCAAATACATACCTTGGCCGATTCAATGATCTGACCATCCAAAATCACATCACTCATCTCATCAGTGCATTAGCATGCCAAGAATGAAAAACATTTGACATAGTTTGGGTACTTACACTTGACCCCCTCATGACTTGCCTAGTCCACTCACCACATTAACCGCAAAAGTTAATTTAATATATGAAGGATATACCTCATACCTTAAGTTGTCTCATATGATTGTATCACTAACAAACCCCATGATCATTAGTCAATCATGCTATGAAGCTTAAACAACCTTACTGCAAAACAGACAAACTCATCACACAGGTTAGTAACAAAATTGGGTCAATACCAAACTTACATGTATATTTTGAAACCACAATATCTTACCCTTATCCTCCTTCCAATGCAAACAAAAACCTTCCAAATCCTTTGAAAGACACTTACAACTGAAGGACATATCATGGCAAGGCAAGACATATAAATCTCAAGCACATAAAACTCAACAAGAGCTTACTTTCAAGTTAACATGCTTCTTCTCTTCAAAACTACTTCAAGTAACATTTATCATGGTCTTTTCATATGGTTCCGGATTCCTATCCACCATTACCAAAATACCAAGAATTAGTCCATCTAAACCTTTCAAACAGGAAAGTAAACACAAGACGGAACTCAACTAGTTCATGCTTTAGTCATTATACTTACCTTAGTTGATCCACTCCTCATCAACTACACTGGCCAAACCAAACTTAAGAAACAAAACACCCACAAGGTCAACCAAGGTTAACAGGTTAATACATGATATTGGTCGTACTTGAGAGACTTCACATACATGATTCGTCATATCAAAGTCATACAGACTTACATACATAGCTCGTAGTTCAACATATGCATCACCCACACATTTACATACTGGTCACACATGCCATATGAAACATACTTTACAAAATTAACTTCACAGTTAAAAAAACCCCACATCACATACCATGTGATAATAAAACCTGACTCTTGTCAAAGTTTTAGGAAAAGACAACTAACAAATTGGGTGAATAACACTTTACTAGTATAGCAGCTTGAACTATAAAGTTATCCCCACATAGCAAATATTCATTGAATATATAACCAACAAATAAGACATCGAAACTTACTTTAATTTCTATTCTTACCGCATGTGGAGTTCACAACATTTAGACTTGTACAACCTTACTAGTCCTTGTCAAACCATACCTTTCACTTCTGCTCTCAAGCATGGAGAAAAACCAATCACACCTAGACCTTCAACAAGAAAGGTTAAATGCTAGTCCTCTAGCAGTTATACACATTTCAAGTTCAAAAGATAAGCTAAACAAAAACACAAGAATTAATAACAATAATTCTAAATCCCCCTTTTCAAACTAAAAAGGGAACCTCACAAACTTATCACATACTCCATGCTCAATAAATATTTTTCCAAAATTAGGGAAACAATTCAACATGATACTATCAAAAGACAGAACAATAACATCCCTGATCAACTAAGAAAAATAGCAATACCCATAATCATATGATTAAATAAAGCACACAACAAATAGCAGAAAAAGGTACTTGCAAATTAGCAAACCAATTAGCACTTAGTTATAAACTAACATCTCAAAGGGTTTCCCATCTCAATTTATTCAACGACATGATAATATACTAACTCACCCCCCACATTGCAACACAAAACATCATAATAATAAAATTATGCATAATTGGGACACATTATAATAATCATATTATATAGAGTTAGAAATTATCAACAACAATAAATTTGATAGGAAACTTTCTTGATGTTTGGGACGAGTCCGATCACTGTTGCTAGCTACGTGATCAAATTCTCCTTGGCTCCTTTACTGGACCGAACTTGCTACTTGGAAAAATCGAAAGGCAATTACGAGCCTTGGTAAACAACACCCCGCAGCTACATCTTCGACACCATCACTTGCAACACCATTGTTACACACAAACGATGATAATCAATTCTCATCAAACAAATTCCAAAGAAACTTATTTAGCAATTAAATCACTATTAATCGAGTCTTCTCAGCAACATAACCATGGCATATAACTGATAATTCTTGAAAGTCAACTTCAAAGTCAAATGCCCCACGAGACGAATTTGAGTAGTAGTATTGACCTTTTTAAGTTTATGAAATTTTGAAGACCAATATGAAAAGTCCACCAAAAGGAATAATTCCAAAGCCAAAATAAAAGCCACCGCCTTCAATCAAACAGTTTAATAATTTACCCAAATTATATGAAGACCAACGCTTATGAATACTTCGAATTGGAAGCTAACAGTATTAAACTCCCTCCGTCCCTTATTTACTTGCCTATTTCTAGCTTTTATTACTTACATAATAAAGAGAAATAGGCATGTAAATAAGAGACAGAGGGAGTGTTATTTATCTCCAAACTTGAAATAAATGATCTTCGAATTACGAAAAAGGACGACTTCAATTCGTCAATTCCCAATTAATTTCCGCATTAAAAATTTAATACCCCATAAATTAGGGTTCATGAACTTCGTCAAAAATTCATGCTCCAAAATTCAAGAAATCAACGGTATAATAAATTGATAATATTTCGCTTCTAAATTGTTGGAAAAAATACTTGTTGATTCCAAGAATAATAATAGCCAAATCAAGAACTTCCCTGGAACAAAATCGCCATACTCGAAATCGAAGACCTGTTCTCCTTCTGTTGTGCCGTGGTTTGGTACCCACTGCCTTAGAAGCAAAATACGCCACCATCGGTACAGGTTTCCCGGTGACGCACACCCCCCAAGTTTTACACAACGACCTCCGCAATCTGTGTACCCGAACTCGAAGGTTGGAATTGCTCAAGAACTGTTCAGATCTCAAAGGGTAGGTTTGTGTTTTATGTGGTTTGGGTTTTTTGAAAGTTATTTTATTGAAGAGGCTCTTGTTTGTATTTATAAAGTTCCAATACAAGGAAACCAATAAATCCCAACCTATCAGTTTATGTTGTGCCCAACTTGGCCCAACTAATAGCCACTCTAAACAATATCTGACACACACGGTCATGTAGAAGAGGGTACACGACCGTTTAGACAGGTTTGTCTGCAAAACCACACAACCATGTAGAGTAAGGTACACGACCATGTATATCACACGGTCATGTAGTACAAGGTACATGACCATGTAGCGGATAGTTGTACAATAATGAATTTTCAACCAAGGAGTTACTCTCACCTACTCGGTCGGACAAACCAACTTGATTAAGTTTAAGATAAAACATTTCCGGTTGCATTACTAACTCCAACATAGACTAATGAAAAAGAAGGGAGCAATGTGTCACAACTCAAGTCCCCACACCCACAAAGGCAACTGCATCATCACTTGGGCACTAGGCAATAGATCGCGCCAAGGGAGATGCCCATGGGTGCTAGGAAGCACCTCTCCCCTATAGAGCTTTATTTAGCTAAGGAGTTGTTTTCCTAGTGAACACCTAATTGACAGTAACACAATAATGGGCCATTTGGGGGCCCAAATGAAGCCCAAACGGGCTGAAACATGGGGGTCCACCATTTTTAGGCCCAATAAAGATGATGGTCAAGTCAGATTTTGTAGATGGGCCCCACAACGTTCTCGATTGCACTACATGGTTCGTGAGTCTTCCGGGAGCTTCTAGTTAAATCTAGGGCAATCATCACGTACCCGGCCAAAAGGCCGAAATATACATAACCAAACCAATGTTGTTTTTCTTTTAAACTCTTCGTGTCTTAAAAAAAAAAAGTACAAGTATTAGGATCTTTTATCAAAATGGCTAATTTATTAAAGTATTTCCCAAAACGGCTAATTATAAATTTTAATTCCAAAACTAGCTAAATAATTGACTTGAAAGGAAATTATTTATTTCTTATTTTCCTTTGAACTGGAAAGGTTAACTTTTTTGGGTTATTTTTTTTATTAATTTTGTTTTTTTTGGGTTTATTTTAAATTTTGCTTCTTTTTTTTAACTTGGAAAATTTAAAGGCCGGTAATTTTGTGCGTAGTATATGGCTTTTAAATTCCGGCTTTGCCCACATTCCTTTTTTTGGATTTTTTAAAATATATATTTTTCAATTTTTTGGTTTTTTTTTGGAAAATTTTAAAGCTATTGTTTAAAATATCCATTAATTTGGAAAATAACATTCAACATATATTTGCAACAATTCTCAATTTTATTATAAAGTTATTTAAAATAAAAAATCACTCAAAAAAATAGTCGAAACTTCCACTTAACAAAAATTAGCCAACATTAGCAGAGAGCATACATTTCACTACAAAAAAAAATGTCCATATAGAACCGGAATTCTAGCGACGGAATTAAATCCGTTTCTAAATTAGAGATGGAATTTAAAGATTCGTCTCCTAATTAATTTAGAAATGGAATTAAATAGTCCTTTTCTAAATTAGAGACGGAATTAAAAAATCGTCACTAAATTAGAAACGGAATTGAAAATCCGTCTCTAAATTAGAAACGGATTTTTTTTCTTAATAGAAATGGTTTTTTTTTTTCCGTTGCTAAATTTAGAGACGGATTTTTTTTTTTTCCGTTGCTAAATTAGAGAAGAACTTTTATTTTCCTTTGCTGATATGAGCGATGGATTTTTAATTCCGTCTCTAAATTATTTTCAAAACGAATTATGTAAAATATTACGTTACTTTATAGACGAATTATGTAAACTAAAATCCGTCTCTAAACTAGAGTGCTAGGACTTAGGATTAATTAGATTGTAATAAGCAGATTTGCAAAAGGATAGAGCAGCAATTGGTTGTTATATTTAATCAAAGTAATCAAATATTACAGATAGGCCTTCTTTCGAGAGGAAAGTGCTCTCCAAATGCTACTCAATTTTCTGGATGCCCTTTACATCATCATAGCATCCAATATATACTGCTTACACCAAGCAAGCTTCTACAAGGATCCACAACATCCCCCCTTGCTAACAGAATATTATTCTCTAAACAAAAAGACTAACAAACCCTTATAATAACCCCTTAACAGAATTACCAAAGCTTAAACAGATTTATTGAAAGCAAATAAAATATCTTGGGCTGAAAAACGCATCTTCCTTCACTTGATTTGCTGGCGCTTCTTCCTAGCATAAGTCACCAGAATTGGAGGCTTGGGCTGATTCCTTGCAATACCCTCCCCACAAAGTTTCACCTTGTCCTCAAGATGGAAAGTAGGAAAGCGATCCTCGATCTCAGAGAAAGCTTCCCAAGTAGCTTCATACTCCGGTAGCCCTGCCCACTTGATCAACACTTCCACCAACGAGTGCTGCCCCTACAGCCTATTGCGAACACCCAGCACATCTTCAGGCTCAACGTGCAGAACCAAGTCACCATCCAACTGGTCAGGTAATGGAGAAGGGGTCAGGTTCTGGCCATAGGCCTTCGTCAGCTGGGATATGTGAAAAACAGGATGGACTCGAGCTCCCTCAGGCAACTGTAACTTGTATGCAACTTCTCCCACTTTTTTTAACACCGGGTACGGGCCGTAAAATCTGGGGACAGCTTCTTAAACTGTCTGGAAACCACAGAATTTTGGAGATAAGGTTGGAGCTTCAAAAACACCAAATCACCAACTTGGAAGTGGTCATCTCTCCTCTTTCTGTTCTCATAATATTTCATATATTCCTTAGCTTTCAAGAGATGAAATTTGAGGTCATCTAGCACAGCATCACGATCTAAGAGTTGTTCTTCAATAGAGGACACATTTGTGGACCCAGGGGAAAAACGAACCAGTTGAGTTGGGTCTCTCCCGTATAAGACCTTAAACGAGGTGTGCTGAATAGTAGTGCGGAAATTTGTATTGTAGCTATATTCAGCCCAAGGTATCCACTCAGCCCAGGTTCTCGATTTGTCGTTGATAAAGCACCGTAAGTAGGACTCCACGCCTTTGTTAATCACATCGTTCTGCCCATCCGTTTGCGGATGATATGTTGTGCTCCTGTCTAAATGAGTGCCCTGTAACCTGAACAACTCATTCCAAAAAATACTCACAAATATCCGATCCATGTCAGATAAGATGGTGGAGGGAAAACCATGAAGTCTTACCACTTCTTTAAGAAAGACGTGAGCTACCATAGGTGCCGTGAAGGGATGTTTCAGCAGTAAGAAATAGGCATACTTTGAAAGTCTGTCTGCCACCACAAGGATAGTGTCCCACCCTGATGACTTGGGGAGACCTTCTATAAAGTCCATGGAAACGTCTTCCCTGACCTTGTCCGGCAATGGAAGAGGTTGCAGCAACCCCATGGGACTGACGGAGGCCGCTTTATTTTATTGGCAAACCTTGCAATCACGCACATATTCAGCTATCATCTTCCTCATACCAATCCAATACCACTGGGCTGCTAACCTTTGATAGGTTTTAAACTCACCAGCGTGACCCCCAATGAGAGAGTCGTGATACTCATGTAGTAGAGCTGAAGTTAAGGTTGATACCCGGGGAATGACCAACCGGCCTTTGTATTTTAGCAACCCATTGGCCACAGAGAACCACTTAGGAACCTTGTCTCCCTTTTCTCTCTTCTGCACCATCTCTGTTATCCCAGTATCGTTCTTGATATGCTGGTGCACTGCTGCCCACGGAACCCCACACTCAGCCACCATAGCCGAGTTCTCTAGAGACAGAGCCCTAGAAAGAGCGTCAGCCACAGTGTTGATGGCCACGGGTTTGTATTGAAACTCAAATGAGTACCCCATGTTGGGTTTCGTAGCGTCCAATGCTACGCGGAAGAGAAACCCGCCCAAGACCCGCCCCAATAAGTAAAGCAATAAAGCATGCATAAACATAATTAAACAATAATTAAGAGAAGGGATAAAGAAGTAATACCCTTGAAGCGTGCTTCGCTCGTGAACCGAGCTCTTACTTCGAAGCTAGAGCCCCACAAGCGTGAAGGCCTCCAACGGCTCATACCCTCGACCCGACCCGAACGATCTTCGTCTCGAGGGTTAGTCGAGACTTGACCAAATAAAACTAGAGTATTACGAACTTAAAGGTTTTCTCACCTTAAGGGAGATGCCTCATTGAGTTCAACTCATGTGAATTCCCAAATGCCCAACCATTGGGTATTTATAGAGAAAATCAACTTGTCATCCCATTCATGATCAATATGGGACAATTGCATTTTCCTACTAATTTATTTTAATAAAAAATAAATAATAAACAATGCAATCAACAATCAACAAGTGGCACATGGAGGATGATTGATTAGGTGAGGACCATTTCCAAGGGGGGGACCATAGCCTTGGTGCTCAAGGCAATGCCCACAACCCTTTGGTCCCCACTAAGACAAAACCGGCTTCCTCCATGTGGCTGACTAGCAGCCAGCCTTGGCTGCCAAGGTTGCCAGCTGGCGCCTAGCACCAAGGTTGGGCAGCCAGCCAGCACAGCTAGCATGCCACACGCAGCCAGCTAGCAAGCAACCTTCGCACAGCCAGCATGCGTGCTGCTAGCGAGCCACGCATGCTGGGCGCTGCAGCTAGGTGCGTAGTGTTGGGCGCTGCAATGCTAGCCTCACACATTCGCATCATTGCTGCTGCCTAGTGTTGTGCTAGCGAGGCACAGGCACACGTACACGCTGCTACTGCGATGGTGTTGTGCTAGCGAGGCACACGCACACGCACATGCATGCTGTGATGGTGTTGTACTAGCGATGCACACGCACACTCACATGCATGCTGCGATGGTGCAACGAGCAGTGCTAGGCCTTGCCTAGCGCCAGCGCCTAGCATGCTAGCAAGGCCTAGCCTTGCGATGCTTGTGCGCATGGTTTGCTAGCACACACGCAAGGCCCTAGCACGCCTAGCATGCTAGGATTTGCGATGGGTCTTGCCTAGCCTAGCACTCACATGGCGAGGCCAATGCGAGGCTACGGCTAGGCTCGTACTTGTAACTTGATTGATTTCACGTCTCGTCGAATTCTAAATTCGACTCGACTTGCGACGTTCGATCTCGTTGCTCTAAGCTCGATATCCGACGTCTTTGTTCGTAATACTCTAATGACTCATCAAATCCTTCGGATTGATTCGTCGTTTCGGTCGGCAGTTCGATTGGGTTCGACCCGAAGGGTTCAGTCAAGATAAAGCTGTAATATTAATTGTTCATTAATATTACAAATCGGAAGCGGCCTCCACCCAGGCATTCCGATCACTTGATCTCACTAAAGAATTAGCTTCCTGATAATTCTGAACCCTCTATCAGAATAATACACTTGTTGGAAGGACACCATTCCTTTCACCCCATCAGCTTGCTAATCCACCTATGGTAGGCTTGTCCTACCTCCCTCTATTCCAGCAGAAGTTTCAGACTCTTTTGGTCCGTTCGAACTGTGAAAGTCCTACCCAAGAGGTAGTGGCGCCATTTCTCTACAATCATCACAATAGCCATCAATTCTTTTTCGTAAATTGGTTTGGCTGAGGACCTGGCCTACTGCCTAACAATTTACTGAAAAACGTTATTGGCCTTTCAAACTGTAACAAAAACAGCACCAACACCATGACCACAAGCGTCGGTTTCTATTACAAATGGCTTCCTGAAATTGGGCATGACTAGTACAGGGGATTTAGTCATTGCCTCTTTCAAATTCTGGAAAGCTGTTGAAGCAGCCTCATTCCATCTAAAACAGTTCTCCTTAAGATGTTGAGTTAATGGTTGAGCAATGTGAGCGAAATTCCGGATGAATTTCCAGTAATATCCAGTTAAGCCCAAAAAGCCACGAAGTTCTTTTAAATTGCGGGGTTGAGGCCAAGCACACATAGCCTGGACTTTGTCATTGTCCACTACAACACCCTCAGCCGAGATTATATGGCCCAAGTAAGCTACTGATCTATGGCCAAACTCGCATTTCTTGCCATTGATGTATAGTTTCTACTCACGCATGACCCCCAAAACAGTGGCCAAATGCTCAACATGTTCATCCATATTCCTGCTGAATACCAGCACATCATCAAAAAAAAAACTAAAACGAATTTACGAAGGAAAGGGCGGAATACCGAGTTCATTAATGACTGGAATGTGGCCGGGGCGTTGGTTAGACCAAATGGCATGACAAGGAACTCATAATGGCCATTATGAGTGCGGAATGCGGTTCTAGGCACATCACCTTCTCGGACTCGTATCTGATGGTAGCCAGACTTGAGGTCCAGTTTAGTGAACATTGCTGCCCCCTGTAACTCGTCTAACAGCTCATCAATGATTGGAATCGGGTATTTTTCTGGCACTGTACTTTTATTCAAGGCTCGGTAATCCACACAGAAACGCCAAGAGCCATCTTTCTTCTTAACCAAGAGGACTGGGCTTGAGTATGGGCTCGATGAAGGGCGGATGATTCCTGCTTGAATCATTTCACCTACCAATTTCTCAATCTCATTCTTCTGGATGTGGGGGTACCGGAAGGGCCTCTCATTAATAGGATTAGTGCCCTCACGCAGCACTATTGTGTGTTTTATGTCTCTTTGAGGAGGCAAACCTTCTGGGCATTCAAACACCTCCCTGAACTGGTTCAAAGTGAGCTGTAAAAATTCAGGAACACTAGGTCCAGACTTAGATATAGGACCATCTTCTTCCATCTCACATAATTCCACCAAGAAGCTCGTTCCTTCCTTCGAGAGAGTCCAAATCATTGCCTTAAGAGAAATGCCAGTCCGTCCAAGCGACGAGTCTTCCTGCAAAGTCACTCTGGCCCCTCCTAAATCAAACTTCATCAATTGAGGCTTCCAATTAGTGGCAATGGTGCCCAGTTTCTCAAGCCATTGGATACCTAAAATGACATCCGCATTTCCCAACGTAAGTGTTAGGAAATCTTCCACCACCGTGAGACCTTGGAGGTGAGGGGTCACTCCTCTGCACTCACCATCCCCTTTGACAGATTCGCTGTTGCCCAGTTTCACCCCAACCCTGCCATGCCAAAAACAATCAAACCCAACTCCTCCACCGCTTTAGTTGACACGAAGTTATGGGTAGCTCCGGGGTCTATCATGACCACTACGTCTTTACCATTAATTGACCCATGCAGCTTCATCGTTTTCGGATTTGTGATACCCACCAACGAATTTAAGGAGATGATCGGTGGCGGATCCACGGGATTGATGGGTGTTTCTTCTCCCACTTCCACCACGGCCAATTCGCCAGTCCCTTCTTCCTCTAAAGCCTCCTCTTCCGATATCAACACGCTGAGCTCTCTCTTCTTACAACGGTGGTTCACACTCCACTTATCGTCACACCGGAAACACAAACCCATCTCACGTTTCTGCCGGAGTTCCTGCTCACTCAATCGCCTCATACCTCCTGTGTTTGGTGTTCAATTGTTCTTTTGGGGTGTCGTGGTTTTCTGGAAAAAAGAGGATAAATTAGGCTGGTAGTTGAGCTGTGAAGGGGTTGAGTGTGTGAGGTATTGTCTGGGTTGGAAATTGGTTATGAGTTTGTTGGGCTGGGCCCATTTTCTGGCTCCATACTTAAGCTTCTCCTCCACATTTACTGCTAGCTCCATGGCATCATCAAGACTGATGGGCCTCAACAACCTCACATCAGCCCGAATGTCATCCCTCAGCCCAGTCATAAATCAACTTAGGGCTACTTCTTCCATCAACCCATCTAGAGGAGCCATTAATTCAACAAACTTCCTCTTATACTCAAATACAGACAAGTTACTTTGCTGAAATGCCATCTACTGCTCATAGAGGTTTCTAGAAGCAACCGTTCGAAATTTGCAAAGGAGAAGAGTCTTCAATTCCTCCCATCGCGTTATCCTCCGACAACGGTGCTCGTATTGAAACCACAAAATAGCATCATCCTCCAACGCCACCACGGCGGCCTCCAAGCTATCCTTTGGGCTCAAACGGTAAAAATGGAAATATCGCTCTGCCCTAAGAATCCATCTATCGGGGTTGGTGCCATCAAAACCCGGTAAGTCCAACTTCTTCATTCTCCAGCTAGTCCCGTAATCTCCTGAGTTTTGGTGAGATGATTCGCCGAATTGCGGTCCCAATTCCAACAAACACACCGTGTCCGGGAGGTGGGCCTATGGTGGTGGTCTGTCCCCAGATTGGGAGTTTTGTTTCAAACCCTCGATTTCTGATTGAAATCGATGTGCAAACTTCTCAAAACGGTCTTCGGCGTTTTTAGCGGAAGCCCCAATGGCTGCCATTACAGAGGTCAACCCAGACTCCAGAGATTCTAGACGTTGCGCGTTATTTATATGGGGCATCATCCGGTCACCGGAATCGACCGCTCTGATACCAATTTTCTAGGACTTAGGATTAATTAGATTGTATAAGCAGATTTGCAAAAGGATAGAGCAGTAATTGGTTGTAATATTTAATCACAGTAATCAAATATTACAGATAGGCCTTCTTTCGAGAGGAAGGTGCTCTCCAAATGCTACTCAATTTTCAGGATGCCCTTTACATCATCATAGCATCCAATATATACTGCTTACAGCAAGCAAGCTTCTACAAGGATCCACAACATCCCCCCTTGCTAACAAAATATTATTCTCTAAACAAAAAGACTAACAAACCCTTATAACCCCCTAACAGAATTACAAAAACTCAAACAGATTTATTAAAAGCAAATAAAATATCTTGGGCTGAAAAACGCATCTTCCTTTACTTGATTTGCTAGCGCTTCTTCCTAGCATAAGTCACCAGAATTGGAGGCTTGGGCTGATTCCTTGCATAAAGACGGATTTGAAAATTCTTTTCTTAACTAGAGACGGATTTTAAATTCCGTCTCTAATATTTCTTTCACTTATTATCAATTATGTGAGTACAAGTAAACAAATAATATTAGGTATAGTTGGTAAGAGTTTCACTATGTGACTTTGAGGTCACGGGTTCGACTCATACCTATTGCGATTCATGAGATTGGGGATTCAAGGAGCCTTACATGCAAAGCCGAGTCGGGTTGACCTGAGTGAGGTCGAAACAAATAGCATATATTTTTAGACACAAAATTATTTTTTCCGTTTCTAAATTTAGAGACAGATTTTATTTTTTCCCGTTGCTTATATGAGCGATGGATTTTTTTTTTTTCCGTTGCTATATTTAGAGACGGATTTTTTTTCTGTTGCTAATACCAGCGACAGATTAATATAATCCGTTGCTAAAACCAGTGACCGAAATAAAAATCCGTTAGTTCAGCAACAGAAAACAAATACAACGTCGCTAGTCTCATTTAGGGAAAAGAGTTTTGCCAACGGAGTAATTCCGTTTCAAAATCTGTCGCTACTTATACTTAGCGACAGAAAAGTACAATCTAGCAACGGATTTGATCTGTTGCTAAATGTCTATTTTTTTGTAGTGATTAGTGAACATGAAAAAGATGAACTATACCTTAAAATCCCTATTGTCGTATAAATTTTCGATTGTGTTGATAAAAGAATACTACTCCCTCCGCCCACAATTATCTGCAACATTTGCCATAAATGGGTGCTCTCTATTATGTGCAACAAATTTTTTTCTTTCCTCTTTTAGTAAATTTTAAAGAGTAAAAAAATCATCTTACCCTTACTTTTATTTTTTAACTTTGTTTAACATCTTCTAATTATACTCAATTTTTCACCTTTTTCCCACTCATAAAAGGGGCCCCTCAATTTCACCTTTTTCCCACTCACTTTAACCCACCCAAAAACAAAAAAATAAGGGACCACTTCTTTCCCTCATTTTTCCCACTTAATTAAACCCACCCAAACTTAATTAAACTCCATTAAAAGTTTGCCTAGGAGTCCGCAAAAAGGATGTTTGGTGCAGATAATCGTGGGCGGAAGGAGTACTTCAAATTCCAATTTTTTGTGATACTATCAAGACAAAAAAAAAATTGCTTTTTTTTTGGTGTGATCTTGAAATTAGGTTTCTTATGAGCGACTTTACGTATATCTATATATTGTTTTTAAATTTTCCACTAAAAAAAAACCAAAAAATAAATTAAAATAAACCCAAAAATTAGAAAAAAAAAAAAAAGTGAACCAAACCGGTTCAAAGGAAAATGAGAAATAAATAATTTCCTTCCAAGTCAACATTTAGCTAGTTTTGAAATTAAAATTTATAACTAGCCGTTTTAGTAAATATTTTTATAAAATTAGTCATTTTGATAAAAGATCCCAAGTATTACCCCCCTGTCGGAGGAATCAATGTATGAATCCAACTCTAAAGATATTACTTTTAAATACATCATTTCTAAAATATTATTTCACAAATAAGTACTCCAATAGTCCTTTAAATGAAAGGGTACTATCATCACTGAGAGCTCCAGTAGAATACATTCCAAGCTCCCTTTCACCATGGTAGATAAGTTCTACGTACAAAAGCTACAATTTATACTATAATTTTTATAGCTCCACTCATTGATGAACTAATCCAATTGAAATCTATAATCCAATAGATAGAAACACAGAGAAGCAAAGAACAATACCCCATCGTAATCTGAACCATCTTCTCACCCAAGACATCACATGTCCACCACTCCACCCGTCTCCAACATGACATTTGGAAACTAATCAACAAAATCTTCGGGATTCAATTGAAAATACGAATTACTCAGTAATATCTTTGATTAGAGTAGTAGCACACATTAATGCAACATGCATTACAACTAAAATAAAGTGAATATATTACTTTTGTTTCAATTTCTTAAACATCTCAAACAAATTTACCAACTTGCAGAATACGCATTACAAAGTCAAGCAAAAAAAAAACAATACTTTTACAGCAATATGATACCAGAAAACACATCATGCAGGAGAGTTCAAAGTAAGAGGAGAGAGTTGGAGGTCTAGAATCAAACACAGCCATTTTTACCAATAAAAGCTCTGCAATGGTGAAACTCTCAACTGTCTCAACTGTGGACACTCAAGATACGTAGCATGCACCTTCTCCACGTGGCACATCGCATTGGTCGCTTTCCCATTAATTTCCTTAACAATATTGTTTACTCACATGCATATATATACAAAAATAACTTAAAACAAATAAATCACGGATACACAAACTAGTTTAAACTAAATTGCTTTCAAATTCAGCAAGACAAACTAGTTCAAACATGTTTCATATGCACACAAAAAATGAACTAGTACTGATCTTGCCTGTCATTACAAAGAGTAAATGAAAGTACTTATATCCACTATCAATATAATACTTGCTATCAAATTCAAAGTATAGCCTTTACAAAAGTTGTAACTGTGTTCTCTTATTGAGACTTTCTATACTATACCATAGTAATTGTTACTATACCACTAGAATGCAGAGCCTAGTAGCCTACACACCTTGTAGATAAGGGTGTTCCAAAGCCCTCTCAGCTGTAATCCTCTTGCTTGGGTCAACACTGAGTAATTGCTATATGCAAACAAAAAATTAAGTGACTTAAATTAGAAACTTATTAATACAAGTTTATAAATTGGCATTTATCTAGTATTTAAAATAATAAGTGACAAATTATTATACCAATATAAGATCCCTGCCTTCAAAATCCAATTCAGCACTAATTTCACCTTCAAGTTCCTTCAATCCAAACACAAAAGGTATAAGAATTGATAAACAAAACTTGAAAACTTGGTAACAACAAAATCAATATACCTTTTCAAAGAATTGTGGCATATCAGTAGGATAGTTTGGGAGGGAACACACTCCAGCCCATGTTGCTTCAGTTGGGGTTCCCAACTTCCTGATGAAATACGTTAGGACATAAGTTAATAAATCATTTAAAATGCACCAAAATCTATAATGTACAACAAATTATAATATGAACATATTTACTTGAAAATTTGTTGGATGACATGGAGCTCGGATTCGGGATTATTTTCAACAAGTGGCCTAGCCATCAAAAATTCATAGAAGAGACATCCTACCGACCATAAGTCCACTGCGGTTGTGTAGTTTACACTACCAAGTAAAATCTCTGGTGCTCTGTATTGGAGTGTCACTACCTATAAAATCAATGGGAAACAATTTTATTACAATAATGCTATTTCCCAACTAAACATTTCAAAAACCAAAATTACAATACATATAATACCAAAAATACAAACCTGTGGGGTATGTGAACCACCAACAAACTTTGAAGAACCAAAATCAGCAAGCTTGAGCTTCTTGAGCTGCTTTTCTCCAACTGTAATTTTTTGAACTAAAATATTTTCTGGCTTCACATCTCTATGTATGATGCCTTTTTTATGCAAATATGACAGTGCATCAAGAATTTCCTTCACATTTTTCTACAAAAAAATAATTTATGTTAGACATTTTAATATGCTTTTTTTATAATTGATCAAACATAAATAAAGATAAAAATGATAAGAATAATACCTTTATCTCAGAAGGAGATTGATAAGCATTTGGGTTCGTCTCCAATTCACTTTGCAAATCGTATGGCACATATTCCATCACTAAGTTTACACTACTTGGTGAAATAAAGATTTTTTCCAGCCTATTACCACCAATAAAATAGAATATCATAAGCTAACAATAAAATAGAATACATAAGCTAATGCAGAGAATGAACATTACAATGATTAGAGAGATAGAATTTCACCTAACAATATTTTCATGTTGGGTGTCCATTAGAATAGACATTTCTCTGACCAAACTTTTAGTGAGTTCATTATTCTGCAATTCAATCACCTTCATAGCAAATTGTTGTTGCTTCTCCACATCAGTAACTGTGAAGACTGCACCATAAGCTCCACTGTTTAGAAAATCTCCAATTTCGTACTGATTTCCATTAGTAGGAACTTCTTCAGCATGTTGTTGACCTATGAAACCTCCTTGTTTAATTTCCTTAAGTTCTTGTTTAATTTCTTCAAGTTTTTCCAAGATCAGTGATTCTATTTGTTCTTCCATCTACAATGAAAGAAAGAAGTATAAATAGCAGAGCAGAGAATGGGTTTGGGTGAGGAGAGATAACGTGTGGGTCCTAGTGAAAAGACTAGTCAGTGAGTTGTTTTGATAAAACAAGCAACTTTACTATTCAATTGGCACTAGTATAATTATTCACTGTATTTTTTAATAAAGATTTCAGATATTTGACCCTTTTTTTTTTTAGAAACAGGGAAATTAATTTATATTAAACCAAACATCAGGAACATACTTACAACAGTACCAATGCAAGCTCCCCAAAAGATTACACAACCAAAGAAGAAACTGATCTAAACTAGCCGAAATAAGACCAAAACTATGCATTACATGCATTACTAATGTAATGCATAGATATTTGATCCAACTGTAGAAAATAGGAGAACTAGGTAAGAAAAACACACCAAAACACGATAGGATGATCGAAAATCGATCGATTGATCAGAAAAAAACAAGCTCGCACAATCAATTAAAATATAAAGAACAGAAATCAAGTTTTCAAATATAGCTTGATCAAAATTTAATGCAAACTGTAGGAATATTGTGCAACAAATGGAAAAATTGTGCGATTACAAACAAAATTCAAATTACAATATCACACCTAGATGCATTACTTCAGATTTTGATGAACAATTGAAAATCGAGTAATTCAGAAGGTATATTAACCCATTAAATCAAAAAACAGTAATCAATTTCTTTATATATATATTACCAAAATTCACATATTAAGCAGTAAAATTAATACCAAGAATTTGTTCTACAATATGACAAAATGAATGAACCAATAAATTAAACACCCACTTGATTTTCTCTCATAATTCACCATTAATAAGCAATAAAGAATATTCAATCAACCCAGAAAATCGAAAATGCAGAAAATAATAGAGAGATTATCAAAGGAAAACAGCAAAATTGTAATAATAAGAGTAGAAAATGTCAAAATGAATGAACCAAGAAATTCAACACCCATTTAATTCTCTCTCACAATCCGCCATTAATAAGCAATAAAGATTGTATAATCAACCCAGAAAATCGAAAATGCAGAAAATAATAGAGAGGTAATCAAAGAATTACAGCAAAATTGAAATAATAAGAGTAGAAAATGTCAAAATCTTACAGCAGAGTTGGTGGGCTTAGATTCTTGATCATTGTTGTCATCGACTTTCTCCATCTTTATCTTCTTGCTTGCCTTTGAATTTACAATTCTCAGAAAATTTTAGAACAAAGAATTTTTGTATTTCTTTTGTATTTTTGTGAGAGCAATAAATTGAAGTGGTTTATACTTTATATTACTGGCTCGCGCTCTTTTTTTTTTGTTTTTTTTTTTTTATATACTAGCTCCGTTTTTTTTTTATGTGCAACTTTTGCCATTTTAGTCCGCTTACAATTATGTGCAACTTTCTATTTTCTTTCTATTTTTAGTAAACAAAAACCCTAAAAATTACAAATGTACCCTTACTTAAAAATTCAGATTTTCTTAATGTTACCCTTATCTTATTTTAATCACAATAACTTTTTTATCTAATCTAAAATCATTAACCTAATTTTACCCACCCATTTACTCATCTCCTAGTCTACCCACCACCCATGCACCCTCTTCATCTCTGCTTCACCCTCTTCATCTCTTCAACTCTTTCACCTTCACCCTCTTCATCACCCTCCTCCCTCCCAAGAGTCACGACCACCGCCCCTCCCACTACCATTCTCTCTCCTCCTTCACAACCACCTTCCATCCCATCGGCTTTCTGCTCCCTATGACCACGGCTTTCTGCTTCCTATGACCACCGGCTTTCTCTCTTCATCTTTTTTTTTCGTTTTTTTTTTTGGGTGATTTATGTTCAAATTTTCTAGGTTTTTTTTTTTCGATTTTCTGAGTTTCGAATTTCTGGGTTTTGATTTCGATTTCCTGAGTTTTGATTTTCTAGGTTTTGATTTTGTATTTCTGGGTTTTGATTTTCTGGGTTTTGATTAAGGGGGTGGGTTAGGATTAAGGGGTGGTGGGTGGGTTAGGATTAAGGGGTTTTCTACGGGTGGATTGCTAAACATCGCCCGCAAATCTCCACATAAAGCCCACAAAATTCACTTGATTTGACAATATTGCCCTTAACATAAAAAATAAAAAAAAAAAAAAAACACACTCACACTCTCATCACCAAACACTCATCTTCTTTCTACATCTCTCTTAAAAAAAATTCAAACTACGGCAATGTCAAGGCGGCAAGACAAAGAATTGGCAGCGGCTGCGGCGGAGGGAAGGAAGGCTCACGGTGGCAAGGTATTTTTGTTGTCTTTAATTTAAAAAAAAAAAAAAAAAAAAAAAAAAAAAAAAAAACGATCGTTATAGGCGGGGCGCTTGGCCAGGACGCCCAGCCCTGGTGGTGGCGCTAGATCCGGCTGCCAGAACGACTGGGCTGGTGTCTGGGCTGGACGCCCAGCCACGGTTGTGGCGTTTTTGTTAAGCGCCGCTGCCGTGGCCGGGCGTCCAGCCTATACGCCAGCCCAGGCAGCCGGATCTAGCGCCACCACAGGGGGTTGGGCGTCCTGGCTAGGCGCCGCCCTTGTGGTAAATTTTTTTTTTTATGTTTTTTTTATATGTATAATATATTTTTTGTTTTCGGAAAATCAGAAATATTTTATTTTTATGTCTAATATATTTTTTTTTATGTATAATATAATTTTTTGTGTTAATTTTGTTTATGTGTTAAGTTTTTTTAAGTGTTAATTTTTTATTGTCTAATATATTTTGTTTTTGAAAATCAGAATTTTTTTTGAAAATCAGAATGTTAATATATTTTTTGTGTTAATATTTTTTTTAAGGGTTAGTAAATTTGTTTTTATTTTTGTTTTATGTTTATATACTACGATATTTTCTATGTGTTGGTTTTTTATTCTTTAATTTTTTTAAGTGTTCTATTAATTTATTTTTTATGTTAATTTATTTTTTATGTTCATTTGTTAGTGTTTTTAGTTTATTTGATTTGGTTTTTCGTAGTTATTTGTCTTAATTTTTTTTTTTATGTTTATATATTTTTTAATTTTTTGTAGGTGTCGCAGTTTCGTCCTAGAGTGGGGAAGAATATAAATATTAGAAGTAGAAACTATTCGATGGAGAGGTCGGGGCCCAGACACGTTAAATCCCGTGGTATTTCGGCCTCGGCTCGTAGAGAACGGGTTCACCGTTGGGATGAGGACGAAGATGATGATGGTGAGGAGGAGGAGGAGGAGGGCGCATATGAGGATGTGGACGATGGGAGTGGACCATATGATGATTACGGTCCATTCAGTCAGAGGCTTGATGACATGTACGAGACGCATATGGTAGAGGTGCGTAAGGGTAGAGATGGTAGGTTTGTTAGTAAATCTGGAACATCATCTGCGTCCACCGTGTCTGGGGTAAGCAGAAAACGGTCGATGGTCGTTAATGATTCTTGGGTTGTTAGGGGTGAGGTGCCCGGGGGGCCTGTAGATGGGAGTATGATTCCTAGCTTTCTAGGACACATAGCTACCCGTATCTGGGAGGACCAAGAGAGGGCTTTGGTGACGGGCTTGTTGAAATGCCAAACCCGGGAAAAGACTTGTAACTTTTTGAGAACATGGGCTGAGGCTTGGCCGGTGGAGAGCGAGATGTTCGAGCGACTGCAGGGCACTGGGGTGAATCACCTTCCTGCCACCATGCACGATCGGATTGACTCTACGCTGATCACGACTTTTGTTGAGCGATGGCAGCCGGATACGAACTCTTTCCACCTTCCGTTCGGTGAGATGACGATCATGTTGCATGACGTCGAGGCCATTCTTGGGATTCGCGCAGAGGGTAAACGACTATCTGTTGTGACTGATGCGGATCAGGCAGATTTGCTGGCGGAGCTGTTGGCGGTGGACAGGGCTGCGCTGTACACCGGGGCGCTTGGTGTTTGGGATCACGGCGGTGTGAAGATCGCATCCGTGTTGCAGCGTTGTTTGCACCACAGTGCACGTAGGACGCATGACGCACAGCTGGCTGCTTATGTTTTTCTTCTCCTCGGGTGTACCTTGTTTCCGGATAAGAGCGGAAACAAGCTCAGGCCACGCGACATAGTTGATGCGTATGAGCCCGACAGAGTAGGCCAGTTTTCTTGGGGGTCGGCTACGTTGGCGTATTTGTATCGCCAACTAGGATTTTCGAGTCGGGCTGACGCGGCAGGTATCACTGGGTGTCTAACTTTATTGCAGACCTGGATATACGAGTATTTTCCTGCATTGTGACCACACCGTGACCCGGTTCCTATTGATGATGGGATGCCGCGTGCGTGTGCGTGGAGTCCGCGGTTGGAGAAGAATTCCGTTACCCGCCTCCGATCGATACGGTTATTGCTTGACAGGATGTCCCCCTTAAAGGTAAAGTGTATAAATTATTTCTAAATTTATACTGTAATGCATTTATCATATGTGTCTTACTAATTTGAAAAATTACGTGCAGGTGAACTGGATGCCTTTCGGCCCGAACCCTAGTAACAGAGTACCCAAGACCCTCTACACGGGACTCATTCAGTATCGTGAGATCGTGGAGGCATACATGCCCCAGCGCAGTCTTCGCCAGCTTGGATTCGTCCAAGTTGTCCCTCCTCCACCAGCATGGCCGAGTAAGGCGGTCTAATCTGCATCGTCGAAGGAGTAAGTCGTCCAATGGCCGGATAGCATGATTGCCACGTGGGAGCAGTTTCCGATGGTTGCCCGCTTATGGACTGCGGAGTTGCAGAGGCCGCCAACTGGGGTGCCTCCCATGTGTGACCACTACTACATGGAATGGTACAATCGGTATTTGCACCCGAGGTTGATTGGAGACCTCAACCATGGCGACCACACTGATGCTCATGATATGCCACCGCCCACTGCCGTGGAAGCGGTATGTCTCATAAAACATTTATTGTTGTGTTTTTTGTAAGTGCTATATATCATTATTGAATTTCATTTTTTTTTTTTTGTTGTGTGTAGTGGATGGGAAAGATAATGCAAGGCGTACAAAAATTCTCTCTGGAGAGGGACAGCATAAGTGTAGCAGGGAGAGCTGCTATTGATGAGTTGGAACAGACCCTTGCGCGTTGGGAGTCGGCGTCAAAGAGGGACTACTGATGTTTTTGGCAATTTATTTGTAGAACACTTTTTACATTATAATATAAGTTTGTGAAATAGGACATTATCTTTGCACTTTGCAGAATTTAAAATTATCGTTTTAGTTTTTAACATTTGACATTTTCGTTTCAGTTTTTAACATTTGACATTATCTTTTTACTTTGTAACGCGCAAAGTATGCATGCAAGATATAAATGTAGTCAACAGTACAATACAAGGATAATAAGCAACGCAAAAATAAGGTTACATAGAAATAGTGTACCCATGAAAAACTAAAAAGCGGCTAGGGCGTTCCATTAATGGATCCGGTCATGATACAGCGCATCCCAACCCTCTACGCTTGTTGTGCGAATGGCGTACCACTGAGGTATGATCAGTGGCACAGGAAAATCGGATGACAGGTCCAGTCGGATGAAATGTTTGTATGACGACCCAAGAAATGCAATAGCTAACTCTCTGACCGGTGTAGTGACGGTCTCACGCGAAGACCAAGGGAGAACCGTTGTACAAGGATAATAAGCTCGACTATGCAATCCCAGCCCGAAATGCATTACTGCACACTTGTAAATGTTTGCAACGGCAAAGAGATCTAGTGGCGCGTCGAAATAGTGATTTTGACCGCAAGGTCCTCCTCCCCACCGGATACGCCGCAGAGCACTATCCAAGCCGTCCTGGTACACATGACGATAAACATCTCGGTTAGAGGCAATTTCACTGTACATCAACTGACGCACTAAACCGTAGTTGTCTTCGCCCATCTGAAACACATCAGCCACGACCCGGAATCCGCAGTTACCATCTCCAACTACATCATTCCACCCGTCCAAGTATGAAATGATGATGTTAGGTATCCTATCCTTGTATGGAAACTGATCAATATCAAATCTTCCTGTTGAACATATCATTAAACACAGTGAACAAGTCAGCAGTAAACTCAAAACCATCATAAAACGTAAATTAAAGTAAGTTATTGTACCAGTGCCGAGCATATTCACAGACGAAGAAGACTGGCTACGACTGGATGACGATGTACGACCACGACCACGACCACGAACGTACTCAAACGCACTCCTGTTCCGCCGTTGGCGACCTCTAGGTCGCTCGACCCCTTCAGGTTCCTCGTGATCTAAGCAAGACGTGTTGAACATGTCATGAAGTACGTGAGTAGCATCACGAATAATAGAAGGATGACTAGAGGACACTCGGTCATACATCGAACGAAACTGCTCCAACTTCTCTTGTTCATGGTCGACCGTTTGTGTATCTGCATGCTCACCAATAACGAGCGTCCGCCAGAATGGATCAACCTGATCAACATGTAACGACGTCCTATCTTGGGTAATTACGCGATGAATGGTGCATGCGCAAGGTAATCCATGAGTTACTGATATAGCACATCCACACCGAACATCCACTTCATCAGCCAAATCCCTCATCCTGTTGTGCTCGGTCAGAATCAACCCCAAGTAGTAGTGTGACACACGACCATGGAGAATCTTAAATATGAAATGGCCATACATCATACCATGTCGCCGCCTAGAGTCCTCGAGAGAGTTCTTGATGTCGTTCTTCTGAGTTTCAATTGCCTTGTTTATTCTCTCGAACAGTGTATCCAGAGCAACGGTGGAAGAATCAGTCCAGTCCTTCGTAGCTCTATGAGCGCTCTCAACTCTACATGTTGTAGTGTTTCCAAAATGAAGTACTTGGTTTGTCCAATATTTGACAAACTTTTCCCTGTGAGGTACCCACTGCTGCATCACATATATAGTTTACCACTGCCGGACACCATTGGTACGAATCCCTAAAGTTCTCCAAGGCTCGATCGTACTCTGCCTCTGTGGTAGCTTGCAGGATCTTCCGCCACTTACCATTTACCAATCTCTCTACACTTTCCAAATTCTTGTTGAAAAGGTTGTAGGCTTTCACTTTTACACAGTTGTTGATGTGCCATGTGCACAATAAGTGCTTCGATTTTGGAAACAGCTCTGCTATGGGGGCAAAGAGACCTCCCTCACAATCACTGACGATGGCTGATGGCTGAACGTTAGGGCCGATGTAGTTTCTCAGCTTCTCCAAGACCCAATGATAACTCTCAGCCGTCTCATCCTTGATAACTGCATGACCAATCAGAAAGTTCTGGTTCGTTGGAGTCATCCCAATCATCTCAACTAGTGGGAACCTGTACTTGTTTGTCTTGTACGTTGAATCGGTCAAAATCACAGATGGCCAAGACTTGATCATATTAGCATAATCAGGATGCACAAGGAATAGATGAGTCACCTCCGCTGTATCTTCATCAGAATCAAACCAGAACATGTAACCACGTGCTTGTGCCTGGTGTAGAAGCTGTTGTATAGGGTTCCTTCTCTCTGGCCGTTCAAACCTCAGTTTCTGTCTGACATTGTAGATGTGTCTTCGATTTGGCTGGTCTTCAGGAAATTCTCTAGCATGGATGCTAATATTTTAGCAGGCTTCATGAAGGTTCAATGGGCACTCAAGAGGGGGGGGGTGAATTGAGTGTTAAGTAATCGTTAGCGATTTTTGCTTCTTTTCGGATTATGTGTAAGGAACCAGTTGTGCTGGTTCCCTTATGCAGCGGAATAAAACAAAGCAATAAAGAACACCACAGATTTAACGAGGTTCAGCCAACTCTGGCCTACGTCCTCCTATCCTAAGTCCTTTATTAATCTACTCCGAAAAATAAAGACAAAGAACACTCTACTGTTTCCCTACTCCGGAAACCAGTAAACCCCACACTCTACTCCGAATGTGCTCTAAACTTACCCTCGTAAGTTCCTAGTGTGTTTGAACTCACAAACACTCACCAAGTCTTCAACCCCTCTGTCAAAGACTTAATACAAGATCAAGAACTCTCTAATGATCTAACTCTCAAAAGTCAAATAGAGAAAAACGTTAAAACACTATTATGCTCTTGTGTATCACTTAATAATTGAATTAGTGCTTTTAGCTCTCAAAAATAAAACTCTATTAAAATGCGTGAGAGCCGTCTCTGATTATTCAGAATAAGATGTGTTTTATAGGTTAGTTAGCTAAACCCTAGTTACCTTAAATCATGCATATAAGATATATACGATTTATGGTAAGTATTTATCTTAATTGATTTGATCACAAGATAAAATCAATTTAAGATAAAATACTTCCTAGTTTTTAGCTAACCAAAAATATCATCTTTATTCTTAGCTGCTTGGATATATTTTAAATCAATATTTTTCGGAAAATATCTTTTTATAAAATCTTTATAAAAACGGCAGCTTGAATAATCTGTTCAGTTAACCTGGTTCCCTGAACTGAATATGTTATGAAATTTGTTCCAAACCTTGTACCAAATTTCATAACGATATTTAATATACTAAAAGCACTTTATATACTCAATTATATAAGTTATACTACGGAGCATTTACATGAAGTTCCTAAATAACTCTTTGAGTGTAGTCTTCCTTCATGCATTCGTTAAGTCTTGAAAGCTTCCATGAATGAACTCAATTATTGACCAAAGGACCTTCCTTTAAGTTGATCGAAAATCCTTTCAAGCTTCCAGTCTTAGAAATCAACTTAGATACAGTGCATAGCTCATTCATCATCTAACTATTCCCTGTATAAAGATAAGTTAGTTCAACAAATATCTCATATAAGTAATAACTTATCTAGGGAAACAGTGTTCTATTTTAGCTGGTTCCCCCAACTGTATTGAACACTTTCAAAGACCTGTTTCCCTTAGCTGTTTGTCATCATTCAAAACTATCAATCAAAACCCAAGGGACTCAACACTTCACTTGAGCATCACTCATTTCTTTGACAGCCAGTTTTGCACCAGGACTTAAGCCGCTCAGCTGTCGATGACCCACTTCATATACTATTATCTCATGGTTGTGATACCCCCATTTAGAGTAACCCTTCACTTCCCAACCGTCACTACTTACTAGTTGCTGAACCTTTATTCTGAACTCACACCCACAACCTTTCCGCTTTGTTTCAAACCGAGTGGCTGTACTGAAATCTCTTTCTTCTCTTTTGCGATAACGGTCGCATCTCAAAATGCAATCCATTCTACCATCCCGTTGAGATTTATGAGTTGCTACTACCAAGCAAAAACCAGAAGTAATTGCAACCTGTTTAGCCCAATCAATCGCTTTTTGAGCATCTTCGAAGGAACCATCATGTACAAATATCCCACTGTAATCATTTCCGTCTCCACCATAATCGTGCATCAATTTGATATTATATTTAAATACATATACTTATGCAAAGATTAAATTAATACATTTAACAAAACATTAACATATAATTAATACCTACATTTTTAAATTGTAAATTTCCTTTCTATATTTAACGCATAATACATTTAATTTATATATTTACACATAATTAACACAAAATTAAAAACATAATTATGTATAACAGTATTCATACACATACAAAATTAAAACATAATCATGTATAAATGTATTCATACACATAAAAAATTAAAATATAATTATGAATAAAAGTATTCATAAACATGCAAAATTAATACATAATTAATTTTTTTTTAAGTTATTAACACAAATTTCATTTACACATACAAAATTAAATGATAAATTTATTAACAAATATTTAAAACATAATTTCAAATTAAATTTTTTTTTTTTTTACAATTTAAATTTATCACATTTATAAACAAAAAAAAACAAAAAAATTTTAAAAAAAAAGTTACTAGGCGGCGGCGCCTGGCTGGACCACTACCACCATGGCAGTGGCGCCTGGCCAGGACGCCGACACCGTGGGAGTGGCGCTTGGCCAGGACGCCTGGCCTGTGGTGAAAGTGCCTAGCCTAGAAGCCACCACCACAGTTCCAGCGTCCTGGCCAGGCGCCACTCTCACGGTGCCGGCGTCCCAGCCAGGCGCCATTGCCATGGTACCGGCGTCCTGGCCAGGCGCCACAGCCATGGTGGTAGTGGTCCAGCCAGACGCCGGTCGTCATATCGTTAAAACGACGATGTTTTACCTCGTTTTGCTGCGACGACGGCTCTTCGGCGTCCCTCGGCTCTCCGGTCTCCCGCGGCGACCCAGTACGGCTCCACATTTTTCGATGTGAGAATTTTTCGTTTTTGGTAAGATTTCACAAATGGGCAAAAGTGTCAAACCAAGTGTATTTTGTGGGCTTTATGTAGTAATTTGTGGGCGATGTTTAACAAATCCCATCATGTTCTATTTCCTTTCTACATTCAACATGCAAATGTCCAGTTTTCCCACAAAAAGTACAAACTTTGCTGCTAGGTAAATCCATATATTTTTTTCAGTTTTCCTTTCTTTTTGGATTCATAGCCAGGTCCTTCAATTCTTTTGACTTGGGCATCTTTGATCCATTTAGGAGTGATAGTAGGGTCAATACTTCTAGGACCTGCAGGAAAACTCAAGCGTTACTTTCAAGAACCTCGGGATCCTTGGGTTCCTTTGAAGTTGAAGCAATATCAGTTTTCTTTACCCACACTTGCTTAACATTTCTTTTATCATGTTCTATTTCCTTTCAACATTCAACATGCAAATGTCCAGTTTTCCCACAAAAAGTACAAACTTTGCTGCTAAGTAAATCCACATACTTTTTCTGTTTTCCTTTCTTTTTGGATTCATAGCCAAGTCCTTCAGTTCTTTTTACTTGGGAATCTTTGATCCATTTAGGAGTGATAGTAGGATCAATACTTCTATTTTTTCTGTCCTACAGTTCCTTTTCAAGGCGATCCTTATGCGTTTTCAATTTATCAAAATCTATCTTGAGTTTTTCAAAATCAGCATTAAATTTCTACAAAGAATCGTTCGAGGAACTGCTAGAGCTAATATCAGTATTGATAAGTTTGTACTAGGAAAGCTCTACATTTAACATGACATTTCCTTTTTAACTCTTTCAAGCATTTCAGTCATTAGGAGATGTTTATCATATAGCTCTCCAAATCTGGTTTGAATATCATTGCGTGCTGTTCCCAGTCAGGCACGGTGATCTTTCAAGATTTTTAGAACATTTTGACATTCATCGTTCTGCATGCATTCATTGTTCAAATTTTCTTCCATTTCGATCAATAAATCAATCAGCACATCTTTAGACAAAGTTCTAAGCTGAGCAAGATTTAATTTAACATCACATACCTCCTTTTCGAGTTCCTTGAGATCGGCTCTATTGTTATCTGATTTGACCATCAAGCATAAGTTTGCGGTCTCCTCTTCTGGCTGATCCTCATCTTCTTCACTCTCAGAGTCACCCCAGGCAGCGATCATTGCTTTCTTGACATCAGACTTTGAGAAGGGAGTTTTGTACTTCTCTTTCCCTTGTTCCTTAGCCTTGCCTTTTCCCTTCTCAATATCCCACTGGGGACAATCTCTGATGAAGTGGTCTGTAGATCCACACTTGTGACAACCATAGTCAGGTTTGGTGTTGGAAGTCTTCTTCTGGAAGTTCCTTGAGTTCTGATTGTTTATGTTGAACATCCTCTTGAATCTTCTGACCAACATTGCGGCTTCTTCTTCGTCCACTTCAGAATATTCTTCGTCAGCCTTCAGTGCCAGCCCCTTGTTCTTAAGTCCTTTACTATTACTAGTTCCCAAATGTAATTCATGGGTCATAAGGGAACCAGCAAGCTGTTCAATATTGAACTTCGTGAAGTCCTTGGGTTCTTGAAGGGCTGTCACCTTGGCTCTCCATCGCTCATCTTAAGGCAGACTTCTAAGCACCTTTCTCACCTGTTCATCTATAGGAATTTTTCTACCAAGAGATACTAGCTCATTGATAATGTTAGTAAATCTAGTAAGCATTTCCTGTATAGACTCTTTAGGTTGCATCTCAAAACGTTCATACTTTGACATTAATAGGTCAATCTTTGAACGTTTGACTTCATTTGTTCCCTCGTGGGTTATTTGAAGTAAATCCCAGATTTCTTTTATATTCTTACACCCCATAACATGATTGTGTACATGTGGTCCAAGTCTGCAATGAAGTAATTTTACCGCTAAGGCATTAATTTCCATTTTGTGAAAATCTTCCTTTTCATATTCAGAAATAGGTTTAGGAACTAGCTCATTTGCAGCATTGGTTTTGGTAACTTCGAAATCTCCCACTTCGATGACCCTCCAAACCTGGTAATTCTCAGCTTTGATGAAGATCTCCATTATGTTCTTTCAGTACGTGTAGAATTTCCCATTGAACATAGGAGGTCGTTGAGTAGAGTATCCTTCTTCGAGTTTCTCATGAGTACTCAACTACTCATTATGCACCAAGATTTTTCCTCTTCAGGTTTGCCTGATTTCTAGAGGATTATGCTCTGATACTAATACCTTAGAAGAATACTACAAGAGAGGGGGTGAATTGTAGTATAAAGGAATTAGACAACTTTTTGCGGAAATATAAACTAAGCTAAAGGAACTCAAAGTCACACAGAGATATTTTAGCGTGGAAAACTTCTTGGCCCTAACAAAAAGAAAAACCACGACTACTTGGGATTTTAGGAAATCTTTACTAGAATAGGGCAATCAACCTATTACAAGCTATAGACTCTATCTCCAAGTTCCTCAACGAACTTGGAGTTCCCAGCAATAAGTCCCTCGACTTATTGCACTTCTCTTCTCTTTCTCTTCTCTCTCTATCTCTTATGACTTCTCTTGAATTCACTCAAACTCCCCAAACCTCAATTACAACTCTTAGAAAGAAATACTCTAATGAAAGAAAATAAGAAAGTTACAACAAAAGGAGAATGCGACTCTTGACTCTTTGAAAACTAAGAAGATAGAAAATATGATTGAGCAAGGTTATGATCTCCAGAAAACAACTTCTATATTTATAGGAAACCATAGCTTGAATAAGACGCCACACTTACGCCACTACTGTTGCACATCAACGCCACTATCCTCCACCATTTCCAGTGCTTCAATCATGTCCTAAAACTCAGTACACGTTAAACCAACAAGAAACAGTTTCCTCGTTCAGTGGAGAAGACTTAATCAAACACCAGTAGCGCAAGTTTAGGAAGTTAGTTGCAAATACTTTGAAAGATATTTTTTCCAAAAATAAAAGATATTCTTTTAAACAAGAAATCTAAAAAAAAAATATTTTTCATAACTAAGTTTCCTATAAATAAGCAACCTTTAAATTCTATCTTTTAATTAAATGTTTTGTGCATTCTACTAATGTATCAAACTTCAAATAATTATCACTTACATAAAACCTAAAATAAAAAATACTTTAGACTTTATTAATTCTCTTAAGAAGTCTCTGCTCCAATTCTTCACTCTCCAACTTATGTTCCTGCAATGGAACACTACAAACAGTCTTTGCTTTTTGAGCTCCAGTTCCTTTGTCTTAATAACTCTGTAACTTGAACTTAGGCTACACAGTCAAGGAAAACATTAATCCCAAATGTAAGTTTGACTTGTGTTATCATCAAAACATCAAGGGCAACATTAAGTCATCTTGAACATTTACAGTTTCTTCTTTTGAACTTCAAAAAATATTGAGAAACAGGATCATCAAATCCTAATCACACACATGATGATCAAATCCCTCTTTCGTAAGTCTTCTATACTTTTCTAAGTAGTTTATTAAATTGTTCCTCTTAAATGCGTTAAGTTTAGTTTAGTTAATTTCTTGGAAAAGCTTGTTCATATTGTTCTTCGTTGTTAAGGGAATTGTTGTTTCTGTTCGATGATTTGTCCATTGTCATAGGTGGGAGTGATTTATTGTTTGTCAATTGGAATTTCCTCGATTTAGGTGGATGAAGTTGTGATGTTTGCGATTGTCTTTTAGCATATGTTAGTTTGTTTACTAAGGGTTTTGGGATTGTTTCAGTCTCCTATAAAGGTTGGGTATTTAGATATGTTGCTATAAATTGGTTTAGTCTGAATTTAGATAAATATGAGAAGTTAATAGAATCACTTTGTGCAAGTTTATAGAAGGGCTAGTCCCAGTTTCTCAACATGAGAAACATCAATGTTTCTCAAACATGGCAAATTAGTAAATAAAACAAACTTTGTTAATATTTCTTTTTTTTTTTTCTTAACTTTTTCCCCTCATCTCCTTCTTCCTCCCGTACTTCTTCCTCAAATCTCCATCAACAACCCAACTCCATCATCTTCCTTTGATCCTAACTCGCGACCCACCTCCACCTTCATCCTTCTTCTTCGTCCTCTTCCAACCTTCATTTTAAGTAGTACTCCATTAAAGCTATCAATTTTCTCCTTTTGAACCACCATTTTCACCACCGTATTTTCGGCGGCTTTGCCGCCAAATTAAAAGAAAACCCTAAGAAACAATGGAGAAATAAGGGTCATTGTTAACCCTAAAGGGTAGATGCATCATCCTAGCTCCTCCATTAAAGCTCCTGTTGAGTTTCTTCATTGAATTTCTTGTTTATCAATGGAAGTTGTCCTTCGCCTCTCCATTAAAATTGCTCTGTTAATGCTTGAATTCATCTATTTGTCAGACAATTACCATATTACCCAACTTAATAACTGAAAATGACAAAAATTACCCTTTTGAGATACATAGAATGTTTCTCATGTTGATAAACTTGTATTTTCTCGTTTATAGAATGCCACCTTTGGGATAAGCTCTTTCCAATTTATATACTTCATAATGTTTAAATCTAACTTAATATAGTCTAGCCAAGGCAAGGGCAGGTAAATTCCAATGTCATTGCATCATACGAAAGTGGGCTGAAACCAGGTTCAACGTATACATGAGATCGCAAATTCCTTCCCATAATTTTAACAGATAAGCAAAAACATACGAAGTAGTATTTTGTAATAAGTAGTCATACAGTAACAAAGAAGATTTGGTCTAGTCTAATTTACCAAAAAAAAAAAAAAGATTTGGTCTAGTGTGATTCTTACAAGATGAAGATGACATAGATCAGTATCTCATTTGTCAATTGAATCGGAGGTGGATAGGAAGAGATACAGATAAAGAAATGTAGAAAATTGAGGGGTATATTGAGTAATTTGCAGAGAAATGGTAGTTTCAAATGAAAATGAACTTGCATTCATGCAAAAATGGGATGATTTTACACAACTAAACTTAAATACTTGAACACCTTTCATGATTTAGGGCCCCTGTAGTCCAATGACATAATTGCAACAAAAACAGAGGCGATAGGTCAAACCGCAAAATTAACAACTATTCTGTCAGTTATACTCCATACTATGTAAGTAATACCTAATTCCTCTCAACGATATGCAAAATTTAGCAGCTGGCAAACTTACAATGCCAGTTTCCAAATTAACGAGCCATTCCCTTTTCGAGTTGAGTTTGAATCTTCAAGCCTACTTTGCAACTCAACAATAGTTACCAACAACCTATTTCTTCTTCTTCATCTTCTTGGCCATCTTCCTCTTCTTCTTCGTCTTCCTCTTCATCTTCGTCTTCATCTTCTTCCTCATCATTTTCATCCTCTGGAGAACTCTTATTACCAACATTTCCTATTTAAAATCCAAAGAAAGAATAACTAATATGATGATGAACTAGAAAATTGAAGTTAGCAGAGTACAAGCCCAGCTAGACACCGAGCTATAAACCAATGCCATGACACGCAATAAAACTTATTACCAACCAGAACTGAAATGAATTAAAATTAAACTAGACACCGAACTATACAATCTAAACCAATGCCATGACACGCAATAAAACCAATATGGTTGTACAAAAAGAGTAGTCCCCTAGGGACCTTGAAGAAATACTGATTTCACCTGTAATGAACATGCCTTAATGATGGTGAAAAAAAAAAAAGGACAGATTAGCATGCCTCAATGATGGTGAAGCATGGGCTCTAGCCTTTGGCTGTGTTTGGTAACTAGCTTATTTGAGCAAAATTAGCTTATTTGACAAACATTAGCTTATTCAAAGTGTTTGGTGGGAAGCTCTTTTAAAGAGCTTATTCCACTAAATAAGCTCTTTTTCAAAAAGCAGCCTTTTCAATTAGCTTATTCAATATCTTACAATAAATGACACTTATACCCCCATTTAAATTAAAATCCAACCACAACTACCTAACCTCACAATTAGTTTATTGGTCATTTCACGTAAACAACTTTAAGCAATCAGCTATTTACTAAACACTTATACAATTAGCTGATAAAATAAGTTAGTCAAATCAGTTAATACAACCAGCTAGTCAAAATCAGCTAACACAATCAGCTTCAGCTTTCGGCTTTCAGCTTATCACCAAACACGGCCAAAAACAGATTAGCAGGCAAGGCACACTAGTTAGACTCCTACAACATTTAAATCCTTTTGTACAACCTCTTGGATAGCACATTCATAGAGGGTGAATTAAAAAAAAAAAACTCCAAAAGTCATTTGAGAAAAAAGGGAGCTCCGGAAGAGGGGAGGGGGGTTAAAATCTGGAAATCCATTGTAAATTAGTTTTGCAAATGCCTCGGTCAGAAGTATTTTGAACAATTTATTCATTCCCATTTTTAATCATAAAAACATACTTCGTATAAAATAATCAGAGCACAGAATGTGCATTTACCTTAGCACACTAACTTCTGATTGGTTTAATCACTAAGGCATTCAGATAAGCTTCACCAAAATTGATGAACAATACTACTTTATTCAAGAAATTCATTATAATCATATCCAATACCTCACCTTAAATATATATTTATGTATTTATATTTTAATAAATAACGAAGTAGGTTAGAAGGAGATACAAGATATTTACCATCACTACTGAAAAGCAGATGACCAGAACACATTCCATCCTCAATTTTGACTAGTTCAAGAGTCATCCTTGGTCCAATCTCTTGAAGTTTGACAGCACTTTTTGTAGATGCACGGTTGACTCTACCAAGATCGCTCACAAGGTTAACATGTGCAGCTTCATCTTCAACTTCACTTTCAGATCCATAACCAGCCCTACAATAATGAAATAGAATACATTCAAGCAGAAATGGATGCACAAAATGTACAAAGGACAGCTAACTTTTCAAGTAAGAAGTTCAAGACTATCAAGGACTTCTGAATTCATACTCCCTCTGTTTCATATGTTCTTCCTACTTTGACTAATTTTGTCTCACAAAAAGAATCTAAGTTGAAATAACAATATTAAACGAAGGGAGTATCATATTTATGGACCAGTAAACATTGTTATCATCCATCAGGATGGAACAGCAGCCATTGTTTGTGGGAATCCCAACCAAGAAATTTTAACGTACACATATATCTAATATCAATTAAACAAAAATACATTGATTTTCAACATCAACCAAAAGAAAATATTCACTTTGTTTCAATAGTAAACATTTTTTTTCCCTTTTTCGGCAACGAAATTTTATGAAACACAGATACTACTAACCAAATAACAAACCATTCAAAGTAGCCAAAATCCAGGAACAAGACAAATAATACAAAGACTACAATTAAATTACAATACTGGAAATCAGAAACAAAGTGCCTAAGACTTAGGTAAAAGCAATCAATCAAATCACAACTTACCTAGAATTAGTGATACCCTACCATAGAAAGAAGTCAAGTGCAAGGAGGGGAAGATAGTTGAAGATTATTATTACCTTGTTACAAAATCACTCACATCCTGCAGGTTTCTTAAATCAGGGACCTGATGGTTCTGCACAAATTTTCTGAGTCTACGTGACACACCAACAGGTTGTAATCTGATAGAATAATGCCGAAAATCTATACGTTTAGTATCTTTATTATAGTGAATCAACACTATTCTCTGACATAAAGAAAGTTTGACCTGTAAGAGGAAACAACAAAATGAGTCCAAAATAGCATTAATCAACAAGATAATTAGAGCTAGCGATCAAATCACTTACTGTGTTAACATCAATAGATGGAAACATGTGCTGAAACATTCGAGTTGTCAGCATCAAATGCTCCTCTCTTACACATCAATCAAGACACAATTGAATTACTGAACATAGAAGACTGCTAAATAAAACCCTAACAGTCCAAACTCATAAAGAAGCAACAGAAGTTACTCCATTTACAACAGAACAACGTTTTTTGCACCAGAAATTACTCCATTTCTAAATTTGATAATATTTCAACTTAGTGCCGTAGTGGACTGGTGAGCTCATTAGCCCTTAGCTGAACTTGAATGAATCTGTTTCTGGGTAAAATATAACTTACTAACCCTTGTCAGAACTTTTAAACCTTACCACAATATATCTTAACTTATAAGCCTGAAGCTTATTATTAAAGAAGAAAGGTGCATAGCTTAAGTTATGTGTAGAAAGGAAATCAGGGGAAAAATATGAAAAGAAAGAGAAACACACAGAGAGCATAGAATCACCACGTCACAACTTCTCACAACATAAAAAAAGGGGCTGACCCACAACTCCCCAATCAAAAGAAAAAATTTCCTCCAATGAATATAAACATCCTGATACATGACAAAGAAGGAATGTGAACAAGTCTCATATCTCCCTCACATCTCCTCTCCCCTCTACTTGCAATAGTTTCCACTTTTCCAGTTCCCAATACTGACACAAATGCCAACGAGTCTACATGATGGTTAGCTAGAATAGCTACCTTTCTTGGCTTGAAAAAGCAACAAATTTAATGATGCGGTTCCAAAGGAGGACACCAGCCATACACTAAAGTGATCCACCAAACTCCGTTAATCCAAACATTTAAAAATACAGATATTGAAAAACCACGAAGTGAACATCAATATAGCTGGACACATTTTAATATACCCATCACCAAACCTGTCGACAGATTCTGTCCCAGGCGCAGGCACTGTTGGTCCACTGCAGCTCCAGTACAGGCCCTTGCTTTTGTAAACTCTCCCTAGCCAAGAGACCCTTGTTCAAAACACCCTAAGGGATCCACTTTCTCGTAGAAAACCCCCTTCAATTTCCTTCGGAGTGGACAGCAGATAACTCCCATTTTCTTTCGAAACCAACAGGTTCCAACAACCAGTAGAACAGGCAACTCCACCATAAAAAGTCATGATACAATAATAACTTCTAAATGTTGTAAACAAAGGGAAATACAAATTTTAGAAGCTTTGGTGATATGATGGATTCAGGAATCCTTTTGAAGATGTGCATTTTGTTCCAATACTTACTTGTCCCAAGCATCATACATGAAAAATCAAAAATTGCTTATCATTTTTACAGTGACCTGGCATGATATGTCCTCCCTGAAACTCTCTGAATTGAAGCATACACCACAAATGGTTCAGTAAAATCCTGTTTTTCTTCCTCTCTTCTTTGAAGGTAGGAAAGAAGGTGGTGAGTGCCTGAGAAAAGGGGCATTAATGGACCTCCACTGAGGTTACCTCTCCGATCTTTATCTCTACCCTGCCTCATTTACTCATCCTTGACATTTATGAGATGGCAGTCAGTTTGAGATTTTGTCCCAAGTTCTATCCATTCTCATTATTATTCTAATGAGCCGTATTAGCAACTCAAGCAACAGTTTTTAAGGAAGAACCTCTAATCTATAGACTGTACCATTCTGACATATATTCATGGTAACACATTGTCTGCAAATCTTATTGCATGCTTTTAGTAACTATACAGATGTGCTTACTACCCATCTTGGTAACACATCTTGATCCTACTCAACTTTTTACAAGAGAACTGAAAAATAACCCCTTTCATTCATAACAGTACTTCAAGAAAAATATCATAAGATATCCACTAATCAAAAGCTAGTGTAGTTACTTTACACGTATCATACAAGAGCAAGAGAACCCACAGGATTATATTTTCATTCTAATCATCATGAAAATAATACTTCCGTGCAGTAAATGGAAGCAACAAGGCATAAACTCTAAATAGATATTGCAGAGACTCACCAAAGGGGAGTTTTTGAATAGATCCTGGGGACATCGAGGTCGCAACTGAGCTCGAGCAACATCAATAGCCAATGAGTATTCATGGATCTTAAATGTAAGAGTTGGACCCTGTGGGGTCTTTGCAACTCTCAAAAATGGTCCAGAATGGGTTTTTGATAATATAAGGAAATGAGTTACACCATAGGTCCGGCAACATTCAAAAAGTCTTTGAGACTGTTCCTCTTCTTTTCCTGGATCACAGAACAAATCATTAAGAACCCATCATTATCTCATCATATAGCTAGCATTCGCTTAAACATAATTAGCCTTTGCAGAAATTTGTGACAATAAAACACCGGAGCCACAAGCACGGCCCAATCAAGTGGTCAAAAAACCAAAGGTCTTAATGACATTTTTTTATTTCAGCAACAGTTGTCCTATTCAAGGGTCTACTCTCCTGGATTGAGATATTCTCAGTTACTAGCTAAATACCACAAATGTACAGCCACAGCAGAAGTTTTAGTCCTTAAGAGGATCATGCAAGAGCAACTGTAAGCAAATGAAGAATTAAAAAGAAACTTTCTGTTCTACTAAGGAAGGGGCGGCAACTTTCAAATGAACGAAACAATATACTCATACTCAGTAACAAAGACCCTACAAAGTCTTAAACGACATTAGCAGGAATTTGCTAATCTCAAACACTAATAACCATCAAATTCTAACAAGTATTTTCATATAGAAGCAAGGGAAAGCTCTAAACTCAACTCTATTGAACTATATGCAACACTTGCTTTGATAAAAGACCATCAAAGCAAATCTAAACAAGACTTATCAATATAATCTCGCCGCATACTACATTTTAATTGGCAATCAATCGCCAATATCATTCATTTTTATCCAACAATTCTAAAATAACGAAAAGGGAATCAAAACCAAAGAACATTCCATAACATGTAAGACTCCCAGCGATAAAAATAAAGAAAAACAGGCCAAAAAAATCAAACCTTGAGCTTAAGGGCAGTGTATGGAAGCATCAACTTCCTTAAATCCATTTCAAGTTGTCGTGAAACCGAAGGAAGCTTAGTTCTGGAAAATACAAAACTTTGGGGTATCTTCTTCCCAGTAACATGATCAACAGTGGGTAGTTGCTGGTTCTTCACATTTGGCTTTACAACTACCTTCCTCTTCCTCCATTATTCCAACAATCCCAATTCATAAATATACATAAACAACAGAAAATTCATAATTCTAAAATAATTAATTCAGGGTAGTATTAATAAATGAGAATTCTTACATGACGAAATCGACCCATTGTAATTCTTGAGTTTACTTAACAATTAATTGTTTCCCTGTAACAAAAATAAGCAAATTTCAGCAACAACTTAATCAATTAATCAAGGGTAATCAAACAAAAGAACAGAAGTTTTTACCAATGACTTCAAATTCTGGAAAGAAGTTTGAATTTTGGGCAATTAAATTATAGTTCTTCAGTCAATTTAGGGGAAGGAGGTCGTATTTAGTTGGAAATCGAGAAATTGGAAGGATAATGAGCAATTTAGGGTTTAAGCTATAAGGGTTTTGCCCTTGCAATAAGCTTTGACGTTTTTGCCCTCGGTTTTTTTTTTTTTTTTTTCCTTTTGCTGCTTTCTTGTATTTTTTCTCTCTTCAGGTTTCATATTCTCTTTCCATTTCCGTAATTTTTAATTAATTTACAAAAGTTAGGTGATTTCTTCGTTTTTCTGGGTTCAAGCTGTATTCTTGTAGGAATTTTAAGGGCTTTTGTACTCAATTGATTTTTTTTTTTTTTTTTTTTTTTTTTTTTGGTTGATGATACAATCAGATTACTTGGAATGTCAATGCGGATTGATTACTGTGTATGTTTCTTGATGAAATGGATTCTTGTAATATTTTACTGCATGATGAAAACACCTTTTGCCAACATTGTTTGGTGTAGTGGTGGTTAACACAAAAAAAAAAAAAAAATAAATAAATAAAAATAAAAATAAAAAATAAAATAAAAAAAACTCTTATCGGATTTTAATAAATCTTTGGGGACAATTAATCTTCTATAAACCATGCATGTAATGAATCTGATAATGGGAATTTTGGTTTACTATGGGAAATAAATGATGATTTCATGACCATTTCTGAATTGGCTTTTACGGTAATTACAAGTTGAATTCGGTGAGAAACAACATTTGTTTCTTACAGGGGTGGAATTGTCTTAGAAAAATTAAGTTCAGGGGTGTTGTTGTAATTACTAAATTTGACAGTTCCGAAGGAGTGAACGGTAGGCCAAAGTTTTACTACGGTCTCACTAACTTTAGTTAGACGAAACCCAAGGAACGAGAATAGGCGAAAATTGAAACGAATGGTTTAGGGGCCGAGTTCGCCTTAGTCGTTGTTCAACTCGAATTGTATATGATGAATTGCAGATTGATCGAGCTGTGTCGAATTTGATCGGTATATTGTGTTCAGTTCTAGCTTCCTTTGATTGTTCAGTTCGTCCTTGCGTTATACTTCCTCCGTTCTTTTTTACTTGACCCGCTTTGACTTTTACACTATTCACTACCCCTTCTTTGACCGTCTTTTGGGAATAATATGTAAGGAAAAACATATTCATGTTGAATCTTTTTGAATTCGTCTCAATAAGTACTATCATAATATATAATTTTTATAATTTTTACTTATGGAAAATTAATGTTATTAATCGTTAAAGTTTTGCATTGACAAGTGTGATAAAAGAAACAGGTCAAGTAAAAAAGAACAGAGGAAGTAGTAAATAGTAATTGAGAAATTGAGGTATATATATTTGGTTTTCTCTGGTTTTGATTTGTTCTACTACGGAATTTGTATGTGCGTTGTGTTTATAAGCCATGTTAAACTTAATTTCATTCAATTTTGACATTGACGCCATAGCTGCATGTCGATTGATAATGGTTTATTCGGTAAACTTGTTAATGGTTTATTCGGAAAACTTGTTGGGAAAACTTGATAATGGTTTATTGGGAAAAATTATTAATGCTTATTGGGGAACTTGTTGGGAAAACTTGTTAATGGTTTATTGGCAAAACTTGTTAATGGTTGATGATGTGTTATATTTTTTGAACCGTCCCATATGCAGTTTGTATTTGTCAATTATTGGAGATAATGTGCTCAGTCGAACATGGATGTGGGATGCCAACAATGGTAATTTTGAAATAAATTTTGGTTTGAATTCACAATGACCATGTGAATAATGTAGGAACTATGGATGTAATTGGGCAATTATCATGTTAACAGGTTAATAATCGATTAGCAGATCCTCAGGGGAAAGTTCTACAAAGTGAACTCTTTATGGTATGGGTTTAGATAATATGTTAATTAGTCATTGTATTGAACAATCAAAACAATTGTATTGAAATTGTTAATGAAATTATGATGTTGTTGTGAAGGATGATTTTATTAGCGTTGGTGGTCAAGTGAAGGGAAATAGTGAGGTAATTAAGAAGCAAGGTGAAGTGTTTGGTAGGGTATGTGTCATTGTAGTGATGTGTTTGTTTTAAAAATTTGGAAGATTAAATGGGTGTTTTGTAATCCTATTTCGTGTCCCAATTTTTGCAGCCTCCAAATATGAATTGTCGTATTGAGACCTTTTCTAGAATATGCCACACATTTGATGATAGAAGAACTCGTTGGGTTAATGAAATGGTCGGGGTTAGGTGGGTTGTTGACTGTTCCAACTGACATACACTTACCTCGGCAGTTGGGTATTGGTTAATGAGTCGTATTGATCCTTGAATAAGGTGCTTATTGCTTCGGATGACAAACAATTTAGGTTACCCGTTAATCAAGTGCATTGGGTCTTAGGCATTCCTAATGGGGGCTTAACTGTCCCCACTGGTAAATCAATGTCATCTGTGTTGCAAGAAAAGGTGATCATAATCTAGGAAAAATATGGTCAACCCTCTAAGACAAGGTTAAAGAAGTTTGCCGGTAGAGTTTATACCTTTATAGGCATACCTATGAATTCTAAGTTGATGGAAAGGGTGGAGGGGAAATGGGAGGCACATGAGGAGGAGGAATTTAAGGCATTTTTCTTGTTGTTATCACTTGAAATGGTGTTATGTTCTACACAGTCTCCTAGGTTGGCTTGTGATTTGTTCCCTGCCTTGACTTGTGCTATGAATGCTGCTTCGTACAACTGGTGTGAATTGGTGTTGAATAAGTTGATGGAGAGTGTTACCAGTTTTTCTCGACGCCTTAACTCCACTGGTGTTGCTGGCGGATGTGATGGGTGTACAAATTTGCAGTGGTATGTATTTCAATTTTCAAACCCAGTCAATTTCTGTTAATGTTGGTTCATGGTTTTATTTTATTTGATATTTGGTGCTTGTGGTGCTTCAATATAGGTTTTTTATCTTGACAAGTTAAACTGGTTTCCTGTGCAACGGGATGAATTTCCCAGAATTAAGGTGTGGGACATGAATAAGCTTGGTATTGCCATTAAAGAGGATCGAATTGCAAGCGGAGGTGATCATGGACATTTGAGGGTTAGTGAAAACTTTGAGTTTATTGATTAATTTGGTTGTGTTTGTTAATAATGGGGTTATTGTTTAATATTTGCTTTTAGTGTGTGTTAGTTTTTGTAGAGTTTAGATGTAGCATATGGTGAGAGTCATCCAAAGGAAGCTAAGGATAGTAATGATCCTTCCGATCTGACAGAGGTACATTAATGTTTGTTTATTTGTGACATATAGTTGTTGATTAGCTGATTACCTATATTGTTTGGTTATTAGTGGACTTATACATGTTTTGTATGGATGCTAGGGTGTAGTTCATTAGTTTGTTTACCCTCCTAGCCATGGAAATAACACGAGGCGGAGGCGTGGTGCACCAAAAAACTCATTTCCACAGCAAGTGAAACGGCCTAAGCGAAGTAGTGCTAGGAGGTGTAAAGCAGGTTATGATTCATTAAATCCTCTTAACAGCAACATACCAAATGTCCCTAGTGAAGTACCATGTGCTGAAGTACCTCAGTTCTCTCATATTATGTGTGCTCTGTCAAGTGTTAACGGTGTAGGCACATCGAGGTGGTAAGTTATATAGTAAAGCTAAATGTTTTGTATATTAGTAGTCTCTGATATTTGTTATCTGACATGGTGTAGACATCTACTTGTAGGGTTTCGTAGTGACCCGACACTACGCGGAAGGAAACCCACCAAGACCCGCCCCTTAATTAAAATAATTAACAAGCATATTAAACTTAATCAAACAAGATTAAGAACAAGAATTATACCTTTGACGCGTGCTTCGCTCCCAAAGAGCTCTTACTTCAAAATCCCGAAAAGACGAGATCTCCGACGGATCGTACCCTCGACCCGACCCGAACGTCCTAAGTCTTGAAGGTTAGTCAAGACCCGGACAAAATAACTATGAGTTTTACGAATCAAAGGTTTACTCTTTCTTAGTGTTGCCTTATTAATTCCACTCAAGGTTGTATTCTCAAAATCCCAACCAAGTGGGTATTTATAGAGAATGGGGACTTGAAACCCCTTTTCATGATCAATGTGGGATCATGTGCAATTGCAATAATTTATTTAATTCCAAAATAAATAATTAGGCAAAAGCAATCACAAGCCAACAAGTGGCAAGAGGAGAGAATGGGTTAGGTGAGGACCATATCCCATGGGGGGACCATTGCCTTGCTCCCCAAGGGAAGCTTAGAGGCTTTGGTCCCCACCTCTCCTAAACCGCCACTCACAAGACAGCTGGGCTGGCTGCCACCTGGTGCTGCCAGCACGCACAACCACCTAGCATGCCTGGCTGGCACAGCACGCATCACCCAACCCAGTACTTGCGTGCTGCTAGCGAGCCACGCCTTGTGCTGGGCGCTGCTGCCTTGCTATCGCAGGCACACGCACATGCATGCGAGGCTCTCGCATAGCGATCACAGCCAGGCCAGCATACGCATGGCCCAGCCAACGAGCACCATTCGCCCATGCTCGCACAGCTACGCGCATCTAGGCCAGCACGCACTAGCGCTGTGCTTGGTGCGTGGCCTACGATGGTGCCTAGCACACACGCAAGGCCAGTGCTACCTGCCAGCTTGCTATGCTATGGTGCACACGCACACGCACACACGCATGTGCCTAGCACTGCGATGGTGCTGTGCGTGGTGCTAGGGGGCTGCGATAGCGCCCACACTTATGCACACACACATGGGTGCTGTGCTTGGTGCGATAGGGCTGTGATGGCGCCTAGCATCATGCTAGGGCTTCGATAGTGCCTAGCACACCATGGTGCGCCTAGCACACACATGGTGCACCTAGGCTTGCGATGAGCTAGCCTAGCCTAGCTACGACTACGCTCATACTTGTTGCTTGTGATTTTGCGACGCTCGGTCTCGACGCCCTAGGCTCGATTTCCGACGTCTGTATTCGTAAAACTCTGCTGACTCATTAAATCCTTTCGGATTAATTCGTCGTCTCGGATCGGTGGTTCAATTAGGTTCGACCCGAAGGGTTCAGTTAAGATTAAGCTGTAACATCAAATGTACATTGATATTACTGATCGGAAGCGGCCTCCACCTAGGCATTCCGATCACTTGACCTTACTGAAGAATTAGCTCCGTAATAATTCTGAACCCTTTATCGGAAGAATACACTTGTTGGAAGGACACCATTCCTTTCAATCTCCCACTTGTTCTTCCGGACAAGTGTGCATACAGTGTATAGCTCATTTCCTATGTCACTTAATGTTTCTTCGTGAACTATAAGGTAAGATTCTTTGTCATCCTTATTACGTTCAGAAGTGTTTCTCGATCTCCGAGTTCGACTGTCAATAAGCAGATGATTTTTAAAATCCATCTGAGCACGGCCATGCATTTTCACAGTCTCGCTCTTCGAGCGGCCTTGTAAACAACAAAACATTTTTCCCTATTGTTAGTAGGGGGACAATCCCAGTCTTGTATTGTAAGTTCTTCTTACTAAGAGGACATAGTATCCTGAGTGTTCTCGTTATAATTCCCAGTTACGACAGACGTTTGGAAACATCAAAGAGTCTAGTACTCAAACAAGAAAACTTCACAGTACTCATGGTCGGAGGAAACAAGTTCCGATAGTCATAATGAGAAATGTACTTATGACAGAATTTAAATTTTCTTAAAGTACTCTCATAGGTCTTATCCAGTACAGTTCCAAACTGTGCCTGTGCAAATGATTTATGACCGTCACGTCCTCGCAGCACAAGAAACGGTGTTGTAAATCATACTACACACTAATCTATGGCGGTCATCAATCGTCCATCTGTTAGATGACCTCGATTAGGGACAATTTTCGATTTAATATTCAATGTTCACTTAACAGGTGTTTCTTTATCCAAGACATGGTCTTGATACCCTGTTTTGAATATTTCCGTAAATCGAATGGACTCATTATTTAATTCTAAACCACAATTAAATAGTGATGGAGTGAATGATAATTTTGCAAAAATTAATTACTCCATTAATGAATGGTTTTGATATAGTGTCTTACATTAAATATCCTACTTAATTAAAACACATGTACAAGGAATTTTAAAGCCAGTCTCTAACATGCTTGATTCCCATCGCCTCAATGTGCTTGTTGTGTTTCACTTGAGGCAGCGGTTTAGTCAAAGGATCGGCTACATTATCATCTGTGCCAATCTTACAAATTCTGATTTCACCTTCGGATTTCCATTCCCTTATCATGTGAAATTGCCTTTGCACGTGTTTGACCTTCTGGTGCTCTCTTGGCTCCCTGGCCTGAGCGATAGCTCCATTGTTATCACAATAGAGATCTATCGGCCCCTTGATTAAGGGTACAACACCAAGTTCACTAATGAACTTGCGAATCCAAACAGCTTCCTTGGCAGCTTCTGAAGCGGCCAAGTACTCGGCTTCAGTTGTAGAGTCTGCAGTGGTGCTCTGCTTGGCACTCTTCCAGCTAAACGCTCCTCCATTAAGACAGAATATGTACCCCGACTGTGACTTGAAGTCGTCTCTGTCAGTCTAGAAGCTAGAGTCGGTGTAACCTTCAACAACCAGTTCTTTGTGGCCTCCATACACCAGGAGTTTATCCTTGTTCCTTTTCAGGTACTTAAGGATGTTTTTAGCCGCAGTCCAATGCGCCTCTCCTGGGTTCGATTGGTATCGACTCGTTGCACTCAGGGCATACGATACATCTGGCCTTGTACATATCATGGCATACATGATCGATCCAATTAGCGAAGCATATGGGATCTGATTCATTCTTTCTCGCTCAACAGGTGTCTGTGGACACTGTTTCTTGCTGAGAGTTATGCCATGGGACATGGGTAAATGCCCTCTTTTGGCATTCTCCATGTTGAATTGAGCCAGTACCTTATCGATGTAAGTACTCTGGCTTAATCCAATCATCCTCTTAGATCTATCCCTGTAGATCTTGATGCCCAATATGTACTGTGTCTCTCCTAAGTCCTTCATTGAAAAGCACTTGCCCAACCAGCCCTTTACGTACTCCAACAATTTTGTGCTATTTCCAATGAGAAGTATGTCATCGACATACAGGACTAGGAATGCAATATCACTCCCACTGACCTTCTTGTATACACAAGACTCATCTGGATTCTTGATAAAACCAAACTTGCTAATGGCTTCATCAAATCGCAGATTCCAACTTCTGTTGGCTTGCTTTAGTCCATAAATGGACTTCTTCAGCTTGCAAACCTTTCCAGCATTGCCTGGATCGACAAAACCTTCTGGTTGTGTCATATACACAGTTTCTTCCAAAATTCCATTAAGGAAGGCGGTTTTGACATTCATTTGCCATATTTCGTAATTGTAATATGTAGCAAACGCTAGGATGATCCGGACGGATTTTAGCATTGCAACTGGTGAAAAAGTTTCATCATAGTCAATCCCGTGGACTTGTCTATAACCTTTTGCCACCAGTCTAGCTTTGTATATTGATACATTTCCATCCTTGTCTGTCTTCACTTTGAAGATCCATTTGCAACCAATGGGTGTATAACCCTCGGGCAAATTCACCAAGTCCCAGACTTGATTTTCAGACATGGAGTCCATCTCGGATTTCATGGCCTCTTGCCATTTTGCAGAGTCGGGGCTCGTCATAGCTTGCTTGTATGTCGCCGCCTCATCACCATCCATGACTAGGATTTCCTGATCATCGGTTAAGACGATACCGAGGTATCTGTCTGGTTGAGATCTTTGCCGTTACGACCTACGAAGGGTGATCGGTTGAGCATTTTCATTGTCTATTTGATTCTGACCAATCTTCTTAGATGCTTCCAAAGTATCTAGATTGTCAGTTTTGTCAGGTTGACATTGTTGCTCGTCCTCTCGAACTTCGTCGAGTTCGATTTTCCTCCCACTTGTCATTTTGGAAAGGTGATCCTTCTCCAAAAAGACACCATCACGAGCAACAAATACTTTGTTCTCGGATTTATTGTGGAAGTAATACCCTTTGGTTTCTTTTGGATATCCCACAAAGAAACACTTATCCGATTTTGGGTGAAGTTTGTCTGAAATTAATCGCTTGACATATGCTTCGCATCCCCAAATCTTGAGAAAAGACAACCTAGGAGGTTTCTTAGTCCATAATTCATATGGAGTCTTTTCAACAGCTTTTGACGGAGCTCTATTCAGTGTTAGTGCTGCAGTTTGTAGCGCATGTCCCTAGAAAGAGATAGGGAGTTCACTAAGACCCATCATTGATCGAACCATGTCTAACAAGGTCCGATTCCTCCGTTCGGACACTCCGTTCCATTGAGGAGTTCCGGGAGGTGTCAACTCTGAAAGAATGCCATTTTCTTTCAAGTGATCGTCGAATTCATGGCTCAAATATTCGCCACCTCGATCCGATCGAAGTGCTTTAATTTTCTTGCCAAGCTGATTTTCAACTTCTTTCTGAAATTCTTTGAATTTCTCAAAGGATTCAGATTTATTCGACATTAAGTAGATATAGCCATATCTACTATAATCGTTGGTGAAAGTGATGAAATATCGGTAACCTTGTCTTGCGGGTGTGCTCATTGGTCCACATACATCCGTGTGTATTAGACCTAATAAGTCACTTGCCCTTTCTCCCAACTTGGAGAATGGCTGTTTTATCATCTTGCCTAATAAGCATCCTTCGCAATTTTCAAACGACTCTAAGTCGAATGAGTCAAGAACACCTTCTTGAAGAAGTTTCTTGATGCGCTTGATGTTAATATGGCCAAGACGACAATGCCACAAGTAGGTTTGATTTGACTCGATGGTCTTAGCCCTTTTGGCAGTATTCTCGATGTTATAAACCTGTTTGTCTAGTGAAAGCACATAAAGACCATTTTCTGAATGTGCCTTACCATATAAAACATTATCAAAATAAATAAAACAACTATTGTTTTTGATTCGAAATTCGAATCCTTTGGCGTCCAACGCCGATATTGAAATAATGTTTTTGGTCACTCTAGGAACATGATAACAATTTTCAAGTTCTAGAACAAGCCCTGAGGGCAAAGACAAATTGAGAGTTCCAACGGAGACGGCAGACATCCTTGCTCCATTGCCGACCCGAAGCTCGACCTCTCCCTTCTCTAGCCTCCTATTTATCGTTAGTCCCTGAGCATTGGAACAAAGGTGTGAGCCACATCCGGTATCTAATACCCATGATGTTTTGCTAGCGAAGTTTAAGTCTATAACGAAAATACCTGATGAAGAAGCAACGTTGCCGTTCTTCTTATCTTCCTTGAATTTGAGGTAATCCCGTTTCCAATGTCCCTTCTTCTTGCAGTAGAAACATTCGGAATCAGATTTAGAAGAGGCTGCCTTCTTGTCCTTGCTGCCCTTGGAAAATTTTGACTTAGGCGGGAATTTCTTCTTTTTCCCATTAAAGCTCTTCTTTTTGCCCGGACGTTTGAATGGCTTGCCCATCCTCACCATGAGCATGTCATGCTTCCCCTCATCCTTGAGGGTTTGCTCGGCTTGCTTCAACATACCATGAAGCTCGGTGAGGGTTTTCTCCATGCTATGCATATTGTAGTTCATCTTGAACTGATCATAGCCTTTGTGAAGGGAGTGGAGAATGATGTCAATTGCCATTTCGGTTGAATACCCAGCATCAAGCCTTTCCATGTTCTCAAATAATCCAATCATTTTGAGGACATGCGGGCTGACTGGCTCTCCTTTCTTGAGCTTGCTCTCAAGGATTTGCCTGTGGGTTTCGAACCTTTCAGTTTGGGCCTGCTCTTGAAACATATTCTGAAGCTCAGAAATGATCTCAAAAGCCGTCTCCGTTTCAAAGAAAGTCTTTTGAAGGTCCGGAGACATAGTGGCCAACATGATGCATTTGACATCCGATTGGCACTTTGCCATCGGTTAAGGGCAGCCTGAGTGACCTCCTCATTGGGAGCGTCGGGCATTTCCTCATCAAGGACGTATTCCTTTTGCTCCTGCATGAGTACAATGCGGAGATTTCTTTGCCAATCAAGAAAGTTTAGCCCGCTCAACTTCTCCTTGTCGAGAATTGAGCGCAAAGAGAATTGGTTGTTGTTTGAGTTACTTGAAGACATTGTTCTACAATTGAAAGAATTTGAAGTGAAAAACCATTCATACATCAATAAGTTGAAATTTAAAACGTTCATGCATATATTCAATCTTATTGAGCATTTTATCCACGCATTTAAAATTGTCCCTTATGGGCGAGAATAAAATGATTCCGAGATCCCAAAGATCAAGAAATGGTTAAGCATGCTTTGGCTTGTCTTAATCATTAAATATCTTAAGGTAAGCAATCCAATTGCTAATAGCTCCAAGCTACTCTCGGTTTGATAAAATGTCGCATCTAATGCATCCTTGACATTTTATCTCTTTTGCCACGACATCTAAGGACTCCTTACTGATATCGTTGAGCTTAACCAAGACAACTTGTATACCTAGTGTACCTTACGTTCCTAGGGAAGTAGTGATGCCTCGCTTTGGCGTAATCCATCACGTACGCGCATTAGTTCGATAAGTGTTGTTCTTGGAACGGAAAATTTTAGCTCAATATTTATTAAGGGACCTAGGGTTTCTATGTTGGTTGATTTAAGTGAACTTAACTAATCGTCGCAACATAATAGAAAACCTAGACATGCATCTAGCAATCATATATAATAACAATATATAACGCATAAAATAGATGCATTTGGCAACTAGCATGACCCCTTGAAATCTTCAATTTCCATGGGTCTTCATATGGGCTCGTCTTCGTCGAAACGCCGTCTTGAGACATCTTGGCCAAAATGAAATAAAAGAAGCTAGCTAGAACGACTAAGATTAATATAATAGTACAAAAATACTTAACGGTTTGCAGACCGTATTTAGATTTAAAAAAATACATAACGGAACGCAGTCCGTATTTTCTATCCTAGTCGGGCCCCACTAGTTGCCATTTTCAAATACCTGTTTTGAAAACAATCTTCCATTCACCCATTCACTATTTGTGAATGGCCCATGCAATTTTACGAAATACATAATTAAACACGCAAAACTAGTAACTAACTTAGGTGGTTAATCCAATTAACGCGCCTAATTAAAACTAGTCAAAGTGGTTTAATCCATTATTTCTAAACGCAAAATGCTAACGCACTTAATTAAGCTCCCACTGAATTCCGCATCCGTACTTAATTAATCCGATTAATTAAGTCGGCATAACCCATAATTTGTCAAAATTTTGCAAAATCGAAAATCGAGGTTCTAACCTCTTTAAAATAATTATTAAAATATTTTAAAACAGGATAATCGCAAAATTACATAGCTCATGGTCAAAATGGCCCATGTACAAAACCGGATGCCTAACATCAATGCTGCAGCAGTGCAGTGCTTAGGCGCAAGCATCTGGCCCAGCATGCCTTGCTGCCCCTGCTAGCCCTAGCACGCATAGCGCTTCGCATGCTGGCATGCGAGTGTGGGCGCTGGCAGGTGTGGCTGGCCTGCTATGGCTGGCTGCCTCACGCTGCTTGGCAGCATATGCGAGCAGTGCCCAGCAGCCACGCACCACATTGCAGCGCATCATATGTGCACTACTGGCTCCCCACACACAGCAGCCACACAGCGAGGCAGGGCCAGCACCATGCGCACCAAGGCAGCCACATGTGGGCTGCGATACCAGCCCGGCTAGCCTAGGTGTTGCTTGGGTGCCCTTTGCCTCGATTTGTGTGCTTTTGACTCAGGATTTTAATCCCGATATTTGTGTGTTAAAAATTAATTCTAAATTTATTTTAGAACCAATTTGGAGCAAAAATAAAATAACAAGTCTAAGTTAAAAAAAATAATTTCAATAGTGCACAAGCCTAAATTATTCAAGAATGATTCTTTGAATTAATTTTAGGTCTAACTTGATGCAACCATATTGAATGAGCTATGTCCATAATTAACTTTGCCAATATGCAAATTAATAATGGATTTGACAAAAGGGAGTTGGAAAAATAAATTAACCATCCAATGATAAAATTTTCCAACTTGCATACTTGTGTAAAATACCAAGATTACATCTTCCAATATGAAGATTAATCAAATTTTACTCACAAGTAATTGAACTTAATGGATTTTTAATCAACCAAACATGAAAAAATCTAAACTTTGTTCAACATGGAATTTAGGGTTAGGGTTCCAATCATTTAAACCTTTAAAGATTAGAACTTTAACATAATAGGGAACTTAAAATTACAAAATCACAACAAGTTTTCACACTTTATTGCAATTTATTTGCAAAATTTGTGAAAAACAAGTTTATGTGAAAAAATGGTATATCAACTTAAGCACTAATAAAAACTCCATTATTATGCTCAAGGATATTTTAAAACCACTAGATTAGTGATGCAAATGTGCATTTAATCTAACCTTGTAATGCTTGCATTAATCAAGGCTTAAAAAGAATTAAAATTTCGTTGAAAAACGAAAAATCCCAGAAAAATTGGGTTTCTGGTTCGAATTTGGCTTCTGGACAGCTCTAAAAGGGTTGAATCTGTTCCAGAATGTCGATTCCACCCAAAAATCACTATTTTTGAGCCAAAATCTGGGTTCGACAGCCAAATCGAAAATAAAATCGAGTTTTAAAATTAATTAAAACGAGCATCTAATCTAATTAGAAGAACATGAACCAGAAAATTAAATTCTTTTAAAACACCTTAATTAAAAAATAATTGCAAAAAATTAAAAGGAGCGTGGCTCCGATACCGCTGTAGGGTTTCGTAGTGACCCGACACTACGCGGAAGGAAACCCACCAAGACCCGCCCCTTAATTAAAACAATTAACAAGCATATTAAACTTAATCAAACAAGATTAAGAACAAGAATTATACCTTTAAGCCGTGCTTCGCTCCCAAAGAGCTCCTACTTCAAAATCCCGAAAAGACGAGATCTCCGACGGATCGTACCCTCGACCCGACCCGAGCGTCCTAAGTCTTGAAGGTTTGTCAAGACCCGGACAAAATAACTATGAGTTTTACGAATCAAAGGTTTACTCTTTCTTAGAGTTGCCTTTTTAATTCCACTCAAGGTTGTATTCTCAAAATCCCAACCAAGTGGGTATTTATAGAGAATGGGGACTTGAAACCCCTTTTCATGATCAATGTGGGATCATGTGCAATTGCAATAATTTATTTAATTCCAAAATAAATAATTAGGCAAAAGCAATCACAAGCCAACAAGTGGCAAGAGGACAGAATGGGTTAGGTGAGGACCATATCCCATGGGGGGACCATTGCCTTGCTCCCCAAGGGAAGCTTAGAGGCTTTGGTCCCCACCTCTCCTAAACCGCCACTCACAAGGCAGCTGGGCTGGCTGCCACCTGGTGCTGCCAGCAATCACAGCCACCTAGCATGCCTGGCTGGCACAGCACGCATCACCCAGCCCAGCACTTGCGTGCTGCTAGCGAGCCACGCCTTGTGCTGGGCGCTGCTGCCTTGCTATCGCAGGCACACGCACATGCATGCGTGGTGCTGCTGCCTTGCTATCGCAGGCACACGCACATGCATGCGAGGCTCTCGCATAGCCAGCACAGCCAGGCCAGCATACGCATGGCCCAGCCAGCGAGCACCACTCGCCCATGCTCGCACAGCTACGCGCATCTAGGCCAGCACGCACTAGCGCTATGCTTGGTGCGTGGCCTGCGATGGTGCCTAGCACACACGCAAGGCCAGTGCTACCTGCCAGCTTGCTGTGCTATGGTGCACACGCACACGCACACACGCATGTGCCTAGCACTACGATGGTGCTGTGCGTGGTGCTAGGGGGCTGCGATAGCGCCCACGCTTATGCACACACACATGGGTGCTGTGCTTGGTGCGATAGGGCTGCGATAGTGCCTAGCACACCATGGTGTGCCTAGCACACACATGGTGCACCTAGGCTTGCGATGAGCTAGCCTAGCCTAGCTACGACTACGCTCATACTTGTTGCTTGTGATTTTGCGACGCTCGGTCTCGACGCCCTAGGCTCGATTTCCGACGTCTGTATTCGTAAAACTCTGCTGACTCATTAAATCCTTTCGGATTAATTCGTCGTCTCGGATCGGTGGTTCGATTGGGTTCGACCCGAAGGGTTCAGTTAAGATTAAGCTGTAACATCAAATGTACATTGATATTACTGATCGGAAGCGGCCTCCACCTAGGCATTCCGATCACTTGACCTTACTGAAGAATTAGCTCCGTAATAATTCTGAACCCTCTATCGGAAGAATACACTTGTTGGAAGGAAACCATTCCTTTCACTACTTTTGGTCCCCTGTCCCGACCGAAAGTGCTATGACGATAAATAATTCCACCTTTGTGCTGGATTGGAGTAAGGAATGCTTATGGACTACTGATTAAGGCCTAAATACATAAAACTAACTAGCTTGACCTAAACGGAATGAACCAAAGCTCATTAACACTAAGCACGATAAGAAATTAGGCCTAATCCCGAGGTTAAACCTAATTTCGGTCGGATTTAAAGTGCCTAGGTTAAATCTAGGGCTGCCGCAGGAAAAACTGCACGCAACTGGCCTGGCGCGCATAACTAATTAGGTTGTGCACGGCATCCAACTCAACCCACACAGACGCGCTGCGGAAGATTCAGAATTTCAAAAATATGCTTAATCGAATCTTACCATAAAGCCAAGAGTAAGACTAGAGATTGCGTTGTCTCTAGCAACGCAACCCTATCACTTGCGCGCAACAACCGCGCGCAACCTTTTGAGTTGCGTGCGCCACCTATTGCGACAGAATCTCCAAAAACCTAAACGCACCCATTCCCTATAAATAGGGGCTCAATACGAGCTTTGAAAATACTGAAAATTAGCCAAAAAGTCAGTAGTAACATCTTTGTGAACTTATGCAATAATCAACCCTCTTGTCCTAAACACTCACTCTTTTAATTATTTTGTTCTTACGGTGGAGGTTCCCGAACAAGAAAGAGTCCATAAGTGTTCTAAACGAGGATCTAGCAAGGAAAAGTGGTAAATTCCCGAGCACTTAGATAAATCACATTAATTTTCTTGTCCAAAATAACTTTAATTAATTAATTAGTGTTGTTTGATCACTTTAAATAAACTTTAATTAATTAATTTCAGATAGTGTTCTTTCGTTAATTAAAGACTAGAATCGAATAATTAATTGATTGTTTTATCACCTAAGCCAAGGCGAATCTTGTTTATTTATTGTTTTTTCACGAATTTGGAATAAATAATAATAACGACAATTGTTGCAATGTAATTTTTATGTGATTGACGCGGGTAAATAAAATCAACTAACTTAGTGTTAGGTACCACGTTGCACATATTTTTTGGTGATGTAATTATGAAAAAAAGGAAGAGCTAGAGGCCGCACTTGGGCTAGGATAGCGATTCCCCCCTAAAGGGAACATTATTTTAGTACCCTCGCTCCCAAACTGATTTATGGTACAAGTAGACCAATTTGGGCATGGGTAAACTTATGATTCGTGCTAAATATCCCTTGAATTCTACTTGGGAGAAAGGCATGAGCGAGGTTTATGAGTTTTCCTAAAACTCATTAGCGACTCCCTATTAGTTTCTTACAAAAAAGCGTAATGATTAAATCAATTCTAATTCAAGGTCCCCCAAACAGTCAGGAATTCAAATCCTAACACACCTTAAAAAGTGTAAAGTCCTAGGCTTTAAAGGGCCATGGGCATAGAAGAAGAGGACCCCCAATGACGGGCACACCCTCCTCACAGTGGCGACTCCACTTGGGACTTATAGGTTACAATATTAGTTTTTGGTTATGGTTCAAGGTTTCCAACTTAGGTTACCTATGAGTTGTAACGAGAGCTAACTTGGATAATCTTTAGTTAGAGAGCAAGACTTGAACGCATAATATCTTCCTTATTCACAAAATTAAAAGCCAAACAAGCAACATTGCATCATGCATAATCATAAGCCACCTTCTAACCATTGGGGATTGGATCATTGACTAGGGGTCGCCAACACCAGGCTTCTATCCCAAAATCAATATCAATCATCCCACCCATATCGCCAACAAAATGTTGGGAGATCTATGTCATGGGTCAAAATGTTGAGTGATTGATTTATCCATCGCTTCTTAAGATATGGTACCTTTAGACACCCAAACCTTGACCTTAGAATGACATTGTATGCTTTAACGGTTTTTCTCGTATACTTATGTGATTGCTTGATTATTTGTGACGTGTATAGGATAGCATTTCTCCTTTTAGTCTTAACTTAGGTTCCCAACTACGAAGTTGTCCCTTCGTAGTTTTGAGTCGCGTCCAAGGGATACTATAAAAAAAAACTTTAAAAAAAATCATTAAAAAAATAAAGAAAATACAATCGTTCGAAAAAAAATCTTGCTCGAACAGGTGGCGCGCGCAACTCAATATCCAACGCAAGTCTAGAGGTTGCACGCACCAGCCGCGCGCGACTCTGAAACTTGCGTGCGCCTTCTGCTATGAGATCAATTTGATTCTTCGTGAACTATTGGCTCGTCAAAACAATATCATTATTTAAGAATTTTTGAAAGCCGATGATATCCCTTTGAACGTAATTTGCATCTTTTTTCTTTCTTCCTCTTTCTTTTCTTTTTTTCTTTTTCAAGAACAAGCGTGTTAGTTTTCTTAACTTCTCATACTTCCTTTAGGGCTGGTTACAAAGCTTGGGAACGAAGACACCCGGGCACTCGCATTCTATGTTTATCATCAAATAATCCACCCCTTTCGAACCATCTCCCTTTGTCAACTTATCCTAGTCTAACAATGTCAACTATCGAACAACTCCAAGTAGAGATTATTCGTATGAGAGAGGAAAAGGCTCAAGAAGCCGAGGCTAGAAGAATAAGAAACTTGAAAAGGCCGAAAAGAAAGAGGCCGAGGCTCTAGCTTTAAAACAAAAAATGGATGCTTCGGCCGAACGAGAGAAGACGTTGGAGAAACTTGTTCTTCGTTCTACAATGGGGAACAAATACTTTGACGTAGAAAAGTTTGCTCCTCATGTGGGACTTATTTTACTTGAAAAGTTTGTAGCTACATACTTACCAATGCTTAAGGTGACCAATACTCCAAAAAATCATTTAATGAGTTTTACTGGCACCATGGCTTTAAAGGGAGTTGATCCTAAGCTCTATGCTTTGACATTCCCTTTATCTCTAGACCTAGCCGCAAGAGAGTGGTACTATGGGCTAGATGCCAAATTCAAAAGTACATGGGAAGATGTAGTTTCGGCTTTCATCATCCAATATGAGAGTAACATAAAGTTCAAATCAACTTTGCGTGAAATTGAAATGCTTAAGCAAGGCAACGATGAAGGTTTCCTTGCTTTCTAAGGTAGATGGCGTGAAAAGGCGGCCCACCTTGCCCAAAGGCCACCTGAACTCGAGTTAGTACAAAAATTCATTGACAATTGTCATGAAAAGTACAACAAACATCTACACTACCTTGGTTTAGACACTTTTCAAAAGGTCTATTCTGTGGCCACTAGGATTGAAGATGATCTTGCCAAAGAAAGGGCAAACAAGCTCATCATCATCAACCTAAGAATAACTACAAGAAGGGGAATGATAATTCTTCATCCTCTATTGATGTTTTTGCAACGTCCAAACAATATAATAATAATAATAATAATAATAATCGAAGAGCGTGGACGAAAGAAAGAAAATTTACGCAATTCCCTTTAACTTATAAAGAACTCTTGGAACTCTTGCCAACTGGGCTAACACCTTCTGCTTCCATAGAAAAAAGAGGACCTCAATGGGATGGCAATGCTTATTGTACTTATCATAGGGGTGTTGGGCATGATACTGAATGTTGCTTTGTTTTGAAACACAAGGTTCAAAATCTAGTACACGATGGGAAAATTCCCACGCCTAAGACCAATAATAATGTTTCCCCACTAGGAATATTTCATATTGATGAGGACCATGTGAGGAGTGATGTGTTCAATCCATTGGATTACATCACTCCCATAGGGAAACCTCTAACCACAACACTCATAGGGGCAACTAATGAGGTATGTGGATTATGGAACGACGACTTTAAAGACTTATATGTCTCAAAATATGCAGCGCGCCGTCCCACCTCCATCTTGTTTTCAAGCCGAAATAAGTGGAGCGCTTGATTGGGATCAATTTCTGGGAAGATCACAAGAATTATCAAACCTTTCCATAGATGAACAATGGCATCAAGCACAACTCATGAAACATTTTGAAATGGAGACACATTCAACACCTTTAGAAGAAAATTGCACTACAAAAAAAATGTCCATATAGAAACGGAATTCAATCCATTTCTAAATTAGAGACGGAATTAAAAAATCCGTCTCTAAATTAATTTAGAAACGGAATTAAAAAATCCGTTTCTAAATTAGAGACGGAATTATAAAATCCGTCTCTAAATTAGAAACGGAATTGAAAATCCGTCTCTAAATTAGAAACGGGTTTTTCGTTGCTAAATTAAAAACAGATTTTTTTCCGTTGCTAAATTTAGAGACGGATTTTTTTTCCCGTTGCTAAATTAGAGACGGGTTTTTTTTTTTTCCGTTGCTGATATGAGTGACGGATTTTTAATTTCGTCTCTAAATTATTTTTGAAACGAATTATGTAAAATATTACTTTAGAGACGAATTATGTAAACTAAAATCCGTCTCTAAACTAGAAACGGATTTGAAAATCCGTTTCTAAACTAGAGACGGATTTTATATTCCGTCTCTAATATTTCTTTCACTTATTATCAATTATGTGCGTAGAAGTAAACAAATAATATTTGATATAGTTGTTAAGAGTTTCACTATGTGACTTTGAGGTCATGGGTTTGACTCTTACCTATTGTGATTCTTGAGATTGGGGATTCAAGGAGCCTTACATGCAAAGCCGAGTTGGGTTGACTTGAGTGAGGTAGAGTCGAATAGCATCTACTTTAACACACAAAATAATTTTTTCCGTTGCTAAATTTAGCGAGGGATTTTTTTTCCGTAGCTAAATTTAGAGACGGATTTTTTTCCATTGCTGATACCAGCGACAGATAAAAATAATCTGTTGCTAAAACCAGCAACGGAAATAAAAATTCGCTGCTAAAACCAGCGACAGAAATAAAAATCTGTTGCTAAGTGACAGGATCTAGTCGTATCACCTAATCAAAAATAAACCCTAAGTCCTCTAACTAAAGTAGATAGGGAAGTAGGGTCGAATCCACAGGAAAAGAGTGTTCTGCTCTTCCTAATTAACAATTATAATCTAAATTATCAGGTAACCAATTTGTATTTGTATGAATTAAACTAATAATAAAACTAAGCAAATTAATCAAAGGAATAATCAATAATAAAAAGCTCTAGGGTATAGGTTCACCAATAAATAATACTCCAGGGTAAAACATACAATCAATTATCAATGCATAAATTAACCAGATTATAAAGGGCTGTCGCTACGTATTATAATCACATAATTAATCTACTGGTATTAAATCTCATCTCTCGAATCTCGACCTAACCATTAATAGATTAACATGCCTATTGAAACTAAGCCTAAACATCAATTCTCATCTCTCGAATCTCGAATCAATATTGCAAAACTCATACAATTAAACCTGCGCAAATCTAATTGCATAGCATTAAATCAATCAATAGGAAATTAATCAATCATTAATAATAAACAATAATAATTACCCCTTCGTACTATTCATGGATCCACAACCCTAGAATTAAACTACTCACACATATTTAATATTAAACTAAGCAAAGCAATTAAAGAAAGCATAATTAAATCAAAGCAGTTAAATTATTGAAAATAAAGAGGGAAGAAATCGTTACCAAAATTAAAGGAAATAATGAATTCTATAAATCAAGAGTGTGTAGAGAGATAAAGTGTAGAGAGAGAAAGTAAGAGGGAAGAGAGAGAGAGAGAGAGAGAGAGAGAGAGAGAGAGAGAGAGAAAGGAAAGTCGTCCGTGTCAAAGACGCCCCTAAACTCACTTAACAAAAGCGTATTTATACTAAACTCTTAAAGCTAATTAAAGAAAAAGTTAAAACAAAATAAAAATCCTAATGTAAACACGCGCCCGGTCGGGCGAGGCATCGCCCGGCAGGGCGCGCCTTTTTCCTATAATGTGTGTTGCTCGCGCCCGGTCGGGCGCGCATCCGGGCGAACCTTCGCCCTATGGTCTTCTCCTCTCGCCCGGCCGGGCGCGCCTCAGGGCGAGGGCACTGCCCGGTCGGGCGGATGCTTGGGCTTACTCTCCTTCGTCCTTTGGGCCTTGTTACCTTAGCCTAATTTTGGATCGAATTGCCCAAGCTCCAAATTTCCTCATTGAGCCCTTAATCACCGGATTGAATCATCAATTACGGTCTTAGGCTTCGGAATACGATCATAGAAATGCGTCTCGTCTCCAATGCTCGCGGTGGCTCCATTAAGTGCCGGAAAATGTTACAAATCTGCAGTTTCCTATAGAATAATACCACAACTACGAAAACACTAGAAAACACATATTAGTAATAAAATTGGCTCTAAAGAGCCGAAAATACTCCTAACTATGATCACAGGACGGGGAATAAATATATATATAAAATAGACTTATCACTAAGTTCAGCAACGGAAAACAAATACAACGTCGCTAGTCTCATTTAGCGACAACAGTTTTGCCAACGGAGTAATTCCATTTCAAAATATGTCGCTACCTATATTTAGCGACAGAAAAGTACAATCTAGCAACGGATTTGATCTGTTGCTAAATGTCTATTTTTTTGGTAGTGTTGGTTCATGAGTACTAAGACTAACCTAAACGATATCGATCACTTGACTTATTCTGGGCGAGTTTATCAAACACAACCAAATGGATCTTTGACCAACCATGGTCTAACTCAAAATCCAACACCACCTCCACCTGAGGTAGAGGATCCATTGGTAAAAACAACTTCGCCAATCTAAGGTGAATGTTAGCATTTGGGAACTCCTAAGTACCTCTAAGGAACATAGGAATTCTCTAATGCATGCTTTAACTGCTTTGTCTGTAAGTACGGACACAACTCCTGGGGATCTCGTTAGCTTGCTTACTAGCGAAAAATCCGACAAATCAATCATCTTTACTAGTGATGATTTGCCATCAAAAGACACCACCCACAATAATGCGTTATATCTAACTGTGGGGTGCAAGGGATACAACGTCCCACTTACTTTAGTTGATAATGGGTCCGTCGTTAATGTGTGCCCATTACGAACCGCAAAATATCTAGGCCTAAACCCAGAAAAAGATTTTCATGCAACAACACAAAGCATTAGGGCCTATGACAATTCATGGAGATCGGTGTGTGGAACTGTTAAGCTACCAATTACCACATGCCCAATTCAAAAGATGGTTGAATTCCATGTCATGGACATTAAGCCTACATTCAACCTTCTTCTTGGACGTCCTTGGATACACGAGCTTGAAGCAATACCATTTTCGCTCTATCAAATGATTAGGTTGAACTATCAAGATCTTCCTATGACTATACATGCTTTTCCTCTAAAAGTCGCAATAAGAGATCAATCTCTTCTAGAGATAAATCATGACAATGATGAAGAAGATATGTGGGGATTTGCCACGGAGGCTATCTGCACAATAGAAATGGATGAAGATCTTGAAATCCCTTTCAAACTTGATCCATATTCCACCTCAATAGTAAACAACATCTTATTCAAGAGTACTTACTTTCCTAGGATGCCTTTAGGATTAGGATTGAAGAAATCTATTCTACTTCCTATCCCAAAGAAAAGTTTCTCCTTTGGATTGGGATATAAACCAACCAAAGAAGAACTTGAAGCTCACGATGCCAAAATAAGGGCACGTACGAACAACAACAAAAAAGGGATAATTTCTTTACTCCCATCTTACAATTAAACCCTTAATGGACAATTCGTTAAGGAGGGAGAGAATTACCCATGCTATGACTTTCTAGAACCACTAGTTCTTGAAGGTATCAAGAAGCCTGGATTCGAGATTTTTTGCGATTGCTACTTCTTGAATGATGACTTAAGTGTCACTCAATCAAAACACCAAATCCCAAGGTGCTATGATAGGCAAGCCTTTAACTTGATATTTGGACTAGAGCAAAATCATGTTGCTATCATAACCAATCAAAATGCCATCCAAGACGAAGCTTTCGATCCTACTTCATTGATCACCCCTTTCAATAATACCTTCGAGCATGGATGGAGGAAGACTTGTAGCCATTACTTAGTCTTTATTTTCTAGTTCTAAGGACGAGGATCCCAAAAAGGATTCTTCCCTTGATGTACTTTCTTTTGATTTCAATAATATGAGCTTTATTTTCGAGTATATGCCTTCTCTTGAATCTTTTGAATGCTATAATAATCAATCTAACGAAGATCATGATATTAATAAATTGACTGAATTAATGAATGAACGAGAACAAAAGAATTCTGTGATCGAAGAAACTGAAACGATCAATATAGGAACATATTAAAACAAGAAAGAAGTCAAAATTGGCTTAACTTTAAATCCGGAAGAGCGATCGACTCTCATATCAAAGCTCAAAGAATTTGAAGACGTGTTTGCTTGGTCATACATGGACATGCCTAGAATAGATAGGGAAATCGCGGAACATACCATTCCCTTGAACCCTATGTCTAAACCAGTAAAACAAAAACTTCGACGAATGAAACTTGACGTTACTTTAAAAATAAAAGAAGAAGTACAAAAACAATTGGAAGCAGGTTTCATTCGCGTATGTAATTACCCAGAATAGGTAGCAAACATCCTCCCAGTCCCTAAAAAGGATGGACGAGTTTGCATGTGTGTCGACTTTAGGGAACTCAACAAAGCTAGTCCCAAAGACGATTTCCCTCTACCACATATTGATATATTGGTGGATAATACGTCTGAACACGCGATGTTATCCTTTATGGATGGATACGCAGGTTACAACCAAATTCTAATGGCAAAAGAAGATGAAGAAAAGACATGCTTTATTACCCCTTGGGGTACTTATTGCTACATAGTCATGCCATTTTGTCTTAAAAAAATGCAGGAGCTACGTATCAAAGAACGACTACGACTCTCTTGCATGATATGATGCACAAATAAATAGAGGTATATGTGGATGATATGATCGTAAAATCCAAAGATAGAATGGGTCATACAAAAGTTTTACGCAAATTCTTTACTCAAATTAAAGTGTACAAGATGAGATTGAACCCACAAAAATGTGCTTTCAGAGTAACTTCGGCAAGTTACTCGGATACGTAGTAAGCATACGTGGCATTGAGATCGATCCCTCGAAAATAAAGGCACTTGTTGACATGCCTCCCCCACAAACAGAAAAGCATATCTGGGGGTTTCTTGGCAAACTACAGTACATTAGTCGATTCATTAGTAAGTTGACAATGACTTGTGAGCAAATATTCAAAAAATTGAAAAAAGAGGGAAAACATGAATGGGACGACCAAATCCAAGAGGCCTTTGAGAAAGTAAAAAGCTATCCCAAAAGTCCTCCAGTTTTAGCACCACCAATACCCAAACTACCTCTTAGACTTTATATCACTGTCACGGACACGACCACAGGAGCCATGCTCGCACAAGAGGTAGATGAAATAAAACGTGCAATATACTTAATTAGTAAAAAGTTTATCCAATATGAAACACGATATAGCACTCTAGAAAAAACTTGCTTAGCATTAGTGTGGGCAACTAAAAAACTACGACATTATATGCTTCCCCACACCACTCATGTGATTTCTCAACACAATCCAATAAAGTATTTGTTTGAACAACCACCCATACAAGGAAGAATATCCAAGTGGTTAGTAATGTTGGCCGAATTCGACCTCAAGTATATTCCTGAAAAATCAATAAATGGAAAGGTGATATCCAATTTTCTAGCTCAACATCCCATTCAGACAAGTCGTGAAGAAATCACTCATCTTTCGAATGAGGAAATTCTCATGACACAAGATGACAAATGGGTAATGTACTTCGACGACGCATCCAACCAAAAAGGGTGTGGCGTAGGAGTGTTACTCATAAGTCCAGAGGGAGCACATACTCCAATCTCTGCCAAACTAGAATTTGAGGCTACTAATAATGTTGCGGAATGTGAAGCGTGCATTATTAGATTAGAAGCAGCAGCTAGCATAGGTGTGCAAAAATTAGAGGTATATGGAGATTCCAATCTAATAATAAATCATATACTCAAAAAATGGAAAATCAAACACTCCACAATAATATTTTACCAAGCACACCTAGAGCAACTCATCGAGCAATTTGATTATATTGATTTTAAATATCTCCCAAGGGATGAAAATCAATTTGCCGATGCACTAGCAAAATTAGCCTCAATGATCAACATTCCTGATCAATTAAATATGATGCCATTATGCGTTGAAAGAAGAGATGAACAAGCTTATTGCAACACAATACAAGAGTTAAACGACATCGAAGGGGAAAATCCCTAGTATGATCATATCCTCCAATATATTACTCATGGCACAAATCCTGCAAATACTTCATCTAAAGACCAGCGTGCCTTGAGAACGCTCGCAACCCATTATGGGATGGTTATGGTCGATTGTGTAAAAAAGAGCCAAATGGTCAAAGCTTATTATGTATAGACCAACCCGAATCCACACGCCTTATGGAAGATACTCACAAAGGTGTTTGTGGACCTCACATGAATGGAAAAATGCTCGCTAACATAATTTCACGTTTAGGGTACTTTTGGTCCACAATGGAACATGATTCCATTCAATATGTCAAGAAATGTCCAGAGTGCCAAATGTTTGCTAACTTACAACACCTTCCACCATCCAAACTATATAATCTCACTTCCCCTTGGCCATTCTCAACTTGGGGAATTGACATTATTGGTAAAATCTCTCCAATAGGAACGGGAGGACACGAGTACATATTAGTAGCCATCGACTACTTCACTAAGTGGATCGAGGCCGCCTCTTACGTTAATATCACTTCTAAACACGTCGCAAAGTTTCTCGAACGAAACATATTTTGTAGATATGGAGTTCAACACGAACTAATTAGTAACCAGGGATCTCAATTCAAAGCGGAAGTTGAATCCCTCTTGGCTCGTTACAAAGTGAAACATCACCATTCTTCCCCATATCGACCTCAAATGAATGGATCAGTAGAATTGACAAATAAAAATATAACAGTCATGATTAAAAAAATGGCAGAATATTATAAAGACTGACCGAATAAACTACACTTTTCTCTTTGGGGTTATAGAACGTCCATACGGACTTCAATAGGAGTAACTCCATAATCCTTAGTTTTCGGCATGGATGCAGCTCAACCAATTGAACTGGAAATACCATCCCTACGCATCTAACTCGAAAGTAAGCTACCGGAAGCCGAATAGGTACGAGCAAAGTATGGAGAGCTTTTATTCCTCGATGAACGACGATTAAAAGCTTTGCATCATGTACAAGTCTACCAACAATGCATTGCGCAAAATTTTGACAAACAGGTACGCCCCCATAATATTAAGGAAGGTGACTTTGTACTAAAAGAGGCTAGAGGTCCTCCTACTGATCCACGAGGGAAATTCAAACCCAATTGGATAGGACCATACCGCGTAATAGAAATTCTATCAAGAGGGGCAGTTAGATTAATGGATATTGGTGGCGATGAAATTCATCAACTAATAAACATTGATCGTCTTAAAAAATATTACATATAAATTCCGGATAATCTCGTTTACTCAAATATTCTAAATCAAATTTCATAGCATTCACATAAAAGATTCTAAGTGTTTTAAATTTTACCGAACTCCACAGTAAAATTTATAACACTTGGGGGGGTAGATCAAAAATAAAAAAAAAAGAAAAATCTCGCTTAAGTGTTTTAAATTTTACCGAACTACACATTAAAATACACAACACTTGGGGGGGTGTAGACCAAAAAAAAAAACTAAACGAGACATTCAAGTGTTTGGATTTTTTCGAACTCCATGAAAAAATTCCTCACACTTGGGGGGAGGGTAAATAAGATATAAAAAAAATCTAAAATCTTTCACTCGTTTTAAACCTTGGTAAAAAAAAACAACAAAAATGAAACACTCGCAGCACAGGTGCCGCGTGCAGCTCACGAGGTTGTGCTATTCTGCCGCGCGCAACTAAATTAGTTGCGCGCAGCTGGCACGCGCGACTTCCATTGTTGCGTGCGCCACCTGATGGTGAACTGCGAACCTTAAATTTTACGCTCGAAGAAAATCAATTATGATTTTTACTAGCGATAAAACAAAGGAGTATTCAATTCTCATATATATGTTCGGAAAACAAAAAAAATAAACTTTGGGTTAAATTATTGAACAAAGTTTGATTAATTTTTCATTTACTCCTATAAGTAGGATTAAAGAAAAAAAACACAAAAAAAAAATATATGTATATAATAATAAATTGTCGTTGCACAAGAACTATGCGAGACTTGATTTTGTAATACGAATACGTAGACAATCTTTGATTCGGTCAAATAAAACAACAAATTAAATAAAAGAGCTCTTTTATTTCAAAACATAAGTGCATTCAAAGTACATCATATAACTTAGATAATAATGATAAAAAAAAACTTCTAGAAGTGATTACACTTTATTCAAAAAAGACTACTAATAATATTGTGTAACACCCTAAGGTTTTACTATATCCTCAATCGTAATAGTTGAAGGAGGATTAGTATCCATCGTAGTGTTCTCGACAGCCTTAGAAATTTCGCCTTCCCCTTTTTTCTTAACCCACACGTTGTTCTTTAATTTAGGAATGGAAGCCCTTTCTACTTTTTTCCCCTTCTCTTTGGAGTTTGAAGGAGCCTTTTTTCGAAGATTTGAGGATGACTCTTTGATTTTTATTCCTTGTTGCATAGGTTTGGGAGCAACCTTCCTCTTAGGTTCTCTTGGACGAGCCTTAGAAGATGTGGAAAAGTCCAACTTTCTCATCACTCCTTTGTTTTGGCCATTAGTAGGAGTAGTGGTGGCCGATTGCACTAAAGGCTTAGGTGGATTGCGAGCCAAAGCGGCTTGATTTTGTTGACGAGCCTTATTTAACTCTCCCTTGTCGGCCGCATTCATCCAAGCTTTGTAAAAGGAAGATAAAACTATGCTTGCGGTGGGATTTTGCACTACCCACTTAGGAAGGCTAGTCCAATACTCAATCCAACAGGGAATTCTTTCAGCTTTAAAATTCACATCCTTGGGAGCATCACAATCTTATGGAGGGATAAGTTGTTTCATCCCATGTTGTCTCATAACCCTGCAAGGAAATATGTAAGTAGTACTAGAAAGGCTCAAGAGGCGAATATAGGGACAATTAGAACTGTTCCCAACCATACTACTTATGTTCCACCAAGGAATCACAAAGCGTATGTTAGGAACCCCATGACAGAAAAAAGCTGTCCATTCTTCCTCATTCTTATGTTTGTAGAGAATGCGACAACCAGGGGACGATCTCACTCCATTAGCCTCAAGATTTTGTGGCTGATCAATGATTCGCAAGCGCTCCATGAGCCAAATCTAAAAAAAATGAAAGTTAGATTGCGAATATTACGACAGCAGGTGGCACGCGCAACCGAAAGTGTCGCGCTCGCCATCCACGTGCAACGTTACGCGCAACTGGGAAACTTGCGCTGGGCATACTAGCGCAACCTTCGCGCTGACGAGTATGTAAAAAAAAAACCTACGTGTAAAAGGAGTAGACTTCCGATGAAACCATTCTCGTTTGGATCTCCTCTAAGCCGATTCAGCAAAGCACAGTTTCCGCCAAGGCCAGTGGAGCGGGTGAATGACATCCGTCTATTTTCTCAACTATGGACACCATTGAATAATCTCCATATTCTTTGCCTGTCCTAAGTAAACAATTGACAACAAGACTAAAACATAAAGCACGAATTTTAAAACGTTGTTTAGTCAAATTGTTTTGATGAGTTACAAAATTACCCTACAAAATTACCAAAAGAAATTGAATTAAATTCACGCCATATTCCATATCAATTTTGGCCATATCATTGTCATTCAAGCAAAAAAAATCGCTGAAAAGCAGATTTGGAATCTGATAAGTTAGGAGCATAAGTCATGGGAAGAGTATTTGCAGGGAAGCCTAGTAGAGGTTCGAACTCACCAGGTAATGGGGTTATTTCATCCCCTTTGAAGAGGAAACGATGGTGGTTAGAGTCCCAATGGTTAACAGCGACATGAAGAAAATCTAAATTAATGTTGAGTTGCATGTAACTTAGTAGGGCGTCTAGGTGGTATATTTTAAAAGCTAGCTTATTCTCACAAGAAAGGGAAGTGACCCATTGTTTCAAACGTTGCTAAAAAAATTTTCACCATTGTAATACTAAAAAAACAGAGTAATAAAAATCTTTTGAGTAATACTAATTGTTGGTGTCAAATGAATGTGAGATGATCAAAATCCTAGACGTAACCATGTTTAAATAGACCAAAACGGTCCAGTTTTTGGCAAAATACGCTCAAAGGAAAGTTGACCCGCAGGTGTTGTGCGCAACTCAAGCAGTTGCGCTCGACATCCGTGCGCAACTGATTCACCTGCGCGCGACGTCTGCGCGCAACCTACAGAGTTGTGCTCGCCTAGTCTGTCGCAGCGAATTTTTGGTTATTTCCATGTTTCACTTAATGAATAATGGAAATTTTATTACAGTTTTATGATTAACTCACATGCTTGCCTATTTTTTTTATTACTTACTTTCTTCCCCCCTTTCCCTTCTCCTTTTATTTTCCTTTTATTCATTATTTTTATTTTTATTATTCTCCTTATTTTTCCTTTTTTCCTCTCCTTTTCCTTATTCCTTTTTTCTTATTTTATTTTACCTTTTCCTTTCCTTTTTTCTTTTCGTTCTTTTTTCGAGGGGGGTAAGTCGGGAACCTTTCCCTCCCCCGGAAATTTTTGCGTTATTTTTGCGTGAATATTTTTATGGAAAATTGGTAGGCGTGTCGCGTACCTATCAAAAATAACCTAACAGACCAATACTAATGTAGACTGGCAAGTAAGGGTCGGATCCCAAGAGACTAAGGTTCAAAAATAATTAAATAGACTCGAATTTCTACTAAGCAAGAATCAATTATAATCAATTATCTACGGAACTAAGTATGAGAAGAATTCGAAAATAAACTAAACAGGATGATTAAATCAAGTACTTAAAACATCCAAGATCTAGTTTCACCACAATTATTATCGATGCAATTGTAATTCTACCCTTAACTTACGATTTCAATCGAACGTGGAAAAGTAAATCTTAATAAATACCAAGGATCTCTCTCGAGTATCAATGGCTTCTCTAACATACAATTAAGCCTATTCTCATGGTATCATGCATATTAGAGACATTAAACACATTACTCTCACTTCCCAATTATCAAACCCAACTACTCTCGTGTTCAGAATCAAACCCTAAATTGATTTACTCAAATCCGTTTATACCCAACTCTCGCTGTGATAAAAACAATGGAATAATCGCAATACTATAGTTACGTCTAACCTAGCATTGGCATAATCACAATCAGTTTAGCAATTCAATTGTTAAAGTTATTAAAGAATTTAAAGATTTAATTCATGCATCAACAATAATAGGGCTACACTAGATCTTGAATTAAAGAATCTACTCACACATGATTAAAGAAACAAAAACAATAATAAATAATGAAAACATAATTAAATAACAAAGGATGAAGAATAAATACCAAATCTTGAATAAAATTTAAACTAGAAAGCTTGAATCTTGAATCTTGAATTACAAAACTTAGAAAAATAATAATGGAGAACTAGTTCTTAAGGAGAGAATAATAAAAATAAAATAAGGCTTAATGAATGAATTATCCTCCAAAAAAAAACACGGCTAAAAGGTTTTTAAACAAACCTAAAAAGATAAGATTTAACTCCTAAGTTTGGCGCACTGAAATTCCAGGAGGCACAGACGTGCCTCTCTAAAAATAAAAACGCTACTGAGTCTGTCTTCCAGGCACGGACGTGCCTGAATGCTGGGCACGGACGTGCCTGCTTCTTTCTCTAGGCATGGGCCTATCTCCTTGTTAAGCACGGTCATGCCTGCTTCTTTACCTAGGCACGGACGTGCCTCTTCTGCTAGGCACGGACGTGCCTAGGGTCTTCCTTTGGCGCAGCTTTATACTCAGAGGCACGGACGTGCCTCATAGTAGGCACGGCCGTGCCTACCTCTAAAATGGCCTTTTCTTGACTTTTCTTCAATATCCGAACTTCATGGGCTTTGACTTACTTCATGGATCCACAATTCATCCAAATTAGCTCCATTATTCCTGAAATTCATCAAAAACAACAAAACTACCCATAAAAGCATCGGATTATCCAAACTAGAGCAAAATACGCCAAAACGGACTCAAATACTCAACTAAACTAACAAAACTAACTAAAAACAAACCAAATAATATACACAAAACACGACTTATCAAAAATTGATCTCAATATCTCCAAGCTTCACTGGTATTGAATAGCTACCTGGATCTCCTAATTTCTTAGGGAGAGTGTTCTGCAAAATAGCACTGCACTCTGCATTCAAAGCAACTGTAGTATTCTCTTCTAATTTCCTCTTGTTAGATAGCATATCTTTTAAAAATTTTGCATAAGAAGGCATCTCAGATATGCATCTAGGAATGGAATATTAATATGAAGCTTTTTAAGAATATCGAGGAACTTACTGAACTTTTTCTCAAGTTTAGCTTGTGCTAACCTTTGAGGAAAAGGAATCTTAGGCACATATGGAGCAAGTGGCTTTGGTGGTGGTTCCTTTGATGCCTCCTCAACCCTAGCATCTTCTAATTCCTTCTCACTTGCCTCTGCTTCTTCATTGACCTCCCTTGATGGCTCCATGGTAGGAGGATCGTCCAACTGCCTTCCACTCCTCAGGGCTACAAAATTCATTTGGGCTCTTTGAGGTTGTTCTGTCTGGCCCGGGAAGGTTCCTGGAGTCTTTAAAGCTTGGTTAAATTGGTTAGCCAGTTGGCTTATCTGATTCTCCATAAGTTTACTCTGGGCCTGCAACTGTTGGATAGAGCTATTTTGATGTTGGATGGCACTGTTTGTTGTGGTTATGAAGCTCTCTAAGGTCACCTCTAGGCTTGATTTCTGAGGTTGTGGTTGCATAGGTTGTTGGGCATTGGGTGGTTTCTGTTGGAAGCCTGGTGGTGGTTGGTTGTAGGTATTGGGTTGAGGTGGTGGTGGAGGGTTTTGTTGCGCTTGGGAATTTTTGTAGGAAAAGTTGGGATGGTGTTTCCATCCTTTATTGTAGGTGTTGGAATAAGGGTCATAAGGCCTCTTTGGGCTAGAGGAGTAGAAAGCATTGGCTTGCTCGATTGACATTTCTTCCGCATTCTGCGAAATCTGTGGGCAATCTGGAGCAACATGACCCTGCACATGACATAACTGACACAACTCCTGTGGGGTGTTAGAAGTTCCTGCTTGGAACTTATCAAACCTGCTTGTTAGTGCCTGCACAGAACTAGTTAGCATAGTTAAAGCATCAACATCAAATTTACCTCCCTTTTTCACAGTGTTTCGGCCTCCAGGATGATAGTTATCATTGGCCGCCATCTTCTCTATGAGTTCCCTAGCTTCAGTGGGGTTCTTTGTCAAGAGAGAACCTCCTGACGCAGCATCTATGTAAATACGGAACTCATGAGTCATGCCATTGTAAAAGGTCTGCATCAAAATCCAATCTGGAATGCCATGGTGAGGGCATTGTCTTTGCAATCTTTTAAATCTCCTCCAAGCCTCATAGAGAGACTCATCATCTGACTGCCTAAAAGTTTGTAGCTCATTCCTCAATCTTGCAGTTTTCTCATTCCCTAAAAACTTCACTAGGAAGGCCTTCACTAACTTGCCCCATGTATCGAACGAGCCAGTGCCTTCATCTCTTAACCACTCCTTTGCCCTGTCTCGAAGTGAGAAGGGGAAAAGGCGTAGTCTGATTGCATCATCTGTAACACCATTCAACTTCATAGTATCACATTTCTCCAAAAAGTTATCTATATGACTTACGGGGCAATCATGTGGTAGCCCTGCGAATGAATCATTGGAGATGAACTGTATGAAATGTGGCTTGAGCTCGAAGTGCTGAGCCGTGACTGGGGGTCTTATGATGCTTGAAAGGATTCCGGTAGTCGTATCAGGAATACCGTACTCCAAGAGGGATTTCGTTGGTTGGTCTACCATGTTTCACCACAATTATTATCGATGCAATTGTAATTCTACCCTTAACATACGATTTCAATCGAACGGGGAAAAGTAAATCCTAATAAATACCAAGGATCTCTCTCGAGTATCAATGGCTTCTCTAACATACAATCAAGCCTATTCTCATGGTATCATGCATATTAGAGACATTAAACACATTACTCTCACTTCCCAATTATCAAACCCAACTACTCTCGTGTTGAGAATCAAACCCTAAATTAATTTACTCAAATCCGTTTATACCCAACTCTCGCTGTGATAAAAACAATGGAATAATCGCAATACTATAGTAACGTCTAACCTAGCATTGGCATAATCACAATCAGTTTAGCAATTAAAGTTATTAAAGAATTTAAAGATTTAATTCATGCATCAACAATAATAGGGCTACACTAGATCTTGAATTAAAGAATCTACTCACACATGATTAAAGAAACAAAAACAATAATAAATAATGAAAACATAATTAAATAACAAAGGATGAAGAATAAATACCAAATCTTGAATAAAATTTAAAGTAGAAAGCTTGAATCTTGAATCTTGAATTACAAAACTTAGAAAAATAATAATGGAGAACTAGTTCTTAAGGAGAGAATAATAAAAATAAAATAAGGCTTAATGAATGAATTATCCTCCAAAAAAAAACACGGCTAAAAGGTTTTTAAACAAACCTAAAAAGATAAGATTTAACTCCTAAGTTTGGCGCACAGAAATTCCAGGAGGCACGGACGTGCCTAGTGTGAGGCACGGACGTGCCTCTCTAAAAATAAAAACGCTGCTGAGTCTGTCTTCCAGGCACGGACGTGCCTGAATGCTGGGCACGGACGTGCCTGCTTCTTTCTCTAGGCATGGGCGTGTCTCCTTGTTAAGCACGGTCATGCCTGCTTCTTTACCTAGGCACGGACGTGCCTCTTTTGCTAGGCACGGACGTGCCTAGGGTCTTCCTTTGGCGCAACTTTATACTCAGAGGCACGGACGTGCCTCATAGTAGGCACGGCCGTGCCTACCTCTAAAATGGCCTTTTCTTGACTTTTCTTCAATCTCCGAACTTCATGGGCTTTGACTTTCTTCATGGATCCACAATTCATCCAAATTAGCTCCATTATTCCTGAAATTCATCAAAAACAACAAAGCTACCCATAAAAGCATCGGATTATCCAAACTAGAGCAAAATACGCCAAAACGGACTCAAATACTCAACTAAACTAACAAAACTAACTATAAACAAACCAAATAATATACACAAAACACGACTTATCAAAAATGGAAATGTGATAAAAGACAAATGGCGATATATACAAAATACGTCGTATGTACAAATATCATATATATAGAAATAAAATATATACATCTTCCATAAATAAAAAAAATTATATAATAATAAAAATAGAATTAGGGTGCTCGGCGACTCTTGGAAGGTTTCTGCACATCCTGCAAAATCCAAATCAAAGTTTAATATACATCCATGTAATAACTTTGATAAAATAATAAAAAGAAAGATTGAAAAAATACCGCGACCATCCGATGATCACGACATGACAAAGCCACGAGGGCCCTCCGATAAGCAGCTTGGAAAGCTCCAAGGGTTCTCTCCATATCATTCACGGTCTCCCGCGGAACCTGTTCCAAAAAAGGGAAGTTATAAAAACGTGTATGATAGATAAAAATTTATGTACATATGCGAAACAAAATATACCGACTCAACCGTCTATGGGACGAACGGTATGTCCTCATCCTCTGCTGTCGGAAGAGTCCCGTGGATCACTGATCCAAAAGCGTCGGTGTACGAGAACTCTGCCATAGGAGGCACCCAACCACCCAACTCGACCCTCTACAAAAAAAAAAGAAAAAAAAAAAACAATAACAAACAAGGGGTCCATATCCGAACGTCGAAAAAATATAATAAAGCCTAAGAGAAAGAAAGATTAATCGGAACGAAAGCTGGAAATGGGGTCAGCCTGAATGCAACAAAAGTCTGGTAAGAAGCCCCAGGCAGCACCAGCTGCTTCGTAGGATAACCAAGGATCGCCTGAGCTCGGTCCTCGGAAGACAGCAAGTCCGGACGCAGCATCCAGATCGGAGGATCCGCAGGAACCAAAGGCTCCTCGGACAAAAACTGCAAGACAACACGCTCGCCTTAAAACCACGTGTATGTCCGGTAAAATAAGGAGAGTCCCTGATAGAGTGCCCGAAAACGACAGCGAACAACGCCTGCCTGGACAACCTCATGGTCCCCCACGACCAAGCCCCAAGGGCGGAGGTCGACCTACAAAATACAACTTCATGTTAAAAAATGATGACGGCTAAAACAAAATAATATGGACATCTATTGTAAAACCATACTCACTTACACACGAGTCGCCAAAAGAATCCTCTGGCGAAAGTCGCCGGCTGTAGTAGCTCGTTTCTTCCTTATTATGACCAAGCGATGGCCAATAGGGAAACGAGTCGGCCCAAGTGTCTTGGGGGCTAAAAAATGCAGGTACGAGTACCCCAAGCCTAAAAAGCAAAAAAAAAAAATGATCAGCTTAAAGATCGGAAGAAAAAATGAAAAAAACCATAAAAGAAATAAACACGCACCTCAAGAATACAACCATGCCATGAAATGGAGATCTGGGACACCTTAATAGCTGCCGCGGAATCCATCACTCGTGTTGCCTTGCCTATAGCAGTAAGCATACGGGCATACGACACCTCCGCCCAGTTCAAGTTATCCCCCTGACCCCAACTCACTGAGGTAAATGTGTAACCTGACGGCGAAATGCTGTCCCTGATCACTCAGAATAGTGATGGAAAGAACATGAGCAATGTATATCCGAGCCAGCTGCTCAGGAGTACACTACAGATCAACCTCATCAGCCGACAACTCATCGGCAAGAACCGAGTACGGACAAGACTGTGCATACACGTGGAGGGCCGCTGTAAGTTGATCCCCCACAAGGTCACGCAGTCTCTCGTCTGACCCCTTCACGTTCCCCAAAAACACGGGCTCGCCTCCAAAAGGAAAACCCATGATCATGGAGAAGTAATAAAGGGTAACCGTCATCTCTCCCCACGTGAAGTGAAAAGTGCTGATGGAATCCCACCAAAACTTCAGCAACCCGCTAAGGAAAGCTAGTGAGGCAGGCTGACTCGATAAATCCTGAAGAGCCGCCAGCTGGGGACCGACCCTCGAAAGCTCTATCACCTCCTTCACTGCCTCGGGTAAAGTCTCAAACCGACCCCTCAAGTCACCCAAACCGTATAAGCGCATGCTAGGCTCACTCTGTAAAGAAATTCGATTATGACGGGTATGAAAAGAAATAGAAAAAAAGAGAAATGAAAAGGAAGAAACAAAACGCAAAGAAACTCACAATGCCGCGCGAACCCTGAATCGAAACGTGGTGATCCGGGTCCCATTTAAGGACCGCGGATCCCAGTTGGAAGGAGCCTTCCAAACCAACTCCTCGTGACGACGTCACTCAGCACCGACGCGCCGCTCCCGGCCTTCCTCATGAGCGCGTGTCACCCTCTTTCGAGAGCGAACCGCCTCGTCAGGAACTGGTCCTTCTAAGACCTCCTCAGCGTCCACAAACAGGGGAGAGTCCATGCTACGAACAATCAATCGATGGGATTTTTTAAAAAAAAATACATAATTGAATATGTTCTCTAAGTCCTAAAAGAAACATAAGGATGAATCCTAGACCCATTTAGGCAGCATAACGACTGCAAAAGGGCAAAACACTAAGCCGAATGCCACGGCTGTGACACCTGCAATTGAACTCAATAAATGGGGGCTCAAACGCCCATAAAGCCAACCTATACTAGTTCAACTAACCATTCCAAAGATTGTTTCTAAAAATCTTGGAAATTAATAGTTCGTAGATGAATAATAATCACCCAAATATAGTTATTGTTTCGGGGTTTTTTGATGTCCTGCGGGAGAGTTACAATTCTTGGACTGGATTTGTGCGCCTTTACCTGCAAAACAGCAGAAACTCCGGTTGGTGGGAGATCCGCCTCCGACGGTCAAGTTAGAACTTGTATGAGGAGTAAAAAGGTGCAGAAAGGTAAAGGTGATCGAGTTCCTTTAAGGGAACGAGTGATCGAGGTGTGCAATTAATGCTAAGTCTGGTTTAGCAATAAGTATGCACGTGTGATTTGGCTTCTCTTGGTGAGATGATTAATTCTGAATGTCCTTAATGAAGGCTTATTACCTGTATTTATAGTCTCAAAGTACGTACCCAATACTAGGTTTTCTGGCAAAACCTAGGACTGATTAGGCTTGCCTCGAGATTCGGGCCCTATTGGCCGTTCTCCAAGTTGGCAGATCGTGGCCACGTGGCGTAGCGCGATTGGTCCATGCTGGACCTCCTAGAGTATGACACGTGGCAGTCCCTGATTGGACCACGTGGCTGACACATGGTAGGAGCTGATTGGACCACGTGGCGGGGAAAAATCCCTTAATCATTTGCCCCTCACAGGGGTCACATGACTCGTCACGTGATGCCTGTGACGGGTGTCGGCCTGTGGTAGGCCGTCTGTTTTTCCCGCCTATTTCCTTCCTTTTTGAATTTTGGATGCGACCCTTTGCATTCTCATATTGCCCTATATAAGGGCGTTTGACCCAAATTTTTTTTGTTCACATTTTGTGAACTTTGCAAGAGAGCTTGGAACCTTTGAACTTGAGCTCTGGGATTTCTGGACGACTGTTATTCAACCGACTATTTGCACTAGCCGACTGTTTGTGGTGACCGGCTGTTTTAGACTTCCAACTCCGTTTTCAGAAACTTTCAGGTAACCGTCTGCTCTTGCCCTTTTCATTTCTTTGCTTTCTCCTTTTGAAAATATGGTATCCCAAAGCACCCGGCACGACCTAAGTTAGTGATCAATCGGTCACCGGGGACGGCTGAATCTAGGACTAGGAGTACCGCCTGCCCTTTTCTGGACCAAACTTTGCCCTGTGCTCCAAGTCCGACTGTCTTTGTGTTTGTGCAGGACACTATGGCCAGAACAAAGAGGGCGGCCAGATATACACATTCGGACGACTCCTCATACTATGTTCCAATGAGCGAGATTTCGGACCGGTCGCCTTGTGTCCCAAGCACTCCAAGTGATTCAATATTAAGAGAATTAGAGGAGGTTCGGGCGACCAGTCTTGTCCTTGTTGATATGTCCGGACGAGAGCCGGCCATTTCTGGGGAAGAGAAGTCAGCCTATTCTGAGAGTTCAAGTGACACAGAGTCTTGCTCATCCAGCCGGCATTCCCCAGATTCAAAAGAGAGGCATTCTCGTCCTCATGAGGCGAGAGCATCTCACGCTGTTGAAAAGGGGGACGACTGGGCACAGCCGTCTGCTTCTCATAGGGAGTTGAACACTCCCTACTATTGCCATGTCCTAAAAGGCCGAATTAAGGCCATGGTCGAAAGATTAGGGACCTTTCAGGCAGACCACGTAATGGGCCCTGATTATTTTCTAACAGTGCCGGATGCTGAAGATACAGTGGTCTGGCCTGAGTGAACCAGCTATGGGGATGCCTGTTTTGGCTGCTACGAGGCGGCCATTAAGGCTGGGCTCAGATTCCCCCTACATCCGGCTGTTCAACAAATCCTGGATGGGTACCATGTGGGGCTCTAGCAGTTGGCCCCAAACTCGTGGTTCAACATACTAGGCTATGTGGGCGGCTGTGAAATGCATGGGGTGGAGCCGAATTTTGAAGCGTTCGCCCACATTAACTACCTGAGTCGGACCCCTAAAGCAAGCGGTACCGGCTGGTACCAGATTTCCAGCCATAAAGGCTATTTGATGACTAGGGGGAAGGAGAACAAATGGAAAGATTAGAGGAACACCTTCTTTATTGTCTCCATCCCCGATAAAATCTTAAACAGGAGGTACAACAGGTGGAACAGGGATCCACCTCTCCTCGCAGGCGGCTCTAGCCTGCCGCCTGTTCCTCGTCAAGCTAAGGAGGAGATCCTTGATCGAGGACTCATCAAAGTAGAGATCAGGGCTAACTCTGCTACGGGGGTCCGAGAGCTTATCCCCCTAAACTGCATACCCAACTTTAGTTGGTTATATGACGAGTACCTTTTGGCCGCCTGTGGCCTTAGTGAGCGGACCACTAGAGGTAGTCAACCCTTTTTGAGTTCTTGCATTTTTTATTAGCTTGTATTTTTACTAACTCTGTGATGCATTATTGGTAGGTGACGCCATGGACAAAATTACTGTTTCAAAGAAGGCGGCTTCCTTTCTGCGTACGACTATCATTAGCCAGAAATGGCCCTCTACCGAATCTCCCTCAAAGGAGGCGTCCAAGGTGTGCTTCCTGAACTTCGTCATATTCTCTAAGTTTTCCCTTGTTGATCATACTTAATAACTTGACTTCTTGTCACAGGGTGGAGCACTCAAACCCTCTCCCTCCCAGCAGCCAAACCCCAAGGTTCGAAAAAAAACGGCTGGGAGCACGCCTGGTTCTACCAGGAAGCAGCCGACTGAAAAGCAGGCACGGACCCCTCAAGATGGGACAAAACAAACAACAGTCCCTAGGGACACTCGGCCTCCAAGAGGTATAACTGATTTTCTAGGATTCCCTTGTCAATTTTAACTCTCTTAGATCAGGCGGCCTGTTACTTCCCCCCTTTGTCTGATTAATTTTCCATTCTTCCTATTGCAGGCGACCAACAGGAGCCGGACTTGGTCCAGATGGCCAAGTCTATGGTCAAGGCCATTCCCTTAGATGACAGGGAAACAGTTAGGGGAGTCGGCACCCTTGACTTGGACTCTATCACGGGTCTACTCTCTGTGGTAGACTTGATGAGTTTTCTTTGACATTGGGCAACATTGGCCTTTGACTGCCGCTTTTTGAGAAAAGTTTGACGCCTGTTTTGTTGGTTCGCAGGCCTTGCTTCTAGTACATGGTCTCCGCCGACCCATCAACGAGAAAAACAAGGAGGTAAAGGCCGCGAAGGCCATGGCCTCCTCTGATTGTGACCAGGCAATGTTTCATATTGCCCAAAATGAGATTCTGACTACTGACATTCTGTATTATCAGGCGACTGCCACCTTGTAGGTCAAAACTGAATTGGAGGCGGCCAAGAAGAAAAACGAAGAGTTGGAGAAGGCGGTCAAGGACCTTCAGGTTCAGCTGCAGCCGCTTAAACATATAAAACATGCGGCCAAGGAGCTCAAAAAGTCGAACAAGAAGCTCAAGGACCGCCTGGTAAGCTAGGAGGAGACCTTGACCAAGCAACTTAGTGCCAAGGCTGAGACTAAGAAGATGGCCCTGGCCCAAGATATGATGGAGGACTCTTCAAACATTATGAGGATGACCTGGACTGCCCTCTTCCCGGACTTAGCCTATGAGCAATGGGAGTCTAAATTCGTCGCCTGCACTGAAGAGTTTAATATAAAAGTTATGCAGTAGGCGAACGAGGAGGATGAATCAAGGGATGAGGCGGCCGGCTCCTCTTCTGATGGTGAGGATGAGGATAAAGAAGAGGAGGAGACGGACAAGGGGGAGAATGAGAAAAAGGAGGCGGTCGCCCATCAAGGACAGGCACCTGCTAATAAGCCACAAGAAGGTGCGCTAGAGAGCAGGCGCCCTTCGTTGAAACTGATCAGGCGGCCGCTATTGAAGAAACCCCTCAACCCAATGCTTAAGCTTTTTATTTTTCAACTTTCCATCGGCCTGTGTGCCGCTTGTTTTTGTATCTCTTTACCCGACCAAGGGGTCGGGGTCTATGAATATTCTTGTCGGTTTCAAGGCCGACTGTTTTTGAATGAATTTTGGCGATTGTTTAGTCGTCTTGTCAATCTTGATTTGGTTGTTTCTTTTTGCCAAGTGTAGAATAATCATACCGACTGTTCTTGCTTGTTGTCTTCCATTTTGCATTGAATTCCGTCATTTGAATTGCTAAGTATAGAAGACATCTTAGTAGGTGCCACAACCAACTGTTATTGTTGCCCCTGGCCGATTGATTGTATCCTTATCGATCAGTCGGTCATGAGCCCAGTCGGTCTCCCCTTGAATGGTAGCAGACTTTCCAGACTTGGTGTATTTTTCAGAAATGTTACCTTGGCCGCCTGTTGGTTACGCATTGGCACAGGTGGCCGTCTTTAGGGTTCTGAGCAATGGCCGTAGTAAGCGTAGTCGAGGAGCTAAGTGCCTAAGCCTTAACATGATTCCTCAAATTTTAGTTCAAGTTTGTTAATGGTAGTCAGTTGTTGACTGGTTCCATTGCGGATTGCTGCCTAGTGGCGTTCCTTTATTAGATCTAGATGGAATTATCATGGATGGCCGCCTGTTTTCAAGAACAGGCGGTTCCTTTTGTACCATTGGTTCCTTTCTAGGGAGGACGGCTGGTTATCCAGTCACCCTTTTTTATTTTCTGAGTAGTAGGAGGGCCAAGTAACGGATGCCTCTTTACTTCCTTTATTCGCCAAGTTTTTCTTGGCTATTAACTCAAATTATGCCAAAATGTTTTGGCAGTTATAGGGCGTTTGATGTTTGGTAGAGACAGGCTGCCTGTTCATGTGGACGAGGCGCCTGTTCTGGACATCTGTGCCCGTATTGGTGGACCTAGTTGGAAGAGTGGCCAAGTACACTGTTTGCCAAAAAATAGTTGTTCCTGTACCTTTTAGGTTCCAACTAGGATTGGTGGCTATGAGTCTCCCTCGGGGCTACTCAGAGCCTGATTTGAGTAGTAGAGATACCAGGCGGTGTAGGCCGGCTGGACCCCTTGATTCGCCAATTTTTGCTTGGCTATTAACTCAAAAGGTACCGTCTGCATTTATCCCAAGTAATGACAGGCGGTCATCCGACTCAGATGTGAACAGACTACTACTGGTTCGGCTAGTAGTAGAGTTATCTTTGTCTCATATGTAAACGGTTACAGGGTTGTCCTTAGGGACAGTCGTTCGGATCCGTTTGTGTCTGGTTTATAGAGCATTATTCCACCCAAAAGGGAGCTGCTCTCTGCGACGAATCTCATCCGGAGGGATGTCGCCGGACGCCTGCTATGATGTTGGGACAGGTCGTATTAGTTTAATTTTTAGATAGGATCAGTCGGCCTGGTGCCTGGGCTGATCATCCGACCATAGGCCTTATTTAGTTCATGGTGAACATAGGTGCTAAGTTACCTTAGGCTTAAAAGTGTAGGAGAGTAACCGTCTGTTTTAAGTTCAGGCGACATACCTCCCTAGCAAAAGTAACACCTTGGAGAGTAGCCGACTGCAAATGTATAGGCGGCATGCCCCTCTATTGACAAAGGGTAAAATATACTTTGGAGAGTGGCCAACTGCAAATGTACAGGCGGCATGCCCCTCTAATGACCACAAAATATTGAAAATAATCGCAAGTTTTATTAATAACCCTTGTACTATTACATTATTCAGAAGTAATACTTCTTCAGATTGTCCACATTCCATGTTCTAGGTAGAAGCCGGCCGTCTGGTGTTTCCAGGCGATAGGTGCCGTCTCTAACCTCTTCATAGATCTAGTAGGGTCCTTCCCAGTTGGGAGTTAGCTTTCCCAACTCATTGGCTCTATGGGTAGAACAGCTTCTGCCCCATAGGCCAAGAAGAATGGGGTTTCCCCAGTCGCCCCTTTTTCAGTCGTCCTTATGGCCCAGAGAACATGTGGTAGTTCATCTGCCCATAGGCCGCCTGCTCTTTCAATCTTTTTCTTGATACCTTGAGAGATAATCTTATTGAACGCTTCTACCTGGCCGTTTGCTTGGGGTCGGCCAACCGATGCAAAATTGTATGCAATTCCTTGATCCCCAGGCAATTCTTGAGAACAGGTGTCTCGAACTGAGGACCATTATCAAAAACCATGACATAGGCACCCTAAATCGTGTAATGACGTTCCTCCAAATGAATGAGATAACGACCTTGATCTTGATGCCTTTGACAGCCTCGGCCTCTACCCATTTGGTAAAGTAGTCGACTGCCACCAAGATATATCTCCGTCCACCTGTTGCGGGTGTATATGGACCCAGGACATCCATGCCCCATTTGACAAATGGTAAGGGGCTATGTATGGCCGTCAGATCAGTGGCCGGACAATGGATTAGCTTGCCAAACCTTTGACACTTGTCGCATTTTTTCACCATCTCCATACCGTCCGCTTCCAGGGTCAGCCAGAAATAGCCCTACCGCCTGGTTCTACGAGCTAGGGACCTGCCGCCTACATGGGAGGCGCAATATCCCGAGTGTAGGTCTTCCAAGATCTCTCGCCCCTTCTTTGGGGTGACGCATTTGAAGAGAGGTTGGAGATAACCCTTTTTGAAGAGTTCCCCTTTATGCATTTCAAAGTTGGACGCCCGTTTTTTCAGTAGGACCGCCTCTGAGTGAGTATTCGGCAGGGTGCCGTCTGTTAAGTATGCCTGGATGTCATCCATCCAGGTGGAGCTTCTGTCTAGGATCCCAATAGGGTCCTCCTCGATGCTTCGTTTATCCATTACTTCCCAGAAAATCGTCCTTGGTGTGTCACAGGAAGCTGATGATGCCAGTTAAGAGAGGGCGTCCGCCTGGTTATTCTCAGACTTGGGCACTTGATTTAGGTGAAACTCTTCAAGTGTCCCGGCCTCATGCCTTACCGTGGGTACTTGATCATGGCCGGATGTGTGGCTTCATAGTCACCATGGTATTGGCTTATGATCAGTTGTGAGTCAGAACAGGCGGCTATCTTTCTTGCCCCGGCCGCTTTACACATGCGGATGCCAGCCAATAGAGCTTCATATTCCGCCTCATTATTTGAGGCTTGGAACTTAAACCGCAGTGCATATTCGTACCTGTCCCCTTCAGGAGACTGACATATGACGCCTGCACCACAACCGTTCATTGTAGAGCTCCCGTCCACATAGACCTTCCAGACTTGTTCTAATTTCTCAAGATCTGTCAGCCTAGTTAACTCCACTATGAAGTTAGCAAATGCTTGCCCCTTCACCGCTTTCCTTAGCTCAAAAGTGATCTCTAGACTTTGAATCTAGATGGCCCATTTGATCATTCGGCCTGACGACTCCATGGTTGTCAGTGGCCGCTTGATTGGCTGGTCGGTGTAGACCACTACCGGATGTGCCAGAAAATAAGGCTTCAATTTTTTTAACTGCCATGAAGAGGGAAAGGCCAAAATTCTCAACCATAGGGTACCGTAACTCGGCGTTCTTTAAGACATGACTGATGAAGTAGACCGGGAGCTAGCAGCCGTCCCTTTCAGCAAGGAGGATGGCACTAAGACCATGGTCAGAGACCGCTAAATACATGTATAGCACTTCCTTGGGTAGAGAGCTGACCAGCCTTGGCAAGGAGTGCAAGTGTTGTTTCAATTTCTGGAAGGCCGACTCTGCATCCAACCCCCATTCAAACATGGTCTTCTTCTTGATTGCTTGAAAAAAGTAAAGACACTTGTCGCCCGACTGGCTGAGGAATCTCCCCAATGCCGCCAGGCAACCCGTAAGCTTCTGAACTTCTCGGACAATGCAGGGTGACTGCATGTCTATGACCGCCTGTACCTTCTTGGGGTTAGCCTCTATTCCCCTTTGATTGATTAGAAATCCGAGGAACTTCCCAGACTCAACACCAAAAACACATTTCTTGGTATTGTGCATGACCTGGTGCCGCCTGAGTGTGGTGAATGTTTCTCGGAGGTCAGCTAGGTGGTCCGTCCGGAGTTTAGATTTAACAATCATATCATCTATGTACGCCTCCACATTCCTTCCAATCTGGTTGAAGAAGACCGTCTTTATCATTCTTTGGAAGGTTGCAGGCGCATTCTTTAGTCCGAACGGCATGACAGTATAACAAAACAACCCCTGATCTATGACGAAGGCCGTTTTCTCTTGATCCTTCTTCCACAGGGGTATCTGATGGAATCCGGAGTAGGCGTCCATGAAACTCATCAAGGCATGGCCGGCTGTAGAGTCGACCAGACTGTCGATCTTTGGGAACGGGTAACTGTCCTTGGGACATTCCTTGTTCAAGTCTGTGTAGTCTACACGCATGCGCCAGGTCCCATTCGACTTTTTTACAAGTACAACATTCGCAACCCAGTCTGGGAAGTAACATTGTCGAATGAATCCTGCGTCCAGCAATTTCTTAACCTCGGCGGTTGCCGCCTGGCTTCGCTCTTCACCGTGGTTCCTCTTCTTTTGCCTTACCGGCTTCTTTTTGGGATCCACGGTCAACTTATGTACAGCCAGATCAGGGCTGATGCCTGGCATCTCGTGAACTTCAAATGCAAATATATCCTTGAATTCTTTCAACAGTTGGTGCAGGTCAGCACCAAGTTTAACAAGAGCAGCCGTCCCGACCTTAACAGTTCTCTCAGGGCGAGAGTCGTGCAGGACGACATCTACATGCTCACCAGCCGGCTGAGGGCGGAATTCAGCTGACCGCTCCTCAGCTAGTGACTGCTATTGCTTCTCTTTTCTTTCGGCCTCCAGATGGGTGACCTTTCTTTTCTTGGCGGCTGCTGTTGGGGCAGGCGCGGCTTCCTTGATTTGCTCAAGGTTCGTAGTCTCTCCACTTGGGCCGGATGCCACCACAGTGGGCTTGATATCAGTGAGGTAACACTCCCTGGCCATCTTCTGATCTCCCCTTAGGGAGCCGACCATTCCATCATCCCTCTCAAACTTGAGAAGCATGAGAGATAGAATGATTACAACTTTTGAATTATTCAGGGTGGGTCGTCCTAAGATCATGTTGTAGGCCGACAGTTCGTCGACCACCAAGAATCGGACCACCATGTGACGGCCCTCCCCTTTTTCGCCTAGGCGGATAGGCAGATCCACCCGTCCCACTAGGTGTACGACCCCTCCTCCAAATCCTACTAAAGGATGGGAGACCAGGTGAATGTTGTCTGGCTTTTACTTGAGCTTTGCCAAGCACTTGCTGCTGATAAGATCAGATGAACTCCTAGTATCTATGAGAATCCGGCCAACTCTCTGGTTGGCCACCTTGCATTCAATTACAATGGGATCGTCATGCGGCCCCCTGATTCCCCCTAAGTCTTCCTCAGTAATAACAACCTCTGGAAATGAACTTTTGGAGGTCCATCCCTGGTCGACGGAGCTAACATCTAAGTGCCTGATGTTGTCTTTGTTGCCCCGGATAGTAGGGCTTCCTCCTGCGAAGCCGCCTGCTATAGTATAGACTGGCGCTTCGTCAGTGTCGGAGCTTTCAGCAGGCGTCGCCCTTTTTCTGTCCGCCTATTTTTGTTTGGGGTGTTGTTTGCCCTTTGATTTCTTGACATAGGAGTTGAGGTCTCCTTTGTCTGCCAGGCGGTCCAAGAGGCGCTTTAGGCTGATGCACTCATTGGTGTCATGACCAATGTCCTCATGGTATTTGCAATATTTATCTTTGTTCCGATTGTTGACGGAACTTTTCATGGCAGCCGGTTTCTCAATTGAGAGCCGGTCCTTGATCTCCCTGAGGATGGCATAGTTATCCTTGTTAAACTCATACTTGGGGGAGTATGGTTTGAATTCCTTCTTCTTCTTCTGGGACGGCTGTTCAGAGGAATCGGCCGCCCAGACTTCTTTTCTCTTTTTCTCTTCGTTATTGGCCGACTGCTTTGGTCGGTTCTCTTTTTTGTCGGAATTCTTGTGGTTCGACTACTTTCCAACATTACAAAGGTCGGTTGCCTGAATGTAGGCATCTGCCTCCATCATTGCTTCTTGGAGGGTGGTCACCCTCTTTCTGACGAGGTCGAATTTGAAGTTCGACCCGTCCTTCAGACCTTTGAAAAAGTCTGTGTAGGCTACTTCATCAAGTAGTCCTTGTATCTGAATTCTCATCAGATTGAACCTCCTGATGTAGAAGCGTAGTCCTTCATTCTCTCCCTGCTGTATGGTCCCCAAATCAAGGGTGGTCTTTTTAGCAGGGATGTTCATTGCAAAATTTGACGTGAACAGGTAGGCGAGCGTCTTGAAGTTATTAATACACCCGGCCGGCAAGTTGCCAAACCATTGTTGGGCGACACCCTTGATCGGGGGATAATAGGTCATTGGTCTACTATCCTAGATCAAATTTACAATTTATATTCCTAACCTAACTCTATCAAGTTCACACTAAATAGTGGCAAGCTAGGGTCGAACCACAAGGACTAAGTGTATTAATTTGAGCTAATTAAACTAGTAGGAAGGTTGTGAGAAAGAGAGAGAAACAACTAAAACACTACTTAAAGCAATGAACAAGGTACTAGGGAAAGGGGAATCCAATTATGTTAATCAATTCAATAACAAGTTGCAATTGATGATCATTATCTCAATTAGGAACGAATAACACACTCAACTCACTCTCGCGCAATTAAGCATGCTAATTATCCTACTAAGCTAACTCACTCCCATGCAAATAGCTTAGCAAAGGTATGGAAGAATGTATACTCTCAATCAACTCACTTCCGCACAATTGATTGCAAGCACAATGAAGAACCTAGAATCAATTAGCTAAAAAGATTCTAGTCAATGTAAGCATCATCCAAACACAATAATCAATAATCAATTGCATACTAATCACAACCAATCACTCAATCCATCAACCTAACCTTCATCCATTTCCCTAGAACAAAAACTAAGCAAACATAATGAAGATGAACATGGAAAACAAGATAAAACTAGAATTAAAGAAAGAATCAAACAACCAAACTAATTAACTACTCTAATCAACAATGAATTAAACCAAAACAAGAATTAAACAAAGCAATAAAGGTGAGAGAAAGTTAGAAAAGCTCATTGAATAGATGAGAAGAGGATCCACAAAGTTGCTTCTTCAACCTCCCAAACCTCCATTTAAATCCAAGCTTTCTCTCTCTAAAACTACTCCTAAACTAGAGAGAGAAAATCCTAATCTAACCCTAATCCCAATTAGAGGAGAGAGGAAAATGTAAAACTCCCTCTTAAGAAATCTAGGAAGTCTTCTATTTATATTACAAGAAAATAAAGAAGGAAATCCGGAATTAAAGCTCGAAAAAGACCCAGAATGCCGCGCCCGCGGGTCTAGTAGTCGCGCCCGCGGGCCTATGTGCCGCGCCCGCGGCAAGGCATCTCCAGAGAGTTGCAAATCCGGGAAAACAGAGTGCCGCGCCCGCGGCAGAAATGGCCGCGCCCGCGGCACCACTGTCCGCGCCCGCGGGTGTTATGGCCGCGCCCGCGGAGGCTGCGTAGCTTGGCAGTATCTTGCAGATTCAAATGGCCATAACTTCTGTTTTAGAAAGCCTCTTGGGGTGTGCGACCTACCGTTGGAAAGCTCTTCAAGTCTAGTTTCCAACGCAATTTGTATCGCTTCAATACAGTGTGTAGATCAAAAGTTATGGCTAAAAGAGTGAACAAGACTTGGTTTAAGGCCTTCTACAAGCTTGAAGCTTTCTTGTCTCAAGCTTCTTAGCTTCTTCCTTAGCTTCAAGCTTCTTCTATTGAACTTTCTTTCCTTTTCTCGGGTCATAAGCATCGAAGAAAGCTTCAAGCACCTACACAAATAGACCAAGAGAGAAAAGAGTGAAAGAACACATAGAAAAACATGCAAATCAAGCTAGAAACCGAGGAAAAAGCATATTATTAACAACTAAGGCCTAAAACCATAAACTAAGACAAATATAACTAAAACAAGAGTAAAAGGAATAGAAATAACAAAGAAACACCGAAATAAACCTAAAACTAAGAAAACGCCCTAATATGTGTCATAAATGACACTTATCAGGCTTGTACTAGAACTTGAAAATTGTTATCATGTTCCTTGAGTGACCAAAAACATTATAATATCGGCGTTGGACGCCAAAGGATTCGAATTTCGAATCAAAAACAATAGTTGTTTTATATATTTTGATAATGTTTTATATGGAAAGGCACATTCAGAAAATGGTCTTTATGTGCTGTCACTAGACAAACAGGTCTATAACATCGAGAATACTTGCAAAAGGGCTAAGACCATCGAGTCGAATCAAACCTACTTGTGGCATTGTCGTCTTGGCCACATTAACATCAAACGCATCAAGAAACTTCTTCAAGAAGGTGTTCTTGACTCATTTGACTTAGAGTCATTTGAAAATTGCGAAGGATGCTTATTAGGCAAGATGATCAAACAGCCATTCTCCAAGTTGGGAGAAAGGGCAAGTGACTTATTAGGACTAATACACACGGATGTATGTGGACCTATGAGCACACCCGCAAGGCAAGGTTACCGATATTTCATCACCTTCACCGACGATTATAGTAGATATGGCTATATCTACTTAATGTCGAATAAATCTGAATCCTTTGAAAAGTTCAAGGAATTTCAGAAAGAGGTTGAAAATCAACTTGGCAAGAAAATTAAAGCACTTCGATCGGATCGAGGTGGCGAATATTTGAGCCATGAATTCGACGATCATTTGAAAGAATGTGGTATTCTTTCAGAGTTGACACCTCCTGGAACTCCTCAATGGAACGGAGTGTCCGAACGGAGGAATCGGACCTTGTTAGACATGGTTCGGTCAATGATGGGTCTTAGTGAACTCCCTATCTCGTTTGGGGACATGTGCTACAAACAACAGCACTAACACTGAATAGAGCTCCGTCAAAAGCTGTTGAAAAGACTCCATATGAATTATGGACTAAGAAACCTTCAAGGTTGTCTTTTCTCAAGATTTGGGGATGCGAAGCATGTGTCAAGCGATTAATTTCGGACAAACTTCACCCCAAATCGGATAAGTGTTTCTTTGTGGGATATCCAAAAGAAACCAAAGGGTATTACTTCTACAATAAATCCGAGAACAAAGTGTTTGTTGCTCGTGATGGTGTCTTTTTGGAGAAGGATCACCTTTCCAAAATGACAAGTGGGAGAAAAATCGAACTCGACGAAGTTCGAGAGGACGAGCAACAACAATGTCAACCTGACAAAACTAACAATCTGGATACTTTGGAAGCATCTCAGAAGATTGGTCAGAGTCAAACAGACAATGTAAATGCTCAACCGATTACCCTACGTAGGTCGCAACGGCAAAGATCTCAACCAGATAGATACCTCGGTATTGTCTTAACTGATGATCAGGACATCCTAGTTATGGATGGTGATGAGACGGCGACATACAAGCAAGCTATGACGAGCCCCGACTCTGCAAAATGGCAAGAGGCCATGAAATCCGAGATGGACTCCATGTCTGAAAATCAAGTATGGGACTTGGTGAATTTGCCCGAGGGTTATACACCCATTGGTTGCAAATGGATCTTCAAAGTGAAGACAGACAAAGATGGAAATGTATCGGTATACAAAGCTAGACTGGTGGAAAAAGGTTATAGACAAGTCCACGGGATTGACTATGATGAAACCTTTTCACCAGTTGCAATGCTAAAGTCCGTCCGGATTATCCTAGCGAATGCTGCATATTACGATTACAAAATATGGCAAATGGATGTCAAAACCGCCTTCCTTAATGGGATTTTGGATGAAACTGTGTATATGACACAGCCAGAGGGTTTTGTCGATCCAGGCAACGCTGGAAAGGTTTGCAAGCTGAAGAAGTCCATTTATGGACTAAAGCAAGCCAGCAGGAGTTGGAATCTGCGATTTGATGAAGCCATCAGCAAGTTTGGTTTTATCAAGAATCCAGATGAGTCTTGTGTATACAAGAAGGTCAGTGGGAGTGATATTGCGTTCCTAGTCCTGTATGTAGATGACATACTGCTCATTGGAGACAGCACAAAATTATTGGAGTCCGTAAAGGGCTGGTTAGGAAAGTGCTTTTCAATGAAGGACTTAGGAGAGGCACAGTACATATTGGGCATCAAGATCTACAAGGATAGATCTAAGAGGATGATTGGATTAAGCCAGAGTACTTACATTGATAAGGTACTGGCTCGATTTAACATGGAAAATGCCAAAAGAGGGCATTTACCCATCTCCCATTGCATAACTCTCAGCAAGAAACAGTGTCCACAGACACCTGTTGAGCGAGAAAGAATGAACCAGATCCCATATGCTTCGCTAATCGGATCGATCATGTATGCCATGATATGTACAAGGCCGGATGTATCGTATGCCCTGAGTGCAACGAGTCGATACCAATCGAACCTAGGAGAGGCGCATTGGACTGCGGCCAAGAATATCCTTAAGTACCTGAAAAGGAACAAGGATAAATTCCTGGTGTATGGAGGCCACAAAGAACTGGTTGTTGAAGGTTACACCGACGCTAGCTTCCAGACTGACAGAGACGACTTCAAGTCACAGTCAGGATATGTATTCTGTCTGAATGGAGGAGCGTTCAGCTGGAAGAGTGCCAAGCAGAGCACCACTGCAGACTCTACAACTGAAGCCGAGTACTTGGCCGCTTCGGAAGCAGCCAAGGAAGCTGTTTGGATTCGCAAGTTCATCAGTGAACTTGGTGTTGTACCCTCAATCAAGGGACCTATAGACCTTTATTGTGATAATAATGGAGCTATCGCTCAGGCCAGAGAGCCGAGAGAACACCAGAAGGTCAAACACGTGCAACGACGATTTCACATGATAAGGGAATGGAAATCCGAAGGTGAAATCAGAATTTGTAAGATCGGCACGGATGATAATGTGGCCGATCCTTTGACTAAACCTCTGCCTCAAGTGAAACACAAAAAACACGTTGAGGCAATGGGAATCAAGCATGTTGGAGACTGGCTTTGATATTCCCTGTACAAGTGTTTTAATTAAACAGGGTTGATTTAATGTAAGACACTGTACTAAAACCATTCATTAATGGAGAAATTAATTTTTGTGCAAAATTATCATTCACTCCATTACTATTTAATTGTGGTTTAGAATTAAATAATGAGTCCATTCGATTTACGGAAATATTCAAAACAGGGTATCAAGACCATGTCTTGGATAAAGAAAAACCTGTTAAGTGAACGTTGAATATTAAATCGAAAAGTATCCCTAATCGAGGTCATCTAACAGATGGACGATTGATGACCGCAATAGATTAGTGTGTAGTATGATTTACAGCACCGTTTCTTGTGCTGCGAGGACGTGACAGTCATAAATCATTTGCACAGGTACAGTTTAGAACTGTACTGGATAAGACCTATGAGAGTACTTTAAGAAAATTTAACTTTTGTCATAAGTACATTTCTCATTATGGCTATCGGAACTTATTTCCTCTGACCATGAGTACTGTGAAGTTTTCTTATTTGAGTACTAGGCTCTTTGATGTTTCCTAATGTCTGCCGTAACTGGGGATCATAACGGGAACACTCGGGAGTCTATGTCCTCTTAGTAAGAAGAACTTACAATACAAGACTGGGATTGTCCCCCTACTAACAATAGGGAAAATGTTTTGTTGTTTAAAAGGCCGCTCGAAGAGTGAGACTGTAAAATGCATGGCCATGCTCAGATGGATTTTAGAAATCATCTGCTTATTTGACAGTCGAACTCGGAGATCGAGAAACACTTCTGAACGTAATAAGGATGACAAGGAATCTTACCTTATAGTTCACGAAGAAACATTAAGTGACAAAGGAAATGAGCTATACACAATATGCACACTTGTCCGGAAGGACAAGTGGGAGATTGAAAGGAATGGTGTCCTTCCAACAAGTGTATTATTCCGATAGAGGGTTCAGAATTATTACAGAGGTAATTCTTCAGTAAGGTCAAGTGATCGGAATGCCTAGGTGGAGGCCGCTTCCGATCAGTAATATCAGGGTACAATTGATATTACAGCTTAATCTTAACTGAACCCTTCGGATCGAACCCAATCGAATCTCCGATCCGAGACGTCGAATTAATCCGAAAGGATTTAATGAGTCGACATAGTTTTACGAATACAGACGTCGGAAATCGAGCCTAGGGCGTCGATACCGAGCGTCGCAAAATCACAATCGACAAGCATGAGCATAGCCATAGCTAGGCTAGGCAAACTCATCGCAACCTAGGTGCACCATGTGTGTGCTAGGTACCATCGCAGCCTAGGCAGCCCATCGCATGCTAGCATGGGTGCCTAGGTGCGTATGGTAGCCATCGCAAGCCACCACACCCATCGCAAGCCCATGCGCATGCCTAGGCGCACCATGCGTGACCTAGGATGGCTGGGCGCTGTCGCAAGCCTAGGCGCCTATCGCAGGGCCATGGCATCAACAAGCGCACCATCGCAAGCACTAGGTGCAGCGTGCATGCGTGCCTGGCCTGGCAGCACCATCGCAAGCACCTAGTGCTAGCATGGTTGGCTGCCTGGCAATGGCGCGCCATGTGCGTATGCTTGAGTGCTAGCCTTCGCATGGCAGCACTAAGCATCGCAGCACATGCAGGGGCTGGGGCCAGCTCGATGCTAGGCCTGGCACTCGCAGCCTCGCACAAGCAGCCTCGCATGTGATGCATGTGGGCTGGCAGTGCGTGGTGCGTGGCGCATCGTGCCAGTTCGTGTGTGCGATGGGGTATGTGAGTGGTGCGAGGGTCAATGCGGCCAGCATGCGTGGCTCGCTAGCAGCACGCATGCTGGCTGTGCTAGCGGTGCTATGCGGAGAGAGAGATGCGTGGTGCGATGGGGCATTGCTAGGCTGCCAGCAGCAGCGCCTAGCACTGGCCAGCACCAGCGCCTAGCATGGCCTAGCACTAGGCATGCGAGGCTGCTGGCCAGCACCATGCTAGCTGGCTAGGCTGGCCAGCGCCATGCTAGCTAGCGTGCTAGCTGGTAACAGCCCAGCTGCCCATGTGGTGGCGGTTAAGGTGAAAGGGTGGGGACCAATCTTGGGCAAGGCCTTGAGGAACAAGGTAATGGTCCCCCCACCCATTCATGGTCCTCACCTAACCCTCTCTCTCTATTTGACACTTGTTGCATTGTGATTAGTTTTGTTCAATAATTTATTTTAGAAATAAATTAATTAGCAAAATTCATTCTCCCACATTGGTGGAGGATGAAATATCAAGGGAACATTTCCCTATAAATACCAAGCTTGGTATTGGGATTTGTTACAACCTTGAGTGGAAAAGTAAAGGTAACTCCATTGTTGAGTAAGCCTTGAAATTCGTAAAACTCCAAGTTTGTTTTGTTCGGGCCTCGACTAACCTTCGAGGCTTAGGACGCTCGGGTCGGGTCGAGGGTACGATCCGTCGGAGATCTCGTCTTTTCGGGATTTTGAAGTAAGAGCTCTTTAGGAGCGAAGCACGCGTCAAAGGTATAATTCTTATCCTTAATCTTGTTTGATTAAGTTAATTATGCTTGTTTAATTGCTTTAATTAAGGGGCGGGTCTTGGTGGGTTTCCTTCCGCGTAGTGTCGGGTCACTACGAAACCCTACACACTCTTCCTCACAACCGCCATATGGCTACTGGGCTGGCAGCCAGCTAGCGTGTCAGCTAGCGTTGCCAGCTAGCACTGCCCACCAGCATCCCAGCCAGCCAGTGCGTGCTGGGCGATGCTAGCGCTGGTGCTGTGTGCTAGCGCCTAGTGCTGCTATATGGCGGTTGTGCTGGGCGATGCTAGCGCTGGTGCTGTGTGCTAGCATGGCCCACGCACTGGCTAGCGCACATGCCTCGCATAGCACGCATCAGCCTCGCACCACGCACCAGCCTCGCACCACGCACCAAGCATTGCTAGCCCAGCTAGTGCGCCTGTGCACGCAAGGGCCTAGCATGCGTGCTGGGCGATGCTACGAGGCATCCACGCACTAGCACATGCGCCAGCGCGCCCAGCATGGTGCTAGGGCTGCGATGGCGCCCAGCCATCCTAGGGCACGCATGGTGCGCCTAGGCATGCTGCTTGGGCCGGGATGGTGCCCAGCCATCCTATGGCATGCTTGGTGCGCCTAGGCATGCTGCTTGGGCTGCGATGGTGCCTAGCACCCAGCCACGCATGCATATGCATATGCGCAGCCATGTTGCTACGATGCTGCGATAGGCTAAGGCACAAGCACACGCACACACGCACTGGCCTAGCTATGCGATGGTGCGATGGGCTGCGATGGGCTGCGATGGTCCGCCTAGCACAACTAGTGTGCTTAGGCTTGCGCCTAGCCATGCTAGGTGCATGCTAGCTCGAACTAGCCTAGCATCCACATGGTTAAACCATTGTGATGCTACGGCTACGCTTGTTTTTTTCGCTTGTGATTTTGCGACGCTCGGCCTCGACGCCCTAGGCTTGATATCCGACGTCTGTATTCGTAAAACTCTGTCGACTCATTAAATCCTTTTGGATTAATTCGTTGTCTCGGATCGGTGATTCGATTGGGTTCGACCCGAAGGGTTCAGTTAAGATTAAGTTGTAATATCAATTACACCTTGATATTACTGATCGGAAGCGGCCTCCACCTAGGCATTCCGATCATTTGATCTTACTGAAGAATTAACTCTGTAATAATTCTGAACCCTCTATCGGAAGAATACACTTGTTGGAAGGACACCATTCCTTTCAATCTCCCACTTATCCTTCCGGACAAGTGTGTATACAGTGTATAGCCCATTTCCTATGTCTCTTAATGTTTCTTCGTGAACTATAAGGTAAGATTCATCGTCATCCTTATTACGTTCAGAAGTGTTTCTCGATCTCCGAGTTCGACTGTCAATAAGCAGATGATTTCTAAAATCCATCTGAGCACGGCCATGCATTTTCACAGTCTCGCTCTTCGAGCGGCCTTGTCAACAACAAAACATTTTCCCTATTGTTAATAGGGAGACAATCCCAGTCTTGCATTGTAAGTTCCTCTTACTAAGAGGACTTAGTCGCCCGAGTGTTCCCGTTATGATCCCCAGTTACGGCAAACGTTAGGAAACATCAAAGAGTCTAGTACTCAAACAAGAAAACTTCACAATACTCATGGTCGGAGGAAACAGCTTCCGATAGTCATAATGAGAAATGTACTTATGACAATTTTGAAATTTCTTAAAGTACTCTAATAGGTCTTATCCAGTACAGTTCCAAACTGTACCTGTGCAAATGATTTATGATTGTCACGTCCTCGCAACACAAGAAATGGTGTTGTAAATCATACTACACACTAATCTATGGCGGTCATCAATCGTCCATCTGTCAGATGACCTCGATTAGGGACAATTTTCGATTTAAATATTCAATGTTCACTTAACAGGTGTTTCTTTATCGATGACATGGTCTTGATACCCTGTTTTGAATAAATCAAATGGACTCATTATTTAATTCTAAACCACAATTAAATAGCAATGGAGTCAATGATAATTTTGCACCAACATGCTTGATTCCCATCGCCTCAATGTGCTTGTTGTGTTTCACCTGAGGCAGCGGTTTAGTCAAAGGATCTGCCACATTATCATCTGTGCCAATCTTACAAATTCTGATTTCACCTTCGGATTTCCATTCCCTTATCATATGAAATCGCCTTTGCACGTGTTTGACCTTCTGGTGTTCTATCGGTGCCCTGGCCTGAGCGATAGCTCCATTGTTATCACAATAGAGGTCTATCGGCCCCTTGATTGAGGGTACAACACCAAGTTCGCTGATGAACTTGCGAATCCAAACAGCTTCCTTGGCAGCTTCTGAAGCGGCCAAGTACTCGGCTTCAGTTGTAGTGTCTGCAGTTGTGCTCTGCTTGGCACTCTTCCAGCTAAACGCTCCTCCATTCAGACAGAATATGTATCCTTACTGTGACTTGAAGTTGTCTCTGTCAGTCTGGAAGCTAGCATCGGTGTAACCTTCAACAACCAGTTCTTTATGGCCTCCATACACCAGGAATTTATCCTTGTTCCTTTTTAGGTACTTTAGGATATTCTTGGCCGCAGTCCAATGCGCCTCTCCTAGGTTCGATTGGTATCGGCTCGTTGCACTCAGGGCATACGATACATCTGGCCTTGTACATATCATGGCATACATGATCGATCCGATCAGCGAAGCATATGAGATCTGATCCATTCTCTCTCGCTCAACAGGTGTCTGTGGACATTGTTTCTTGCTGAGAGTTATGCCATGGGACATGGGTAGATGCCCTCTCTTGGCATTCTCCATGTTGAATCGTGCTAGTACTTTATCAATGTAAGTACTCTGGCTCAATCCAATCATCCTCTTAGATCTATCCCTGTAGATCTTGATGCCCAATATGTACTGTGCCTCTCCTAAGTCCTTCATTGAAAAGCACTTTCCCAACCAGCCCTTTACGGACTCCAATAATTTTGTGCTGTTTCCAATGAGTAGTATGTCATCGACATATAGAACTAGGAATGCGATGTCACTCCCACTAACCTTCTTGTACACACAAGATTCATCTGGATTCTTGATGAAACCAAACTTGCTGATGGCTTCATCAAATCGCAGATTCCAACTCCTGCTGGCTTGCTTTAGTCCATAAATGGACTTCTTAAGCTTGCAAACCTTTCCAGCGTTTCTCGGATCGACAAAACCTTCTGGATGTGTCATGTACACAGTTTCTTCCAAAATCCCATTTAGGAAGGCGGTTTTGACATCCACCTGCCATATTTCATAATCGTAATATGCAACAATCGCTAGAATAATCCGGAAAAACTTTAGCATTGTAACTAGTGAAAAGGTTTCATCATAGTCAATCCCGTGGATTTGTCTATAAACTTTTCCCACCAGTCTAGCCTTGTATATCGATACATTTCCATCCTTGTCTGTCTTCAATTTGAAGATCCATTTGCAACCAATGGATGTGTAACCCTCGGGCAAATTCACCAAGTCCCAGACTTGATTTTCAGACATGGAGTCCATCTCGGATTTCATGGCCTCTTGCCATTTAGCAGAGTCGGGGCTCGTCATAGCTTGCTTGTATGTCGCTGGCTCATCTCCATTGATAACTAAGATGTCCTGATCATCGGTTAAGACAATACCAAGGTATCTGTCTGGTTGAGATCTTTGTCGTTGCGACCTACGAAGGGTAGTAGGTTGAGCATTTACATTGTCTGTTTGATTCTGACCAATCTTCCCAGCTGCTTCCAAAGCACTTAGATTGTGAGTTTTATCAGGTTGACATTGTTGCTCTTCCTCTCGAATTTCGTCGAGTTTGATTTTCCTCCCACTTGTCATTTAGGAAAGATGTTCCTTCTCCAAAAAGACACCATCACGAGCAACAAACACTTTGTTCTCGGATTTATTGTAAAATTAATACCCTTTGGTTTCTTTTGGATATCCCACAAAGAAACACTTATCCGATTTGGGGTGAAGTTTGTCCGAAATTAATCGTTTGACATATGCTTTGCATCCCCAAATCTTGAAAAAAGACAACCTAGGAGGTTTCTTAGTCCATAATTCATATGGAGTCTTTTCAACAGCTTTTGACGGAGCGCGATTTAGTGTTAGTGCCGCGGTTTGTAGCGCATGTCCCCAGAAAGAGATAGGAAGTTCACTAAGACCCATCATTGATCGAACCATGTCTAAAAAGGCTCGATTCCTCCGTTCGGACACTCCGTTCCATTGAGGAGTTCCGGGAAGTGATCGTCGAATTCATGGCTCAAATATTCGCCACCTCGATCCAATCGAAGTGCTTTAATTTTCTTGCCAAGTTGATTTTCAACTTCTTCCTAAAATTCTTTGAATTTCTCAAAGGATTCAGATTTATTCGACATTAAGTAGATATAGCCATATCTACTAATATTTGTTAACGGAGTTGAATTCTTAGGTGTCTTAGTTATTGGTATCAACTTTTGTCTAATCATATGTAAAACATGGAATTTCCATTGAACATATATTTGCAAGACAATTTTGAAACAACTATTGTCAAAGTCATACATTCAAGATACCTAGGTTTCCAAAACCATAGATCATAGTATGTTCAAAAGCATGAAAAACTAAGATTAGTTTAATTACATGTCATAGACAAAATAGTGCATGCAAGCACGACCGAAAAACCATCTCCGTCGTCTACTCCATGCACCAACACTTGATAAGCTTCTCACTTGGTCCCTGAAAAGGCAACATAAAGTGAGTCATACTTGGTATCCAATACCTATGATAAGCTTAATTCACAAGTGTTTTGGAAGATACCTGAGGCAGATGCTCCATTCCTCTCTTCCTCTTCTCGAAAGAGCTTGCATTCTCTCTTGTAGTGGCCTTGCCCACCACAATAGAAGCAACGCATCTTTGCCTTGACCTTCTTGAACTCCCTTTTCCTTGCTCTTAAGGGCCTCTCGGTCTTTCCACATGCGGTGGCTCGGCTGAGTAGTTGCACCACCTCCATTAAGGAGCGTGTCTCCTTTCCTGCAGCTATATGCACTTTAAGTGCATCATAGCCCGAGTGGAGCGAAGCAAGCAAGATATACCCCACCATCTCATCCTCTAATGAGATTCCGAGAAGCTGCATGTGTTTGAAGAGCCTAGTCATTCCAAGCACATGAGGTTAGAGGGGCATGTCGGGTCTCAATTTGGCATTGTAGACCTTGGTCCAAAGCTGACGCCTTTCCTTAGCAAGACATCCCACGTTTGGTGGCTTTATCCTCATGTTTGAGAGTGACCTAGTCAAGTTAAAAACGAGTCCATCAAAGTTGCCATTGTCACCCTTGGTGACTCTTACATTGACAACGTCCTCAAGTGCTTTGAGGAACATGTTCGAAAGGTAGGAGGAAAGGGTTTCCTTCCAATCTTTCGGGATGGAATTTGTCATAAGTCGTGAGACCTTTTTGCAATTGGAAGACCATTCTTCATGAGCCTCATCGGTCATGATCCCTTTGGCAAAGAAGCTTGGAATGGGAGTGTCAAGAGTATACTCCAAAGAACAAGTCCGGAGAGTTCTCCTGAGTTCGTCCTCCCATTCTTTGAAGTTGTCCAAGTTTAAGGAAAAGGCCAACTTTTTGGGGAGTTCCGGGCACATTTGGTTGTTGTTTGAGTTACTTGCAGACATTGTTCTACAATTGAAAGAATTTGAAATGAAAAACCATTCATAAATCAATAAGTTGATATTTAAAAGCGTTCATGCATATTTTCAATCTTATTGAGCATTTTATCCACGCATTATTAAATTCTCCCTTTTAGGCGAGAATAAAATGATTCCGAGATCCCAAAGATCAAGAAATGGTTAAGCATGCTTTGGCTTGTCTTAATCATTAAATATCTTAAGGTAAGCAATCCAATTGCTAATAGCTCTAAGCTATTCTCAGTTTGATAAAATGTCGCATCTAATGCATCCTTGACATTTTATCTCTTTTGCCACGACATCTAAGGACTCCTTACTGATATCGTTGTGCTTAACCAAGACAACTTGTATACCTAGTATACCTTACGTTCCTAGGGAAGTAGTGATGTCTCGCTCTGGCGTAGTCCATCACGTACGCGCAATAGTTCGGTAAAGTGTTGTTCTTGGAACGGCAAATGTTTAGCCCAATATTATTAAGGGACCTAGGATTTCTATGTTGGTTGATTTAAGTGAACTTAACTAATCATCACAACATAATAGAAATCCTAGACATGCATCTAGCAATCATATATAATAACAAAATATATAAGGCATAAAATGATGCATTTGGAAACTAGCATGACCCCTTGAAATCTTCAAATCTTCAAGGGTCTTCATCTTTGGCTCATCTTCATCGAAACGTCGTCTTGAGACATCTCTGCCAAAATTAAAATAGCTAGCTACAACGACTAAGATTAATCTATAAGTACAAAAATACTTAACGGTTCGCAGACCGTATTTAGATTTACAAAAATACATAACGGAACGCAGTCCGTATTTTCTATCCTAGTCGGGCCCCACTAGTTGCCATTTTCAATAACCTGTTTTGAAAACAATCTTCCATTCACCCATTCACTATTTGTGAATGGCCCATGCATTTTACGAAATACATAATTAAACACACAAAACTAGTAACTAACTTAGGTGGTTAATCCGATTAACGCGCCTAATTAAAACTAGTCAAAGTTGTTTAATCCATTATTTCTAAAAGGCTCGAGTAATCCACTAAGCTCCCACTAAATTCCGCATCCGTACTTAATTAATCCAATTAATTAAGTTGGCATAACCCAAAATTTGTCAAAATTTTGCAATACCAAAAATCGAGGATTTTAACCTCGTTAAAATAATTTCTAAAAATATTTTAAAGACGGGATAATGCAAAAATCATAGCCCAAGTTTTAAGCAAAAACGCCCCAACGTAATCCTTTGAGGGTGCGCACCATGGCTGCTAGGCAGCCCATGGCCTAGTGCCATGGTGCATAGGTTAGGTACGCTGTGCCCAGCATGCTCTGCTGCTAGCGCCAGCTGCCTGCTAGCATGTTGTGCATGCTTGCTAGCACACTGGTGCCTACGAGCATCTGGCCTGCTAGCCAGCATGCGCGCACTCCACACAGCCACACAGCCAAGCCTATGCTGCTGCGCTCAACGCCTTCTCAGCCACACAGCCACGCGCATTGGTGCAATGCCCTTGCGTGCACCATAGGCAGCCTATATGCGGGCTGCTGGGCAGCCGGCAAGCCTTGGTGACGCTTGCGGTTTTGCATCGATTTGCGTGCATTTTCTCGGAATTTTAATTCTGATTTGTGTGTGACATGATTAATTCTAAATTACATTTTAGAATCAATTTAAGGGAAATTAAAAATAAAACTAAGTCCAACTAAATAAATTTAATTTTATTGGTGCACAAGCCTAAATTATCCAAAAAAAATAAATTATTTTTGAACAAAATTAGGTCTTTCTTTATGCTTAAAATAAAATGAGCTATGTCCATAATTAATCTTGCCAATATGCAAATTAATAATAGATTTGACAAATGGGAGTTGGAAAAATAAACTAATCATCTAATGATAAAATTTTCCAACTTACATACTTGTGTAAAATACCAAGATTACATCTTCCAATATGAAGATTAATCAAATTTTACTCACAAGTATTTGAACTTGATGGATTTTAATCAACCAAACATGAAAAATCCAAACTTTGTTCAATATGGAATTTAGGGTTAGGGTTCCAATCATTTAAACCTTTAAAGATTAGAACTTTAACATTTTAGCAACTTAAAATTACAAGTTCACAGCAAGCTTTCACATTTTATTGCAATTTATTTGCAAAATTTGTGAAAAACAAGTTTATGTGAAAAATGGTATATCTACTCGACCCGACCCGAGCGTCCCAAGTCTTGAAGGTTAGTCATGACCCGGACAAACAAAACTATGAGTTTTACGAATTAATGGTTTACTCTAATTACAAGAGTTGCCTTTTTTTAATTCCACTCAAGGTTATCCATTTCCCAACACCCTTGAAGGGTATTTATAGGGAAATGGGTCCTTAGTTTTCAATCTCCCACCAATGTGGGAGAGTTGGTGAAATGATATATTTAATTCCAAAATTAAATGATTAATAAATTCAATCACAAATCGACACATGGCACAATAATAGAGAGAGCCAAGTTAGGACCAAAGGCTTAGGGGGACCATTGCCTTGATCCCCAAGCCATTGCTCCAAGCAATGGTCCCCTCATCCAAAACCGGCTCAAGCAAAGGCTGCTGAGCTACTTCCAGCTAGCACGCCAGCTAGCAGTGCCAGCTAGCCCAGCCAGCTAGCACCCTTGCCAGCACGCACAGCACGCCCAACGCTGCTGCTGCTTGCTAGTTAGGTGCTTGTGCTGGCTCCTGGCACGCATAAGCCCTCCCAGCCACTCGCACGCCCAGCCAATGTGCACAGGCACGCATAGCGCACTCATGCACGCATTGGCCCAGCATATGTGTTTGGCAATGGTGTTAGGCACATACACGCACATGCAATAGCATCTCACGCACACCCACGCATCCCCTAGCAGGCTGGGTGCGTAGCGATGCTGGGCTGCTGTGCGTGTCATAGCAATGTGCTGGCGCCCAGGCCCTCGCACACGCATGGTTTGCTGCTTGGTGCTGCCATGCGAAGGCAAGCACGCAAGCCAGCACGCATGCTGCTCCAATGTTAGGCAAGCACCCATGCTAGTAATTGGTGCTAGCGATGGTGCTGCCATGATAGGCACGCACGCCCGCCTGCACCTAGTGCCAGCGATGGTGCGCCTGGTGCATGATGCTACGGTTGCGATAGGCTAAGGCACAAGCACACGCACGCACGCACTGGCCTAGCCATGCGATGGTGTTGTGCTTGTGCTGCGATGGTGCGATGGGCTGCGATTGTGCACCTAGGCATCATGCTAGGGCTGCGATAGCGCCTAGGAATGATACTAGGGCTGCGATGGTGCCCATCCATCCTAGGGCACGCATGGTGCGCCTAGGCATCATGCTAGGGCTGCGATAGCGCCTAGGCATAATGCTAGGGCTGCGATGGTGCCCAGCCATCCTTGGGCACGCACGGTGCGCCTAGGCATGGTGCTAGGCCCAGTCTAGCCTAGCAACTCACATGGCTAGGCCACTATGGTGCTAGGGCTATGTTCATACTTGTCGCTTTGTGATTTTGCGACGCTCGGTCTCGAAGCCCTAGGCTCGATATCCGACGTCTGTATTCGTAAAAGTCTATCGACTCATTAAATCCTTTCGGATTAATTCGTCGTCTCGGATCGGTGATTCGATAGGGTTCGACCCGAAGGGTTCAGTTAAGATTAAGTTGTAATATCAATTGTACCTCGATATTACTGATCGGAAGCGGCCTCCACCTAGGCATTCCGATCACTGGATATTACTGAAGAATTAACTCTGTAATAATTCTGAACCCTCTATCGGAAGAATACACTTGTTGGAAGGACACCATTCCTTTCAATCTCCCACTTATCCTTCCGGACAAGTATGCATACAGTGTATAGCCCATTTCCTATGTCTCTTAATGTTTCTTCGTGAACTATAAGGTAAGATTCATCGTCATCCTTATTACGTTCAGAAGTGTTTCTCGATCTCCAAGTTCGACTGTCAATAAGCAGATGATTTCTAAAATCCATTTGAGCACAGCCATGCATTTTAACAGTCTCGCTCTTCGAGCGGCCTTGTAAACAACAAAACATTTTCCCTATTGTTAATAGGGGGACAATCCCAGTCTTGCATTGTAAGTTCCTCTTACTAAGAGGACTTAGTCTCCCGAGTGTTCCCGTTATGATCCCCAGTTACGGCAGACGTTAGGAAACATCAAAGAGTCTAGTACTCAAACAAGAGAACTTCACAATACTCATGGTCGGAGGAAACATGTTCCGATAGTCATAATGAGAAATGTACTTATGACAATTTTGAAATTTCTTAAAGTACTCTCATAGGTCTTATCCAGTGCAGTTCCAAACGGTACTTGTGCAAATGATTTATGACTGTCACGTCCTCGCAGCACAAGAAACGGTGCTGTAAATCATACAACACACTAATTTATGGTGGTCATCAATCGTCCATCTGTCAGATGACCTCGATTAGGGGAAATTTTCAATTTAAATATTCAATGTTCACTTAACAGGTGTTTCTTTATCCAAGACATGGTCTTGATACCCTGTTTTGAATATTTCCGTAAATCGAATGGACTCATTATTTAATTCTAAACCACAATTAAATAGTAATGGAGTGAATGATAATTTTGCACAAAATTAATTACTCCATAAATGAATGGTTTCATTACAGTGTCTTACATTAAACATTGTATTTAATTAAAACACATGTACAGGGAATTTCAAAGCCAGTCTACAACATGCTTGATTCCCATCGCCTCAATGTGCTTGTTGTGTTTCACCTGAGGCAGTGGTTTAGTTAAAGGATCGGCCACATTATCATCTGTGCCAATCTTACAAACTCTGATTTCACCTTCGGGTTTCCATTCCCTTATAACATGTGAAATCGCCTTTGCATGTGTTTGACCTTCTGGTGTTCTCTCGGCTCCTTGGCCTGAGCGATAGCTCCATTGTTATCACAATAGAGGTCTATCGGCCCCTTGATTGAGGGTACAACACCAAGTTCGTTGATGAACTTGCGAATCCAAACAGCTTCCTTGGCAGCTTCTGAAGCGGCCAAGTACTCGGCTTCAGTTGTAGTGTCTGCAGTTGTGCTTTGCTTGGCACTCTTCCAGCTAAACGCTCCTCCATTCAGACAGAATATGTATCCTGACTGTGACTTGAAGTTGTCTCTGTCAATCTGGAAGCTAGCGTCGGTGTAACCTTCAACAACCAGTTCTTTATGGCCTCCATACACCAGGAATTTATCCTTGTTCTTTTTTAGGTACTTTAGGATATTCTTGGCCGCAGTCCAATGCGCCTCTCCTGGGTTCGATTAGTATCGGCTCGTTGCACTCAGGGCATACGATACATCTGACCTGGTACATATCATGGCATACATGATCGACTCAATTAGCGAAGCGTATGGAATCTGATCCATTCTCTCTCGCTCAACAAGTGTCTGTGGACACTGTTTCTGAAAGGAATGGTGTCCTTCCAACAAGTGTATTCTTCTGATAGAGGGTTCAGATTTATTACAGAGCTAATTCTTCAGTAAGTCCAGTGATCGGAATGCCTAGGTGGAGGCCGCTTCCGATCAGTAATATCGAGGTACAATTGATATTACAGCTTAATCTTAACGGAGCCCTTCGGGTCGAACCCAATCGAATCACCGATCCGAGACGACGAATTAATCCGAAAGGATTTAATGAGTCGACAGAGTTTTACGAATACAGACGTCGGATATCAAGCCTAGGGCGTCGAGGCCGAGCGTCGCAAAATCACAAGCGACAAGTACTAGCGTAGCCGTAGCACCAAAATGGTCTAACCATGTGGATGCTAGGCTAGTTAGAGCTAGCATGCACCTAGCATGACTAGGCGCAAGCCTAGGCACACTAGGTGTGCTAGGCCCCATCGCAGCCCTAGCATCATGCCTAGGCGCTATCGCAGCCCTAGCATGATGCCTAGGCACCATCGCTGCCCATCGCAAGCACTAGGCACATCAAGAGCACCTGGCAGCCTATCGCAAGCGCTAGGCGCACCAGGAGCACCTGGAAGCCTACCGCAAGCACCAGGCGCACCATCGCTGGCACTAGGTGCTGGCGTGCGTGCGTGCCTAGGATGGCAACACCATCGCAAGCACCAAGTACTAGCATGGATGTTTGCCTAGCATTGGCGCAGCATGCGTGCTGGCTTGCGTGCTAACCTTCGCATGGCAGCACCAATCAGCACACCATGCGTGTGCGAGGCCTGGGCGCCAGCACATTGCTAGGCCACGCACAGCAGCCCAACATCACTACGCACCCAGCCTGCTAGGGGATGCATGGGTGTGCGTGAGATGCTAGTGCATGTGCGTGTGCGAGAGGTGCAGCGATGGACGCGAGTGTATGTGCGAGGGTGGTGCGTATGGCTGGCAAGGCAAGGGGCCAGCATACGTGGCTCGCTAGCAGCACACATGCTGGCTATGCGAGCATGTGCGAGAGAGGCGAGGGCCAGCACCAGCGCTTGCAGCTAGCACCGCCTAGCACTGGCACGTAGCAGCAACACAAGCATCGCCCAGCGCCAGCACACATTGCCTGGCTGGGGATGCGAGGCTACTGGCTGGGCTGGTGCTAGCTGGCACTGCTAGCTGGCGGGCTAGCTGGCAGCAGCCTAGCAGCCCTTTGCTTAAGGCGGTTTTGTGAAGGGTGGGGACCAAGGCTTGGGCAAAGCCTTGGGGAGCAAGGCAATAGTCCCTCCCCCCCACCTCTTCATGGTCCTCACCTAACCGTCTCTCTCCCCTTGACACTTGTTGCATTGTGATTGAATTTAATTATTAATTTATTTTGGAAATAAATTAATTATCAAAATTATTCATTCTCCCACATTGGTTGGGAAATGAAGTTCAAGGGTGCATTTCCCTATAAATACCAAAGGCATGGTATTGGGAAATAAATAACCTTGAGTGGAATTAAAAAGGCAACTCTTGTAATTATAGTAAACCTTTGATTCGTAAAACTCAAAGTTTTGTTTGTCCGGGTCTTGACTAACCTTCAAGACTTAGGACGCTCGGGTCGGGTCGAGGGTACGATCCGTCGGAGATCTCGTAGTTTCGGGATTTTGAAGTAAGAGCTCTTCGGGAGCGAAGCACGCAACAAAGGTATAATTCTTGTTCTTAGTCTTGCTTAATTGTGATTATTATGCTTGTTAATTGCTTTAATTAAGGGGCGGGTCTTGGGGGGTTTCCTTCCGCGTAGTGTCGGGTCACTACGAAACCCTACAGCGGTATCGGAGCCATGCTCCTTTTAATTTTTGCAATTATTTATTAATTAAGGTGTTTTAAAAGAGTTTATTTTTCTGGTTCATGTTCTTCTAATTAGATTAGAAGCTCGGTTTAATTAATTTTTTAAACTCGGTTTTATTCTCGATTTGGTTGTCGAACCCAGATTTTGGCTCAAAAATAGTGATTTTTGGGTGGAATCGACATTCTAGAACAGTTTCAATCCTTTTGAGGGTTGTCCAGAAGCCAAATTCGAACCAGAAACCCATTTTTTCTGGGGTTTTTCGTTTTTCAACGAAAATTTTAATTCCTTTTAAGCCTTGATTAATGCAAGCATTACAAGGTTAGATTAAATGCACATTTGCATCACTAATCTACTGGTTTTAAAAATATTCTTAAGCATAATAATGGAGTTTTTATTAGTGCTTAAGTTGATATACAATTTTTCACATAAACTTGTTTTTCACAAATTTTGCAAATAATTTGCAATAAAATGTGAAAGCTTGTGGTGATCTTGTAATTTTAAGTTCCCAAGTATGTTAAAGTTCTAATCTTTAAAGGTTTAAATGATTGGAACGCTAACCCTAAATTCCATATTGAACAAAGTTTGGATTTTTTCATGTTTGGTTGATTGAAATCCATCAAGTTCAAATACTTGTGAGTAAAATTTGATTAATCTTCATATTGGAAGATGTAATCTTGGTATTTTACACAAGTATAAAAGTTGGAAAATTTTACCATTAGATGATTAGTTTATTTTTCCAAATCCCATTTGTCAAATCCATTATTAATTTGCATGTTGGCAAGATTAATTATGGACATAGCTCATTTTATTTTAAGCATAAAGTAAGACATAATTTTTGTTCAAAATAAAATTTTTGGATAATTTAGGCTTGTGCACCAATAAAATTAAAATTGTTTAAGTTGGACTTATTTTATTTTATTTTTCCTCAAATTGATTCTAAAATGTAATTTAGAAATAATTTTTGTCACACACAAATCGGAATTAAAATTCCGAGTGAAATGGACGCAAATCGATGCAAAACCGCAAGCGTGACCAAGACTAGTCGGGCTGCCCAGCAGCCCACATGTAGGCTGCCCAAGGTGCACGCAAGGGCCATGCATCGATGCGTGTGGCTATGTGGCAGGGAGGTTGCTGGACGCAGCATTGCGTGGGGCTATGGCTGGGCAGGGGCTGCTTGTGCATGCTGGCTAGCATCTGTAGGCGCCAGCCCAGCACGCAAGTTGCTCGCAAGCACCAGCATGCTAGCAAGCATGCGTAGCATGCTAGCAGACAGCTGGGGCTAGCAGCGATGCTTGCAGGGCATAGCAAGCCTCGCTCACGCACCACGGCGCCATGCCATGGGCTGTCTAGCCATGGTGCGCACCCTCAAAGGGTTATGTTGGGGCATTTTTGCTTAAAACTTGGGCTATGATTTTGCATTATCTCGTCTTTAAAATATTTTTGGTAATTATTTTAATGAGGTTAAAACCTCAATTTTTCGGTTTTGCAAAATTTGACAAATTATGGGTTATGCCGACTTAATTAATCGGATTAATTAAGTATGGATGCGGAATTTAGTGGGAGCTTAATTAATTGCGTGAGCATTTTGCGCTTAGAAATAATGGATTAAACAACTTTGACTAGTTTTTAATTAGGCGCGTTAATCGGATTAACCACCTAAGTTAGTTACTAGTTTTGTGTGTTTAATTATGTTCGTAATTTGCATGGGCCATTCACAAATTGTGAATGGATGAATGGAAGATTGTTTTCAAAACAGGTTATTGAAAATGGCAACTAGTGGGGCCCGACTAGGATAGAAAATACGGACTGCGTTCCGTTATGTATTTTTGTAAATCTAAATACGGTATGCGAACCGTTAAGTATTTTTGTACTATTAGATTAAATCTTAGTTGTTCTAGCTAGTTTATTTATTTTGGCCAAGATGTCTCAAGACGGCATTTTGATGAAGACGAGCCAAGATGAAGACCCATGGAAATTGAAAATTTTAAGGGGTCATGCTAGTTTCCAAATGCATCTATTTTTATGCTTTATATATACATATATTGTTGTTATATATAAATGTCAGATGCATGTCTAGGATTTCTATATGTTGCGATGATTAGTTAAATTCACTTAAATCAACCAACATAGAAACCCTAGGTCCCTTAATAATATTGAGCTAAAATTTGCCGTTCCAAGAACAACACTTACCGAACTAATGCACGTACGTGATGGACTACGCCAAAGCGAGACATCACTACTTCCCTAGGAACGTAAGGTATACTAGGTATACAAGTTGTCTTGGTTAAGCTCAACGATATCAGTAAGGAGTCCTTAGATGTCGTGGCAAAAGAGATAAAATGTCAAGGATGCATTAGATGCGACATTTTATCAAACCGAGAATAGCTTAGAGCTATTAGCAATTGGATTGCTTACCTTAAGATATTTAATGATTAAGACAAGGCAAAGCATGCCTAACCATTTCTTGATCTTTGGGATCTCGGAATCATTTTATTCTCGCCTAAAAGGGACAATTTAATAATGCGTGGATAAAATGCTCAATAGGATTGAAAATTTGCATGAACGTTTTAAATTTCAACTTATTGATGTATGAATGGTTTTTCATTTCAAATTCTTTCAATTGTAGAACAATATCTGCAAGTAACTCTAACAACAACCAATTATGCCCGGAACTCCCCGAAAAGTTGGCCTTTTCTTTAAACTTGGTCAATTTCAAAGAATGGGAGGAGGAACTCAGGAGAACTCTCCGGACTTGTTCCTTGGAGTATACTCTTGACACTCCTATTCCAAGCTTCTTTGCCAAAGGGATCATGACCGATGAGGCTCATGAAGAATGGTCTTCCAATTGCAAAAAGGTCTCACGACTTATGGCAAATTCCATCCCAGAATATTGGAAGGAAAACCTTTCCTCCTACCTTCCGGACATATTCCTCAAAGCACTTGAGGACGTTGTCAATGTAAGAGTCACCAAGAGTGACAATGGCAACTTTGATGGACTCGTGTTTGACTTGACTAGGTCACTCTCAAACATGAGGATAAAGCCACCAAACGTGGAATGTCTTGCTAAGGAAAGGCGTCGGCTTTGGACCAAGGTCTACAATGCCAAATTGAGACCCGGCATGCCCCTTCGACCTCATGTGCTTGGAATGGCTAGACTCTTCAAACACATGCAGCTTCTCGGAATCCCATTGGAAGATGAGATGGCGGGGCATATCTTGCTTGCTTCACTCCACTCGGGCTATGATGCACTTAGCGTGCATATAGCTGCGGGAAAGGAGACACGCTCCCTCAAGGAGGTGGTGCAACTTCTCAGCCGAGCCACCGCCTATGGAATGACCGAAAGGCCCTTGAGAGCTAAGAAGAAAGAGTTCAAGAAGGTCAAGGCAAAGATGCGTTGCTTCTATTGTGGTGGGCAAGGCCATTACAAAAGAGAATGCAAGCTCTTTAAGGAAGAGGAAGAGAGGAATGGAGCATCCGCCTCAGGTATCTTCCTTAACACTTGTGAATTAAGCTTATCATAGGTATTAGACACCAAGTATGACTCACTTAATGTCGCCTTTTCAAGGACCAAGTGAGAAGCTTATCAAGTGGTGGTGCATGGACAAAAGACGACGAAGATGGTTTTTCGGTCGTGCTTGCATGCACTATTTTTCTATGATATGTAATTAAACTAATTTTAGTTTTCATCATGCCTTTTGAACATACAATGATATATGGTGCTGAACACCTAGTTATTTTGAATGTAAGACTTTAACAATAGTTGTTTCAAGATTGTCTTACAAATTTATGTTCAGTTAAATTGCATGTTTTTACATATGATTAGACAAAAGATGATACCAGTAGCTAAGACCATCAAGTCGAATCAAACCTACTTGTGGCATTGTCGTCTTGGCCATATTAACATCAAACGCATCAAGAAACTTTTTCAAGAAGGTGTTCTTGACTCATTCGACTCAGAGTCGTTTGAAAATTGCGAAGGATGTCTATTAGGCAAGATGATAAAACAGCCATTCTCCAAGTTGGGAGAAAGGGCAAGTGACTTATTAGGTTTAATACACACGGATGTATGTGGACCAATGAGTACACCCGCAAGGCAAGGTTACCGATATTTCATCACCTTCACCAACGATTTTAGTAGATATGGCTATATCTACTTAATGTCGAATAAATCTGAATCCTTTGAAAAATTCAAAGAATTTCAGAAAGAAGTTGAAAATCAACTTGGCAAGAAAATTAAAGCACTTCGATCGGATTGAGGTGGCAAATATTTAAGCCATGAATTCGACGATCACTTGAAAGAAAATGGTATTCTTTCAGAGTTGACAACTCCCGCAACTCCTCAATGGAACGGAGTGTCCGAATGGAGGAATCGGACCTTGTTAGACATGGTTCGATCAATGATGGGTCTTTTCCTATTTCTTTCTGGGGACATGCGCTACAAACTGCAGCACTAACACTGAACAGAGCTCCGTCAAAAGCTGTTGAAAAGACTCCATATGAATTATGGACTAAGAAACCTCCTAGGTTGTCTTTTCTCAAGATTTGGGGATGCGAAGCATATGTCAAGCGATTAATTTCGGACAAACTTCACCCCAAATCGGATAAGTGTTTCTTTGTGGGATATCCAAAAGAAACCAAAGAGTATTACTTCTACAATAAATCCGAGAACAAAATATTTGTTGCTCGTGATGGTGTCTATTGGAGAAGGATCACCTTTCCAAAACGACAAGTGGGAGAAAAATCGAACTCGACGAAGTTCGATAGGACGAGCAACAATGTCAACCTGATAAACCTAACAATCTAGATGCTTTGGAAGCATCTAAGAAGATTGGTCAGAATCAAACTGACAATGAAAATGCTCAACCGATTACCCTTCGTAGGTCGCAACGGCAAAGATCTTAACCAGACAGATACCTCAGTATCGTCTCAACCGATGATCAGGACATCCTAGTCTTGGATGGTGATGAGCCAGCGACATACAAGCAAGCTATGACGAGCCCCGACTCTGCAAAATGGCAAGACGCCATGAGATCCAAGATGGACTCCATGTCTGAAAATCAAGTCTGGGACTTGGTGAATTTGCCCGAGGGTTATACACCCATTGGTTGCAAATGGATCTTCAAAGTGAAGACAGACAAGGATGGAAATGTATCGATATACAAAGCTAGGCTGGTGGCAAAAGGTTATAGACAAATCCACGGGATTGACTATGATGAAACTTTTTCACCAGTTGCAATGCTAAATTCCGTTCGGATCATCCTAGCGATTGATGCATATTACGATTATGAAATATGGCAGATGGATGTCAAAACCGCCTTCCTAAATGGAATTTTGGAAGAAACTGTGTATATGACACAACCAAAAGGTTTTGTCGATCCGGGCAACGCTGGAAAGGTTTGCAAGCTGAAGAAGTCTGTTTATGGACTAAAGCAAGCCAGCAGAAGTTGGAATTTGCGATTTGATGAAGCCATTAGCAAGTTTGGTTTTATCAAGAATCCAGATGAATCTTGTGTATATAAGAAAGTCAGTGGGAGTGATATTGCATTCCTAGTCCTGTATGTCGATGACATACTTCTCATTGGAAACAGCACAAAATTACTGGAGTCCGTAAAGGGCTGGTTGGGAAAGTGTTTTTCAATGAAGGACTTAGGAGAGGCACAGTACATATTAGGCATCAAGATCTAAAGAGATAGATCTAAGAGGATGATTGGATTAAGCCAAAGTACTTACATTGATATGGTACTGGCTCGATTCCACATGGAGAATGCCAAGAGAGGGCATTTACCCATGTCCCATGGCATAACTCTCAGCAAACCTTTCCAGCGCTGCCTGGATCGACAAAACCTTCTGGCTGTGTCATATACACAGTTTCTTCCAAAATTCCATTTAGGAAGGCGGTTTTGACATCCATCTGCCATATTTCATAATCGTAATATGCAGCAATCGCTAGGATGATCCGGACGGAATTTAGCATTGCAACTGGTGAAAAAGTTTCATCATAGTCAATCCCGTGGATTTGTCTATAACCTTTTGCCACCAGTCTAGCTTTGTATATCGATACATTTCCATCCTTGTCTGTCTTCACTTTGAAGATCCATTTGCAACCAATGGGTGTATAACCCTCGGGCAAATTCACCAAGTCCCAGACTTGATTTTCAGACATGGAGTGCATCTCGGATCTCATGGCGTCTTGCCATGCAGAGTCGGGGCTCTTCATAGCTTGCTTGTATGTCGCTGGCTCATCACCATCCAAGACTAGGATGTCCTGATCATCGGTTGAGATGATACCGAGGTATCTGTCTGGTTGAGATCTTTGCCGTTCCGACCTACGAAGGGTAATCGGTTGAGCATTTTCATTGTCAATTTGATTCTGACCAATCTTCTTAGATGCTTCCAAAGCATCTAGATTTTCAGTTTTATCGGTTAGACATTGTTGCTCGTCCTCTCGAACTTCGTCGATTTCGATTTTCCTCCCACTTGTCATTCTGGAAAGGTGATCCTTCTCCAAAAAGACACCATCACGAGCAACAAATACTTTGTTCTCAGATTTATTGTAGAAGTAATACCCTTTGGTTTCTTTTGGGTATCCCACAAAGAAACACTTATCCGATTTGGGGTGAAGTTTGTCCTAAATTAATCGCTTGACATATGCTTCGCATCCCCAAATCTTGAGAAAAGACAACCTAGGAGGTTTCTTAGTCCATAATTCATATGGAGTTTTTTCAACAGCTTTTGACGGAGCTCTGTTCAGTGTTAGTGCTGCAGTTTGTAGCGCATGTCCCCAGAAAGAAATAGGAAAAGACCCATCATTGATCAAACCATGTCTAACAAGGTTCGATTCCTCCGTTCGGACACTCCGTTCCATTGAGGAGTTCCGGGAGGTGTCAACTCTGAAAGAATACCATTTTCTTTCAAGTGATCGTCGAATTCATGGCTCAAATATTTGCCACCTCGATCCGATCGAAGTGCTTTAATTTTATTGCCAAGTTGATTTTCAACTTCTTTCTGAAATTCTTTGAATTTTTCAAAGGATTCAGATTTATTCGACATTAAGTAGATATAGCCATATCTACTTAAATCGTCGGTGAAGGTGATGAAATATCGGTAACCTTGTCTTGCGGGTGTACTCATTTGTCCACATACATCCATGTGTATTAGACCTAATAAGTCACTTGCCCGTTCTCCCAACTTGGAGAATGGATGTTTTATCATCTTGCCTAATAGACATCCTTCACAATTTTCAAACGACTCTAAGTCGAATGAGTCAAGAGCACCTTCTTGAAGAAGTTTCTTGATGCGTTTTGATGTTAATATGGCCAAGACGACAATGACACAAGTAGGTTTGATTCGACTCGATGGCCTTAGCTAGTGGTATCATCTTTTGTCTAATCATATGTAAAAACATGCAATTTAATTGAACATAAATTTGTAAGACAATTTTGAAACAACTATTGTCAAAGTCTTACATTCAAAATAACTAGGTGTCCAACACCATATTTCATTGTATGTTCAAAAGCATGATGAAAACTAAGATTAGTTTAATTACATGTCATAGACAAAATGGTGCATGCAGGCACGACCGAAAGACCATATTCGTCGTCTACTTGTCCTTGCACCAACACTTGCTAAGCTTCTCACTTGGTCCCTGAAAAGGCAACATTAAGTAAGTCATACTTGGTATCTAATACCTATGATAAGCTTAATTCACAAGTGTTTAAGGAAGATACCTGAGGAAGTCGAAATATTCCCCTCTTCCTTATCTCTGAAAAAGATCGTGCATTCATGTTTGTAGTGGCCTCTCCCTCCACAATAGAAGCAACGAATCCTTTCCTTGTTCTTGAAATCCCTCTTCCTTGATGATCTCTTGGTTGCCCCAATTGAGTTAGCTCGGTATAGTAGCTCCACCACACTCTTCAAAGAGTGTGTCTCCTTATTCTCAGAAATGTATGCTCTCAAGGCATCATATCCTGAATGGAGTGAAGTGAGCATAATATGAGCAGCCATCCCATCCTCTAATGGCATTCCGAGGAGTTCCATCTGCTTGAAGAGCCTAGTCATTCTTGCCACATGGGGTCGGAGGGGCATATCCGGTCTCAACTTGGTGTTGCAGACCGTGGACCAAAAATGGTACCTTTCTTTTGCAACACAACCTTGTTCCAATGGCTTGACATTTATGTCTGCGAGTGATCTAGCTACATCAAACACTAGTCCATCACTGTTGTCATTTGGACTCATAGAGAGTCTTACACTGACAACACTCCTTAGTCCTCCAAGGAACAAGTCCGAAAAAGTGAAGGGGATGTTAACCCTCCAATCTTCCGGAATGGAGTTAGCCATGAGTTGTGATACTATCTTGCAATCATTGCACCATGCTTCAAAGGTTTCATCATCTTCTTTGAAGTGGGATGAGAAGGAAGAGTCCAGAACATACTCCTTGGAACAACTCCGGAGAGTTTTCCTAATAAGTTCCTCTTCCCACACCTTGAAGTTGACCAAGTTTAGAGAAAAGGCCAACTTTTCGGGGAGTTCCGGGCACATTTGGTTGTTGTTAGAGTTACTTGCAGACATTGTTCTACAATTGAAAGAATTTGAAATGAAAAACCATTAATAAATCAATAAGTTGAAATTTGAAAGCGTTCATGCATATTTTCCATCTTATTGAGCATTTAATCCACGCATTAATAAATTGTCCCTTATGGGCGAGAATAAAATGATTCCGAGATCCCAAAGATCAAGAAATGGTTAAGCATGCTTTGGCTTGTCTTAATCATTAAATATCTTAAGGTAAGCAATCCAATTGCTAATAGCTCCAAGCTATTCTCGGTTTGATAAAATGTCGCATCTAATGCATCCTTGACATTTTATCTCTTTTGCCACGACATCTAAGGACTCCTTACTGATATCGTTGAGCTTAACCAAGACAACTTGTATACCTAGTATACCTTACATTCCTAGGGAAGTAGTGATGTCTCGCTTTGGCGTAGTCCATCACGTACGTGCATTAGTTCGGTAAGTGTTGTTCTTGGAACGGCAAATTTTAGCTCAATATTATTAAGGGACCTAGGGTTTCTATGTTGGTTGATTTAAGTGAACTTAACTAATCGTCGCAATATATAGAAATCCTAGACATGCATCTAGCAATCATATATAATAACAAAATATATAAGGCATAAAATGATGCATTTGGCAACTAGCATGACCCCTTGAAATCTTCAATTTCCATGGGTCTTCATCTTGGCTCGTCTTCATCGAAACGCCGTCTTGAGACATCTTGGCCAAAATAAAATAAACTAGCTAGAACGACTAAGATTAATCTAATAGTACAAAAATACTTAACAGTTCGCAGACCGTATTTAGATTTACAAAAATACATAACGGAACGCAGTCCGTATTTTCTATCCTAGTCGGGCCCCACTAGTTGCCATTTCAAAGACCTGTTTTGAAAACAATCTTCCATTCACCCATTCACTATTTGTGAATGGCCCATGAAAATTACGAAATACATAATTAAACACACAAAACTAGTAACTAACTTAAGTGGTTAATCCGATTAACGCGCCTAATTAAAACTAGTCAAAGTTGTTTAATCAATTATTTCTAAAAGCAAATAGCTCACGTAATTAACTAAGCTCCCACTAAATTTCGCATCCATACTTAATTAATCCGATTAATTAAGTTGGCATAACCCATAATCTGTCAAAATTTTGCAAAACCGAAAATCGAGGTTTTTAACCTCGTTAAAACAATTACCAAAAATATTTTGAAGACGAGATAATGCAAAAATCATAGCCCAAGTTTTAAGCAAAATTGCCCCAACATAACCCTTAGAGGGTGCGCACCATGGCTGCTAGGCAGCCTATGGCATGGTGCCATGGTGCCTGGGCGAGGCAGGCTGCGCCCAGCTAGCTTAGCATCGCTGCTAGTGCCAACTGCCTGCTACCATGCTGCGCATGCTTGCTAGCATGCTGGTGCTTGCGTGCGACATGCGTGCTGGGCTAGCGCCTGCTGATGCTAGCCAGCATGTGTGCATTATAGCCCTAGCCAAGCCTACGCAGTTGCGCGTAGCTACCTTCCCTGCCACACAGCCACACGCAACAGTGCATTGCCCTTGCGTCCACCATAGGCAGCCTACATGCGGGCTGTTGGGCAGCCCGGCTAGCCTTGGTGACGCTTGCGATTTTGCATTGATTTGCGTGCATTTCACTCGGAATTTTAATTCCGATTTGTGTGTGACATAATTAATTCAAAATTACATTTTAGAATCAATTTAAGGGAAATTAAAATTAATATTAAGTCCAACTAAATAAATTTAATTTTATTGGTGCACAAGCCTAAATTATTAAAAAAAATTATTTTTGAACAAAATTAGGTCTTACTTTATGCTTAAAATAAAATGAGCTATGTCCATAATTAATCTTGCCAATATGCAAATTAATAATGGATTTGACAAATGGGAGTTGGAAAAATAAACTAATCATCTAATGATAAAATTTTCCAACTTTCATACTTGTGTAAAATGCCCAAGATTACATCTTCCAATATGAAGATTAATCAAATTTTACTCACAATCATTTGAACTTGATGGATTTTAATCAACCAAACATGAAAAATCCAAACTTTGTTCAATATGGAATTTAGGGTTAGGGTTCCAATCATTTAAACCTTTAAAAATTAGAACTTTAACATTATAGGAACTTAAAATTACAAGATCACAACAAGCTTTCACATTTTATTGCAATTTATTTGCAAATTTTGTGAAAAACAAGTTTATGTGAAAAAAAGGTATATCAACTTAAGCACTAATAAAAACTCCATTATTATGCTTAAGGATATTCTTAAAAACAGTAGATTAGTGATGCAAAAGTGCATTTAATCTAACCTTGTAATGCTTGCATTAATCAAGGCTTAAAAGGAATTAAAATTTTCGTTGAAAAACGAAAAACCCCAGAAAAAATGGGTTTCTGGTTCGAATTTGGCTTCTGGACACTCCTTAAAAGAGTTGAATCTGTTCCAGAATGTCGATTCCACCCAAAAATGACTATTTTTGAGCCAAAATCTGGGTTCGACAGCTAAATCGAGAATAAAACCGAGTTTTAAAATTAATTAAAACGAGCTTCTAATCTAATTAGAAGAACATGAACCAGAAAAATAAATTCTTTTAAAACACCTTAACTAATAAGTAATTGCAAAAATTAAAAGGAGCGTGGCTCCGATACCGCTGTAGGGTTTCGTAGTGACCCGACACTACGCGGAAGGAAACCACCCAAGACCCGCCCCTTAATTAAAGCAATTAACAAGCATAATAAACTTAATCAAGCAAGACTAAGAACAAGAATTATACCTTTGTTGCGTGCTTCGCTCCCGAAGAGCTCTTACTTCAAAATCCCGAAACTACGAGATCTCTGACGGATCGTACCCTCGACCCGACCCGAGCATCCCAAGTCTTGAAGGTTAGTCAAGACCCGGAAAAACAAAACTATGAGTTTTACGAATCAAAGGTTTACTCTAATTACAAGAGTTGCCTTTTTTTAATTCCACTCAAGGTTATCCATTTCCCAACACCCTTGAAGGGTATTTATAGGGAAATGGGTCCTTGGTTTTCAATCTCCCACCAATGTGGGAGAGTTGGTGAAATGATAATTATTTAATTCCAAAATTAAATTATTAATCAATTCAATCACAAATCGACACATGGCACAATACTAGAGAGAGCCAAGTGAGGACCAAAGGCTTGGGGGGGACCATTGCCTTGATCCCCAAGCCATTGCTCCAAGCAATGGTCCCCTCATCCAAAACCGGCTCAAGCAAAGGCTGCTGGGCTGCTGCCAGCTAGCACGCCAGCTAGCAGTGCCAGCTAGCCCAGCCAGCTAGCAGTGCCAGCTAGCCCAGCCAGCTAGCACCCTTGCCAGCACGCACAACACGCCCAGCGCTGCTGCTACTCGCTAGCTAGCCAGGCGATGCTGCTTGCTAGCTAGGCGCTGGTGCTGGCTCCTGGCACGTATCAGCCCTCCCAGCCACTCGCACGCCTAGCCAATGTGCACAGGCACGCTTAGCGCACTCATGCACGCATTGGCCCAGCATATGTGTTTGGCAATGGTAGTAGGCACATACACGCACATGCATTAGCATCTCACGCACACCCACGCATCCCCTAGCAGGCTGGATGCGTAGCGATGCTGGGCTGTTGTGCGTGGCCTAGCAATGTGCTGGTGCCCAGGCCCTCGCACACGCATGGTGTGCTGCTTGGTGCTGCCATGCGAAGGCAAGCACGCAAGCCAGCACGCATGCTGCTCCAATGTTAGGCAAGCACCCATGCTAGTACTTGGTGCTAGCGATGGTGCTGCCATGCTAGGCTCGCACGCTTGCCAGCACCTATTGCCAGCGATGGTGCGCCTGGTGCATGATGCTAGGGTTGCGATAGGCTAAGGCATAAGCACACGCACGCACGCACGCACGCATTGGCCTAGCCATGCGATGGTGTTGTGCTTGTGCTGCGATGGTGCGATGGTGCGCCTAGGCATCATGCTAGGGCTGCGATAGCGCCTAGGCATGATGCTAGGGCTGCGATGTTGCCCAGCCATCCTAGGGCACGCATGGTGTTCCTAGGCATGGTGCTAGGCCCAGTCTAGCCTAGCAACTCACATGGCTAGGCCAGTGTGGTGCTAGGGCTATGTTGATACTTGTCGCTTTGTGATTTTGCGACGCTCGGTCTCGACGCCCTAGGCTCGATATTAGACGTCTGTATTCGTAAAACTCTATCGATTCATTAAATCCTTTCGGATTAATTCATCGTCTCGGATCGGTGATTCGATTGGGTTCGACCCGAAGGGTTCAGTTAAGATTAAGCTGTAATATCAATTGTACCTCGATATTACTGATCGGAAGCAGCCTCCACCTAGGCATTCTGATCACTTGATCTTACTGAAGAATTAACTCTGTAATAATTCTGAACCCTCTATCGGAAGAATACACTTGTTGGAAGGACATCATTCCTTTCAAGGAAATGAAGAAAATAGGCATCCTAGTAGTCATATATGCCTTTTATGGGCCATTTTGGATCAAAATGCGTTCTAAAATCGTTAAAATATTCTTTTCATAGGATTTCAAACCTTAGCCGCCTATAAATAATTAATATTGACATATGAGAAATAATTAGTTCATTTGTGATAAGCGTGTCGCGTACTAAAAAAAAAATAACCTACCGAGACCACTACTATGTAGACGGGCAAGTAATGATCGAATCCCAAGAGACTAAGGTTCACCGAATCAATGAACTAAAACATCCAAGATCAAGTATCACCACAATTATCTATCTACCCCTAGCATACAAATCCAATTAACATGGGGAAAAGCAAACCCTAATCAATACCAAGGACCTCTCTCGAGTATCAATGGCTTCTCTAACCACAATCAAGCCTATTCTCATCGAATCATGCAAATTAGAGACATTAAACACTTTACTTCGCTTCCCAATTATCAATTCAATTACTCTCGTGATGAATCTCAAACCCTGAATTGATCTATTCATTCCCGTTAAAACCCAACTCTCGTTGTAATTAAAACTATGGAATAATAACAATACTAATTATCTCTAATCTAGTATTGGCATAATCACAATCAACTTAGCATAAATAATCGCAATTGTCATTAGAGAATTTAAAGAATTAATTCATGCATCAATCACAATTGGGCTACCCTAGATTTTGGAATATAAAAACTACTCACACATATTTAAATAAGCAATAACAAAAATAATCACAGAAAACATAAATGAAAACAATAATAATTGAAAGAGAAAAGAATATAGATGAATAACAATGATGCTTAAATTGAAATAACTCAAATCGTTGATCAACAATAATCAAATCTAATGAAGTAATTAAATTGCTTCAAAGAAATAAACTAGGGTTCTAGAGATAGAAATAAAACTTAAGGAATTAATAATGTATGTTCTAATGATGATTACAATGGGTATTTATACCCTTAATGAAATAAAATTTCGAAAGCCTGGTTCCGCAACACACTGCCCGATCTGACCGGGCGAGCACCGCCCGATCGGGCAGGTGGTACCTCATTGCGCTGCATCTTCTTCGTAGCTTTCTCCTCGTCGCCCGATCCAACCGGGAAAAGGCTGCCCGATCGGGCGCGAGGCTCAAATCTTTGCTGCTGCTTTGTTGCCTTGCTTTGCTTCGTACATCCTTCAGCCACCACGCGCCCGGTCCAACCGAGCAATGGCTGCCCGATCGGGCGCGTGGGATAATTAGCTCAGCCTTGTCTTAGTCCTTCGTAGGATGCAGCTCATAGCAGCTCTTTTGTGCCCGGTGAACCCGGGCAAGCATGGCCCAACCGGGCACAGTAGAAACAGGGTGTTTTCTTGCATTGCTTCTCAGGCTTAGCTCGTGTTTAGCTCGGTTTTCATCCTTGTTCACTAACATCTCCATAAATGCTCAAAACGTGTCCGAATCATCCAAGAAGCTCCAAATTCCTGTAAAACTTATAAAAACACATCAAACACACTAGAGAAGAGATTGTTAGCGAGAAACGGCTCTAAAGAGCCTAAAACCATGCAAGAATGTGATGTAAAATCAGGATTAATCTATGTATAAAATGTGTACATCAAATTCCCCCAAGATAAACTCTTGCTTGTCCTCAAGCAAGGCAATCAAAAATAATCAACAACCAAACAACATACTTCACCCCATAATGCAATTTTATAACAAAGACTCAAAATCGACATCAAACAAGCATGTATCTTAGCCAACCAATCAAATCACTCAAACCGTCGATCAACCTAATTAGTCGTCAAACGAGACCAACCATGTACAACTTCAAGAATCAATAACTAGAATATCTCACATTGGTGGTCACTCAACACACAATTTATGTGGCAAGCTAAAAATGAGCTCGATCTCTCACCATCCCCACCAATAATGCAATCCCCCATCTCACAACACTCGCGTGTTTAACGGGTTATAATATCGCTCAACCTAGTCAAATGTCGACTCAAAATGTAACATATACTCCAGCATTTTGACAAAAGACTCGTTTCACATGAACACAATGCTATGCACTAAGATCGAAAGGACTTTTTCAAGCTTGTAACGTAGGCCGGGAATAAGAATGGGTAGGAAGTAATTTGGGAAATGTGGGCTATATTAGTCTTACCGGGGAGCTATCTCCCTCGATTCACCAATTTGATCAACAAAACGCATACCCAACTACAATGGAAACACCCATTACCTCTTTCACATACTTTTCCATCTTCAAGCTTTTTTCTTCTTTTTTTTTTTTTTTTTACAAGAACAAGCATACTTTCTTTTCTTTTGAGTTCAAAATTTTTCTTCCTTGTTGCTCCTTGCTCTTTGATTCATTCTCTTTTTTTTTTTTCAACAACAGCCTCCATGCTAGTTTTCCTTCTTTTCTCTCTTTTTTTTTCCATATATTTCACATCAATTGCAACTTGAAATAAAATCACACAAAATACCACATAATATAGCTTCCCCAAGCTAGACTTGGGAAAAGTAACCAATTTTGGAACCAAGGGGTAATTTTGTGAGGTTTACGACAAATATAGACAAGCTACAATATGCGTGAGCAAGAAGGGAACAGATGTTCTAAGTTCGTCTGGAGGTCACCTAATGAACATGGCCTTCGTCATTTTCAACGTGCACATGCAATGCATTATGACACACTACTAAAAGTCTAGAATCAAAACTAAGATCAATGCTACACCAGGAACTAAACACACACATGAATGAATATATAAGGCTCAAGCCTCACGGTTAACACAGTCAAGCTCCTAAATCATACATGGTTAATAGCTTTGACTCCTACTAGAGATCAACCAATTCAAGGTCAAATAATGATCTTTTAGTCCATAATGCAAGTCTTTCAATCGAAATTAAATCAAAACCTTTTTGGCATTAAGGATAGGGGCACTGGGAAGTAGTTCATTGGCCGTTCATTATCATAATTCTCGTATTTTTGTTTTTTTTTGTTTTGTTTTTTTTTTTTTTTTACGCAACCAAAGCAATAAAATCTACACTAGAAAACAATAAAAACTATACTAAACACACCAAACACAAAAAGAGAGAGAAAAGAAAGATACCTCAATCCAAAAATCTCCCCTAAGCCAAAATCAGACAATGTCCTCATTGTCTTAAAGGGAAGCTAGTAGCCAAGGTGACTACTACTCATCATCATCACCACATCAATGTCACCAAAGTCTCGAGGATGGAAATGCATCTCTTTGGAACAAATTTGGGCAAGAATGAAACAAAGTGTTAGTGGGAAAAAGATAAAAAATTGAGTCATGTGCACTATTCTGATAATAACTTTTAATGTATAAATGATAATTCAGTAATTTTAATTGAGTTGCAAAGTAGACTTGAAGAGCTTTCCAACGATAGGTCACAGGCAAAAATCCGATAAGTAACGAGAAAGTTATTGCCTGTCGAACTTGAGCAGTTTTGCTGATCCGTACGCGCGCCCGATCAGGCGAGCTCTGCCCGATCGAATGCGAGTGTAGTCAGCGAATTCAATTCTTCTCTAGCTCAAAATCTGCACAAAAACAAACTCCCACAAACATAAGATACGCTCTCCTTACCTCTCTTAAAACCAAAAAAAAAACGAAAACACATAAAAAGAAGAAAAAACTAAACTGCAATAAAGTACGGGTTGCCTCCTGCAAAGAACTAGTTTATCAAATACTCTCATGACCATACTCTTTTTATATCGGAAGAATTTAATGCCTTGAGTAACTTATCAAACGCTCCTGCAAACATTTCATTAAGCACTATATAGGGCTTAATTGCAAGCACAGTAATCCTTACATAAAAAAGATTAGGAGCACACAAAGATAACTCAAGGTAAAAAGAGAAATTTAAATAAAGAGATGAAAATATACCACTACCTCCTACTTCCTCCGCTAAAAATTTAGAATTAATAGAATTAATATGTAGGTAGTCTTATTCTTTATCATCACCCAATAACGACTCTATTATTTTACACTCACAAATAAGTTCATAAGCAAAAGAAAAAGAATTTTCAACCATTGGTTCTACAACAAATGACTTTTCAACCAAAGGTTCTACAACTAATGATTCTTCTTCTATTGGAACCAATGATACCTCAACCACTGATTCTATAACCAATGTCTCTTTAACCATCGGTTTTTCAACCAATGATTCTTCCTCCAGCTTATTATACAAATTATGATAATATTTATCATGAATCCTCCAATAAATTTCATTTGTAACCAACTATTTTTTAGAATAATCATATATAAACGGAAAAATTCTAAAATCATCGGGAGCTCGAACAAAATACTCACTATAAGGGCAATCAGGATTTTCATGATAAAGATAACAACAAGAACAATGGCCAGATGCAAGACGTGAGAATAAATCATCCATCTCTAAGGCATGTATGTCTTCAACTCATAAGAGAGAAAAAACAAGAGACAATAGCCGAAGCAACAAATCAAAAGCTTAGTAAAAACGAATCACAAATAACTAGATGAAAACCGTTAGTCCCCGGCAACGGCGCCAAAATTTGATAGGCGTGTCGCGTACCTAACAAAAATAACCTAACGAGACCACTACTATGTAGACGGGCAAGTAATGATCGAATCCCAAGAGACTAAGGTTCACCGAATTAAATAGACTTAAATAATCACTAAGCAAGTATCAAAACAATGGTGAAATATTCTAAGAACTAATATATAAAGAACTCAATAAATCTAAAGAATGTGATAAATCAATGAACTAAAACATCCAAGATCAAGTATCACCACAATTACGATCGATGCAATTATCTATCTACCCCTAGCATACAATCCCAATTAACATGGGGAAAAGCAAACCCTAATCAATACCAAGGACCTCTCTCGAGTATCAAAGGCTTCTCTAACCACAATCAAGCCTATTCTCATCGAATCATGCAAATTAGAGACATTAAACACTTTACTTCACTTCCCAATTATCAATTCAACTACTCTCGTGATGAATCTCAAACCCTAAATTGATCTACTCAATCCCGTTAAAACCCAACTCTCGCTGTGATTAAAACTATGGAATAATAACAATACTAATTATCTCTAATCTAGTATTGGCATAATCACAATAAACGTAGCATAATAATCGCAATTGTCATTAGAGAATTTAAAGAATTAATTCATGCATCAATCACAACTGGGCTACCCTAGATCTTGGAATATAAAAACTACTCACACATATTAAAATAAGCAATAACAAAAATAATCAAAGAAAACATAATTGAAAACAATAATAATTGAAAGAGAAAAGAATAGAGATGAATACCAATGATGCTTCAATTGAAATAACTCAAATTTTTGATCAATAATAATCAAATCTAATGAAGTAATTAAATTGCTTCAAAGAAATAAACTAGGGTTCTAGAGAGAGAAATAAAACTTAAGGAATTAATAATGTCTGTTCTAATGATGATTACAATGGGTATTTACACCCTTAATGAAATAAAATCCCGAAAGCCGGGTTCCGCAACACACTGCCCGGTCTGACCGGGCGAGCACCGCCTGATCGGGCAGGTGGTACCTCATTGCACTGCATCTTCTTCGTAGCTTTCTCCTCGTCGCCCGATCCAACCGGGCAAAGGCTGCCCGATCGGGCGCGAGGCTCAATCTTTGCTGCTACTTTGTTGCCTTGCTTTGCTTTGTACATCCTTCAGCCACCACACGCCCTGTCCAACCGGGCAATGGCTGCCCGATCGGGCGCGTGGGATAATTAGCTCAGCCTTGTCTTAGTCCTTCGTAGGATGCAGCTCATAGCAGCCCTTCTGTGCCCGGTGAACCCGGGCAAGCATGGCCTAACCGAGCACAGTAGAAACAGGGTGTTTGCTTGCATTGCTTCTCAGGCTTAGCTCGTGTTTAGCTCGGTTCTTCATCCTTGTTCACTAACATCTCCATAAACGCTCAAAACGTGTCCGAATCATCCAAGAAGCTCCAAACTCCTGTAAAACTTATAAAACACATCGAACACACTAGAGAAGAGATTGTTAGTGAGAAACGGCTCTAAAGAGCCTAAAACCATGCAAGAATGTGATGTAAAATCAGGATAAATCTATGTATAAAACGGGTACATCAATTTGATGAGAAATGTGAAAATAGGCATCTTAGTAGTCATATAGGCCTTATTTAGACCATTTTGGTTCAAAATTCGTCCGAAAATCGTTAAAATACTCTTTTCATGTGATTTCAAGCCTTAGCCGCCTATAACTAAGTAATATTGACATATTATGAGAAATAATGAGTTCGTTTGATAAGAAATGTAGAAAATAGGCATCCTAGTAGTCATATAGGCCTTATTTAGGCCATTTTGGATGAAAATGCGTCCTAAAACCATTGAATTGCTCTTTTCATATGATTCAAGCCTTAGCCGCCTATAACTAAGTAATATTGACATGTTATGAGAAAAAATGAGTTCATTTGATAAGAATGTAGAAAATAGATATCCTAGTAGTCATATAGGCCTTATTAGGGCCATTTTGGATGAAAATGCGTCCTAAAACCATTGAATTGCTCTTTTCATATGATTTCAAGCCTTAGCCGCCTATAACTAAGTAAAATTGACATGTTATGAGAAAGAATGAGTTCATTTGATAAGAAATGTAGAAAATAGGTATCCTAGTAGTCATATAGGCCTTATTTGGGCCAATGTGGATCAAAATGCATCCTAAATCCGTTAAAATAATCTTTCCATGTGATTTCAAGCCTTATCCGCCTATAACTAAGTAGTAATGACATGTTATGAGAAATAATGAGTTCATTTGATAAGAAATGTAGAAAATAGGCATCCTAGTAGTCATATAGGCCTTATTTGGGCCATTTTGGATCAAAATGTGTCCAAAAACCGTTAAAATACTCTTTTCATGTGATTTCAAGCCTTAGCTTCCAATAACTAAGTAATATTGACATATTATGAGAAAGAATGAGTTCATTTGACAAGAAATGTAGAAAATAGGCATCCTAGTAGTCATATATTCCTTATTTGGGCCATTTTGGTTGAAAATGCGTCCTAAAACCCTTTAATTGCTCTTTTCATGTGATTTCAAGTCTGAGCTGCCTATAACTAAGTAATATTGACATGCTAAAAGAAAGAATGAGTTCATTTGATAAGAAATGTTGCAAATAAGCATCCTAGTAGTCATATAGGCCTTATTTAGGCCATTTTGGATGAAAATGTGTCCTAAAACCTTTTGATTGCTCTTTTCATGTGATTTCAAGCCTTAACCGCCTATACCTAAGTAATATTGACATGTTATGAGAAAGAATAAGTTCATTTGATAAGAAATGTAGAAAATAGGCCTCCTAGTACTTATATAAGCCTTATTTAGGCCATCTTGGATGAAAATGCGTCCTAAAACCCTTTAATTTCTCTTTTCATGTGATTTCAAGCCTTAACCGCTTATACCTAAGTAATATTGACATGTTATGAGATTTGATTAGAAATGTAGAAAATAGGCATCCTAGTAGTCATATAGGCCTTATTTGGGTCATTTTGGATCAAAATGCGTCCTAAAACCGTTAAAATACTCTTTTCATGTGATTTCAAGCCTTAGCTGCCTATAACTAAGTAATATTGACATGTTATGAGAATTAATGAGTTAATTTGATAAGAAATGTAGAATATAGGCATCCTAGTAGTCATATATGCCTTATTTGGGCCATTTTGGTTGAAAATGCGTCTTAAAGCCCTTGAATTGCTCTTTTCATGTGATTTCAAGCCTTAGCCGCCTATAACTAAGTAACATTGTGTTATGAGAAAGAATGAGATCATTTGATAAGAAATGTAGAAAATAGGCATCCTGGTAGTCATATAGGCCTTATGCCATTTTGGATGAAAATGCGTCCTAAAACTCTTGAATTGCTCTTTTCATGTGATTTCAAGCCTTAGCCGCCTATAACTAAGTAATATTGACATGTTATGAGAAAGAATGAGTTCATTTGATAAGAAATGTAGAAAATAGGCATCTTAGTAGTGATACAGGACTAAGTAATAAATTTTTGCCTAAGTGAACTTGTAAATGTATTTTTACATGCATTACATAAGTAATTAATTCTAACATAATTTTTGTTTATTCCAAGTTTTGCAAGATACAAAAAGGAGGTCCGTTGACAAGCAAGGAATTACATGAAGTTCGAGACATGTTGGCGTCTTTCATCACCTTTAATTTGTAAATGTCATTTCTATTGGAATTTGTATTTTGTTAACTTTTTAACTAAATTATTAATGCTCTTACCAAAAAAAAAAAAAAAAACAACTAAATTATTAATTAGTATTGTTTGTAAATATGATACTTTTTTTTTTGAGGAATTGTAAATATGACACATCATTGTATTGCATTTGAGATTATTAATTAATATCTATGTATTGTTGTTATTATTTCAATTTAGAAATTATTATTATTATTATTATTATTATTATTATTATAATTATAATAATTATTATTGTTATTATAATATATTATAATAATCGTATAATTAATGCAGGATGTACAGGTTTTTTATTATTATTATTAGAATTAATATTATTATTTATTGCCAAAAAAACAAAAAATAAAAAAAAGGCGCGCTGGTTCTTTTAGCATCGTTAAATCGGTGCTAAATCCCTTAATTACCACCGGTGCGAAATCTCCGGGTTTTTGGCATCCCTCAAAATCTGGACCGGTTCAAAACCGGTGCTAAATGGGGGTTTTGAACTGGTGCGGATTACCTTTTTTCGCCTAGTGTCAACATCCTCCTTAATTATTTTGCAATAAATAAATCCAAACATCTTTTGAAAAATCATCAACTATTGTTAAAAAATAATGAGCACCTCACGAGGAAGGTGTTCTATACGAACCCCACAAATCAACATGTACAAGTTCAAATATTCGACTAGCTTTATTTTCACTAATTGGAAAGCTATATCTATCTAGATTGTTTCGCATGATGACAAACATCACAAACTTTATTATTTTCCTAGAAGAAATACTCACATTTGGAATCAATCTCAATACCGACTCTGAAGGATACACCATCCTTACGTATTCACTTGGCGGTAATACGCCCAACTCTATCTCTACGGTATTTTATACGCATTATTCTAGTATTTTCGTAAAGGGAGATTTGGGTATTACAACAATCCTATCATATAACTAATATATAAAGCTAAACTTTTAGCCAGGCCTCGAAATAGCGACACTTGGCGTTGCCAAGTGTCGCACCACGTTTATAAAGATTATTTTGACACATATGATTTATTTGTTTAATAAAAAAAAATTGATAGATTTATATACACTTTGTAGGATAAAAAAAGTTAGTTTAAAAATTTTATTTTCAATAAAATTTGGATAGAATTTTAGGATAAAATTAGTTTAGTGTTTTATTTTTGATAAAATATCAATATATGTACAAATTAAATTATAATTTTATTCAAAAAGCATATTAGATTATAACTCTCAATAATTATTATATTAATTTATTTTTTATATCATAATAATTTTTTCATTAAATTTTACAAAAAATTATACTCATAATACTAATTCAAAAATATATATAAATTTAATTTTATACCTAGCTATATCAATGTCAAGATTAGTGACACTTAGACTTGATTTTTTTATTTTTATTTTTTTTAAAAAGAAGGGTTTATGAGGTTTTATTTTAAAAAATAAAATTCTAAGGATAGTACCCGCGTGCTATGTTATTATTGATACAACTTTTAAAAGTAGAAAATAAAGTGTATATATATGTGTTAACAAAAATGATTTTAATTTTAATTCAATTAAAAATTATTGCAAATGTAACAAAATTGAAAGAAAAAAAAGGTTAATAGTATTATCAAAAACTAAGATAATATAAAGCGGCATTGTTTAATAATATTTACCTAATATACGTTCATTTATTTACAAAAAAATTACCTAATATATATATATAATATATATATATATATATATATATATATATATATATATATATATATTAGTTGATTGGGTTTATATGGAGAAATATTATTGTTAAGAATTTTAATTGGAAGAAAGATATTTTGTATTATTATAAAATAATTTCCTTTAAAAATCTGCGTAAAAACGTAAAGTAAAAAGGGCATGAAATTTTTTAACCAGGAGATGACATTTATACAATAGAATAAATTACACTTAGACAAAGCAACACATTAAACACTAACCAAAATATTGTATCAATCCTTTCTCAAAAAAAAAAATTGCGTCAATCATAAGATTTATATCCATATTTATTCACGCATATTATGTAATAGAATCTTATGATTAATAATCTAATATATATATATATATATAATTAAAAAATACATATTATGTTATAATTAAAAAGCAAAATTAACAAACGAGATTTGAGAGTTTAAATTTATGTCCCACGTATGTTAAACAAAAAAAAAAAAAAAAAAAAAAAAAAAAACTTAATTTTATCCAAATATCTGACAAATGAGATGATATATCAATGAAAAAAATTATATTTTATTTTAGAATTAAAAAATAAAGCTACATAAGAATTAATGAAAATTAATGAATGATATTTAGTGAGTCAACTAATGAAATATGATATTTAAATTATTTAAAAAATAAAAAAATTATCTCTTCATATGAAAAATTTTATCCGACACATTGTGAGATTTTTGATAAAAAAAAACTAAAAATTATCACATTTTGATGCATTTTAAATTACATAAAAATAGTACTTATGTTTTTCTAACCCGCAATAGCAAGTTTCTCAAATATTATAGGATGTAATTAAGAAAATAATCCTTTTATATGATTTATGTTTAAAAAAACCGTGCATCGCACGAGCTTTCATCTAATATTATATAAAAGAATGCAAACATATATTAAACATACTAAAATATTAGTTATTTTGTTAATTAAAGTATAATTTATCTATTTATTTTCTATACCTATATTTATATAATAATAATAATTAAATAAAGAAATAGTGAAAGTGGCGGGAAAATTATTAATTACATCGTGACAAGTGTCATTTTAGATACGCTTTTATTATAGGTTATTTTTTTTTTTTTTTTTTTTTTTTTTGAGGAATATATTATCTATTCTAAACGATTGAAATAAATTACTACTTCACAATCTAATATAATTTTATTACTATATGTAGACCTGACAATCGGGTCGGGTCATGGGGTATTACGAGACAGGTAACTTCAGGTCACGGGTCAAGAAATGTTCAACCTTAGCAGGTTCGGATCAACCCAACAGGCTTAGAACATTTTTTTAATTTAGTTTATTTTTGGCTCACTTTTAGAAATTTCTAATATTTCAAGCTTACTTTGCTATTTTTTTAATAATTTTTTTACTTGAACATTTTTACCAATATTATTATTAGTCATTACATACCTACTACATTACTTAAATTGTCACAAAAAGCACCTCAATCCCTATCTAATTTTGTGTCAATTATATATTTTAACACTTGGCATATAGAATAAAGTTTTATCTTAAAATTCACTAAACAACCCGGACACCACACGGGGCACAAAACTAGTCCTATATATAAAGTGAAAGGGGGTTTTGGGTGATAAATTTCACTTTCCCGAAATACCCCTCTCATTTTTAATTTTATTTTACGAAAGAAAATTACCATCCTTTTATTTTAAAAATACATAAAAAAATAAAACCTACCATGTGTTAAAAAAAATCCATTTTTTCTTTTTAATTTTTTTTTAGGGAAGTCATATTTTATATTTAGCATACAAGTCATCATCAACATTTTTTATTAATACAGTAACATATTTTTTAATTGTTTTTATCAACAATTTTGTAAACCACTTATATTGTTTTTTATTAGAATAATTAAGGAGATATATGTGAAAAAAAACAAAGAGAATCGAGCTTGATAAGTTACTTAAATTGCACACGCACGCATTGCGTCTGTCTCTTAGCTTGTAGTTCCTCTTTTTATTTTTACTTGACCTATTTCTTTTATCACGCTTGCCAATGCAAAACTTTAATGATCAGTAACTTTAATTCTCCATAAGTAAAAATTATAAAAGTTATATATTAGATAGTACTTATCCAGATGAATTCATAAAGATCCCACATAAATATGTTTTTCATTACATATTATTCACAAAAGACGGTCAAAGGAGAGATCATGAATAGTGTAAAAGTCAAAGCGAGTCAAGTAAAAAATAACGGAGGAAGTATATACTAAGAGACACACCACACGTGTCATCTTCTGGTGTGTCCTTAGTTATTTTTTTAAAAAAAAAAAATCTTTTGATTAAGAAAACAGATTATTTACAAAATAATCTAATGAAGTTTTTTTAAATATGTATTATTTAAAATATAAATTTAACAAATCTTTCTAAAAGAATTTGGAGAACTATAAACCAAAAATCATATTCTTGAAAATTTGTGACCTGTTTTACAACAAGAAAAAAATATTGCTCAAATTTTTTGCCTACTTTTGTTTTAGTTGTGTAATAGAACTTTAGAAGCTACAACAAAAAAAATCCAAATACCAAATCAACATTTCACATACTTTTATTATTTCTCGATTAATTTATGATTATGATACTTATAAATCAATAATTTATAACTATTGAGAATCTAACCTAGTTCAATATATACCTTACATTTGATCTTTAAGGGCCTAAAATCGAGTTAATTTAAGAACCTAGTTTCCTAATTGTAACGAATTCAGAAATCGGTCGGGAGGGGTGTTCACTGTTGAGAATCAAAGTAGATAGTTCCAGTCACTTCTAATGGGAATAATTAGTTGGCCTTTACAAGTTATTTTTTTTGACAAGTTATTGAACTATTAGTCCCATGTTTAACCAACACATCTTAATTCCACTAACATTCCTAACTAGCTTAGGGGTATTTGGTTCGCAAAGTGGTATGGGGTTGGAATCAGGAATGAGGTTAAAATGGTATCGGGTTGGAACTTGATACTTAATACCGTATATTTGGTTTAATTTTGGAATGAAATATCTCATTATTCTCTCCTTTTATTTGATACCTAAGGGAATGGAATGAGCCAAACTCACCTTCCCCCCAAGGTTTCTAAACCCCATACCTCATGAGTTTGAGGTATGGGTTTAAAATTCATGTTTTTGACAACCAAACATATGGTATGGATTTTAGTCATTCTAAATCCAAATATACCTATATTCCGCAAACCAAGCGCCCTCTTAATAAGTATTGGGTTATACGCCAATATTAACTAAATAATTGTGATTATATCTTATTGTCTTAAAAAAATTAACCTGGCCTGTGGCCTGGGGACACGTATTAGTAATAATTAGGGGTGACCAAACAATCAAGATACCCTAAAACGGAAACGAAACTTGTTAGGAACCGTAAGTTCCGAAACCTGTACAAGAGGTTCTGGTTCTAGGTAGTAAAATGGAAACCTGTACCAACAAGTTCCGATTCAAGTTCCCAATTTTTTGGAACCGGAAAGTACCACTAAAGTTCAAATTATATACCAATTCTAAACTAATTTAAAATAATAAATATCAACATAACAATTATAGATATATGTATTAAATTTGCTAAACAACTACTATTATTTTGTTTTATTTGCTAATTGTAAATATTATAAATCAGTGACCATCTAGTTTTTTACAAAAAAATTTGCAAAATATTATTAAAAGACAGGGTACCTTGAATCGGAACCGAAACCTATAAGTTCCAGTTCCCAATTTCTAGGAACTTGTTCAAAGAGGTTCCGGTTCCGGTTCCCATTTTGAAGAACCTATTGCAACAGTTTCCTGTATTGGGTATGTTGGATGATCAGCTCTGCACTAGAATTTACATTTTGCAGCAGGGTGGTGAGCTTTTCTTTATCTGAACACGCAATGACCATTTTCTCAAGTGCGACAGCATTTCTAAGCAAATATAGTACAAGCTCGACCAAATTATACTTCTGAGAGTATGTATCAATCTCGACTTCTTTCAACTGATGTTGGCAATCTGGATATTCTTTCTGTGGGCTCTGCCTGGTGAAAGTTAGAGGACGCAGCTGTTAGAGAAGAGAAAAATCAGAACATTAATAAGATGGGCAAAATATCAATAACAGACAACCTTAAAACGAAGAAAATACAGCAATTGGCTTAGGGGAGAGCAATACAGAGAGCAAATACTTCCTCCCTAAAGAGGAGACACGATTACGAACAAAAAGAAAACATCACTCATAAGCATATTTAGGCCTTTAGGGATTCCTTTTAATATTGTATTATATTGTTTGGGATATTTGGTAATTTGTGTAAGCATGTATGTATTTCATATCTCTTAATATAATGATATAAAATTTACCTACAAAGTGCTGCAAAATCTCTTGATGGAGTATGCACCAATAAAGAAAGGCACTTTGGTAAATCAGGAAGAGAAAAGATACCTAAGAGGTGCCTTTCTGTGAGCAAGGATGAGGAATTGCAAATTGGAGCAAAAAAAAGGAGATAACAGTCTAAATGTGCACACCCCAACAAAAAAGGAGATAACTGAGAACTGCTCCAACAACAAAGTCTTATCTACCTCTTCCAGGTTTTGAAAAAATCTAGTCTGTCGTTCATGAAACGAAATATCTGCTTTGCTTCGCAGGCAAAGTCATATTGACAAGAGAATCTTGTCGTTGAAGAGGCTTTTGAGCCTGGAATAATAGAACCTTCTGTGAATCCTAACCTCAAAAGTCCATCCAGAACTGCAGTCTGTGTACCTTTTCTCACAGAAGCCAAATATGCTTAGTAGATATTGCTAGGATTAACAATATTGATGCATACTCTGTTTATGGCTTAGATGCCATAGGTTTACTTTTGCTTGCCTATGGAGGGGGTAGATGTCTAAGTTGTTTTTTGCTCAGAAAATTTAATCCTGTTTAGCATTATTGGTCTAAACTGAAAAGGAAATGGGATGTTTCCAACTTGTATGATGCTCCCAATCTTTCCCGCCAAGAGGACTGGCACTTTGTTCTTTCTTTTCTAAAATCATTCATGTCGTTAGCACTCCAACCAAATGAAAATCACTCGGACAAACTAAGGAAACCTTTAACCTCATAAAATCAAGGGGGTATGACCTGTAGAATCAAGGGTAAGGCAAAGGCGATCTCCTCAACAAAGTGAGGCACATTAACATACACCAGAAATTAATGAAGCCAATAGTATGCTAAATTAACAGTTTTGAATTCTGATGCCATAAAAATCGTTGAACAGCACACAGTGAGCTTCATGGGTGGAAGCATTTACTAAATCCAATGAAAAACATAACCCGTGTGATTAAGTTAAAGGTAAGTGAGGCACATTAACATACACCAGAAATTAATGAAGCCTATAGTATGCTAAATTAACAGTTTTGAATTCTGATGCCATAAAAATCCTTGAACAGCACACAGTGAGCTTCATGGGTGGAAGCATTTACTAAATCCAATGAAAAACATAACCCGTGTGATTAAGTTAAAGGAAAATGGGTAATAAAATAATACAGAGTTGGAAACAGGTTAATCTAACCGGATTTACATCAAAATCTTGGTTGTACATATGAAGTGAGGTACACGTGACTCAAATATTTAGGTCCTTCAGATAGTTATTGAGCACTTTTGCAAACATATAGAGCTAATTAAAGATAAGACTTATTAGCCTCATTCAAATTATAATGAGCTCTTTCAGAGAGTTATTGACATTACTGTATATACGATGAGCTAATTCATAACGCAAATGAACTAAAACAAAGCAATATTTATTGAGCTCATTTTAGAGGGCAAAAATAAAATAAAGATATCCTTATAATTTAATCTTACACAAGTGTTTCCTTCCACAAAAACCCAAAAAAAAAAAAAAAAAAAAAAAAAAAAAAGGAACCCTTACACAAGTGACTATGTTTCCTTTCTGGCGAGGACAAAGACCAAAAGATGATGCAGAATTAGTATGCTGATATGATTCAGGTCAACCACAATCCTTGGAGTGATTACAGCTTGGAGCTTGCAACAATAAACTTTTCTCATGAGCATTTCTCTAGGTTGTCCTTTGGCATCAAGAGGTTAAAGAAAGCAATGTCCCTAGGCCCTTTCAAAGAGTTCAAACCCCTCTCAAGTCTCAAATACTGGAAAAATATGATCCCGATCTCCAAGGACATTATTTCACTATTAATAATTTTGGGAGTACAAAGGTAATTATCACAACTACAATATTAGACACTTTGTGTTTTTAGGATAACTACAATTAGTACGCTCAACAATGGTACTTAACCCAAAAACACCTCTCTTAACGAATTTTGTGTTTGCCTCACTTTTACCACTTACTCCTTCACTCTTATATTTTGTGCACCCTCACAATATGCACTTTGCTTCATACACTGCACTTTGTGTGTCTTACTGCTTGTTGTGCATACCTCATGCTGCAACCTAAGTTCTAAAGGGCGCAAAGCACACCAAGGTGCAAAAGTCCTTGGAGCTTAGCGCAAGGCGAAGGTGTGTGCCTTTAGTAGCCTTGTAGGTGAGGCACACCTTATTCATATAGAAAAGAAATTATAATTTCTATTAAATAAGTGTGAAATGGTATAATGAGAAAAGGTGAAAGGGTCATGTGATCAATAGCTAGGGTACCTTGAATCGAATTGGGGGATATGGGATTTCTCTATCCTCTAGAATTAAAATAAACTAGCCTGTCACAAAGTCCCATGGTATTTTTTAGAAAAAAATAACTTACACATTAGCTATTGATGCTTTACAGCATAAGGTGCAAAGGCACAAGAAGCAGTCTAGAAAAAAAGCGCAAAGGCGTGCGCCTTTTAAGGGTCTTTGAGCCTCAAGCCTCACTATGCCTTGCGCCTAGGCGCTTTTTTAAACTAATTAAGGCTTCTACATTTATAAAAGCCCTTAAACAACATCAACAATCAAGAACTCTAGTGAGACCACTAGAGTTAATGCTCCTTTGACTTTCTAAGCCATAATTTCCACTGCAAAGGTAGAATTCTCTAGACTAACTCACAAGCAACTGTCTAGAGAAACATCGTTTCTACTTTTTATAATTTTAGAACTAATCAATAGTATGTATTTGGTACATTTGGGGAGGTTATCCCAAATTCCCAACTCATAATGCTTGAGATAAAATAAAAGCAAAAATAAACAAGGCTAATTGGCTTGTAAATCAGCAATTCATTCTAAATAAAAATCAAATCAAAGACTGACCTTCAAACGTAATATCTCAAGAGATGGACACGCGTTTATAAAATAAGTGATGCCGAAGAGGTCAAAACCATATGGAACTAGCATTACTAGATCAAGCTGCTTTAAGCAAGATTTACTTATTCTTGCTGTTAATGGAAGTGGTTGTATCTGAAAATAAATAAGAAATTATGTTAGCCAGGAATGGAAGACCTTATAACAATTAATAGAATATATGATATGATATGCATCTTCACTGACCACTAAAGGCCTGACAAAAAAGGATAATGCTTTAAGATGGGGAGCAAATCTGATGAGCTCTGCAATAATCGATGAGCCGCCATCACGACGACCAATGGGAAACACTTTCGCTTGTCTCAGAAAAGGGAGATGAGCAAGTGTAAGATTACTCAGTGGACCAATACATTCGAAAACCTCAAGATTAGGACAATTGAGCTTGATGTCTAATGAAATATCATCAATTAAAAGTTTCTTCAAACCAAGGAGTTCAACTTTTAGGCACTTGATTCTTGGATAGCAACAGTGTTCTAAGCTAAGTGATGTGAGATTCAAAGCACTAGACAAAATAAACACCATGTCATTATGATTCATACGTACCCCAAACATATGAAGGGTCGTTAAATGACTAATCCAACTTGTACAACAAGAAGAAAGGTTAAGTTGACAACCTGATAAACGTAAACACGTCAAAGAAGATGCCATCCAAGGGCACAACAGATAACAAGAGAAAACATAATTTTGGATACCTAGGTCCAACTCCTTAATTCCCATTGTAACAGCACGTAGAATCCAGCTGTCAATATGGGAAGAATATTCATTATCAAGGCCAAAATGGAGCACAAGCACCCTCAAAGTTTGATCTCTCAATGTGTCCAGGAACTGATCAACAAGTCTCACAAACTTGGATCGATGAGAAACACGGTTATATCCTTCGTTTCCAAAAACATTAAGAGCATCAAGCCGAAGAACAGTACGACAATAAGGGAGATATCTCCACCTACGTGACAATAACCTTGCTCTAACAGCATCTCGCAAAGTTAAAAAAGACAATATGTAGCTTACAACATCATCCGGCAATTCACTTATGTAGTCACCCATATCGCTTGATCTGATCGATACACGTCTAACATATAACAACTGAAACCAACAAAAAACTTTTCAATTAAGACATTTAGACACGAAAACAATACGAAGTACTAAACAGAAACCAAGCCCGTCCCTGAGGCAGGGCAGGAGGGAAAAGATGTCTAATTTCATAAACAATTATCTCGAAAAATACATAATTTTAGGGATATTTGATTCAATAATCAAATTAGACTCATAATTTTCTTTTCTTTTGGTTATCTTATAATTTAGAACCAAAAGTTCAGATTTTTGTAACCCAACACTTAATGGAGTGACAATTCAATAATCAAATTAGGCTCATAATTTTCTTTTCTTTTGGTTATCTTATAATTTAGAACCAAAAGTTCAGATTTTGAAACGCAACACTTAATGGAGTGACAATTAAATTAGATTGTGCAATTGATATGATGATGACAAAAACAAACAACTTACCTCAGAAGCTGCTTCAATGGGGAATACAAGAATTAGAAGGCTTCAACGGAGAACGTCGACTGCGCTTCAATGGAGAACGTTGAGTGCGCTTCAATGGAGAACACAGAGAGAGCAATTCAATAGGTTGGATGCCTTGGAGTCCTATTAAAAGCCATGAACCACCACAATTATAGATGGGTTAGATCCGTCTAATAAATAAATGGGGCGGATCTTTGGTAGAGTGGGGGAAGTTGGTTATGATTTATGAATCCTTATGATGCTTCATATGGTGCAAAGTCTTTTTCAAATATATAATTAAAAGTCGATTAATATTGCTAAGATGCAAAAAATACCCAAAATCGGTATGCCTTACCCTAAAGGACGATGAGAACTAGAAACTCATCTGGATCGTCCATTACGTTTCATCAAACGGTCTGCACTTCACACGTCTCATTAATGGCATCTTCGAAATTATATGGCTTTTTAAACTTTTTTTCCAGCTTATTCACTTTTAAGCAATTTCATTTACTATTTGACTGATTTAATTTACTTTTACTAACTTTTCATTTACTTTTAACAATAAATAAATTAATGAAAACTTTTCCACAACAATTCTTTAATTATTTAAGCTGCTACTTGATGATAATTAATATGTTTTCTTCATTAAAAGTAAAAATAAGTTGTGCAAGGAATTTGGATAATTAGGTATTTACTTTTAAAGTAGAGGTGATCATTGAAGGTCGGGTCGAGCCGAGGCAAAAAAAAGTCAACCCATTCCTCTGGGCGGGCCGGGTCGGGCCAAGCTTCGGGCCAAAAATTATGTGCCAAAACCCGCCCAAATTAAGTGTTTTTACTGATACAACTTTTAAGAGTAGAAAATAAAGTGTTAACAAAATGATTTTAATTTTAATTCAATTAAAAATTATTGCAAAAGTAACAAAATTGAAAGAAAAAAAAGGTTAATAGTATTATCAAAAACTAAGATAATATAAAGCGGTATTGTTTAATAATATTTACCTAATATATGTTCATTTATTTACAAAAAAATTACCTAATATAAAAGACTGCGCATATATATATAAATATATTAGTTGGGTTTATATGGAGAATTATTATTGCTAAGAATTTTAATTGGAAGAAAGATATTTTGTATTATTATAAAATAATTTCCTTTAAAAATCTGCGTAAAAACGTAAAGTAAAATGGGCATGAAAATTTTTAACCAGGAGATGACATGTATACAATAGAATAAATTACACTTAGACAAAGCAACACATTAAACACCAACCAAAATATTGTATCAATCCTTTCTCAAAAAAAAAAAATTGCGTCAATCATAAGATTTATATCCATATTTAATCACGCATATTATGTAATAGAATCTTATGATTGATAATCTAATATATATATATATATAATTAAAAAATACATATTATTTTATAATTAAAGAGCAAAATTAACAAACGAGATTTGAGACTTTAAATTTATGTCCCACGTATGTTAAATTAAAAAAAAAAAAAAAAAACCTAATTTTATCCAAATATCTGACAAATGAGATGATATATCAATGAAAAAAATTATATTTTATTTTAGAATAAAAAAATAAAGCTACATAAGAATTAATGAAAATTAATGAATGATATTTAGTGAGTCAACTAATGAAATATGATATTTAAATTATTTAAAAAATAAAAAAATTATCTCTTCATATGAAAAATTTTATCCGACACATTGTGAGATTTTTGATAAAAAAAAAAACTAAAAATTATCACATTTTGATGCATTTTAAATTACATAAAAATAGTACTTATGTTTTTCTAACCCGCAATAGCAAGTTTCTCAAATATTATAGGATGTAATTAAGAAAATAATCCTTTTATATGATTTATGTTTAGAAAAACCGTGCATCGCACGAGCTTTCATCTAGTATTATATAAAAGAATGCAAATATATATAAAAAACATACTAAAATATTAGTTATTTTGTTAATTAAAGTATAATTTATCTATTTATTTTCTATACTTATATTTATATAAATAATAATTAAATAAAGAAATAATGAAAGTGGCGGGAATATATTATCTATTTTAGATACGCTTTTATTATAGGTTAATTGATTTTTTTTTCTTTTGAGGAATATATTATCTATTCTAAACGATTGAAATAAATTACTACTTCACAATCTAATATAATTTTATTACTATATGTAGACCTAACAATCGGGTCGGGTCACGGGGTATTACGAGACGGGTAACTTCAGGTCACGGGTCAAGAAATGTTCAACCTTAGCCTAAAATTTCGGGTTCGGATCAACCCAACGGGCTTAGAACATTTTTTTAATTTAGTTTATTTTTGGCTCACTTTTAGAAATTTCTAATATTTCAAGCTTACTTTGCTATTTTTTTAATAATTTTTTTAATTGAACATTTTTACCAATATTATTATTAGTCATTACATACCTACTACATTACTTAAATTGTCACAAAAAGCACCTCAATTCCTATCTGATTTTGTGTCAATTATATATTTTAACATTTGGCATATAGATAAAAGTTTTATCTTAAAATTCACTAAACAACCCGGACACCACACGGGGCACAAAACTAGTCCTATATATAAAGTGAAAGGGGGTTCAAATTTCACTTTCCCAAAATACCCCTCTCATTTTTATTTTTATTTTAAAAAAGAAAATTACCATCCTTTTATTTTAAAAATACATAAATAAATAAATAAATAAACCTACCATATGTGTTAAAAAAATCCATTTTTTCTTTTTAATTTTTTTTTTTAGGGAAGTCATATTTTATATTTAGCATACAAGTCATCATCAACATTTTTATTAATACAGTAACATATTTTTTAATTGATTTTATCAACAATTTTGTAAACCACTTATATTTTTTTTTATATTAGAATAATTAAGGAGATATATGTGAAAAAAAAAAGAGAATCGAGCTTGATAGGTTACTTAAATTGCACACGCACGCATTGCATGCGTCTCTTAGCTTGTACTCCTCTTTTCTTTTTTACTTGACCTATTTCTTTTATCACGCTTGTCAATGCAAAACTCTAATGATCAGTAATTTTAATTCTCCATAAGTAAAAATTATAAAAGTTATATATTATGATAGTACTTATCCAGACGAATTCATAAAGATCCCACATAAATATGTTTTTCATTACATATTATTCACAAAAGACGGTCAAAGGAGAGATCATGAATAGTGTAAAAGTCAAAGCGGGTCAAGTAAAAAATAACGGAGGAAGTATATACTAAGAGACACACCACACGTGTCATCTTCTGGTGTGTCCTTAGTTATTTTCTTAAAAAAAAAATCTTTTGATTAAGAAAACAAATTATTTACAAAATAATCTAATGAAGTTGTTTTAAATATGTATTAATGATTATTTAAAATATAAATTTAACAAATCTTTCTAAAAGAATTTGGAGAACTATAAACCAAAAATCATATTCTTGAAATAATTTGTGACCTGTTTTACAACAAGAAAAAAATATTGCTCAAATTTTTTGCCTACTTTTGTTTTAGTTGTGTAATAGAACTTTAGAAGCTACAACAAAAAAAAAAATCCAAATACCAAATCAACATTTCACATACTTTTATTATTTCCCAATTAATTTATGATTATGATACTTATAAATCAATAATCTATAACTATTGAGAATCTAACCTAGTTCAATATATACCTTACATTTGATCTCTAAGGGCCTAAAATCGAGTTAATTTAAGAACCTAGTTTCCTAATTGTAACGAATTCAGAAATCGGTCGGGAGGGGTGTTCACTGTTGAGAATCAAAGTAGATAGTTCCAGTCACTTCTAAGGGGCATAATTAGTTGGCCTTTACAAGTTATTTTTTTTTGACAAGTTATTAAACTATTAGTCCCATGTTTAACCAACACATCTTAATTCCACTAACATTCCTAACTAGCTTAGGGGTGTTTGGTTCGCAAAGTGGTATGGGGTTGGAATCAGGAATGGGGTTAAAGTGGTATCGGGTTGGAACTTGATACTTAATACCGTATATTTGGTTTAATTTTGGAATGAAATATCTCACTATTCTCTCCTTTTATTTGATACCTAAGGGAATAGAATGAGCCAAACTCACCTTCCCCCCAAGGTTTCTAAACCCCATACCTCATGAGTTTGAGGTATAGGTTTAAAATTCATATTTTTGACAACCAAACATATGGTATGGGTTTTAGTCATTCTAAATCCAAATATACCTATATTCCGCGAACCAGGCGCCCTCTTAATAAGTATTGGATTATACGCCAATATTAACTAAATAGTTGTGATTATATTTTATTGTCTTAAAAAAATTAACCTGGCCTGAGGCCTGGGGGCACATATTAGTAATAATTAGGGGTGACCAAAAAATCAAGATACCCTAAAACGGAAACGAAACTTGTTAGGAACCGTAAGTTCCGAAACCTGTACAAGAGGTTCTGGTTCTAGGTAGTAAAATGGAGAACCTGTACCAACAAGTTCCGATTCAAGTTCCCAATTTTTTGGAACCGGAACTTGTAAGGTACCCTGTAACCTGATAAAAGTACCACTAAAGTTCAAATTATATACCAATTCTAAACTAATTTAAAATAATAAATATCAACATAACAATTATAGATATATGTATTAAATTTGCTAAACAACTACTATTATTTTGTTTTATTTGCCAATTGTAAATATTATAAATTAGTGACCATCTAGTTTTTTACAAAAAAATCTGCAAAAAATTATTAAAAGACAGGTACCCTGAATCGGAACTGAAACCTACAAGTTCCAGTTCCCAATTTCTAGGAACTTGTTCAAAGAGGTTCCGGTTCCGGTTCCCATTTTGAAGAACCTATTGCAACAGGTTCCTCTATTGGTTATGTCGGATGATCAGCTCTGCACTAGAATTTACATTTTGCAGCAGGGTGGTGAGCTTTTCTTTATCTGAACACGCAATGACCATTTTCTCAAGTGCGACAGCATTTCTAAGCAAATATAGTACAAGCTCGACCAAATTATACTTCTGAGAGTATGTATCAATCTCGACTTCTTTCAACTGATGTTGGCAATCTGGATATTCTTTCTGTGGGCTCTGCCTGGTGAAAGTTAGAGGATGCAGCTGTTAGAGAAGAGAAAAATCAGAACATTAATCAGATGGGCAAAATATCAGTAACAGACAACCTTAAAACGAAGAAAATACAGCAATTGGCTTAGGGGAGAGCAATACAGAGAGCAAATACTTCCTCCCTAAAGAGGAGACACGATTACGAACAAAAAGAAAACATCACTCATAAGCATATTTAGGCCTTTAGGGATTCCTTTAAATATTGTATTATATTGTTTGGGATATTTGGTAATTTGTGTAAGCATGTATGTATTTCATATCTCTTAATATAATGATATAAAATTTACCTACAAAGTGCTGCAAAATCTCTTGATGGAGTATGCACCAATAAAGAAAGGCACTTTGGTAAATCAGGAAGAGAAAAGATACCTAAGAGGTGCCTTTCTGTGAGCAAGGATGAGGAATTGCAAAATGGAGCAAAAAAAGGAGATAACAGTCTAAATGTGCACACCCCAACAAAAAAGGAGATAACTGAGAACTGCTCCAACAACAAAGTCTTATCTACCTCTTCCAGGTTTTGAAAAAATCTAGTCTGTCGTTCATGAAACGAAATATCTGCTTTGCTTCGCAGGCAACGTCATATTGACAAGAGAATCTTGTCGTTGAAGAGGCTTTTGAGCCTGGAAAAATAGAACCTTCTGTGAATCCTAACCTCAAAAGTCCATCCAGAACTGCAGTCTGTGTACCTTTTCTCACAGAAGCCAAATATGCTTAGTAGATATTGCTAGGATTAACAATATTGATGCATACTCTGATTATGGCTTAGATGCCATAGGTTTACTTTTGCTTGCCTATGGAGGGGGTGGATGTCTAAGTTGTTTTTTGCTCAGAAAATTTAATCCTGTTTAGTATTATTGGTCTAAACTGAAAAGGAAATGGGATGTTTCCAACTTGTATGATGCTCCCAATCTTTCCCGCCAAGAGGACTGGCACTTTGTTCTTTCTTTTCTAAAATCATTCATGTCGTTAGCACTCCAACCAAATGAAAATCACTCAGACAAACTAAGGAAACCTTCAACCTCATAGAATCAAGGGGGTCTGATCTGTAGAATCAAAGGTAAGGCAAAGGCGATCTCCTCAACAAAGTGAGGCACATTAACATACACCAGAAATTAATGAAGCCTATAGTATGCTAAATTAACAGTTTTGAATTCTGATGCCATAAAAATCGTTGAACAGCACACAGTGAGCTTCATGGGTGGAAGCATTTACTAAATCCAATGAAAAACATAACCCGTGTGATTAAGTTAAAGGAAAATGGGTAATAAAATAATAGAGTTGGAAACAGGTTAATCTAACCGCATTTACATCAAAATCTTGGTTGTACATATGAAGTGAGGTACTCGTGACTCAAATATTTAGGTCCTTCAGATAGTTATTGAGCACTTTTGCAAACATATAGAGCTAATTAAAGATAAGACTTATTAGCCTCATTCAAATTATAATGAGCTCTTTCAGAGAGTTATTGACATTACTGTATATACGATGAGCTAATTCATAACGCAAATGAACTAAAACAAAGCAATATTTATTGAGCTCATTTTAGAGGGCAAAAATAAAATAAAGATATCCTTATAATTTAATCTTACACAAGTGTTTCCTTCCACAAAAACCCAAAAAAAAAAAAAAAAAAAAAAAAAAAAAACCCTTACACAAGTGACTATGTTTCCTTTCTGGCGAGGACAAAGACCAAAAGATGATGCAGAATTAGTATGCTGATTTGATTCAGGTCAACCACAATCCTTGGAGTGATTACAGCTTGGAGCTTGCAACAATAAACTTTTCTCATGAGCATTTCTCTAGGTTGTCCTTTGGCATCAAGAGGTTAAAGAAAGCAATGTCCCTAGGCCCTTTCAAAGAGTTCAAACCCCTCTCAAGTCTCAAATACTGGAAAAATATGATCCCGATCTCCAAGGACATTATTTCACTATTAATAATTTTGGGAGTACAAAGGTAATTATCACAACTGCAATATTAGACACTTTGTGTTTTTAGGATAACTACAATTAGTACGCTCAACAATGGTACTTAACCAAAAACACCTCTCTTAACGAATATTGTGTTTGCCTCACTTTTACCACTTACTCCTTCACTCTTATATTTTGTGCACCCTCACAATATGCACTTTGCTTCATACACTGCACTTTGTGTGCCTTTACTGTCTAGAGAAACATTGTTTCTACTTTTTATAATTTTAGAACTAATCAATAGTATGTATTTGGTACATTTGGGGAGGTTATCCCAAATTCCCAACACATAATGCTTGAGATAAAATAAAAGCAAAAATAAACAAGGCTAATTGGCTTGTAAATCAGCAATTCATTCTAAATAAAAATCAAATCAAAGACTGACCTTCAAACGTAATATCTCAAGAGATGGACACGCGTTTATAAAATAAGTGATGCCGAAGAGGTCAAAACCATATGGAACAAGCATTACTAGATCAAGCTGCTTTAAGCAAGATTTACTTATTCTTGCTGTTAATGGAAGTGGTTGTATCTGAAAATAAATAAGAAATTATGTTAGCCAGGAATGGAAGACCTTATTACAATTAATAGAATATATGATATGATATGCATCTTCACTGACCACCAAAGGCCTGACAAAAAAGGATAATGCTTTAAGATGGGGAGCAAATCTGATGAGCTCTGCAATAATCGATGAGCCGCCATCACGACGACCAATGGGAAACACTTTCGCTTGTCTCAGAAAAGGGAGATGAGCAAGTGTAAGATTACTCAGTTGACCAATACATTCGAAAACCTCAAGATTAGGACAATTGAGCTTGATGTCTAATGAATTATCATCAATTAAAAGTTTCTTCAAACCAAGGAGTTCAACTTTTAGGCACTTGATTCTTGGATAGCAACAGTGTTCTATGCTAAGTGATGTGAGATTCAAAGCACTAGACAAAATAAACACCATGTCATTATGATTCATACGTACCCATGACATATGAAGGGTCGTTAAATGACTAATCCAACTTGTACAACAAGAAGAAAGGTTAAGTTGACAACCTGATAAACGTAAACACGTCAAAGAAGATGCCATCCAAGGGCACAACAGATAACAAGAGAAAACATAATTTTGGATACCTAGGTCCAACTCCTTAATTCCCATTGTAACAGCACGTAGAATCCAGCTGTCAATATGGGAAGAATATTCATTATCAAGGCCAAAATGGAGCTCAAGCACCCTCAAAGTTTGATCTCTCAATATGTCCAGGAACTGATCAACAAGTCTCACAAACTTGGATCGATGAGAAACACGGTTATATCCTTCGTTTCCAAAAACATTAAGAGCATCAAACCGAAGAACAGTACGACAATAAGGGAGATATCTCCACCTACGTGACAATAACCTTGCTCTAACAGCATCTCGTAAAGTTAAAAAAGACAATATGTAGCTTACAACATCATCCGGCAATTCACTTATGTAGTCACCCATATCGCTTGATCTGATCGATACACGTCTAACATATAACAACTGAAACCAACAAAAACTTTGTCAATTATCAACTATTTAGACACGAAAACAATACTAAACAGAAACCAAGCCCGTCCTTGAGGCAGGGCAGGAGGGAAAAGATGTCTAATTTCATATACAATTATCTCGAAAAATCCATAATTTTAGGGATATTTGATTCAATAATCAAATTAGGCTCATAATTTTCTTTTCTTTTGGTTATCTTATAATTTAGAACCAAAAGTTCAGATTTTGGAACCCAACACTTAATGGAGTGACAATTCAATAATCAAATTAGGCTCATAATTTTCTTTTCTTTTGGTTATCTTACACTTTAGAACCAAAAGTTCAGATTTTAGAACCCTACACTTAATGGAGTGACAATTAAATTAGATTGTGCAATTGATATGATGATAACAAAAACAAACAACTTACCTCAGAAGCTGCTTCAATGGGGAATACAAGAATTAGAAGGCTTCAACGGAGAACGTCGACTGCGCTTCAATGGAGAACGTTAAGTGCGCTTCAATGGAGAACACAGAGAGAGCAATTCAATAGGTTGGATGCCTTGGAGTCCTATTAAAAGCCATGAACCGCCACAATCATAGATGGGTTAGATCCATCTAATAAATAAATGGGGCGGATAACGAGGGAAGTTGGTTATGATGGTTTATACGGTGCAAGGCCTTTTTCAAACATATAATTAAAAGTCGATGAATGTTGTTGAGATACAGAAAATACCCAAAATCGGTATGCCTTACCCTAAAGGACGATGAGAACTACAAACTCATGTGGATCGTCCATTACGTTTCATCAAACGGTCTGCACTTCACACGTCTCACTAATGGCATCTTCGAAATTACATGGCTTTTTAAACTTTTTTTCCGGCTTATTCACTTTCAAAGCAATTTCATTTACTATTTGACTGATTTTATTTACTTTTACTAACTTTTCATTTACTTTTAACAATAAATAAATTAATGAAAACTTTTCCACAACAATTCTTTAATTATTAAAGCTGCTACTTGATGATAATTAATATATTTTCTTCATTAAAAGTAAAAATAAGTTGTGCAAGGAATTTGGATAATTAAGTATTTACTTTTAAAGTAGAGGTGATCATTGGGCGGTTCGGGTCGGACCGAGGCAAAAAAAAAGTCAACCCATTCCTCGGGTCGGGCCGGGTCAGCCAAGCTTCGGGCCGAAAATTATGTGCCAAAACCCGCCCAAATTAGCCGGGCCATGCGGGCTTTTCAGGTCATTTTCAGGCCGGGCCAAAAAAATTAACTAAAATTGCATAAAATCTCATTCCCAAGCTCGTCCAAAAAAAAATTTAAAATCTGGCAGGGTCGTGCCCAACTCGATTTCGGACCGGAAAAAATTGCCCAAAACTTGCACAAATCGAGCCGAGCTTACTTTTATCAGGTCTATTTAAAAGTAAAATAGTGTACTTTAATAATATTATGATTTACTTTTAACCTTTGAATTGATCCTATATATATACTCCCTCCGTATTCTATTACTTGCTCCATTTCCACATGCGCGGAGTTTTAGAAGAAATAGTATAAAGTAATTAAAATATGAACAAACTGTGGTTGATGGAAGAATAAAGTATGATAGTTTGGCGGAGAGAGAATATGGAAATATTAAAGTATGATAGTGTGGGGTCCAATAGGAAAGAAGAAACTAGTAAAATATTGTGAAAGGTTTTCGAAAAAGAAAATGGAGCATGTCAAATTAATCTCAACCTCTCAAGTTCTCATTAATCACATCTCAAGTATTTAAACATAGTGTTAGAAACCTACTTTGAGTAGGAATCTAAATATCTATCTTGGGGAATAATTAACCTATCACAATAAAAGATAATACAAGATAATATCAAAGATATATTTTCTAAATATATTCCTATATACTCTTTCATATCTAAACATCCCTCCTCAACTTGGAGCATGAAGATCTTGAATGCCCAACTTGCCAAGTAAAAACTCGAACTGAGCCTTCCCCAAAGCTTTGGTAAAAATGTCCGCAAGTTGTTCCTTCGTGGGAACATACTATGGTGATATCAAACCATCCTTTATTACATCTCTCAAAAAATGCATATCAGCTTCAATATGTTTCATTTTCTCATGGAATACCACATTTTGAGCAATGTACAAATTAAAGCTGACTGACCATCACCAAACAAATTCGTTCATACCCTGCGAATGCTGCACGCCCAAATCCATAAACAATTGTTTCAACCATTTTAATTCACATGTTACAACCGACATTAACCTGTATTCTGCTTCATTATTAGAGGATCTAGAAGTTGTGTGTTGTTTCTTAGTCTTCCAAGACACTGGAGAGAAATCAAGTAACACAAACTAACATGTCAAAGACCGCCTGGTTAAAGGACAACTAGCCCAATACAAATCACACCACCCTTCTAGCCTCAACTCACTATCAGAACGAAGAAGTATTCCTTGGCCTGGATTCTTCTTCAAATAACGCACCACCCTTAGCGCAGCCTCCCAATGTTCTTCTCTTGGATTCTACATAAACTGAGATAATATATGAACAAGATATATATGCTAGATCCGGCCTTGAGACAGACAAATAAATTAGACATCCAACAAATCGTCTTTATTTTTCCACATCTTGCAACACTTTGCCTTCCGCAAGAGCTAACTTATGATTGTGTTCCATCGGAAAGTCTGCAGGCTTAGCTCTTAACAATCCAGTTTTGGAAATAATATCCGGTGAATATTTCTGTTAACGGATTTAAATCCCTGCTTACTTCTGGCAACTTCAAGTCCTAGGAAGTTTTCAATACTCCCTAGTCTTTAATCTTAAAACAGCTTCCCAAATATGCCTTAAACTTTGATAAAGCAACGTTATTATTTCCTGCAACAATCAAGTCACCAACATATATCAACACGGATATTCAACTGCAAATTTTCTTTGGTCAGAGTGAACAAAGAATAATCTGAATAGGATTGCTTAAATTCATGTTTCTTCAAAGCTGCCGACAATTTTGCAAACCAACATCTTGGAGCCAGTTTTAGACCATATAATGACTTTTTCATCCTGCACACATAATTAGAGTTATTTTTATTGAAGCCTGGAGGAATTTTCATAAAAATTTCCTCCTTCAAGTCTCCATGCAAAAATGCATTATGCACGTCCATTTGATGTTCCTCCCAATTTTTCACAGCTGCTATTGCCAGAAAAGTTTGGACTATAGCCATCTTTGCAACCGGCGCAAATGTCTCACTGTAATCAAGCCTTTCAACTTGATGATTTCCTAGTATCGCCAATCTTGCTTTCAATCTCTGCAAATTCCCATGTTCATCATGTTTCTATATATACACCCACTTGCTTCCCAAAGCTTTCTTCCTTGGTGGAAGTTTTTAAAGTACCCATGTACCCTGTTCCTCTTGAGCTCTTAATTCTACGGCCGTTGCATCACTCTAACCTGCATGTTTCATTGCCTCTTTGAAAGATTTAGGCTCATTGTTATTGATGCAATATACTTTTTATGTTTCTTCGAAAAAGGATTACAATCAATAAAATATGTGAGAGGATAAGAAGTATCACAGGAAGATGATGTAAGAGTCGGTGCACTTGACAATGGACTGTTTTCCGAATCGTGAGTGTCACAAAGTCTCGGAATTCGTGTTTGGAATCTTAGCACATTTTCATTTCTAGAGCTCATCAACATCCACCCCACCTTCACCCCCAACTACATGGTCTTACTCACGCTCTAGCTCTCCCTCTTTCTCACTCAAACTTGGATGTCGCTGCTGCTCACTACCCAACCCAGCGCTTGCTGGATTTGCTGCGGGCTTGGCAGTGAGTTGATGCGTTTGTTGCTGCTCACACCCAGCCCCCACTGCCTTTCCATCAGGCTGGGAAGGGCTGGTCGTGGCTGGTAGTCCTCGAGGCCAGCACCCGTTGGGTTACCCTCCGCTCGTGGCTGCCCTTACAGCGCCATCTGAGCTCATCATCATCGCTCACTCCATTTCCATCATCACCAACCTGAGAAGTCACACGGAACCCCTCATCATGACTAACATCAAATGGAAAAATATTCTTGAAAAATCTCACATCATGGGATACAAATAGTTCTTCAGTTTCTAAATCAAAAAGTCTCCACCCCTTTTTTCTGAATGGGTATCCTAAAAACACACACTTACTAATTTGACTTGCAAATTTATCACCCTTACTCTTTTGATTATGAGCATAACATAGACAACCAAATAATCTAATCGACTCATATGATGGTGGTAAACAAGACCTCAAATGGTGTTTTATTTCCAAGCAACGGGGTAGGGGTTCTATGTATTAAATGGCATGCCGCTAAAGCACATTCACCCCAAAATTTTAACGACAAATTCCCTTGGAATCTTAAAGCCCGGACCACATTTAAAATATGTTGGTGTTTTCGTTCAACTCTCCCATTTTGTTGCGGCGTTCCCACACATGATGATTCAAAAATCATGCCATTGGTAAAAAAAATCTTTATAAGGAATTAAACTCCGTGCCATTATCACTTCTCAAAATTTTAATTACTTGATCAAATTGTCGTTTTACCATAGTAACAAAATTCAAAAACATTAATTCAACATCCTCCTTATTTTGCAATAAATAAATCCAAACACCTCTTGAAAATCATCAACTATTGTTAAGCACCACACGAGGAAAGGTGTTCCATACGAACCCCACAAATCAACATGTACAAATTTAAATATTCGACTTGCTTTATCCTCACTAATTGGAAAGCTTCATCTAGATTGTTTTGCACGAGGACAAACATCACAAACTTTATTATTTTCCTAGAAGAAATACTCACATTCGGAATCAATCTCAATACAGACTCTGAATAATGCATGTCATAAGTTAAACGAAGAATCTCCATCTACTGCTAGAACCTTCACTTGAGGGACACCACGAAATAAGTATAGTCCATCCTTGCATTCACCCACACCAATCACCCTCCTCGTCCGCAAGTCATGTATAGCACATATTTTATTAGTAAATTGCATTGTACAATTGGACTCATCACTCAATTGAGTCACAAAAAGTAAATTGCAAGTTAATTGAGGAACATAAAGCACATTATCAAGTTGTTATCCTCCCGGAAAAATTACCGTCCCTAATTGATCTGCATTAGCCAATTTCCCATCCGGCAACTTACGAGACAATTTTGTATTCTCTTCACATTTTTAAGCATCATACAATTACATGTAACATGATTAGATGCCTCGGTATCCACAATTTGATGGTATTTTATTTTTCTTACCATGAAATTGTTGATTCTTTGGATTTAAAGTATCCAAAATTTGTTGGACTTTGATAGCATTCACGCCAACCAAACTTGTTGTTGCATCATCAATCGAAGACGGAGACCCTGCTGCCTTCATTTGCTGATGTGAAGAGCTACTACTAGCCACTTATTGGCCCTTACGGACTGATGTTGGGAGGAAGATGAGTTATTACCCGTACCACGCCCTCCTGTACGGCCACCTGCACCCCACGGCTTCCTCTACCACCTTGACCACAATCTCTCCACTACTCGGGGTAACCGATTATCTGAAAGCACCCACTCTCTTCATGGCCTTCTCTATTGCAATGATCGCAAAATTTGTCACTATTATTCTCATATCTTGGTCTTGATTTAGAATCAACCTTGAACGTCATCACATTCTCCACCTTTGTACTCCCACCACAGAGCCTTTTGGTCATCTCGATTTTTTGGTAAGCAATATCAACTAATGGTAGCGGTTTTTGAGCAAATAATTGTGCTCTAATAGTCACATAATGATCATCCATCCAATCAAGAAATGGTGAAGATTATCATGACAATGTTGCATTCACACTTCCCACATGCACACTTGGGCACAAGCATGTATGTGAGAAGTTCCTCCATATCTTTGCAAGGCGACCAAAATAATCAGCTACGGACTTGGACGAGGACTGCTTGCACTCGCCCAAGGAAGTCTTCAATTGACACACACGACTCACTACACAAAACCGATTCTTCAAATCAGTCCACAAGAGACTAGCATCGTCATAATCTCCGATTGTCGAACGGAGCTTTGTGTCGAGGGTATTCGTAATCCATGACACCAACATGGTTTGAACATCAATCCAATCTTCCACCTTCGAAGGGTTATCCACTGGTTTGGGAATTGAACCATCCACAAAACCGAATTTTCGCCATCAACGATCGTCGAATAGCTTGTCCCCATTCATCATAATTAATTTTCTCCATGCAATTGTATTGGCATGATAACGTTTTCGGGTATTACTCGATCCTAAATAGTATACTAAATCAACATGAGGTGTTTTTTCACCCAGATTTGATCACCGTATGATCTTCGTTTTTCTTGTTCTGTATTATTACTCTTTTTTTTTTAATCTAATCTCACGTTAAATTTTTTTTGGCATTTTCTTTGGCTCATGATACCATCTCAAATTAATCTCAACCTCTCAAGTTCTCATTAATCACATCTCAAGTATTAATACAGAGTAAAACCTAGTTTGAGTAGGAATCTAAATATCTATCTTGGGGAATAATTAACATATCACAATAAAAGATACTCCGTAATAGATCTAATATTAAACATATACGCTGTATGTATTTGTACTGTAGTACATATTTCATTATTTCAAGCTTACAATTTCAGATATCGGTTCGAATATCCGAAACTAATATCCGAATCCGTATCTGATATCCGTTTTTTTGGATCAGATATCCGATTCGAAATGATTTTTCGGATCAAATATGCAAAAACGGATCAAATACGAATCGGATTTTCAGATTCTCGGATAGTTTTGAACAGGCCTATATACGGAGTATATCGTAAATATATTCTTAAATATTCTCCCATATCTTAACAAGCAAGTAATATCTATACTTCGTATATATTTGGCAATACACCGAAAATACACAACGCCGATCGTTTTCTCGTCATTGAAGCGGCTTCTGAGTTTTCTCTCTCCTCCATTAAAGCAGCTTCTAAGGTCAGCATTTATTTATTTTTAATAATCATCGAATTTCAATGTCAAAATCTAGGGTTTATCGAAATGCTAAGTTAGTATACTCAATTTAGGATTCTTCTAAGGTGGATTATTAAACTATTGGTTATAATTACTCAAGTTATGAGACATTATAACAAGAAATTTTGTTGCTAGAATTTATCTATTGTGAAATTTTTGTTGATATCTAGGGAGAAGAATTTTATGCGATTTTCGAGCTTAATTTGATAATCAAGTTAAATGTTGTTGCTAATGTGCGCTCAGTGGCAGATCCAGGATTTGATTAATAGGTTGTCCCATCATCGTCCATCGACCGCATATAATATCAAAAAATAGTCGAAGCTTGTATAATAGTCAAAACTTGTATCATCGTCCATCGACCTTGTACTATACAAAACCTGAACTCTAAACCAAATCCCTGAAATAAAGATCTCAACCTAAATGTTCAACAATCAACACAAACTTGAATACACCTTTTTCGGGGTCTATGTCAATGCAAATCTACTTCCTTGTACGGTATACATGGTCTCATGACAATTAGTCAATGTTTGTTCAAACAAATCTCGTGCTTTAAAACTCCAAGTTACCAGCAAATATTCTACCTCAAAGCTCAGAAAGTCAGAAGCATTCATATCTATAAACATCATTTTCTATGGATGACAAGCATTACCATTTGAACTAAGTAATTTAAATGAACTCTATAAGACACTCCCATACAGTCACAGGAGAATTGTGCATAAGTCATTGAACAATGCTACCAAGACAAAGTTCACCCCTATTGGCTCTATTCAATCATCAACAGTTACCAATACTTGATCAACTACCCATTAAACTATAAAAATAACACCTTTACACACATCTTATGCTAGGACTGCTCATAATTTAATTAGGAAGCTCAATTCAGCTAGCTATAGTTCATGTCAACTTACAATCAAAAACTCAGAAAATAATCCAATCTAAGTAATAAAGGATGCTCTAGAAATGAGTCAATGCTAGTGAGTTTTTCAAAAGTAGGAACCGCGGGCACTACATTGTTATTAATTTGCCTTTCTCAGTGCCCATGGCCTCACACCAATGCCACTCTATTTCTTAATATCTTCAAATCTTTGGAGCGTTCATCTCAAATTAAACCAGAAAATAAACATTAAGTTATTTTGTCTCATGTAATCTTACAGGGCTAAAGTAAACATTGCCCTCCTACATATCCAATCAGAGACTAGAAACTTCTTACCATAAATAAATCTAGGTTCTGATCGAGCTTCTTCTACAATAAGACTCCAAGCAAAAGCACACCTGCAACTATCTCAATTAAGAGCTACTTAATATTCATGTCTTAATTGGGTATGTTTCTGGCCCCTTCTTCTACAAAGAAGGCAGTTAGATGAGATATACCAGAACACTAAACTTCTCATAAGTTCATTCGTTTATTTCACTAACATTTTCATTTTACAAGTTCATCCAATATGAGTTACATAACCCAGTGAGTGCAAAGGGAAATTTAAGTTATGAGGAAAGGAACAAAAGGAATTCCTAATCAAATCTAAATCATACAAGAAAGGTTCTCTCAAGGTTATTAAAACAAAGGTCCCTAAGTCGAGCAATTCTACCCTGTCTAATATAATTGCAGGTGAAAGAGAAAAGGTGAAAAGATTAGGCCACTAAATCTTACTCATCAAACATTTTCACAATTCCTAGCTTCACTCTGTTAGGCTAGATTAATGGCCACTACATGTGGGTCCTAATTAGGGGATTTTTCCCTACCAATCATCATCTGACAAGTGGACCATTCAGGCTCCGCCAAGTGTCCGCCACATGGACCTATTGGAACCTGCCACGTGTCAAATGCTGATCAGTCCACCTTGGACCACTTATGCCACGCCACGTGGCCTCCCCCATGCCAAATGGGAAAACCGGCCGCCTAGGCCCAATTTTCAAGAGAAAGCCAGTCAGCCCTAGGTTGACCTAAACCTAGGATTTGGCACGCTTCCCAAGGCTATAAATACTTTCATTAATCCTCATTAATGGGGGTTAAGCACATTTATTACTCTCACCTAGAGAACTTAAACACTTTGATCACCCCTCACCTAGAGGAACCAGATCTCCCAACCTTTGCTTTTCCGCATTATTCACTCCTTAAGCAAGTACTAACTTGACCGTCGGAGGCGGAACTCCCACCAACAGGAGTCTCCGTTGTTTTGCAGGTACAGGCGCAAGGATCCCAGTCTTGGAATTGTAACTCTCCCGCAGGACATCAAAAAACCCCGAAACATTTTGGCGCCGTCTGTGGGGAGAGTACTTTCGAGATGGAATCACAGTCTGTACCAAATCAGAGTGACAAGCGTCCTATGGACGAACCTGTGGTCCATTCTGACCACGACACTGATACTGAAGTCGAGGTTGAGACTCACACTGCCCCAGACGGGACCTTAAGGGCCCGACGTACTCGTCCCTCCGAAAGGAAGGAACGAACCAACTGCTTGGCTGGATCTAGTCGACCAGCCGGCCAACCGCATGATTATCAACAGGCTCTCAAGGGATCTGCCCCCATCACTAGAAGTGAGCTCATGACCTTCATGAATAGCTTCAAAGGGGAAATCCAGGATCTCATCAAAAAGAAGACGTCTGCTCTCTCCAAGGAGCAGTCGGCTAGAAAACCTTCTCAGTCTGGAAGGAGGAAGCCTATAAAGGATTGGGAGGCGACTCCTCACCCTAATTCTAGGAAGTGGGAGCCGCCTGTGATCGATCTAACTAAGTAGCGCTTTCCCACACCAGGGAAGAGAAAGCCCATTTGTCATGTTCAAGCGGATGGGTCAAAGAAAACTTACTCAGATGCTTAGTTGTTGCTAGAGCAGAAGAAGAATGACCGACTATCAGAGTCGGCCTCTACTTCAGATTTTCAAGATAGTTTACATAATACCTCCATGAGGTATACTCAATCAAATTATGAGAGTCAGACAGGCGGTACCTCCCGTCAGTCCGGATCCCATAAAGATCAGTCGGCACCGCATGTGCCACATCAGCCATACGTACCGCAACAACAATATTTTTTGTAGCCTCCTCTATTTGGGGGGCAGGCGGCAAGGAACGTCCAACCTTTGGACTGGCAACTACGGTTACTAAGACTTGGAGAACAACCATCCACCTTCTCCAAGGAAATTATAGAAGCCGCCCAGCCGGTCAAAGTGAAGAATGTTTTAGTAGGCGCCTATGATGGCACTACTAATCCAGAAGACCATCTAATGGCGTTCACCAACCTTATGTACCTTCAAGGGTTGGATGATCCCACATGGTGCAAGTGCTTCCCAGCTACTTTGAAGGGCATTGCACAACAGTGGTTCGGCAACCTGCCGACTGGTTGTGTGAATGATTTCAAGACCCTCGCCTACTTGTTCACCTCCAATTTTTCCATGAACATCCCTGCTAAGAAGACGACCCTTGACTTAGGGACCATTCAGCAGGGTGAGAAGGAGGGACTCCGTTCTTACATCAGGCGGTTTAACCTGATGAGGATTCAAATACAAGGGCTGCCGGATGAGGTAGCCTACACTGATTTTTTCAGAGGTCTTAAGGATGGCTCGACCTTCAAGTTTGACTTGGTCCGAAAGAGAGTTGCTACTCTACAAGAAGCTTTAATAGAGGCGGAAGCCTACATACAGGCCACTGACCTTTGTAACACTGGGAAGCAGTCGGACGGAAGGAGGTCTGACAAAAATGAGAGCCGACCAAAGCAGTCGGCCAATAAAGATGACCAAAAGAGAAAAGAACTCTGGGCGGCCGACTCCTCTAATCAGCCGTCCCAGAAAAAGAAAAAAGAGTTTAAACCATACTCCTCGAAGTATGAGTTCAATAAGGATAGCCAAGCTATCCTCAAGGAGATCCAGGGCCAGATGACCATTGAGAAGCCGGCCCCCATGAAAGGTTCTGCGAGTAATCGGAACTAGAAGAAATTCTGCAATTTTCATGAAGAAATTGGTCACGAAACCAATGAATGTATTAGCCTCATGCGCTACCTGGATCGCCTGGCTGAAAAAGGCGATCTTGACTCTTATGTCAAGAAGTCCAAGGGGAATGCTCTCTCCAAGCAAAAGCAGTCGGCCAAGAAGAATCACAGGTCAGCCGACAGTTCGGATACTGATGATTCAGTCGTCTACACAATAGCAGGCGGCTTCGTAGGAGGCGGCCCCACAATTAGGGGCAACAAAGATAACATCAGGCGGATGGATGTAAACTCCGTCAATCAAGGACGAACCACCAAGTATACATTCCCAGAAATTGTCATCACTGAAGAAGATCTGGGAGGTGTAAGGGGGCCGCATGATGACCCCATTGTTATTGAATGTAAAGTGGCCAACCATAAAGTTGGCCGAATCCTCATAGATACCGGCAAATCCTCTGATCTTATCAGCAACAAGTGTTTGGCAAAGCTCAAGTACAAACCCGACTGTATGCATCCGGTATCTCACCCTTTAGTAGGGTTTGGAGGAAGTGTCGTACACCCGGTAGGACGAGTGGATTTACCCATCCGACTGGGTGAGAAAGGGAAGGGCCGTCACATGGTGGTTCGGTTCTTAGTGGTTGAAGAGCTCTCGGCCCACAATATGATCCTGGGACGACCCACCCTAAACAATTCTAAAGCTGTCATCATTCCTTCTCTCATGCTGCTCAAGTTTGAGAAGGATGATGGAACAGTCGGTTCCCTAAGGAGAGATCAAAAGATGGCACGAGAGTGCTATCTCTCGGATATTAAACCCACTGTGGCGACTGCTGGCCCAAGTGGGGAGAAAACTGATTTTGAACAAATCAAGGAGGAGGCGCCTGTTCAAGAAGTAGGCGGCAAGAAAATAAAGGTCGCCCAATTGGGGGCCGAGAGAAAAGAAAAAAGATAGCAATCACTGGCAAAGGAGCGGTCAGACGAACTCCGCCCTCAGTCGGCTAGTGAGCATACGGATGTTGTCCTGAACGACTCACGTCCTGACTAAACAGTCAAAGTTGGGACGACTGCTCTTGCAATGCTGGGTGATGATTTTCACCAACTCTTGAAGGAATTCAAGGATATTTTGCATTTGAAGTACATGAAATGCCAGGTATTAGCCCAGACTTGGCTGTGCATAAGCTAGCTGTGGATCCAAAAAGGAAGCCGGTTCGGCAAAAGAAACGGAACCATGGCAAAGAATGAAGTCAGGCGGCGGCCGCCGAGGTTAAAAAGTTGCTTGATGCAGGATTCATTCGGCAATGTAATTTCCCAGACTGGGTTGCCAACATAGTGCTAGTAAAAAAGCCGAATGGTTCCTGGCGAATGTATGTGGACTACACTGATTTGAACAAGGCGTGCCCCAAAGATAGTTATCCATTGCCAAAGATCGACAGTCTGGTCGACTCAACAGCCGGCCACGCCTTAATGAGCTTCATGGACGCCTACTCTGGCTTCCAACAAATTCCTTTGTGGAAGAAAGATCAGGAGAAGACGGCCTTCGTCACTGATCAAGGATTGTATTGCTACACGGTCATGCCGTTTGGTTTGAAGAACGCCCCGGCTACCTTCCAAAGAATGATAAACACGGTCTTCTTTGACCAAATTGGAAGGATTGTCGAGGCATATATAGATGATATGATTGTGAAGTCCAAGCTTCAGATGGACCATCTGAGCGACCTCCGAGAAACATTTACCACACTCAGGCAGCACCATGTCATGCTCAATCCCAAGAAATGTGTTTTTGGGGTTGAGTCTGGGAAGTTTCTCGGATTTCTCATCAATCAGAGAGGTATAGAGGCGAACCCCGAGAAAGTGCAGGCGGCCGTAGACATGCAGTCGCCTCGCACTGTCCGAGAGGTTCAGAAGTTAACAGGTTGTCTGGCGGCCCTGGGAAGATTTCTCAGCCGGTCAGGCGACAAGTGCCTTTACTTTTTTCAGGCAATAAAGAAGAGAGCCAGGTTTGAATGGGGGCCGGATGCTGAGACGACCTTCCAAAAACTGAAAGTTCATCTGCACTCTTTACCAAGGCTGGTCAGCCCCTTGCCCAAAGATGTGCTTTACATGTATCTCGTAGTGTCTGACCATGCTCTAAGTGCCGTCCTCCTTGCTGAAAGAGACGGCTATCAACTCCCGGTCTATTTTGTGAGTCATGTGTTGAAGAATGCCGAGTTAAGGTACCCTTTAGTGGAAAAATTCGGTCTCGCTCTGTTCATGGCAGTTAGAAAACTGAAGCCTTACTTCTTGGCACATTCAGTCGTCGTATACACAGATCAACCAATCAAGCGGCCACTGACAACCATGGAGTCGTCAGGCCGAATGATCAAATGGGCGATAGAAATTCAGAGCCTTGAAGTCACATTTGAGCCAAGGAAAGTAGTGAAGGGACAAGCATTTGCTGATTTTATAGTAGAAATGACTTGACCCTCTGATTCTCAAATCCCAGAGCAAGTTTGGAAGGTCTATGTGGACGGAAGCTCCACTTCGAATGGTTGTGGGGCAGGCGTCGTATGTTAGTCTCTAGAAGGCGATAGGTACGAGTATGCTCTACGATTTAACTTTCAAGCCTCGAACAACGAGGCAGAGTATGAAGCTCTGTCGGCAGGTATCCGCATGAGCAAGGCGGCTGGGGCAAGAAGAATAGACGCTTGCTCTGACTCACAGTTGATAGTAAGTCAGTATAATGGCGAATACGAAGCAACCCATCCAGCCATGATTAAGTATTTGCAAGCAGTACGGTAGGCGACCGCGTCACTTGAAGAATTTCACTTAACTCAAGTGCCTAGGTCCGAAAATAACCAGGCGGATGCTCTTTCAAAACTGGCATCCTCGGCCTCCTGTGACACTCTAAGAACTGTTTTCTGGGAAGTCATGGAAAAGCGGAGCATCGAGGAAGAACCTATTGGAATCCTTGATAGAAGCTCAACTTGGATGGATGACATCCGAGCCTATTTAACATCCGGCACATTGCCGAGTGATCGTTCCCAGGCGGCCCTGCTGAAAAAGCGAGCATCCAGCTTTGAGATGCGAAAGGGGGAACTTTTCAAGAAGGGGTACCTTCAACCCCTCTTGAAGCGTGTTACTCCAGAAAAAGGACGAGAGGTCTTAGAAGATCTACACTCTGGGTACTGCGCCTCTTATGTAGGCGGCAGGTCGCTTGCTCAACGGGCAAGGCGGCAAGGTCACTTTTGGCCTACTTTGGAGGCAGACGCCATGGAAATGGTGAAAAAATGTGACAAGTGCCAAAGGTTCGGCAAGTTAATCCATCAGCCGGAAACCGACCTCACGGCTATCCATAGTCCCATACCATTTGCCAAATGGGGCATGGATATCCTAGTCCCTATACACCTGCAACAGGCGGTAGGAGATACATACTGGTAGCAGTCGACTACTTCACTAAGTGGGTGGAGGCAGAGGCTGTTAAGGGAATCAAGACGAAGGATGTGATCTCATTCATCTGGAAAAATGTCATCACTCGTTTTGGGGTGCCCATGTCTATGGTTTTTGATAATGGTCCCCAATTTGAGACGCCTGTTCTCAAAAATTGGCTGGGAGACCAAGGCATCTCACACTGCTTTGCATTAGTCGCCCGACCACAAGCAAACGACCAAGTAGAAGCTTTCAATAAGATCATTTCAGACGGTATTAAGAAGAAGATTGAACGAGCAGGCGGCCTATGGGCAAACGAACTACCACATGTTCTCTGGGCCATTAGGACGACTGAAAAAGGGGCGACTGGAGAGACTCCATTCCTCCTAACTTATGGATCAGAAGCTGTTCTTCCAATTGAACACTATGAACCGACTCTTCGTATAATGCTGTATGACAAAGAAGCGAATTGGGAAGCCATGCGTCTAGCATTGGACTCACTCACAGAGCGAAGGGGCAATGCAGCCCTACGCCATGAAATCTACCGCCTGAGAATGACCAGGTCATATAACAAAAGAGTGCACAGGCGTCCACTCAAAGTGGGGGACTTTGTACTGAGAAAGATGGAAACAGTCGGTAGGGCTAATGAGTCAGGCAAATTAACTCCCAACTAGGAAGGACCTTACCGAATCTATGAAGAAGTCAGGGACGGAACCTACCGCCTGGAAACACTAGACGGCCAACCCTTGCCTCGAACCTGGAATGTAGATAATCTAAAAAGTATTATTTTTGAATGATGTAATTAGCCGAGAGCTATTAATAAAGTTTGCTAGTTTGCTTCATCTATATTGTACACAGAGAGGCACGCCGCCTGCTCTATAAGCAGTCGGCTACTCTTCATTTACTCATCAATTGAGGGGCACGCCGTCTGCTACTCTCCATTATACTCGGTTCGCCATGAACTATTTAAGGCCCATGGCCAAATGATCAGACCAGGCGCCCAGCCAACTGATCAAATCTTTAAACTAATACGACTTGTCCCAACATCATAGCAGGCGTCCGGCGGCATCCCTCTGGATGAAATTCGTCGCAGAGAGCAGCTCCCTTTTGGGTGGAACATTGCTCTATAAACTAATTACACGGCACCTATACAACTGTCCACAAGGGCAACCACGTAGTCGTTTTTAAGGCAAGGATAAATCTATCACTAACCAGACCAGTGGTAGCAGTTGACATCTGAGTCGGATGACCGCCTGTATTACTTGGGATAAATGCAGGGGGTACCTCTTGAGTTAATAGCCAACAAACATTGGCAAAACAAGGGGACCAGCCGGCCTCCGCCGCCTGGTACCTCTACTACCCAAGATAGAGTGTGACGGAGACTGAGTAACTCCTATGTTAACTCATAGTCACTCTCTCAAACTTAGTATGGAGCCTAAAAGGTATGAGTAGTCCGCCTATTTTCTAGCAAACAGAGGCACTCAAACCACTATTCCTACTAGGTTAACAACATTTGAGTTAATAGCCAAGCAAAACTTGGCGAATCAAGGGTACCAGCCGGCCTCCGCTGTCTGGTTTCCCTACTACTCAAAGCAAAGTGGCAGTAATTAACTAACCTCAAGGTTAACCAGTCGCCCTCCCTAGAACAGAACCTAAAAGGTATAAGAGGACCACCTATTTGCCAAAAAACAGGGGCCCTTGACCACTACTCCTATTAGATCTGACAAAAGTTGCAGCCTGTAACCAATATAGGCATAGCTACTCCGACCAGGCGTCCCGTTCACAGAACCAAAGGGGGGATCCGAGAAGTTGGTACCCATACCCAGAACTTGTTCGCAATCTTTTGGTTATAATAAGTTACAAAATTTAAAACAATCTAGCCGAAACAGTCGGTATGGCATGCAAGCGGATATCAAGGATCCTCGACACTTGGCAAAAATAAGCGGCCATGAAGGCCGGCAAAATATTCATAAAACCTCAGCCCCTTGGCCGAGTAAAGTGATACAAGAACAAACGGCACGCAGGCCGGAGAAAAAGAAGAAAAAAAGCTTTAAGCATTGGGAGGGGCCTCGGAGTTGCCTGCCGCCTGACCGGGCCTAGCAATAAGTGCTTGATTCTTCAAAGCACCCTCTTTGGACGACTCGCCTTCAGAGGAAGGAGCTTTAGGCGCCTCCATCTCAATTGGTTGGAGAGCCACCACCTCTTCTTCCTCCTCAGAGCCGGAGCCGGCCGCCTCATCCTCATCAGTCGCCTGCTGCATGACAGTTTGGTTGTACGTTTCAGTACAAGCGTTGAATTTTTTCTCCCAGGCGGCATAGCTAGCTTTTGGGAAGAGGGAAGACCAAGTCATCTTCATGATGTGGGCCGAGTCCTCCATCATGGTTTGAGCTAAAGCCATTTTTTCAGTCTCGGCCTTGGCCGTGAGATTATCAGTAAGGGTCTTCTCCTGCTTAAGCAGGCGGTCCTTGGCACTCTCCAAGGATTTCTGCATGGTCTCATACTGGAGTGCCATTTGCCTAAGCGGCTTCACCTCGTCTCGGAGACCCTTGACCGTTGCCTCCAGATCATCGTTCTTCTTTTTGGCCGCCTCCAACTCGGTGCGGATAGTGGAAGTGGCCTGCGCCTGATAATAAAGAATATCATTTGTCAAAATTTCATTTTGGGCAATTTGAAACATTGCCTTATCAGAGTCAGAGGCGGCCATAGCTTTAGCAGCCTTTACCTCTTTGTTCTTAGCGTTAATTGGCCTTCGGAGGCCGTGTACTCTCAACATGGTCTGAAAAAAAAAAAGGAAAAACAGGCGTCAGACTTTAGGATAACAGGCGGCACGCAAAGTCAACACTTCAAAAATATTCCAAGACTACCTCGGAAAGGAGACCCATGATGCCGTCTAGGTCAAGGGTGCCGACTCCCTTGACCGCATCCCTCTCCTCTTGAGGGACGACCTTAATCATGGACTTGGCCATTTGGACCAAGTCCGGTTCTTGAGGGCCGCCTGCATTCAAAAAAAAAAAAAAAAAAAAAAAAAAGAGAGAAACATCAAAAACATGAAGAAAGTGATGAAGAAATAAGTTAAGTCTAGCAGAGCAGTTTATACTTCTTGGCGGCCGACTGTCCCTAGGGACTTGAGATGGTTTCCCCACACTTTGTGGGGTGATTGGCTGCTTGTCAGCCGACTGTTTCCTGGCAGATCCAGGCGTTCTCCCAGCAGTCGTCTTCCGAACTTTCGAGTCCGGCTGATGGGAGGAGGAGAGTTTGGAAGTGTCCGTCTGCGAAAAAGATGAGAGGTCAATATTGATTTGATATAAGCAACTTTACAAGACAAGTTCCAAGGCTCGAAACTCACTATGGGCGTCTCCTTGGCAGGAGAATCAGAAGAGGTCCGCTTCTGTTGCATAATGGAGGTTCGCAGCAAGGCAGCCGCCTTCTTTGATGCGGAAATTTGGTCCATAGCTTCAGCTGAAAGCAAAACCGCAAAGAGTTAGAAATTTTTTTTTGATACCAGAGTCAAAGACGCGTATACATGCTCAAAGTGGCCGGATACCTCTTGAGGTCCGACTGCTAAGGCCACAGGCGGCCAGAAAGTACTCATCATAGAGCCATTTAAATTTGGGGACACAGTGTAGAGGCACCTGCTCTCGCTCTTCGGTAGTAGAGTTGGCCCTAATCTCTACTTTGAAAAGCCCTCGGTCCAGGATCTCTTCCCTGGCCTTGAGGGGAACAAGCGGCATGCTGCCACCGCCTGCTAGAAGAGGTGGATCCCTGTTCCACCTATTGTAGCGTTTGTTCAGCAGCTTGTCAGGGGTGGCAATGATGAGGAAGGTGTTTCTCCAATCCTTCCATTTATTTTCTTTGCCCCTTGTCATTAGATAGCCTTTGTGGCTTGTTATATGGTACCAGCCGGTACCTCTTGCCTTGGGGATCCGGCTGAGATAGTTCATATGGGTGAACGCCTCAAAATTCGGCTCCACCCCATGCATTTCACACCCGGCTACATAGCCAAGGATGTTGAACCAGGAATTCAGGGCTAACTGCCATAGCCCCACCTCGTATCCATCGAGGGTTTGTTGAACGGCCGGATGTAGGGGAAATCGAAGACCCGCCTTAATGGCCGCCTCATAACAGCCAAAGCAGGCGTCCCCATAGCTGGCTCCAGCTTGCCAGGTGACAGCATCTGGCACAAATAATTGAAAATCGGCACCCATCGCATGGTTCGATAGAAATGAGTCTATACGTTCCTTCAAGACCTTGATTCGGCCCTTAGGAACGTGGCAGTAATAAGGGGTATGCGACTCCCTTCGGGAAGCGGATGGTTCTGCCCATTCGTCCCCCTTATCAACCGCCTGAGAAAGCCTCGCCTCAGGCAAGCGAGAATGCTTCTCTTTTGAGCCTGCAGAAGAGCGACTTGAAGAGCTAGAGTCAGACTCACTATTAGAAGAGTCCGACTCCTCCCCTCTCCCTGAGGGGGCCGACCCCTCTTCTTCAAGGTCCAACTACTGACTGGCCATGCCAACAGTGAAGTGGGAAGGGACCACCTTGGCTCCCTCCTCAGAGCTCTCGGCAGAAGGGCCACCTTGGGTCCCTGCGGTATCAGGCGGCTGGTCCGACAGCTCGCTAATTTGAACCCGGAAAGAGGAGCCATCAGAGTTTTCAATCCTCTTGGTCTTTTTTGTTCTTGTCATACTGTCCTGCATAGATACAAAGACAGTTGGATTCCGGGACTTGCGCAAAGTTTGAAGTACCGCAGGGCAGTCGGCACTCCTAGTCCTAGATTCAGCCGTCCCCGGTGACCGACTAATCACTAACTTAGGTCGTGTTAGGTGCTTTCGAGGTACCATATTTCAAAGGAAATAAAAAGAAAGAAAGAGAACAGACGGTTACCTGAATGATTGAAGAAGTGTTGAAGTTGAAAAAAGCAGTCGTCCAACGAAAGTAGTCGGCTTGTCAGAAACAGTCGGCAGTTAAAAAGCTACAAAGTGTCAGAGCTCAAGTTCAGGGGTCCGAGAGTTCTCTTGAAAAAGTTCGCAAATGTGAACAAAAGACTTGGTCAACATGTCCATATATAGAGTAGAAGGAGAATTCGAAAGGTCGCTTCCAAATTCAAAAAATGAGCGGGAAAAATGCCCGGCCCGTCACAGGGCGACACTTGTAGCAGTCCGTCGCCTATTGCAGGCCGACACCTGTCATAGGTGACATGTGAACAGTCACAAAACCACCTGTGAGGGGCAAATGATTAGGGGATTTTTCCCTACCAATCATCATCTGACAAGTGGACCATTCAGGCTCCGCCAAGTGTCCGCCACATGGACCAATTGGAACCTGCCACATGTCAAGTGTTGATCAGTCCACCTTGGACCACTTATGTCACGCCACGTGGCCTCCCCCATTCCAAATGGGAAAACCGGCCGCCTAGGCCCAATTTTCAAGAGAAGCCCAGTCAGCCCTACGTTGACCTAAACCTAGGATTTGGCACGCTTCCCAAGGCTATAAATACTTTCATTAATCCTCATTAATGGGGGTTAAGCACATTTATTACTCTCACCTAGAGAACTTAAACACTTTGATCACCCCTCACCTAGAGGAACCAGATCTCCCAACCTTTTCTTTTCCGCATTATTCACTCCTTAAACAAGTACTAACTTGACCGTCGGAGGCGGAACTCCCACCAACAGGAGTCTCCGTTGTTTTGCAGGTACAGGCGCAAGGATCCCAGTCTTGGAATTGTAACTCTCCCGCAGGACATCAAAAAACCCCGAAACAGGTCCGCCTCTGCCTGCACCACCACCGAAACCACCCACCCCTCCTTCTAGAGCCACATGAGCGCAATAGACCCCCCGCCCAGCACCACCAACGAAACCGCCCAAAACTTGAATTCCCTAACCCGAACCCACCCTAAACTCCCATCCCTTTCCCCACCCGTAACCCCCACCCCTTTCCCTGACCCGAAACTGCCGTAGACTCGGAACCCCTACCCCTAAAACCATTCCCCCACCCCTCGGAATTTGTGAATTTGTTTTTTTCCTATAAAATAAAATAAATAAACTACAATTCACAAATTAGCAACCAAAATTGACTCAATTATCAAACTAGACTCCAAAAATTACGTTAAATTCTTCGAGTATCTATAACCAATAGTTCAATTATCCAACTTCGAAGAGCCCTAAATTGAGTATATACTGACAATTAAATACACGATTAACACTAGATTGTCAAAATTAATATTAGATGATTAAAGAAAAAGAAGCATCTAACCTTAGAGACTGCTTCAATGTAGAAGAGAAAGCTCAGAAGCCCCTCAATGGAGAATTTCGAGTACGCTTGAGGAAGGAGTCCCGTGATTCGTGAAAAAAATTTAATTTTTTTTTTTAATAAAATAATAGGTTGTCCTGGGACCCACTATGACTACACGTGGATCCGCCACTATGTACGCTGAACCTTTTAATTTGATAATCGAAACTATGAAATTGATATTAACTCGATTATCAAATTAAGCTTGAAAATTCGCATAAAAATCGCATACAAAAGAAGTTTTTAGTTATATTTTGTTATGATTGCGACTTCTAATGAGAAGCTGATTAACTTAAGATAATCTTGATTTTTTGGACTTAAGATAGTCTTGATTTTTTGGAGTATATCTGATTAACTTAGGATAATCCTGATTTTTGGAGTATGAGATTAGTATTCTTGTTGCCTGCTATTGCCTATGGGTTTCATGCTCATGAACATTGAATCGCTAGTGATTTTGAAGACCAATTTTTAGGTTAGGGGTGTTAATGAGCCTAGCTAATTCATAAACTATTCTAATTTGTCTAAAAAAATTTCACGAGTTTACTATAATACAGCATAACGCGAGAATTAATTCTACATATTTTAATCTTTTCACTTAAATTATGAGTTGAATTGATTAAAATATAAGATGATAAGGTTTTTGAATTCAACTTGAGCTTTAGGGCAGTTTGAACTTTGAAATTTAGGTAGAGAGTCACGTCTCAAGTTTAAATTCAAGTATAATGAGCTGAGTTTGCAGGCTCCCTCGATTAGCTAACCCCTTACCCCTCTACTTTATTTTGAAATTTGATCGCCTTATAGTTTTTCAGGTTGTCATTTTTCAATTATTATTAACTAACCCCTTTAAGTTTCTTTAGTTTTTATTTGCCGAGGCCTGAATTGTATTTTGTATGACAATTCCTTTCATATTTGCACAAATAAGAATGAACTGATTCTGTATGCTAGGTCAATTAACTTGTTTTGACACAAATGGCTGTTGTTGAAAGGTTGATGACAAAAGTTGTCATCACTCATCAGCAATAGGCTTTACCACTGACATTAGATTGAGCTTAGGTCAGTGATGAGTGGTGCTATTTGTGGGCAATGAACTCGAATAATGTTTTAAAGTAGTATAAAATTTCTGGTCTTGTTGCGAGAGAAGTTGTGCATTGTTATGCTATGTAAATTGAGGTTTTTAGAGGTTATATAAAGCTATACAATTATTATGTATAAGGCTAGAGTGCTTTTAGTTACACTACGAATAAAGATAATATGTGCAAATATGCAATGTCTAGTGTTTGTTAAGGTCTATCCTTCATCAAATCAATCTTTGTTACCAGTGGATTATGTCTTCAGTTGCGTTCTCTGAGATCTGCTGAAGGCTTCCTGTATATTGTCATGTCTCCATTAAATGGTGGCTTTGGTTCTATAGGTGTAGTGTATATTAGAGTGAGTAACATGGTGTGTAGGTGACATGATGGTTAGGGTAATTGGTATTGTTGTGGCCCGTGAGCCTAAGGTGTACTACGTATTTTGTATTGTTTATATCGATGTAGTACCTCCTAATGTATCCTATTTTTTTTTTTTTTTTTCATTTTCCCTCAGAACAATGGAGGAAGATGTCCCAGTAAGTTCTAAGGGGCCGTTTGGTTTGCATGGGGTAAACGAAATGGAATGAACAAAGGGAATGAAAGAGAATGGAATGAAAATCCCTCAAATTTAGTGTGTTGTTTGTTTTAAAAAATCAAAGGGAATCAGATCAGATCCACCACATTACCACTACACCACCACCACCACCACCACTACACAACCCCCTCTTTCTTCACTATCCCACTTCTCCAGCCACCCCCTCGCCGCACCTACCCCGCCCCTCGCCGCACTTCCTTTCCTCCCAAACAGCTTTCCCCTCCCCTGAAAACCTTCCCCCACCCTCGAAAAAACCCTAGAAACCCTTCCCCAGCCACCCTCGAAACCCTTCCCAACCACTCTCGAAGCCGCACTTCCTCTCCTCCCAAAAATCGATTTGCTTTCCGGCTAGACCAAGAAACCGAAATGAAGTACAAAAACGGTCGGCGAGGGTGGTTGATTTCTAGTGGGTGGTGTGTTTTTAAGGTGGAGGGTGGTTGATTTCGTGTGGCTCATGAGATTTTAAGTCGGTGGATGAGTGGTTAGGGGGAGGGGGTTTCTACCAAGCGATGGTTTCGGGTCGTGGGCGGTGGCGGTGCTGACGGGATGGTGGTGGGAAGACCGGAAGAGCGGCGGTGCCGATGGGGCAGTGGTGGGAAGATTTCCGATGATGGTGGGGTGTTAGTGCAGGTGGAGCAGTGTTGGTGTTGGTGGCTTAGGGGAAAGGGAATGCAAATACCATGGGGGGGTGGGGAATGAGAGTAGAGGACTTTGGGGTAATTAAGTGGGGAAAGGGAATGATGGAATTGACATAACAAACAACAACTAAGGTAATCATTCTTGTTGATTCTCTTTCCTTTTCTTAATTACCCCAAACCAAACGGCCCCTAAATACTTTCTGCATATATTAATTCCTAAGTTATTTGTGACTAGTAATTGATTGTTCCATGCTATTCTTTCCACTATCTAACGTGGCTATATATTTATGCTCTTTCCCAATTGTAGAAGTTTTGGTCATTTTTGGGCAAAGTTGGTACTGAAATATGTTCATTAAGGTCTAACAAATTCCAGGCTGATAAGATAATATAATTTCAGGTCTAATAAGAAATGAAAAGATAGTTTTAAAGGTCAAATAAGGGCTTATAAGTCTAGATGAGAAAAGATTAATGCCATTCCAGTAAAGAGAGTGTTACCTAATAGCTCAAGGAATACATTGTTTATTATATTTTTGAGATGCATCACTACAGTGACATTTCGTTGTATAAACTCCTGAAAGCTACTTGCAATAAAACATTCCAAAATAATGATATAAACTTTATGTTAGATGGACTGCTAGAGGAATTTGCGGAGTAGATAAATTGTTGGTTCAAGTTGGATATGAAATCTATCTGTAAATTTGTTAAACGAGTATGAATATTTTTTTTTTTTTTTTTTTTGTTTTTTTGACTGGAAAACCAGTATGAATATTGTTGTGACTTAGAAGGTGCTTTATGTAGTAGTTTTTTAAGATAATGGGTTTTTGCAATTTTGCATCATTGAGACTCTTCTGTGCTAAGATTTTATAATAAAGTGCACCTGGAATATTTTGGACCTTAATAAAATGGCTTCTGCATGAACTATGCTTTAGATGGCCTGTCTAATTCGTCTTCTGTCTAATTATGTTGCTTCTACACTTCAGCTAACAATTGTACTGTTTGATAACTTTTGCAAGGGAAAGAATGAGGAAGAGAAGTTTAATACTGGTCCATTATCTGTACTTATGACGAGTATCAAGAATAACACGCGGGTACTAGATAACTACTTTATTCACATTTTCTCTGTTAAGTTGAATTTGTCATTATTTACGATACTCACGGTATATTGATATACACTTCCTTCCCTAATTGCTTTCTTATTTTAAAGTACTACCTTGTGATAGGAGCATGGTTTATACAGTCTTTTTATATTACAATGTGCTTTGTTGGTTATTAAATCTTCTGATTTACTTCTTCAGGTCCTTATCAATTGCCGAAACATCAAAAAATTGTTTGGACATGTGAGAGCTTTTGATCGTCACTGCAATATGGTTCTTGAAAATGTCAATGAGATGTGGACTGAGGTTTGTCTCAACTATCAACACTACACCCCCCTTCCCCCTTCTCTGGTTCGCCCCATGATTAAAAATTACTTGGTATTAGATCCTGAGAACGGAATCTGCAAATGTTATCTCCCTACATCATATAATTTATTTATTGAAGGTGGAGGGAGCATAGCTATCTATTCTTGTGGATTTTCACGTGCTATGATATTAATGTAATTTCTTGTTGGCATGTTGCAGACCCCGAAGACTGGGAAAGGGAAGAAAAAGGCACAGCCAGTAAACAAGGACAGGGTCATTAGCAAGATGTTTCTTCGAGGAGACTCAGTTATCATTGTCTTAAGGAACCCAAAGTAATTTCGCAGTCACCCGACTTGCGTGAGCTGCTGATTCTGCAGATGGCCCTTTTTATACTGATGTAATCCGAGAATAGTATTACCTTAGTGGAAGTGTGGAACTTGTGTTGGACAGAATATGCTCTGAATAGCTGTAGCCATTCTTGTGAGATTGGTCACTGGGATGATGGTGTCAACTGTGCCGGGATTACATTGAAGTATGGCCAAGTAGTATGTCTGAGGTTCTTTAGTTAGACTCAAGGCTAAAATCTGATCGTCTCCCGAATCATCTATGTTGCTAACTTTGGTCACATACTTATTGTGTCCCTTTATTTTTATTTTGATCATGCAGTATCAGATTCATAGTCAACTGTTAATATGAAAAGTAGAAGTTATGTCTAATATATCCAAGTATATTCTGCTGATTGTTGTCAACATATTACAAGAGTGTTATTTTTTGCCAACAACAAAAATGTTTCAAGTTTTCCATGTCCTAGAATTTTCTAGTTTTCTATGTCAACTTTAGTTTTTTTTTCTTGAACGAATTTCAACTTTAGTTTAGTGACGTTTTCTATGTCAGCAGGTAAGTTCTTTCACCCCCATTTGCGGGCCCCTTTCCCACGAGTCATCTCTCTCTAACTGTACACTTAATAGTGAAGTAGGTAATTTTGCATATTTGCTCATTACTTAGCGCTCCAAATGAGCAGCTCCTACTTGCACTTAGTTGAAGGTGTGTTGGATTCTAGATGGATAATAGAATTCTCTTTCATCGGATGGTAGAACTATTGTACTCTTACTAATTCATATTGTTTTACGCACTTTGACTAATTTTGCCTCACAAAAATATTTAAGTGAGAAGAACAATACTAACAAAGAGAGTGATTCTTATAAAAGTTTGCATTCGTGATTAGTTTATTTACTAGATGAAGCCCGTGCGATACACGGTTTGTTTGAATTTTATAAAGTAATTTTTTTTTTTTATTTATGTGCTAAAATTTGTTATATATTTAGATAAATTTCTAAATATCAAAAGATAATATTTTATATTTAATTAATTTAAACTTAAAAATCTCATTCGCCAATTTTGCCGACATGGCATTTGAATTATTTAATTATAAAAAAATTAATAGTCTCTTATTTAATGGGCTACAACTAAAATTTAAATCCTATGTGGCTAAGAAAATTAAAATTTAAATCTTATTTAATCTTACATGGCGCGCTAAGAAAATTAAATCCCCTTTATATATATACTGGTTTTGTGCCCGGGCGATGCCCGAATTGTCCTAAATCTTTTAACTTAAATGTTAAGTACGCGCATATAACCCCTTTTGATAATGTAAGAATGTTAAATAAGATCATTAACCCCTTTTAATAATTAAAATATTTAGACATACGATATCATATCGCTTATTTATATTATAGGGTACTTTTTGTAGTTTTATTTGTAAATAGATATCTATGTTATTAGTTTACCAAACTAAATTTTTTTTTCCTGATTAAAACTTATTTTTATTGATTTTCTATTTTTTATTAAAACATATTATAATGGATCTCATTTTAAAGAACTTTTTAAAACGAATTTTATGATGGATATAGTAGTGAGATATAAGATATTTATTAAAAGTTACAATTAATTTTGTATATATGAAATATTAGAAATATATCGATAATATAAAGCAATATACAATATTTTTATCTTACAAAAATCTATCCAAAATTCGCTTACTTAGCATCCTATGTTTCACAATAATACTTATTTTTCTACTACGTGGCTCGACACTTGGCGAAAAACTGAAATACCAAGTGTCGTTGTCTCGTGGCCTGACTGCGAGACCGGCTTTATATATTAGTGATATGATATGATATTAGATTTGAAGATGTTTCTGTAGCAATTACAATAAGAAAAAAAGTGGGCTCCATGGCCACAATAATTTAAAAAAAAAAAGTGGTCCCTCTTTACTTTTTTTTGCCAAAGATCAAGTTAGAAATAAGTAAAATCTTATTAGAATTAGATTTTACTTTATGAAAATAAGAAAATTAAATTCATAAAAGATGTTAAAAATACTCCATAATTAAGTAATTAAAAGTGGGTAATCTTAAAATATTCTCTCTTAGGGTTTACTTTACCCCTTTCACTCTTCTCTTTCGATCACCAAAATTCGTCATCGTTGGTTTTTCGGAAACGGCAAGACCGTGGTGAACATCACTATGGTCTTTATAAACTTCTTGTATGGAGATTGTATTCATGGTGGTTATCTTAATTACTCTCTCTCTCTTAGGGTTTACTTTACCCCCATTCTGACATCAAATATATAATACCTCATCCGTTTTTTTTTTTTTTTTTTTTTTGACACGTATTGACTTTTGCATTATTCAGACACTTTCCTTTGACCATGTTTTGTGATTTATACGTAAGGAAAAATATAGTTAGTAGGATCTTATTAGAGTCATCACGATATACATTTTTAAAATGTCAACATGACTAATGAAACGTGCTTATACTAAATATGTTAGTGTTAAAGTTATATGTAACATAACATATCATGTTATATATGTTAATAATATCAATAAAATTGAAACATGATAATTTTCACCAAAAAAAAATGCTTTTTAAAGTAGTATATTGCATGTAATATATGAGATAATTCATTTCAAATAAATTCATCATTTTCAAATCAATGAAATGTTAAATTACTACCTATACATACCGTTGATTCGAGGGAGGACTACCATATACTAAGCTAATTCTTGAAATCATGTGCATATTCACCAAGACAATTAGGTTAATTGTGGTCAATTCCCTACCCCAACACAAGATTACATGATCCCTTTTATTTATAAATGAATATATGTGGATGATACGTACCAATAATACATATGGATATTACCTACAATTAAATGTATAAGTGAAACATTACCTAAGATTAGGGGTGGGACTTCGGTCTGGCAGTTCGGTTTGACCTCAGTTTGAAACGGTTTCGGTTTGAAACGGTTCGGGTTAAAACGGTTTCATTTAGACGGCGGGTCGGTTCAGTTCGGTTTTGATTAGTCACAGGTCGGTTCGGTTTCGGTTTATTTTTGTACGATTTAAATTCGGTTCGGGTCATAAACGGTTCGGTTTATAAACAGTTCGGGTCATAATCAGATCGGTTAGAAACGGGTCGCTTCAGGGGCGGATTTACTCAGGTCAATGCCGGTTCGGTTTTTAAACGGTTCGGTTAATAATCGGGTCGGTTTGAAACAGGTCGGTTCAGGGGCGGGTTTACCCGGGTCAATGCCCGTTCGGTTTATAAACGGTTCGGGTCATGATCTGACCGGTTTGAAACGGATCGGTTCAGGGGCGGTTTTACCGGGTCAACGTCGGTCCGGGTTCATATCGGTTCGGGTCATGAACGGATTATTTTGAAATGGGTCGGTTCAGGGGCGGGTTTACCCGGGTTAATGCTAGTTCGATTCATATCGGTTCGGTTTATACTCGGTTTGGTGCTAAAATCGTTCGGGTTAGTTTGGTAATCGGTTAAATTGGATCGGGTTGAAATCGAGTTCTAAAAAGTGGTTTTGACCAGTTAGCGTGTTTTGTTTTATATCAAGTTGGGACTAGTATTTCCATTTAATTAGCGGGTCGGCATAGGTTGGTGAAAAAAATAATGGATCGAGTAGAAATTGGGTTTTAAGAGATTTTTGACCGGTTAGCTATTTTCGTTTTATATAAAGTTGGGACTTCGTCACTTTATTTTCAGACATCAGATTATATACAATTACACAAATCTTCATTTATTCAATTATTCTATATCATGTTAATATGTTATGTTTCAAGTTTGGTTATACTCTTGTTGTTGTTTATTCGATATTATCATATTAGTCTAACAAATTTATAATGTATTATTGTTTCATTATTAAATATATATTATTAGGTTATCAGTTTCTTGTTGGATTGTTTTAGATATCGTGTCATGACCATGTTTTGATGAGTTGCTACTTTGAATACGATAAATCGATTCAGATATCAGATTATATAGAATTACAGAAATTCTCATTCATTCTATATCATGTTAATGTGTTATGTTTCAAATTTGGTTATAGTCTTGTTGTTGTTTATTAAATATTAGTCTATTACAAATTTATAAGGTATTAATGTATTATTGTTTCATTATCAAATATTATCAGGCTATCATCTTCTTGTTTTAATTGTTTTAAAGATCGCGTCATAACCATGATTTGATGAATTGGTACTTTGAATACGATAAATCGATAATTGATATTGTAATAAACTAATAATTTAATGTTACGGAACTATATTTGGATGTTTAATTAAAATCACGATTATTCAATTTCCCATTAGTCTAATAAAGTAATAATTGACAATTGTTTGTAACTATTCCATAATTTTGGTGTTAAAGTTATATTGCTGAATTACTTTGTTGTCTTACCCTCTCTAATCACCTTTTAAGATTACGTGCCTACAAGGCTGCAACATATATATGTTGCAACTTGCAAGTTAAAGAAAACGGGTGAGGAAGTAGAAGTATTCAATTAGATCGATCATCAACTGTTTTAAGTTTTAATAATCAGATACATTTATCGATTATCTATACATACCAATGATAGTATGATACCAATCGTACCATACATTATTATTTATTACATATACTGATATACATATAACTAATATACATTAAATATGTTATATTGAATCAATTCCAATTTCCAAACATTTGTGTTTCTTACAATTTATAAGTTACATAAAGTTAAGAGTACAGTAGTGTTTTTATTAGTACGTAGCTATGAATAAAAAAAAACATACTATCCAAATCCATTATCCCATGATCCGTGTCACCGTCTTATATTAAATATCAGCCATTGATTTGCATGTCATCTAACGGCCTATCATCGCACACATTCCAATTCACGATCTGTGTGTTTTCTTTTCCACCAATCAGATCACTCTTACCATCGTCTCTTTAGTACTCTTTTTGATTTCTCTCTCGTTTTCTTAATCCTCTTCTGTAATATTATCAATTTTTTGAAGCCATGGCTGCTAATATGCTCACTGCTCTCTCGTTTTCTCTCTCATCTCCTCTTCCTTCTTCCTTTCTTCTTCTTCCTTCTTCTCCCTTCTTCCGTCTATGTTCTCCTTTCTTCCATCTCGTTTCTCCGTCTCCGTCCACCGGCACCACGCACGACGGTTTTTATGGTCAAATTCGACCACGAAACTCTAGATCTAGTTGCTTCATGATCGAATTTGGCCTTTTAAAACCAAATTCGAGGCCAAATTCAGGATTAATATATAAGGTGTTTTCGTTCTTCCTTTTTTTAATTTTTTGTTTTTCTTTTTAATTTTTTTTCAAGTTGTGGGCAACGGAGGGGGCCGAGTTAGGGTGGGTGCGGCGGCGGTTAGACTGGGTTCGGGTGGGTTGGGAGGGAGGATTTTTCGAGGAAGGGAGGGAGTTTTATGGTGGGTGAGCAATTAAAGTGAGTTGGGGGGTTTCGAGGATGTTGGGTTTCGTGGGGGTAGGTGGGGTGTGGTTACGGTGGGTTTGGGTTTTTTTTCGATTTTTTTGTATGGGGTGGGGTGGGGTGTGTTACGGTGACGGTGGTGGGTGTGGTTGGGGTTGGGTCTGTTTTTTTTTTTTTTTTTTTTTTTTTTTTTTTTTTTTTTTTTACAGTGACGGTGGTGGGTAGGGTGGGGTGGGGTTTGTTAAGGGGGTGGGGTGGGGTGGGGTGGGGTACGTTACGGTGATGGTGGTAGGTGGGGTGGGATATGGGTCTGGGTCTGGGTTTTTATTATTTACGGTGACGGTGGTGGATGGGGTGGGGTAAGGTTTGGGTCTGGGTTTTTTTATTTACGGTGGGTGGTGGGGTGGGTTACGGTAATTATGGTGGGTGCGGGGGTGGTGTTAGGGTGGGTCTGGGTTGACGTTGGTGGGGTGGGGGTGGGTTACGGTAACGGTGGTGGGGTGGGGGTGGGTTACGGTAACGGTGGTGGGTGGGGGGTAGTGTTAGGGTGGGTCTGGGGTGACGGCGGGGGTGGTGTTAGGGTGGGTTACGGTGGTGGGTGGGTGGCCAAATTTTTTCATTTTTTTATTTAATTTATAACTCCTAATTTAGTTATACAAGAATATAATTTTAATTTTATAATAGCAAAAAAAATTACAAATTTAAATCAATAATTATATGTAAAAAAAATTGTACTGTTAAATTACATTAAACATCAAATATATTTCGTGGAATTCTAACAAATTGTTAAAGGCTGTAAATAGTTCAATTTGAATGGAACGGGTTGTAAACGGTTCGGTTTAAATAGTTTGTAATCGGATTGGTTTAAACGGGTTGCGGTTTGAAAATAGTTCGGTTTAAACGGTTTAATGGGTTATAACAGTTCGGTTTAAACGGTTAGCGGGTTGTAAATGGTTCGATTTAAACGGTTTTTCCTACGGTTTAAACGGTTTCGGTTTATAAACGGTTCGGTTTAAACAGTTAGCGGGTTAAGATTAATCGGTTCAAACGGTTTCGATTTATAAACGGTTTGGTTTGTTATTGGTTTACGGTTCGTAACGGGTTAACATTAATTGGTTCGGTTCGGTTTCGGTTTGACATTATACGGTTCAGTTCGGTTTTCGGTTTAAAATTAGCGGGTTATAAACTGTTCGGTCCGTGATGGTTCGGTTCGGTAACAGACGGTTTCACGGTTCGGTTTGAAAAGTCCCACCCCTACCTAAGATGTATATTGGCCACACCCAACAACCTAATATGTATCTTCGTAATCAAACGAATATATGTGAACTCTTTAAAATACGATCGCAAAAGGGCAAAGTAATTAATCGATTCCAGCTGTATGAATCAGAATCAGAATCAGAATCATAATTAAATTTATATTTATGCTCTAACTTATGATTACTCATTTGGACATAATAGAACCTTTGTAAATTGCAATCACCTAGATTTGCTAAAAACTTACACTTCATTGCTACCATATGCTTCGTATACTCTATTATTTCATATACAAACCACTCAAATAACCTTATCAGCCTAACTATAAATTCCATAAATAGTAATGATAAAATTATTTCAAACCCATATGTTGAATTATTATATGATGAAAATTGATATGTCTAATTGTCCATAAGAAGACATCCCCTAATCAACCTCGTCAATCCAATCAACCATTATGTCATATGGTCATAAATCTTAGTCATTTACAAAAATATTTGACTAAAAATATTTTATATTTTATTTTATAAAAAAATACTAAAGGTTTGTGATAATAATAGTTGAGTAGGAAAAGTCCACACCAATAACTTTCAACAATGACAGAAAATGTTAGGCAGGTTTAGGGAGGGTAGGAAAGAAAACATGCATGGACAAAAATGCAATAATGTTTTCTTTTTTTCATAAAAATGAAATACATTCTAGAAACACTTCTCACGAGAGAAAAACCTAAAATATAAGATCTACGAGACGATAATACATCAGTTGCATAAACTACTAATTATAATCATTTATGTCATTATTAACCCTCGATTAGGAAAAAGAATAACCTGATAGCTGAGAAAAAACTGATTACGGAATAGTATTAATGCAGCGTCTACATGGATATCAGCAACGAACAAAAATAGGACAATATATAATAATATAAATGCTGAAGACTATAAGCTCTACATATCTATAATCTAGCGAAGGGAGCCAATTGGAAGCCAGATCTGCTACTACTCGAGCCTTGCGATGGTATACAGTCGAGGGTCGCCCAGGGAGAATGGAGCAGAAATCGTTTTATGTGCCAGAATTCCTCCTATAGACGCAAGCTAAGGCAGAACTTAAAATGCGGTGGTGGTGGTGTCACCTCCCTTCTGGTCACCAAAGATACGCTGCCTGAAGTCAGAAACCATCATGGGCAGACCTTTGCGAAGTGCAATCTTAGGCTCCCAGCCAAGCAACTCTTTAGCCTTACCGATATCAGGCTTCCTCTTGTGAGGATCATCCTCGGTATTAGGCCTGAATTCTATCTTTGCATTTGGATCTATTGTTTCTTGAACAACCTGAAAAACAAACGAAAAAATGAATAATTCTTGTATCACAAACGGAATGGGAGCCCGTTTGAACCAAGGAATGTATGGTTTTCTATATTGTAATCATCACCCAAAGATTTTGCCACAAATTTTATTTTCTGCCCTTGTTAAATACGGAGATGTTACATTTCAAGTTTTAACAAAGGGAGAGGTTACAATATTATCAGTTTGTACTGCACTGCATAATATTACAGGCTACAAGATTATCAGTATTTCTATCGGTTAGTTATGAAAGAATTAAAATAACTACTATGTACATATTTGATATTTCGTTGCAGTACGTGGTAGGAGTGTAGGACACCATTGAAGACAAAAGCCATTAATTTTTAGGGGCATAGGACATTGATAATAAATAATACAGTAGTTCATAGTGGACCATGGTAGGTCAAGCATCCTTGTATATAAAAAGGTGGAGCACGTCTAAGTTTGGAAATTCGGTAAAAACTAACGCCGACAATGAGAATACTACAGTGGTAGAATGAAAGAATGTGACAGAATACCTTCGCAAGTTCAAGCATGGTAAATTCACCAGGATTTCCTAAATTGAAAGGACCGACATGCTCACCCTCCATTAGGCGCATCAGACCTTCAACCTGCAAACACGGAGAATGGATTATTCAAATCCAATTAGTATAGATTCTCAAATTAAAATCCTCATATTATTAAGAGTGAACATTTTAAGCGTAAAGAATAAAGTACTGTCGAGATATTTTAGCAATTTTGCACCATATTATATGATTCAACTACTTTTATTGACAAAAGGGGACAAACTCATTAAAAACAAACATACACCAAAAAGTTGTGTTGATTAGGGGCCATGTGCAACATAAATTACTAGTGTCATAGATCACGAAGTTTGAAAGAGGGAAAAAAAATAATTCAGCAAAGGAAATCTACAAATGAATTGGAATAAACATTATCAATAAAAACAAATGAATTGGAATAAAATACCAACATTTGAAACTTTCAAGGACCTTTGTTTTGTATGTTAACTAATTGATCTCCATAAAGTGGGCAGCTTTGTTATTATTGAGCTGGCTTAAACCATGCACTGACCAAGTCAATAATTTATAGTTCTTATAAAATTACTTAAACAGAACTTTAAATTCGATCATGTAAGCTACTACAGCATGAAAGACATCTTTTTTATTTGTTGAGCAAGTACATGGTGATCCCCCATTCGTGATGCCCAGTGAAGATAAGGGGGAGGTTGGGTATTTGATCTCACCTCCTTGTGGAGATCAAGGGATGCGCTTTCCCAAATAGGCTACCCCAAATCCTTAACACCTTTCTTACAATTCAGATTTCACGCGGTATACCCAGGCACTGCCAGAGTTCACACAACTACCACATTCCACACTCATTAAAGTTGTACTAGCAAAATTATACTCTAAAATATAAATGCTACTCCTTAATTCACATGGGATCAAACCACCCCCCATCTCATAAACAATAACTTAATGGTAACAACAAATCCTAGTAAGAGAACATGCTTAGCTGATTAAGGCACAGCACTAAAGACAAGTATACACATAAAGAATTAAACTTGATTAGATCCTTCCCAAAAGATTGTCCAATTGCATTTTTTGGATCATTTAAATTTAAAACTTTGATAATGATACAGCCATACTGTTGAATTTGTTTAAACCGCAGATCGTGAAAAGATAAATGGAGCAATATTAAAGGTACAGAAGTACCACACAGTCCAAATTTAAGCTAGAAAGCAGCATAAAGCAATTGGAGAGGCAAACTTACCAAGTCAGAAACAAACTGGAAACTTCTGGTTTGCTTTCCATCGCCATAAACAGTCATGGGTTCTTTCCTCAAGGCCTGAAATATGTCTCAGTTAAAATCCAGTTTCATCAAGTTCAAACAGAGTACTAATCAGGCATATTTTAGTATCCATTACTAGAGAGGCACGTGTTTTCCTAATTACCTGTGCAACGAAGTTGCTAACAACACGACCATCATCAATGCACATTCGAGGTCCATAAGTGTTGAAAATCCTAGCAATTCTCACCTGCAACAAATGACGCGTGTTTAAAAACAAGCTACCCAATTCAAGTATTTAAGTCATTAAGTAGTTAACGAATCTCAATAATATTTAATTAGTAGAATTTGAACAGACCTCAACACCAGCACCTCGATGGTAGTCCATGGTCAATGTTTCTGCTGTACGCTTTCCCTCATCGTAACAACTACGAACACCTATAACATGTCCACCGCCAACACTTGTCATTAACTTTTTATTTAAATACTTCTTGTCACAGTGTACTTCTAATGCAGCAACACACATACTTAGTTCAGTTAATCTAGCATTTTATTTAATGTATAAGCAAGCTTCATGTGAAAGCATATCACAATAAATTTTACTTGTATAATAAAATACGTATTATCATCACACAAAATATGTTGTCTTCACATACAAGCAGTATTATTTTACAACGAAAGATGAGCAGGTGAAGTACAAGGATACTTTCCAATGTAATAGGAGCACCGACGATCATACCCTATACAACCCTACAAAAATCACTAAAGTACAAACGACCCATCTTTTTTTTTTTTTTTTTTTTTTACTATTACATACTGAAACCCATATCTACACCAATGAGAATATACCAAATTTCCTAAACAATTATTATTAATGCTAATTTAAGCAAGTCAAAAATAGCTTCCAAAGTCTAATAAACTTGGCAAATAATAAGAAAATGACTACACAGATTGAATGAGCCCCCATTTAGGTAGCCTGCTTAAGACTAGGAAATTAGAACCCAGCTTGATTAGTGGTCCCGCAAATCACGGATTTTTATACGATAGATCTCATCAGAACTTTACACGTGTTAACACCCAACTTCACCCACGTGGCTCACTTTCCTTAATTTCACTTCAAATGTGGAGGAAAAAGCAGGAAATAAAAATGAACAAAGACACTTTCTACAGTTTTTATCAAACGTCACCATTTATAGGTCCACATGTCTTATGTTACATTACTTTTCCCGCGCAAGATATGATTCATAAAGTTTGTGCTAACATAAACTTCAATAAAAAATGTTTTCTTTGTAGCAAAATATAAAGTCACAATTCCATAAAAATAGAAAAATAAAAAATAAAAAATAAAAATAATAAAAAAAAAACTTATTTTTAAGAACCATATACTGGGGAATTAGAAATTAAACCCCATCATAACGCTCCAATCACATGTTCCGTGAGAAAATCATAACACGACACTGGGTGCACAAATATCACGTCATAAATACAAATTAACAAAGTGAATCAAAAAAGTTGAATTTTCTAATGGAATTAACAAGTAAGATTGTAAGAAGAGAGAAAATTACCAATGGGGTTAACATTGCCCCAGTAAGTCTCCTTCTGAGGGTGCTCCAAAGGGTCACCATACACTTCACTAGTACTTGTTAGAAGGAACCTTGCACCTACTCTCTTTGCCAATCCTAACATGTTCAATGTTCCTACCACATTTGTCTTGTTAATTCATCAGTCAAGGATTCAACAATCAATCAATTCACATCTACAAATGTATTAACAATAAACATTAATATCACTCTAACAACGAATTCGCTAACAAAAATCGAATCTTTTCGATTTGATACCCAATTCGTGGAGATTTCTATTGTACATCCGAATGTAACATACATCTAGCCCCATTACCATTTACTCCGTATTAATCACTTCCCCATTTAGAGATCAGTACACCCGGATGTATAATAGAAATTCACTCGAATCCCTAGCCCACATGCAAGATGCAACTCTCATTAAACAATTTCACAATGGGAAATTCCATGTTTCATTACCTAAACACAAAAAACTCACTTTTCTTGGAAAATCACCAATATAATCAAAATTCAACACACCCAAAAAAATTCAAAATCCAACCACCCCAAAAAATCAAATTAAAATCGTAATAATAATAATAATAATAATAATGAAAAACATAAAAGAGATTGAATTAGAAAAGGATATGATAGTTTTGACAGGGTTATGTTTGTAATGAACAGGGGAAGCAGGGCAAGCCAAATGATAGATCTGATCAACCTCCAACAAAAGAGGCTCAACGACGTCGTGTCGGATCAATTCAAACCTAGGGTTTCCAAAATGATGCATCACATTCTCTTTCCTCCCAGTAAAGAAATTATCAACAACAATCACACTATCACCTCTCGCAATCAAACGGTCCACAAGATGCGACCCGACAAACCCGGCCCCACCCGTCACAACTATCCGCAACCCTTTTCGTTTCAGCCCTAATGGGACCTTCCCAGATCTAAACCCATCACTGACCCGGCTATGGTGGGTCGGAATCAGCCGAGTTGACTCGGCGGTCAGGAACGATTCCCCGCCGATTGAATCATGCAGCATGTTGATGTCAATTTTAGATGACGGCGACGAAGAGGAGGACGATGGGGTGAGGGAAAAGATCAATGTGGCGATGCCGATACCGAGGACGAGGAACACGAGTCGTTGCTCGCGAAGAAGGTAGTGAATCGGACGAGTTACGGTTAGCCATGGTTTAAGAGGCTTTGGTGAGTCGTACTCGTCGGATTTGAGGTGGGATTCATGGCCGCCTCGGAAGATCAGTTCCGACGCCATTGTTGTCGGGTTGATTATATATGTGAGTTTGGTGGTAAGTTGAGATTGAGTCAAGGAAGAAGACGAAGAAAAGGGAGAATGTGAGAATGGGAAAAGAGAGGAGGAATTGAGGAATGAATTTGTAGGTGTCTGAAATCTGAGAGTGCCATGTTTAATGAATGGTTAAATATATGCGTTTTAGTCCTTGGGATTTGTGGGTAATTACGAGAGTACCCTTCTTTGTTTTCTTCCTCTCTTTGGCTTATTCTATGGTGTAACAAATAACAATGTTGTTGTTACATTAGTCTTTATTAACTAGCTTAATTGGAACTAATTAGTGACTGGTACGTGTCATATCATGTCTTGTGTTAAGTTTGCATGCTTTGGGATCCGATAAATCCAGTCTATTAGGTACATGTTGTGTTCTGCTTTGTTTAAAATGACTGTTTGGGTATGGCCTGATGTATTGTGGTTTATGTGTCTATAAGACTGATTTCAATTATTTTTTCATGTTTTGATGTGATGGACCATGTTGTCCCTGCTAGATGAACTAATGGGATGAAAGCTAACAAACTTAACTTCTTTCAAAAGCATTGTCATATTTTTAGGTGTTTTTGTGGCTAATTTCGATGATAAATGGTGCAAAGGAGATGTCTAAGATTAAATTTATACATATTGTTCTTCTATTGGAAATCTAAGAGTCTGATTTGAATGGCTAAGTACCGATCCGTAATTAGGCTTTGCAATGTAGTATACAAAATTATTTCCAAGATGTTGATCAACATGATGAAATTGTTTCTCTTTAGTGTACGTTTAGGGGTGAACATTATTCTAACAAAATTCAATAGTCAAAATTATAATTTAGATTAGATAAATTTTTTATTTAGATTGGATTAGATGAAATTCGAATTTTTTTATTCAATTCAATTTATTCAAATCAAATATAATCGAACAAAAGCAAAACCTAGTGGCATCCTCTTACGATTGGAGCCAAATTCAAATTATATCGATTTTACCAAAAAAAAAAAAAAAGCTCAAATTCCCATATAAAAATAAATTTAGATTCTAAAACTCTCTTTCTTTCCTTATCCGGCCACTCACCGACCCTAATTTCTTCCTCAACCCTAAAACTTATTCATTCTAGCTCATCGATCATCTCTCTCTCTATCTCTCTCTTTTCAATCTATGTTAATATTCTTACTAAATTAAATCTCATCTCTCATGTGTTTATAAATTATATCTCAAATTTTCTAGGTTTACTTGCTTTTGTATCTTCATTTAGTGATTTATATTAATAAATTGCTTTGAAATTTCGATCATTTACTATAAATCATGCAATTGTCCGTGAAGCACAAAAAGTAGGCTAGTAGTTTACAAGTCTAAAGGAGATCTCAATTACTTCAACAAAGAAAGTAAAGAAAAAAAAATTGTTGCATAAATCTTTACTTAATTCTTGCAAAAAAAAAAAAAAAAAAAAAAGAGCTTGTAATAATTATTCATATTAAAGTTATCATGTAAAACTTTAAATTTGATGTTATAACTCTATATTTAATTTTGTAGCCTATTATTACACAATAGAAAAAATAATTATATTTGTTATTGAATTGGATTTCACTTACTAAATTTTTAAAAAATTTCAGATTAGATTGGATTGGATACAATTCAAAATCGATTTAGATATAATTTGAAAAAGTTAAAACCAAATATTTCATTTTGAATTTGGATTGGGCCATAATCAAAACCAACTCTTGAACTTTCACCCATACTGATATTATATTGGTTATTAAAGTGTATTTACCCTTTGGACGGTATATATATTATTATTATTAGTCATAATATTTGATTAAATCTCTTCGTTGTATACATAGTTCTTGTTTAGGGAGAAAGAAATTTTAGCAGCTGAAGTTGGATATGATGAAGGCAATTGATCAAGTAAAGTGGTTGTAATTTCTCAGAAGGATTGATAAATAAAATGGGTTTTGATGTTGGTTGGGTTGCATTGGATGATGAAGAAATGCAATTGATGTTTCCATATTGAGGGGTGATGAATGGATGGAGAACCTTCAGATTTTTTTGTTGGCATGTAAGTCCTCTTATAAGTTGTTGTCCAAGCAACATGTACAAATTTGATGAACTTGTTTAATTAGAATAATACCATTAGGTGTGTGCGATGCATGATTGACATATATACAATTGTAGGAATGTATGGTGGCTCTTTTTGGTGGGGATCCGATACAAGGAAGATGAGTATAAGTTTCACTAGGAAGCTTAATTGGGACAGCAAACTTTGCAAGTCCAATGAGGATGGGATCTAGGCCATATATAAGAGGATTGTTGATTTCGACGAGGGAATGCTAGCTAAGTTGCTAGGGTTGACAATGCAACTACCTAAACTCCTATAGAACGCATCAATAAGGGTAGATGAATGTCAAACAACTATGAAGAGCTTTTAACTTCAAAATGCTCCAAAATTATCAGCATCTCTCATATGACCATTTAAAATGCCACACGGGCGTGTATAATTCACGCAAAGTCATTTGGTCGATAATCCAAAGGCTAAGTTTGGACCTTTAATTAATTGTTGTAAATGATGATAACTTAATAGGAAAGTGTGTCAATTAAATAGGAACGAAGGAAATGCGTTTATCTTAAAGAATTGTTTAATGTACTTGTATGTTTATTGATGATAGATTTTTCTAAAATAGATTTTATACTCCGTATCTAAGTATATTTGCTCCTTAAGAAAAAAGTTTATCCTACGCCATGTTTAGTTCACCTTATTTTTACTTACTTATTTAGAAAAATCACTCCAAATTTGAAATAAGGCTCACCAATCAAAACTCGAAAGGTGTTATAAAAACACGACTATTTTCATTAATTAGTTGGTAACTTTCGTGAAAGAGAATAAACAATCCTAATTTCCAATACCCGTACAAATAATTTAAATTCGTGAATTGTGATTGCACATTTTGCACTACGCCACTTCCTTCTTAACACAATCATACCTTAAATACTTGGACTAAAGATATTTTCTTTTTGAAATTGAAATTTCAAGCCCCTTGGACAATTCAATGCATTAATTTTCAGCGTACTAGAATCGAAAAGCTTTAAAGAGAAGAATCCAAAGGGCAAAATGGTAATTTACTCTCCCAAAAAATTTTGGGTATGTTTTCCATGCCTAAAGAAAAGGCCATATTGGTGGGAAGAAAATAAAAAGAAAAGGAAAAGCCCAAATTCCACTTAAAGGCACACAAATTTGGTGGGAAGAATTTTATGGAGTGATACCGACGCTCCATCATTTTCGTTGACTAATCAAAATTTAAATCTGTCATTATTTTATTTTATTTATTGACCCTTTTATAAGTGTATTTTCTTGATTAACAAGTGTTTAGTAAGTACGAGTAGTCTTCTATCATGGGCTGTTTCTTACCAATCTACTTCCAACGCTTTGAATTTGGTCTTTTTTCTGTGATTTTCTTATTCGTTTTATACCACTTCGTCCGCACTATCTTATGTTTGTCCAAACAATTCTGGAATTTTTTAATCTTTAATCGATTGCTACATACTTCTTTTTTTATTTGAGTATTTGCGCGTTAAACGTAACTTCTTTTTACTAACTGCAACGTTCATCACCGTCATTAAATAATACCTCAGCGTCCTTTTTTTTTTTTTGGAACAACCTTAGCATCCTTTTTTTTTTTGGAACAACCTCAGCGTCCTTAAGTGTATAAAACGTAATTTTGGACTTATAATAATGGATTTTGTTTGAATATTTAATAACTCAATATGAAATTCTATATTAATGTTGTTTTTACTTTTTGAGAATTGACTTTGATTAGATTAATTTATTTTGTCCTTACAATAATAGATTCAAATAAGGATTAATAAAACCAAGTGAGTGAAGGATGGATTTAGATTTTATTACACTTCCTTAATCAGTGTTATTGGAATCAATTATTATGTTGGAATCAAATAAGGATTAACGAGCGTCCCGGGGCGTTAGATAACATTCAAATATATCTCCTAAAATGGTATAAATTTGAGAATGTGTCAAAATTAGGGCTGAGCAAAATTATCCGAAAATCCGAAAATCCGAACCGTAACCGAACCGAAAATTAGGGTACCCGTTCCGATAATCATAACGGTTCGGGTACCCGATCCGATAATTTGTTATCGGGTACGGTTATCGATATCATTTTAAAATTAACGGTTACCCGATCCGTTCCGATAAGCAATTTTTTTTTTCCTACTTAAATCTATTTATCCAAAATCTAAACTATTACCTTACTTCGTAATCACTTTATAATTTAAATGATTAGTAATTATTTGTAATTTGGTCATGATCATGTGGTATTATTGCTAATTAGTGTTGAATGATATTATAATAACTATACTATAAAGTCTAAATTTTTATTATTGGATATCATATTGGGTACCCGATAACCGAACCGAAATTCCGGGTACCCGAAATTCGGGTACCCGAACTTATTGGTTCGGGTAATGGATATCATTTTTAGTGTTATTGGTTATCGGGTACCCAAACCGATAGTGTTAACGGTACGGGTACCCGTCCCATGCTCACCCCTAGTCAAAATCACGCGTCGATCGGTGTAATTTATGTTTATTTCAAGTTAATATTACTACTTTTAGACTTCTACCTGAGAGAATATGAGAATATTTGCCGTGCCTTTCTCATTGATTAATCATCAATATATATACACGCGTATTATAGGGCTAATGACTAAGGATACATCAGTAATTTACAAACTAAAGTACACAAGATTATTTACATAATCTAACACACCCCCGCAGTCGAAACAGGAGGACTGCGAACGCTGAGACTGTCCCTGAAATCATTAAATAAAATTTTCGGCAGACCTTGAGTGAAAATGTCCGCAATCTGATACCGGGACGGGACATGAAGTACACGGACCTCACCGCTGTACCTTCTCACGAACAAAGTGAATATCCAGTTCAATGTGTTTTGTGCACTGATGTTGAACAGGATTGCCTGAGAGATAGATAGCACTCACATTGTCACAATAAACTAATGTAGCTTTAGAGACCGGACAATGTAGCTCTAGTAATAAATTCCGAATCCAACAGGACTCAGAAACAACATTAGCAACCCCTCTGTATTCTGCTTCTGCACTAGACTTCGACAAAGTAAGTTGACGTTTTGAGGACCAAGAGATCAAATTATCACCAAGAAAAATACAGTAACCGGACGTGGAACGACGAGTGTCAGGGCACCCGGCCCAGTCAGCATCCGTGTAAGACAAGATAGAGGTGATAGATGATTTATACAAGCGCAAACCAAAATAAGTCGTACCTTGAATATAACGCAGAATGCGTTTTAGAGCATCCATATGAGCAACTCTAGGAGAATGCATAAATAGGCACACCTGTTGAACCGCATATGAAATCTCAGGGCGAGTGAAAGTGAGGTATTGCAGAGTACCACACAATCGACGATACATGGTCGGATCCGCATATAACTCACCGGAGTCCGTGCGCATTTTTCCTTTAGAATCAACCGGAGTGGGAGAAGAATTGCAGTTAGCCATGCCTGCAATCTCAAGGATTTCCTTCGCATACTTTTTCTGAGACAAAAATAAGCCATTCTTGTCACGAGTCACTGCAATACCTAAGAAATAAATCAGGTTGCCCAAATCTTTCATGGAAAATTCAGAACTGAGCCGGGAGATGATTTGGTGACGAAGAGACTCTGTAGAAGCTGTTAATACAATATCATCAACATATAACAATAAATATGCAATGTCTCGACCATGGTGATAAATGAACAAAGAGGTGTCAGATTTGCTGTTAGAAAAACCAATAGCAGTCACAAAATTAGCAAATCGTTGATACCAAGCCCTGGGCGCCTGTTTGAGACCATATAGAGACTTTCGGAGTAAACAGACATGATTGGGGCGAGCGGGATCCTTGAAACCCAATGGTTGATACATATAAACTGTTTCATTCAAGTTACCATGTAAGAATGCATTTTTAACATCCAATTGATGAATTGGCCAAGAGCGAGACAAAGCAATTCTAAGAACCACCCTAATGGTTGCCTGTTTGACTACCGGACTGAAAGTTTCATCACAAGCAATTCCTTCCCTTTGGGATTTACCATCACCAACAAGACGAGCCTTATGTCTTTCAAACGAGCCATCAGAATTAGTCTTATGCCGAAAAATCCACAAAGAGCGGATAACATTGACATTAGACGGTCTCGGAACTGAATCCCATGTACCATTAGCAATGAGAGCATCATATTCTTCCTGCATAGCATTTTTCCAGTTATGGTCACGAATGGCATGAACCTGGTTTTTTGGAATAGGTGATATGGAGGGAGTAGCATGAAGAGCTCGATCCAGGTATTTAGGGTTAGGCTTGACTATGCCATGTTTGCTACGAGTAGCCATGGGATGGTGAGGAGTTATAGGCGGTTGTGAGGAGGAAGAGGAGATATGCGGCTGTGAATGTGGTGAGGAGGGGGGTGAAATGTGCGGCTGTGGTGAGGCCACACTAGGAGAAGAGGGGGGTGAGGAGGGTGCGTGAGGTGGCTGCACTGCCTTGCTCAGCCTGTGATGAGCAGTGGGCTGTGTATGCTGCGACTGTGTAGTGCCCAACTGTTGTGCAGTATGCAGTACCCTCCCCACTCCAAGCCTTGCTGGATCCCGTGTGGGTGAGGTAGCAGCAAGCTGCCTAAGCGTGGTGGTGGGTGCAACGTGCTGTTGCACTAGGGGATGGTGGAGGGGGCTTAAGGCATCGCCCAAGAAATCATATGTATGATCATTTGGAGTGTGAATGTTAGAAAAAGGAAAAATCGACTCATCAAACCAAACATGTCTAGCTATTATAATTTACGACTCGATATATCATAACACTTGTAACTCCGATGACTAGATGGATAGCCAAGAAAAACACAAGGAGTAGAACGAGATTGAAGCTTGTGTATTTTAGAGGAGGGAAATAGGGGGTAACATAGACAACCGAACACTTGTAGGTGAGAATAATCGGGATGCTTTTGATATAGAATCTGAGTCGGAGATTTGTAGCCTAGAATCTTTGTAGGAAGGATGTTGTGGAGGAATGTGGCCATTTCTAAGGCATGATGCCAAAAGGTAGGTGGCATAGAGGCATGACTAAGAAGAGTACGAACCACATTGTTGATCGTTTTTATTTTTCTTTCAGCTTTGCCATTTTGAGGAGAGGAGTATGGACAAGAGAAGCGGAAAGCCATGCCATGTTGTTCACAAAATTTTTGAAATGGAGTATTAGTAAATTCCGTTCCATTGTCACATTGGAAGGCTTTAACTTCCCGTTCAAATTGAGTCTTAATATATGTTCGAACACGAAGAAATAAGTTGTAAACTTGGGACTTGGATGAGACAGGAAATGTCCATAGAAAATTCGTGTAATTGTCAAGAAATAGAACATAATATTTGTGACCAAGAGAGCTAATAACGGGAGAAGTCCATAAATTACTGTGAACAATATCAAAGGGCATCGTAGTATGAGACATAGAATCATAAAATGGCAATTTCATTAATTTTCCCAAAGGACAAGAATGACAAACATGTTTTGAAGCCTTATTACAATTTATGAGATTACTACTACGCAAGGAACTAAGAATGACATTTCCCGGATGGCCTAAACGGGAATGTCACACAATAGGAGACACAACTGCAAAAGCTGACGGATTTGAAGTGGAAATGAGGTGACGATCGGTGAAGAAGGGATAGAGATCGCCACTGCTATTACATCTCACTATTTTTCTCCCCGTCTGCAAATCCTTCACAGAAAACCCAAACGGATCAAACTGAATTGACACATTATTATCAGTAGTGAACTTTCTAACAGAAATGAGATTTTTAACAAGTTTGGGCACGTGTAGGACATTTTTGAGGTTAAGTGTGTTTTGGTGTAAAGATTCGTGACCATAACCATGAATTGGAACTTTGCTACCATCACCAACAATAATAAAATTATTATTATGTTTGCTCAGAGGAATGTATGAAGATAAAGTACCTTGTGAGGTCGACATATGTGATGTTGCTCCTGTATCCATATAATAGTTCGGGTCAGCAAGAGACATAGTGTGCATTGCTTGCTCTATATTGGTCGGTGTGTAACCCGAAGAAGAAGACGGTGGTCCTAACAGAACATAGGCCTGTTGTGGACGAGGCCCAAGGACACCTTGTGAAGCTTGCTGATTCGGCCTTGGAGTCCAAGAAAGTGGGCTTGGGCCCTGACTTGGGTACGGACTGGGGGGAGTTTGCCAAGGAGTCTGAGTCCAGTAACCCCAATATGGAGATTGAGGAGGGAACATCCAGCCTTGCCCCTGCTGCTGCTGCGACACACTGTTGCTGTTGTGGTGCGGCTGCTGTTGGGGCTGGGTGTTCCGGCCACCGTTCCCGGCGGCAGACTTCCCTTTTCCGCCACCCCCTTTGCCCTTATTGTTCTTGCGACCACCATTGCGATTTGTAGCACTTCGAAAATTCCCAGAAGGCTGTGCTTGTTCGCCGCTTGATTTTGGAAGCATGGATGGTGATTGAGAGACATGAGCCTCCTCATGAGAGTCAACAGCAACATCAACAGCGTTGCCTTGTTCCTCAAGTTCAAGCATCGATCGCAAGGTGTCGAAAGAGGGCAGAGGATTGAGATGCCGTACAGAAGTTCGAAAGGGCTTATATTCCTCCGAGAGCCCTTTCAAGAGTTGAAGCGCCATCCTATTGTCTGAGACCTTGTCTACAACATTCCTCAAACTATCAGCCAAGGTTTTGAGGCGAGTATAATAGGGTTTTACACCATCAAATTGGTCGAGCTTGGTGTTTGTGAATTGCGCATCAAGATGTAATGCCCGAGTCGACTTGTTGTTGAGGAAAAACTCCTTCAAACGATTCCAAGCATCGATAGCCTTGTCATCGGGATCGATTATGGAATTAAGAAGGTCAGTGGAGATGGTATTGTAAATCCATTGACGAACGATGTCATCAAGTCGCTGCCATTGAGCATTCTCAGAAAGTTCAGAATCCTTTTCGGTGTCATTAACAACAGGGGGATTGATATGATCGAGTACCAAATTCGTGCGGCAATGGAGTTCGAATAAGGTAGACCAAGTGTTGTATTGGGTGCCATCATAGTCAAGAACGATAGGAATGCAGGTCTTGATGTTAGTGACAAGAGTAGCAGGATGAAGTTTCTGAGCGTCGGCCATGGAGGTTCAACCGAACAAGAAGAGAAGAGGCGGAGAAGAAGATGAGAGAAGAAGAGCGGAAAGAGAACTAGGGTTTCAGATCGAAAAACCTAAGCTCGTGATACCATGAGAGAATATGAGAATATTTGCCGTGCCTTTCTCATTGATTAATCATCAATATATATACACGCGTATTATAGGGCTAATGACTAAGGATACATCAGTAAATTACAAACTAAAGTACACAAGATTATTTACATAATCTAACACTACCCCTGGGGCGTTCATTAGCTTTTACCTTTGAATTTTAGTTGGTTATTTGAAACACGTAATTACATACTCTTTGTATATATGGATCGAACTTGCTATGTCCGTTGTATATATCCATGATATTTTTTTTATTGAAGTAAATGATTTGATGGCACTTAAGACGTGCTTAAATTGAGGGTAATATTGTTAGTAATTTAGAGTGAATGAATCCGTAAGGATTGTGCGTTCCGCGTTTAGGGGGCGACCCGCGAATCAGGCGTGATAAAATCGCGCTGACTTTCTGGATCCAGTGAAGAAATTTCAATTTTGAAGTGGCGTGCCCCGCGCTGGAAGCTCGACAAAACCGCGCAAGAGTTCTGGATCGAGGCAAAAATTTGGAAACTCGGGGAGGCGCGCCCGCGTCGCCTTCTCTCGTCTGCGGTTATTTCTTTATTAAAAGATGTTTTCGTTTTTACGAAGGGATATTCAGTTTTCATTTTTTACATTTCCTCTCCAAGTATTCTCTCCACATTTTCTCTCAAGAATCTTGCAAACTCTTGTTGAAAACCTCTATCAATTTAGCCAATTTTTGTGAATTTATCATCTAATTTCGTCTCTAAGTGCTAAGAACGATTTGTCGTCTTTTGTATCTCAAAGAGAATTTCCGGTAAAAACCCAAGCACCGTTGTGGGGGAAATTAATCTCTTTAGGAAAGTGTTTCACACGCCTAAGACGAAGTGTCAAGGTTTGAGACTCACGTGGTCATTCATATTCTCATGTTCATGTTCGATTGAAAGGCTTGGAAGTAAGGCAAGTTTGTAATCTTTCATATTAGTTGAATTCATTGTAATTTCTGTAATTCTTTGAATTATAAGTGCTTGGTTTGAATACATATCGTTGTATTGATTTGGTTGTATAATTAGTTGCAATTATACACTGTTTTTAGGTTTTGTTCCCACAAATTTGTATTTAATTTATACTAGAAAGCCTAATAAATATATTACAGTTGAATTCAAATCAAGAAAGTTGAATGTAAATTTATGCCAGTGATGATATGAAGAAAAGAAAGAGATGGGAAGATTATTACCTCATAATAGGTATACTAATAGTCATCCACCACTATACTAATAACAATTACAATCAAAATAAGGGCAATAGTTTCCCTCCCTCCTTTATTTTCACGCTATTATAATCTCATTTTCCTTGCAATCATACACTACTACTATTTCATTTTTTTTTTGGCAACTATCCATCATTTTATTAATCTGATTTTTTTTTAACCCTTATATTAAGGCTGAGCAAAATTATCTGAAAATTCGAATCGTAATCGAACCAAAAATTAGGGTACCTGTTCTGATAATCATATCGGTTTGAGTACCCGATCCGATAATTTGTTATCGGGTACGGTTATTGGGTATCATTTTAAAATTAACGATTACCCGATCCGATCCGATAAGCATTTTTATTTTTTTTTTTTTCATTTTTTTTATCTTTTTAAATCTATTTATCTAAAATCTAAACTCTTACTTTACTTCATAATCACTTCATATTTTAAATGGTTAGTGATATTATTAGTAATTTGGCCATGAATATCATGATTATGTGGTATTATTGTTAATTAGTGTTGAATGATATCATAATAACTAGATTATAAAGTCTAAATTTTCATTATTAGATAGCATAATGAGTACTCGATAACCGATCCGAAAATCCGGGTATCTAAAGTTCGGATACCCGAATTTATCGGTTCGGTTAATGGATATCATATTTAGTGTTATTGGTTATCGGGCATCCGAACCGACAGTGTTAACGGTACGGGTACTTGACCCATGATCACCCTACTTAATACACTATCCCCATTCCAAGAATGACCTTAATAATACTAAACTTAACTAGGAGTAATTGTCTTTGAAAACGATGAATGTAGTGAGCTTATTTGCTCACACTTAATTTTCATGGTTGGAATGACTAGCACGTGAATTTTGTTTGTGCCTTGTGTGTTGTGTCAACAAGCAACATCGATCGATTACCTTTACTTAATTAGTTTCTACTTCTATTCTTTTTTTAATTATATTAAAAAAAAAAAAAAAGCCTCCTTTAACTAATTATATAATAAGTTAGTTACAATGAAAGTCGCAAAATTACTCCAATGTTTTAGCCTTTCCGCCCTTTAATAGGGTACTAAAGTAGTTGTTACATGATTATTAATTTTCCATCATTTAGGGTAGGAGGACAAAATGCATGACAATTACCTAAACTTGTGATTGACACAACCTAACAAACTAGCAGATGGTGCATCACTATTTATTAATTTATTTTGTTTTATTACTATTATTATTTTTAAAATTTTGTTATTATAAAATAACTTTCCTAAGCTAGAAAACTTTAGATTGTGTCGGCATCTTGTAATCTCATTTTAAGTAGATTTATGATTAACATAATAATGTAATTAGGTTAAGACTTCAGCACACATGATTAGCGTTTTTGAGGGCGAAAGATTGGTCAAAGGTATTACGGAGTATTGACTAATTAATTATAGGAAACTTTCCATTAATCTCAAGTATTGTAAATTTTACTTTTTTCTTTACATTGTAGTATTACTCTAGTCTCTTTCTACTTTACCAATGTTGTAAGTATCTTTTTTAAGAGGTACGAGTCTTCATCCTTCATCTTTCATTTTAAAAGTTCATTTTAGCCCATATATCAATTTTTATATGAACTTATCTAAATTCATCTTAATCCATGTAAATTGAGATTGGCCTGGATATTATTCGAAATTATATTTCTTTAGCACATTTTATTTGAATTCACTAATCACTATTTGAACTTTTCAAAACATGAAGTGAACAAAACAACGCTTACGGAATAGCAGAATGAAGTCCATAGCCGACCCTAGGTGGCTAGGCCTAACTCAAAACATTCTTCGTATGAACTTTCTTTTTATACTAGAAAAAAAAATTTAGGCGAGGTGAAAGTGGCGTATTGGATTGAAGTTTATCACAAGTCAACTTAACCCTAGTGCGGGCAACTGATGTGGGAGTAATAGTCTAATATGGGTTTTCTTGAAAATTCATGGAGTTTTTATAAAGTCTACACTATCTTTTAGTTATTATTAATTATTAGGATTTTGCCTATGGGTTTTTATCTTTCACTTGAAAAGATTTTTCCTATTTTTAGGCTTTAAGAGTTTTAGTTATTAGGATATTTATTTGTTTAATTTATTTATGTTAGGATAGATTTAGTAGTTGGTTACAAATATGATTAGGAGATTTATTAGGATTAGGATTAGGATTCTTAATATTATATCTTATTTTAGGATATGATTATTAGTTTCCTATCCTATCTTTGTACGATTTTTCACCCTATAAATATGTGCATATCAATAGTGATTTTAATGAATAATGATGAGAGATTTGTTTCGGGAATTAACCCTTTGAGCGTTTGATCGTTTGATTGTTAATAAAAAACATCACTTGTTGCGACGCGTGATCATCTTCTAGTTGCGACTAGGAAGAGACCCTCTATTCTTGCGAGAATTAGAGTACTATCCTATTAATTTTCGTGTAATTCTTTAATTCTTGTTAAAATCCGAAGATCCAATATTATTATAGCTTGCGAGTCTTGTGAGAGTTTTGAGAGATCCACATTAGCAACACTTTGAAAAGTTGGGGGTGGGGGAGAAGAGGCTGGGTAAGGTAATCCTACCCCCAACTTACCCCTAGCAGGAAATGGTTGTGAAATAGATAAGTATCTCTTGCATTAGTACAAATATTATCTACAATAATAATTTAAGGTGTACTCATGTACATAATATATGACTATATTAATTTCCATAGACAGATGGCATATCCATCATTTTATAAGGTAATTAAAAAAAGGAAAACATTAGAAACATCTTCCTACCAAGGGAATTCCTAATGCGTCGTAGGGTAGAACAAAGGTGACAAAGTACAAAGAGTTGTGTAATATAATTGGTGATAAAAAACCGGGCCGGGCCGGGCCTTAACATGATACGTCGTGCCCAAACCTGCAAAAAAAGTATCGGACTTGTCGGATCAAAGCAGGTTTTTCAGACTTTTTTCGAACCGGGTTCGAACTTTTAACAAAAAATGCATTTTTAGACTTGTCCAAACCCGCCCTATTTTCGGGCCGAACTAGCATTGATAGACATATAATGTCCACAGTCTCAATAATACGATGACCAACATTGGCTATTGAGCTTAGTCAACTTCCTTATAGACGTATTTTGATATAGGTTTGGGGTTGACAATGACGAGCTTGATAGACATATTCATCATTGTTGAGAGTAAAACCAAAATGAAGTTCACATGAGCATTTATCCAATACAATAATGTGTATCTAGTACGAGTACAATAGTGTTGAATATTACGAAGTATAGTGTAAAATTTTGTCTAAAAGAGCAAGTTCAGCTTATTGTACAAAAATACTACTTCTCTAGTTTTATCTTTATTTCCTTTTACTGATTAAATTCTTTTTCAAAAAAACAAAAAAAAAAAGTACTACCTCCGGTTTTTTTTATGTGCAACTTTGAGGAATATTTGTGAGACATAAAATATTCCAAAGTTGCACATAAAAAAAACCAGAGGTAGTACAAGTTTTAATAATCATACGAGTACACATTGTTTTCTCTCTCTTTTTTTTTTTTTAAGGTGACTAGACAAAACAATAGACAAAAAATGAAATGGCTTCTTTGAATTGAAGGAAATGGAGGGAAAGGAAGGGAAGAGAAATTGAGGGATAGATAATCTCTTATTTAGATAACAAATGAGGAAGGAAGGGAATTGAAAAAAAAAAAGAAATGAAAGGATCAAATTGCAAGAAATCAATCTCTCCAACAATGGAGAGATTTGGAAGGAAAACTTTTCATTCTTCTCTCCCCTTCCCTTTCTTTCCCACCCCTTTAAAAGGAATATTCGAAAAGAAGACATCGACACATTGTTGAAACATATCTTTCTCTTCTTACTCATGCTTCCATGCCATTAAAATATTGGACAAATGCGTGCTCAACATCAGTTTATTTGATAAATCGTCTCCCGACACCAACTCTAAATAATGCCTCCCCTTATCTCAAACTCTTTGGAAAAATGCCAAATTCCCACAAGTTACGTAGTTTCGGGTGTCTATGTTATCCTTAGTTAAAACCATATACTAATCACAAGCTAGAGCCCAAATCTACTCCGTGTATATTTGTGGGGTACTCTTCCACTCAAATTGCATATTATTGTTTAGATCCTAAAATTCATAAGATCAATACCTCAAGGCATGTTCACTTTGTTGAAAAATAAATTCCCTTATTCTGATCTTTTTACTCCAAACTACTCTCTCTAACTAGTATTATTGAGGAGTGGTGTCCTATAAATATTCTTGTACCTACTCAAACTCCTCCCTCACAAACCAACACGTTGACTACTCCGAGTGCATATAGGCGCATAGGGCCTATATATTTTGCATGCATATAGGAGGACAATCGGAGATTCGGTGGTACATTTTCTCTCTTTTAATGGTACAGTGGTACATTTTTGTATACTATTATGTACTATTATGCATGTAGTGGTACTTTTTGTCATCATATTTTCTACCACCGATTTTTCTCAGATTCCCATTATTTACAAAAATGTCATCCTATTTGCAATTGAAATATATAAGGTCTATACGCCAATACTTATTCGACTACTCCACCCACCTCTTCTATGAATCAATCAAATGATTTCCAAATAAATACAACACCTACACCTTCTGCTGCATCAACTCCAACATCTTCCCCCCTTCCTTACCCCCCCCCCCACCTACAACTTCTGACACTCAACATTCCCCGCCTATCCCTCCACCTCCTCCTTCTCATACCATGACTACTAGGCTTCAAAATAATATAAGAAAGCCTATTAACAAACTCAATCTTCTAGCCGCTGTGACAGATAATGATTCAAAACCCGTTCCAGAAACTGAACCCAAAACCATTGCCCAAGCTCTTAAAAGTCTTGTTTGGAGGAAGGCTATGGATGAGGAGTTCAATTCTCTCATTCGAAACAAAACCTGGAATCTTGTACCACCATCTACATCAAAAAATGTGATTGGGTGCAAATGGGTATTTCGTATTAAACGACATCCTGATGGTACCATCAAACAATACAAGGCCCGTCTCGTGGCAAGAGGTTTTCATCAACGACCGGGTGTAGATTATAATGAGACCTTTAGTCCAGTCGTCAAACCTACCACAGTTCGTCTCATTCTATCAGTTGCTACTAGTCAAGGTTGGTCTTTGCGCCAACTTGACATTAACAATGCCTTTTTGCAGGGAACTGTTAGAAACGGAACTGCAGGAACAAAAATATTAAGAACAATGTTACTGGGAATAAGGCTGAGTCGCGGACTATGTTGCTTTCTTTAGAACATTCACAATACTGCCTCTAATTTGTGCAAGCAGATCGAACCACAACCCGATGCTCCCCAAGATAAAACAGTCTCTCGAAATAAAAATATAACGATGGATTTGCACAGAACCACCGGACAAACTAAACACCAAAACTATAAGAAAACTACTCAAATTCTGTATTTTAAGAGGAAGCAGATTAGAAAATAATTTTTCTGTCTTTTGAAATGCTGAAGAATGCCGTATGATTCGAACGTTTCAAGCAAAGAATTAGCACAATTAAGTGAGAATAAAATCTGCTTAAAACGGAATAAATTAATACAGCAGTAATCAAAACCGTAAGCAACAATCAAGGCTTTAATTACGGAAGTATAAAAATTAAGTTTGTTTAATAAACCCGATCTGACCCAGCTCGGTGTACGAGTGTGTTAGGTTGGTTCGATAGGTAAATCTTCCCTTTCCACAAAATGTGGGTAGCCCTTGGGCTACACCCAAGTATACCACACTATACATTATAAAGAAGGAAAAAGTTTCATTTCCCACCAATGTGGGACTTTGTGATTTTCACAAAATTCACACCCAAAACACACTTTGTTTCAACAGTAACTATTACAGATGAGGTTTACACCATACAACCACCGGGTTACAATGATGCAACTAATCCGAATTATGTGTGTCAGTTAAACAAGGCATTGTATGGACTCAAACAAGCCCCAAGGGCGTGGTACAAGGAGCTCCGTCAATTTTTACTTGATTTCGGGTTCAAGAACACAATTTCTGACTCATCATTATTTACTCTACATCTAAATGGATCAATTATTTATTTGTTGGTCTATGTAGATGATATAATTGTTGCTAGCAATACACCACAATTTCTAGAAGATTTCATCTCAAAAATATCACAACGGTTTTCCCTCAAGGATTTGGGAGAATTATCTTATTTTTTGGGAGTTGAAATTCTACCACACCCTGATGGTTTGTTCTTGAGCCAAAAGAAATACATTAATGATATATTATGCAAGGCTAAAATGGATGATGTCAAACCAGTTGCTACTCCTCTTGCAACTCATGCTCCATTGATGTTAGAAGGCAAGTCTTTACAAGATCCCACTAAATATCGTAATCTTGTTGGCAGTCTACAATACCTTAGCCTCACTCGACCGGATGTCGCTTTCTCGGTAAACAAATTAGCTCAGTATATGCAACGCCCGACGGAAGATCATTGGCAAGCATTAAAAAGGCTACTCCGATATCTAAGTGGGACGACTAACATGGGGCTGATTATTCATAAAAAATTCTCCATCTACTCTTCATGCTTTCTCGGATGCCGATTGGGCACGTGATAAGGATGATTATATATCAACTACAGCCTACATTGTGTATCTTGGCAGAAATCCTATATCATGGACATCAAGAAAGAAAAAGACTCGAGCTCGCTCCTCAACAGAGACAGAATATCGAACTGTGGCTAGTGCAACAACTGAAATTCTATGGATTCGTAATCTGTTTCAAGAGCTAGGATTAACACTTCCGACTACTCCTATATATTGTGACAACGCCGGTGCTACTTATGTCAGTGCAAACCCGGTATTTCATTCAAAAATGAAGCACCTCGGGCTAGACTATCATTTTGTTCGTGAAAATGTACAATCAGGCAAACTCCGAGTGTCTTACATATCTACTAATGATCAATTGGCAGATGCTCTAACAAAACCACTCCCACGCACAACTTATACTTCTATGTTCGCAAAATTGGTCTTTCCACTAGGCCAACGATTTTGAGGGGGCATAATAAGGAATAATCAAGTCAAGGTCAATCCTTGATTTGATCCTTGATTTAATCACTGATGATACTTGCACATTATACTCAATATTCCCCTTAATACTCTTCTTGATTCTAGTAATTTACATGTAAATAATATTCTCAATTATCTTCCCTTAATTCTCTCCTTAATGTTAGGTTGTATATCTTCTATTGCTTTTATTGTAACCGTATTACTTAGGGTTGTAATTGTATATAAGTTTGGTTTGTCTTTAATGAAAATACAACAATTCTTCTCCAATTCTCTATACCCTTCTCCTCCCTCCCTCTCTTTTCCTCCCCCCAAATCTATCCAAACATACTCTTAGTGTGTTAGACTGACGTGATAACCAACTACACCACGAAACCAACTTGTTATACATCATACTTGATAATATAATATAGGAAAATCATACATGTATTTGATTTAAGAGCAGCCACGCACGTATGTATATTCATTGGTCCCACTTGGCCCACTATTAGGGGTGATCATAACAGGGTATCTTATAAAAATTCTTGAAATCGAAACTGGAACCTGTTGCAACAGGTTCCTCAAAATGGGAATCGGAACCGGAACCTCAAAGTACCATGTCTTGTAATATACTTACTAACTTTATGCAGATTTTTTTAATAAAAAAACTGATTGGTCACTAATTTATAAGGTTTATAACTTGAAAAATAAACAAACTAATAGTAGTTATCTAACAAATTTAATACGTATATTTATAATTGTGATTTTAATATTTATTATTTAAAAAATAAGTTAAAATTGGTGTATAATTTAAAATTAAGTGATACATTTAACAGGTTACAAGGTACCCCACAGGTTCTAGTTCCAAAAAATTGAGAACCGGAATCGGAACCAGGTTCTCCATTTTACTACCCGAAACCGGAACCTCTTGTACAGATTTCGATTCCGGAACCTGCGGTTCCTAACAGGTTTAGGTTCCGATTTAAGCTACCCTGATTTTTTGCTCACCCCTACCCACTACAATGCCATACTAATTTGAGGCATCACTTGACAATCACATTCATCCATGTTTTTTGACATAAAACATGTTTATATGTTTGAATTATTGATTAATAATAATAATGTGAGGACCATTAACATTTAAATAACATTCTTTAAGATTATTGTCTCACATCTTAGAACTAATATTATTATTAGATACACTTGGTTTTATTTTATGGTAATGCAATAGTATTAAGGATCTAAGAATATGTAGTAGATCATAATTATTGGGTCTCCATTCCTTAATATATATACTATGCATGATCTCATTCAATCACGATTTAGGGATATTTTATTTGTCTAAAAAAACCATTATTTCTGACCAAGATCAATGGTAGGTGCGGCTTACTTAAGTAGCTGTGAGCTATGCTTTTTTGTCATGTATGCTGGGAACTTTAAATACCATCCCTTTAATGAAAATGGTCACGTAGATGTAGCTTAGCTTTTCATTCCATGTTATTCGTTCCGTAGATCAACTACCGGGTTTTGTAACTCTTGTTTGAAAATACTCTTCATTTTCTGGTATTGTTGAGTAGACTACTAAACACGCGTTTACCAGGTGTATTGCATCAATTTGCATGTCCAATACGTATTGAAAACATAGGCATATATTAGAAAATCCCAATATATAACTGTATACACTAAGGTCAGAGAATTCTTTTCCCAAAATTAAACTCTACCTTATCGATCAAAACTCAATGAAGCAAGCACAAACTACATCATATGAACACAGTAATTAGACTAAGTAGAAGTATTTCATGACAAATTTTACCTCCAAACATGCACTAATTATACTGTGTTTGGTAGAATATCAAACACCCTTATGGTTATTTGTCTGTATGTCATTTGACCTTAAGCAAAGCCTATTTTTACATTAGACCTTGTTGTTAGTGGGCCTATTCTGTATCAATTATTAATGTATTGGAGCCCAATTTTTTTTAAAAATGTATGTACGGAGTAGTACATAACAAACTAATAATCTAGGACTTAGCTTTATCAACTTTTAACTATGAAATAACTCTGAAAAAACTTAAATTCATATTTCTCATATTGATAAATATGACAAGTATCTCAAAGGGGTAATTGTATCATTTTGAGTATTTAAATTGGGTTAATATTGTAAATTAATCTTAAGGGCCTTCTCTTCTCCTCCATTTTGAGTATAATAGTTCACAAATGTTCAATGGAGTACAGAGGTAAAGCCGTGAAGGAAGACAAAAAATGAGAAGCGAAAAAGAACAAAAAATATAAAATATTTAAAAATTTGTTTATATTTACCAGAGTGCCATTTTGAAATACAATTGTGTTTATCAATACTCCCCCCGTTTCATATTAAATGCAACTTTTTTCATTTTGACCGTTTCATAATAATTGAAACACTACTATTTTTGGCAAAAACCCACCATTATTTTATAATTTCTCTCCCCCACTAATATTGCATTTAATATGAAACGGGGGAGTATGAGAAATTGGGATTCCCTCAAACTTAAATCCCAAATTCTATACACCACTTTTTATTTTTATTTTTTTTTAAAAAAAAAAACCCCAATAGCTTACTACATTCCATAACTCAATTTTCCAATAACCATATAAGATTAGCTTTCATTACAAATGTTATATCTTGTACATTAGTACGAGTACATTCTAACTCATATAAATATATAATACTATAGAGTACATAGTACATTGTACAACAATACAATTAATGGTGGATTGGATGTGGCACTAGTTCCATGCCTCCCACCTTCAGCTATTTCTTTAAATGGCTCACTCTCTAACGATTCATATTGATTCTTATAGCCCAAGGCTCTTGAATCCCTACATGGTCATTGTTTGGGTCCAATTCACTTTAATTGGGCCAGCCCACAAATGATTCAATTAAAAGCCCAAAGAAGGTTCAACCCCCTACAAGCATGCCAAGTAAGTCAACCAAGGCCCAGCCAGCGTGGCAAGTCCACTTGGCTTAGAGGCCCATTAAAGCTATTTGATTAAGGTATAAAAGCCTTCACTCCTCTCTCTCCCAATTCATTCACATTAAGCCTTAAGCAATTAATACTCTTGCATAGCTTTCTCTCTCAAAAAGCACCGTACTAACTTTGGCATCGGAGGGGCCTTCCTCGGCACCACCCCCGAGGCCAGTTTACGTGTGCTTGCTGTGCAATAAACCCTCTTCCTAGTCATCACTTGGGCCGAGTCCAATCTTCATCCCACAAGAGAGGTCCGTCCGAAGGACCCATTGTTTTCATCCGAAACAATTTGGCGCCGTTTGTGGGGAGGACAATCAAAACAAGCTAAAAATCAATCATCTTAGCAACATGACTAAGAGCGTGAAGAAAACTAATCCTTCTTCCTCGAAGAAGGGTCCTTCTTCATCTTCATCTTCGGAGGCTGCTTCATCTGAAAGAGCCACACTGGAGAGACCATCTCACAACACTGGTCAACCGTTGAGTTCTCGTCGGCCGAGTTAGTAAAATGCTAAGAGTCCAACTCCTAGCCGCCATTCACAATCTCACCCGAGGGGGACACCCTAGACGGATCCCACTTCGGAAGAGGTGGCAAAGGCCCTTGCGGTCTTCATGGACATTATGAAGGCCCATGCAAACCAACAATTCCCACCTCCTGTCTCCTCGGTGCACACTGACACAATAGAGTAGCCGAGAAATTTGAGAAGGAGAGTAGGACAAGAAGATGGAGGACGAGATCCATCCCACAAAGAGCTTTGGGAGCACTGGGAGGAAGACACTTGGAGAACTGAGCTGGGAAAAAGAAATCCCTAGTTCTTTGAGGAGTCTGAACCTCATAGCTTCAAAAGCAGCAACACCGCTTCCATGCAGCAAGAAACTACTCGCCGAAACTTTCACAACCGCCTCACCTACCCTGACGGAAATCAACCCTACCCTTCACGGTCCCAGTTGAGGACAAAAACCACTTCCACCTCTCACAAGGGAGGAAGCGAGGTCCCAACGGCTGAGACCAAGGGGAAAGCTGTGATGGTACCTTCTAGTTCCCCATTCCAAAAGTGGATCCTGGAAGAAAGAGTGCCAACAGTGAAAATCCCGGCACACATCACGTACGATGGGACTTCGGATCCGAAGGACCACATTGCCTCCTACGAGGGGCACATGTATCTGAACCCCAGGTCCGAAGTGACCTGGTGTAAATATTTCCCAACTACCCTAAAAGGTGTCGCGCAAGCGTGGATCACCAAAGGGTTGAAGGAAGGCTCGATAACCGGTTGGAAGGACCTCTCTAACAAGTTCAAGAAAAAATTCTCTATGGAAAACTGCCGAGAGATAACCACTACAGAGCTTATGGGCTTGCAGCAAAGGGAGGACGAGAGCCTCTGAGACTATCTGACCCGCTTCAGCAACGAGTCCTCCACGATCACAAGTCTGGACCAAGGGCTGGCTATTTTCGCATTACGGAACGGGCTGCAAGCCGGAAATTTCCTCGACTTCATGGTCATGCATACCTCGCATACCTTGGAGGAAGCCCTTGATGCTTCGGACAAATACATCCGGGCCGAGGAATGGAATAAAACCAAGTCCCAACCGCAAACTGGGATTGGTAAGGCAAAAGGACATCTGTCCGAAGGCTAGAGCCAAAAGAAAGGGAAGGTGAAAGCCTCAGAACCTTCCTCGGCTGCTGAACCGAAGAAAGACAAAACCTCATTCGTAGGGAAATACGAATCCTACACCCCTCTCGCTCTTCCTCGTGCTAAAATCTATAGCATAACGAAGAATGACGAGAAGTGGAAGAAGCCGCGGGCGCCACCATCGTGGCACCAAAGCAAAAACAAAGACAAGTGGTGTGAATTCCATGATGCCCATGGACACAACACCGAAGAATGTATCCAGCTGAAGCATCAGATCGAGGATCTAGTCCGAAAGGTATATCTGAAAAAAACCTTGCAGACCATCGCGAGGAGAAGAAAGCCGAGCAAGACTCTCGACAGCAGATAGATTTCAACTGGAAGAAGGACAAGCCGTAGGACAAGGAGAATCCTGACATCCTTGTCATCTACGGGGGGACGAGCTCCCGCAACGCTCGCAAACGCCACATGAGAGGTCTAACCCATCAAGTCAATCACGCCTCCATCCGAGGTCCCAAATCTTCAGTTCTGAACATTACGTTCATAACCAAAGACTGCCGGGGGTAGCATACCCTAATGACGACCCGTTAGTGATCATCTTGGGGATTGTAAACCACAACGTCTGGCAAACCCTCGTGGACGGTGGTAGTGCGGCGAGCATCCTATTTCGGGATGCATACGACCGCTTGAAGTTGCAAACTAAGGACCTTAGTCCGGTACCTTACCCGGTTACCGGATTCAACGGTTCTGCAACGTACCCAGATGGGAAGATCACTCTCCCCATCACCATCGGCAAAGACCAAGCAGCTAGGAACGTTATGGCTGAATTCCTGGTCATGGACGTTCCATCTGTCTACAATGTGATCATGGGGAGACCTATAATTCACCAAATCCAGGGAGTGGTCTCCACATATCATCAGATGATGATATATGTGTCGGACGAAGGCCACTCCGAAAGATGAAAAGGGGATGATACCCTCTCAATATGTCATCGGCGGTCTAAAGTCCCTCGATTTGTCATTGAAACTCTAGTCCATAATTTTAACAAAGTAAAGATGATAAAAGGGGGGGGGGGTGCTTCGGCATTCGTAGCCTAACACATGAATAAAAGATTGACATATGCTGCCAAAACAGATACTTAATGTCCACAAGATGGAAATACATGTCTCAGGACTGGAGGCACATATCCAAATCCAGTGAGAGAGAAGAAAATCAGCGACTCTCTCAGAAGTTTTGTCCACAAGATGAACAACACGCGTCTCAGGACTAGGGGCACGTGTTTAAATGGGTGCGGCTTTTGTAGGGGCCGCTTTTTATACAGGAGCTGGACGGACACCCTAACTGTCCGGTAAAGCTAGACAGCTTTCTAGCTAACCATATTTCCTTCCAACAGGGGGGCATCTATCCCCGATGGTTCGGCACGCCTGTCGACTCGTTTAAGTTAACGCCTTTAACAGAAACAGAAGTTCTACTGTTTTTGACGGGAGGCAGATCCTGTGCTAGTGCAATTTTACGCAGCACATACGCCGTACAATTTTACACTGTACGATACGCGATATTTTTGTGATGGACGCCAAAAATACGAAAAACGTGACATTTCTAAAAGGGCAGTACAGGAAAATGCCAAACTGTCTATGGGAGCTTTTACGTAAAGCACCACTACGGGATATTTTATAGACGTTTTTTCCGAAAAACATCCAAAACGTATGCTTGGGGCAGGCACAAAGCACGGTGTGCATGCAGGATGATGTAAAAAAATATCAAAGAAGAAAATAAACTAGTGGATGCAAAGAATTAAAAGGTTTTTGAAGGTTTTAAAAACTTCGCGAGAAAGCCTGTCGAGGCGTGAATTCAACGAGCTAAAACGTTTGGTTTGGAAGACAAAACAAAAACCGGGAAAATGGTCATTTTGACTGACCAATATCCGCGCGCAACTTTGAGGGTTGCACTGGGGTTTCACGTGCAATATTGTTGTCTCGCGCAACTTTGTGAGTTGCGCGCAGAACTTAAACAACGAACAATTCTGGAAGAAACACGATCTGCGGCTTGTGCTCTTCTTCGTCATTCGCTATTTTCGATCTCTTTCTCTAGATTGTACCAAACTTTGTTTATTGTAAATCTTGCTCCTTGTTTATTGTACCAAACTTTGAATTTGGTTAACAAAATGAAGAAAATCAAAAGAAGACCCCTAATTTTTGAAATTTGGGGTATTCAATTCGACTTGTTTTCATGAATTTGTTTGTTCTATGTTGTTGTGACATGTTTAAGGAATATATTGCAACAAATTTCATGTGAAGTGGTCAAGTATTGAGTCATGTATGAGCAAACACAAGCATATATGTTTTTTCCTTCATTTGATTTCCAAATTTGTACTTGAACTTTTTTTTTTCTTTTTTTTTCTCTTTGCTCTCATGGACTATATTTGTCAATTTTAATGTAAATTGAAGTGTTAGAACGACAATTATGCACTAAAATTGGGATCGAAATTTTGAACTTTGATAATGGCATGAAATTGATCTTACGGCTCATGTTTATATCTGCCATGCGTAAGTTGCAAAATTGGTTTTATCAATGATAACAATAATCGATAGTTATTAGTATTCACTTATAAAACTATGATTTCAAGATTTGCATAAAACTAGTTAGTTTAGGAAATTCTTCAAGACGTCATCGAACTGGTGTAATTTGGTTATATTTTGGGCTTTCAATCCCCCATTTTATATTTTCGAGTGTCATAGCCCCCAATATTGGGTGGCTTCGATAACTTGTTTGTTTTTAAGAATTCGACCCTTTCATGTTGCTCGAAATGGGTCTAGAAATCCTGGGTTTTGTCTTATTATGATAACAATTAGGATCTTTGAAACGATTAAACGAGTGTGTTTAAATCGTTTTCGACCATTCATAGTTTTTACAAAGGAAATTTGCTAAGTCTATTAATATTGGTCGTTCGTTAGAACAAGTAAGAGGGAAAATGAAATCTTGTTCAACTTTTTCCTCTATTCTCGCTACTTTCGAATTCTTTCTTTTGAGCTCAAATTTGTTACTGATTGAAGCTCGAGAAAGTAGATATTATCCTCTTTGTGAAATTCCAATGTTTTCAATTCTTTTCCATTCGTGCAACAGTAGAGAATTTAAAATGAAGACCCTTTAATTTTGAACTTAGGAGTCTTTTGTTTACATTTTAACTCATAAAATTGTTTGTCTTATGTTCATAAAGTGTCTTGATACAATTTTCATGATGAACGATTGAGTATTAAAATTTCGTATGAGCAGGCATGTTATATGCGTTTGAATTCTATTTTGATACTCATGATTTTGTTTCTTTGGCTCTATACTAGTCATATTAATTGAAGTATTGAAACAACAATTATGCACTAAGATTAGTTATTGAGGTTGAACTTGAAATAGCTTAAATATGTGATATGTTTATAGTTTGTTCCATGGCCAAGTTCGGTTGCAAACTTAGTTTTCAAACGAACATAATGATTATTGAATCATTGTGACGCTTTTGAAAATTGTGAGGCTCGAAATCTGCGTAGACTATTTATAGTTTGGGCGATTCTCGAAAGTAGCTCGAATGCCATGAATATCTCATTTTGTTTATTGTGGACATTGGAGCCCCCATGTGCTGGGTTATGCGCATTTTTGCTATTTCTCAAGTGTTGGAGCCTTAAAATTGGGGTAATTCCAAAAACTTGCTATTTTTTAGGCTATATATTTAATCATAATGTTGAAATAGGCCTATGTATCCCATGTTTGTGTCTTGAGGACATTTAGGATTGTAACATGACTTACGCAGTTTTAGCTAAAGTCATGTTTAAGAAAGCAAGTTAGTTCTTTGCTTGTTTACAAACCAAAAACAATTGTTGTTAAGGTTTAGTAGACTTTACCTAATGTTCAAACGTTGTAGAGATCATTGAGGTAAGATTATTCTTAAAGTTGACTTAGAACAATGTCTCAAATATATGTTTTCTTTGTTCTTATCAATCTTTGATTTTAATCTTTTAGGTGGTTCGTTAACCATCCCTAAGCCAATATTCACACGGTGATTAGGCGAGAACAAGTTCGAGTTAAGAAGAAGTCGAATCTTAGTTCATTCCTTTTGAAAATATAAATTACACGTATTGTCCCAAAAGGTTATGGAAAATCTGAAAAGTCGTTTATTTTGAGAAAATGAAACAAAATTTAGATAGGGAATTTTGAAGACTATTTTAATTTATGAGAGAGTGGAAAACACGTCATTTCGAAATAGAATTCAAAATTTGGAGAGGGTCCAATAAATTTAATGAAAGTTTGTTTTGAAAATAAAGTGAAGCTACTATTTCTAGTACGCAAAATACATAAACATGTCATTTTCGAAACTGGACCCAAACTAGAAAGAAAAGACTAGCTCGTAATTGAGTGTGACTTTTTTGTTCAAAATTGATGAAGGTAAGTTGTAATTTGCAACTTATTTCAAAAAAGATATGGAAATGTGAGAAAACTCTTGTATATCTAATCTTGTTATCTCTCCCTTTTTTAATGTTTGTCATCATTGTCATATTTTGCTAATTAAAAGTGAAGTTCTTCCAATTAAGTAGGCACCATGGTTTGAAAATGAATATTTATCAAACTTAGGTTTGACGGAGTGTTAGAATAATTTTTAAAATCATTCGAATCACTTTCCAAAATATGGTCTTAATTCAAAACGAAAGTTAAGGTGAGACCTTTGTAGCCCCCAAGTGTAGACTTAGGTGGCTTTTGTAATTCATGTATACATATGCTAGGAGATGTTTCTCATATTTGAAGCTCCAGGATTTGTATTTTCAATTTGTGGAATTTTGCATATGTTTATCATGAATTACTGTTTGATCAAGTAACATAATTATCTTGGTCAAATAATAGGATGTAGTATTCTTCCCTTTGTCATTTAAATTTATTATTAAGATGGTTCGTAATAAGCTTTAAATTATATTGATTTTGTAACATAATTAGCGCGTTCAAATCTGTAAATAGAGAGAAATGAGGATGTCCTGGCTTTGTAAGCCCCCAGTTTGAGGCAAAGAGTGAAAGATCATACGATCTTTGGGGTATTTTAATTGCCAAATGGGAGGGATCATCCCGACGTACCCCTAAAAAGTAAATGAACAAAAAAGACGGATTTGCATAAAAAAGGAAGGGGAATCCAACTTTCCCATAGAAGAATAAAGAAAGAGAATTAGACATGTTTTCGAAAAGTAAGGATTATTGACTTAATAGTTGAATCATCGTGATGACTTGGCAGTGAGGTATACGTGTAATAGTGATAACGATCGTTTTTTCATGTAGCGATCATGTTCAATCAATGTTCTTTGCTTAGAGAGGATGAATATATCCCACGCGGGCGGCCATATAAATTGCTCTAAATGAGATGACTAATGCTTAAGAAGTGTAAGAGACATCTAAAGTTAATGCCGAGGCTGTCAATATATCAAATCAATTAATTGTATTCACTCGTCTTTTTTCTAGGCAACGTATATAGAACTTGAATCACCTTGGTAATAAATAGCCCTATTATTAAAAGAAAATAAGATGATTGTTTTGAAAGTGATATTCATCTTAATTTTCTTGGAAAAAGATATGAAAAACATCGAATAAATTTGATTCAATTGCTCTACAAAAATGATGTAATCAAGCCAATGGCTATCAAATCATCCAATTCTTTATTTTTTTTTCGATTTTATAATCATTGCTCAACACTTTATGCACTTTATGTATGAGCATAACTACTCAATAGTAGATCCATATGTGCAAAGGCCTAAGGTGGGCCATAATTCTGTAGAATGATGACTTTCATGATACATGGTTATGGTCTACCTCAAGGAGGGCCTTTCCAAGATTGTAACGTGGCTAGGCTTGGGGTTATGAAGAATGGACAGACTCAAGTATATTCCCTTAGTCCCTTACTTTTGGTGCTTCTCAAATTAAAAGCTTTCTAGTTCATTTAACAACTCCTACATTAGGTGCCTTCTTCCTTGTCCTCTTTTTTTTTCTTCTTCTTTCTTTTTCTTGACAAGTTTGGTTTTGGGTATAGAACGATTTTTTTTTTGCTTTTGCATTGGATCTTTCCTTCTTAGGTTTGGTCCAACTTTGTGTTCCACTCTTATGTTTCGCTCCCCCAATTTTTCATTTGTATCTCTTTGCACCATTCCCATCCCAAGGTTTGGAATAATGTAGGTTGAATAAGGAAGGCTCAATTGACGAGGCTCAAAAGGTCTGCCAAAAAGATGGATTTGTTCTAAGGTTAAAGACATGAGATCATTTTCGTAGAGTTTCAAGTTGCCTCCTGTGTTGGTGCATTCATCATATCCTTTCTTAGTGGGCCAAAAGATGGGCCTCTTTTCATTTGATAAATCTTGTAAGCCAAAGCTAGTCAAGATTCTTAAAGTGTCGAGCACGTATGCCTTTTTTTTTTTTTTTTTTTTTTTTATTGTCTGGTTTTATGTGTATTTCATTTAATTCGAGCTAATACTAGCAAAGTGATTGAAAAGAGAAATATTTCTCTTTTAGCGACGACTTTTGTTGTTGCTAATTATGTCGTTGTAAAACATACCATATTTGTAAGGTTTAATCCCTTTTTTTGCAACAACAAAAGTTACTGCGAAAAATAGCTATAATGTATGGCAACAACTACCAGTGTAGCTAAAATGTATGCTTTGCTATGACAAATCTGTTACTATTAATGGTTATATGTATAGCAACACCAGAATTTTAGCTAGAAGTTTGTCAATTACAACGACAATTTGGTTGCGATATGTTTTGAACTTTTTTTTTACAACAGCACATGTTGTAGCCAAAAATAATTTTTTTTGCATTAAAAATTTGTTTTATTAATATTATTTTTGTAACAAGTATCAAAAATGAAAACTAAAAAATTATATAAAAACTATATAAAAACTATACTCAATTGGTAATAATATAAATTATATATTAATATAAGCTTGCTTTTTAAAGCCTGTCAAATACATCGTATGTTTGAATATTTATCATGTCATAATAACTAAAAAATAAGGACTCTTTAATTCCTTAATATACAAAATATTTCACTATACTATATATTTGAGCAATATATTCTAAGTTTTCCCCATCTTCAAGCTTCAAAATATTACAATTGCATGTACTTTGTGAACTTAGCTTGCAATAAATCCATTCGTCATACCTCCAAATGAATGACCATGATGTTGCATTATTGCCTGAAAATAAATTTATAAAAAAACACAAGCAATAAACGGAATGGAATGAACAAAGGGAATGAAATGAAATTACCTTAAATTTTTTATGTTGTTTGTTTTAAAAACAAAGGGAAACACTGCCACCAATCCAACCACCACATAACTACCTAATTGCTTCACTTCCCACCATTTCCAGCCACCCCACCACTCGACGCACCTCCCCCACCACTCGCCACCCTTCGCTGCACCTCCCCCGCCCCTCGTCGCCGCTCCATGTACCCACACGGCTCTCCCCTGAAAAACCTCCCCCAACCCCACAAAACCCTAGAAACAATTCCCTCTCCCCGTAAAACCGTCGGCCGGCTCTCCCACCACCCTCGAAACCCCGTGTAAACCCAGCCGCTGGTTTCGAGGGTGGGAGGAGAGCCGACCGGCTGTTTTACGGGGAAAGGGGTGAGTTTTTAAGGTTTTTGCGGGAGTGGGGGAGTTTTTGGGGGAGGGGATCTCCGGCGAGGGACGGGGGAGCTCCGGCGAGGGATGGTGGAGGTGCGGCGATGGTGGCTGGGTGGTGGGGATAGGGTAGGATGGTGGTGGCTGGTTTGGATATGGTGGTGTTGTGGTGGTTAAGGAAAGGGAATGGAAAAACCTTGGGGGGGGGTGGGGAATGAAGTTGGAAGGATTTGGGGTAATGGAGAGGGTAAAGGGAATGGGAAAAAATGCCAAACAAATAACAACAAAGGGAATCAGGACAATTGATTCCCATTCCCTTTGATGAATACCCCCAACCAAACGGCCCCTGAGTATAAAACACAAACAACCTTAATTGTAACTTGGATAAGAGTAATTTTAATAACAAACTGCCACCCAAAGAAGCTAAATTTTTTATGACATTTTTTAGCAGAGTTTCCTTTGTAAAATGGGCAATCCCCACCAATAGGGTATCAACATCAAACTTGTACATTAAAATAAAATTAATTCTAAACCATTTTCCATTGAGTACAAGCTAATAATTCCTATCATGGCTATCAATAACAACCATTTCACATCAAATACAAGCTTATGATTAATTGGTAACGCATCATTAACAAATTATTATTCCCTATCTTAACACCAAATACCAAGTTAATGTATCGATGTTACCTATATTTCTTTTCACATTCTTTCATTACAAATTTGAACTGTAACTTTTGAGCTTTTTCCCTTAATTTTCATGTCAATACACACTCAAAACATATAAAGAAGTCATTGGCAAGCAGTACGAGAACCCCTTTTTCTACACTAAGTCAATATTCCATAGCTAGACATAATAAATTATCCAAGAGCAGCCGTGAAAGCCATATCAAATGGCATTCCCTATAACTACTAGCGGAAAGATAGCATAGGACCACATAAGGCCATGCATACATTCAACACAGATACATTTCAATGCAAATGTTAAAGGCAAATAAGGTGTATTTCTCTAGGATAAATTAGAGTCAAGCAAGGGATTAGTATACATACAGAAAGCACAACTTTGGTAGCCTGCCTAAAGACTCCGGAATTAGACTGCTGAAACTGTTCAAATAAAGATCCAAACTGACCAAATTTGTCACTAGGTGTTGGCCCACTGATATTGTTACTGTACAGTTCCCTGAGAATAAAAAGATACTCTAATAAGTTCAAATAATTTCATAACAAAAAAAAAAAGCAAAGGAACAAGCGCATGATAAAAGTTACATTCCAATGAACCAGAAAAAAACAAATAAATTTATGCTTGATCCATATTATAAGCTCAAAAGCAATAATAATTTGGGTAATTTCCCATCAAACCAGGTTCAAGGATGACTAGATGTATGCAACTATACCCTTCAAAACGAGAGAGAGAGAGAAAGGTACAAACAGCCAGCTATCAGTTTATCACTCCTTGCATAAAACTGGTGCACTATACATTTATTTATTTATGGCAGTAAAATACAGAAGCAGAACAGACCTTCATTCCTTTTTACAAGCTCCAACAGAGCAAAAGCATAGTCAATAAAGCAAAAGCAGCAGCTCCACCATTATCCACTAGCAAAAGCAGAGCTCCGGCAGCTCCAGCAGCACATAAGGCTGAATGTTTATTAAAACAAAAACAGGTACATATTTATTGCACAAAACAGAGAATACTAAACTACTTGGCCCATAATCGATAAAGCTTGTGTAAAAACAATACCAAAAGCATAACATGATAAAACTATGAAAACACGCATCGCCTCTTCCTCTAAATTCATTCTACTCATGCCACAAGCATCTTGTAACATATTGATCATCATCAAACTCATCATTTATCTTCATCAACACTTTGTAAAATTACATGAGAAAGGAGTGAAAAAGGCCTATGTATAGAATCATAAGTCATGTATGACTAGCTAAAGTTATATCATCTGACATATACTTTCATTAATCATGCATATGGAATAGCAACCATATTTGATTACCAAAAACAAATCTTCAATGACATAAGCTAATGCAATATTAATAAGAGATTAATATGATAAGAACATAACTACATATATTATACATCAAATCATATATTATACCTCATAGGCTTCAAATTCAGTTAACATATATGATTGTATGAGTATAATTATAGAGTTAGTTTATCCCTAAGCTAGTAGCATTTCTTGCAACCATATAAGTTTTAGAATTTAAGTGCGCAATATGGGTAGAACTAATGACATATTAGGTAAGTAGATTCGTCAATACCAACTCACATATATATATATAACACTCTCAATCTATCATAAAATAAAAGGCAAATTCTAGTATAAAGATGCAGGCTTTACAAATGGAAATGTTACCTAGATAATTTGTAATAAGCAACCTAAAGGCAGACTTAAAAGGTATTCTACACTTTCAATTAAACAAACAACTAACTTTGACTTGACAGTTGCTAACTAGATATTAGCCTAGCAACAAATTAAACAACCAAATTCACCATTTTATTTTCTAATTGTTTGTTAGAAGCATACAAAGTAGAATAGAAACTTCATATCATGTTTAAAATCACCAACTTTCAGACAAAAGCATAAAAAAAAAAAAAAAAAAAAAAAAAAAAAAAAAAAAGAAAAAAGAAAAAAGAAAAACACTCTTCTAGAAGTCATACACATATAAATATATATAAGGATTCCATATAAATGATTCTATTGGTAAAAAAAATTAGGAACAAAAGCAATTGGGCTTTACAAGAAGTAAACATGTAATCAATTTGATCAATAAACGAACACCAAAAAGGACAAAATACATTTATAAAAAAACACAATTAAAGAGAATGAAAGTTGTAATTAAATATAAAGAGGTTAAGAGTTATATACGCACGCTTTGAGTTCATCGTGACGAAGTCGCTTTCAATGGAGGGCTATTACATCTCAATTACAAATTCTTCAAATCGTACCCTTGAATTAACCCAGAAACCGAACTCTTCAATCAACCCAGAAAGTGAACTCTTCAATAAATCTAGAAATCGAACTGCTCAATAAACCTAGAAATCGTACCCAAAAATTTAAAAACCCTTCAAATCGAACCCGACAATTATAACCCAGAAATCTTACCTCAAATGGTGAAGCAGTGTCGCCGGAGATTAAAGTTATTGTCGAGATAAAGATGTGTCACCGGAGCCCTTCACTATAATTACCGCCGAATATACTTCATAGACCTAGGTATGAATGCAGTGAGACTTGTGAGAGGGAAGGAGGTAGGGTTTTTGTTTTTAGAACAAGAAAATTGAAGGAATAAGGAATGGGCACGGGTATATGATTCATTTTTAATTTTCATATATGTTTTGCGACGACTAATGATATTATTGCTACACACACTGTTATTTTTGGCCACAGTTATTGTTGCTGCAATACCCAATGGTTTATTTTTCGCAACGACTACTGTTATAGCTATACATTACTTTTTTTTTTTAGCAACGACTAATTCCGCTGCTAATCCTAGTACTAAATTTTTAGCCCTAAATTTTCATTGCCCACGCTGAAAGTTTGTGGAGGGAAATGAAATTTTGATTTTTCGTAACAACATTTGCAACGATTTATTTTAGTCGTTGACAAGGCTATATTTTGCTACGACAAACATTGAGTCGTTGCAAAAACCTGTTGCGATAAATGGGTTTTTTTTGTAGTGTAATAGATAGACGTACTTGAAAATATAATTTTTTTTTATTCATTAATTAATGAGAGTACATAATAAGTAGATTCGACAGCATGAATCTCTTAGTCTATCATATAGAAAACAAAAAGGAAAGAAACAAAACAAGACCTAGGGAACTACATCTTGAATTGTTGACAACTTCTTGAGATTGCGTCTTCGAGCTTTGTCCGTTTCCAACGTAGGTGAGATCCTCTTTAAAAATCTAGTCCATCGATATGATTCATGGTTTCATTTATTAAGTCCCTTTCAATTAATGTTTCCACAGTATAGACTTTACGAAATGTGTCTAAACCAAGGTATTGTAAATGACACTTGTATGGTGGAGACATGTTGTCTATAACTTTGGGACAAGTTCATGATCCGTAGGCCTTTGTGAAAGAAGAGCAACCTCTGATCGCCACCTGGAAAAGAAGTCAATGAAGCCTTCTTCTTCCCCTTACTTGAGTAACTAGTAGTTATGAGCTCGATGTTATCTCCATGTTGGGCTAGAAACGCTTTTACAACGTCCTCCCAAGTGGAAGTTTGTTTTGTATCGAGGTTATAAAACCAAGATCTAGCAGTTGGGTTCAATGAAAGAGGAAAAGTACATGCATATAAGCTGTGCTCAACCCCTTTCAATGACATAATTCCGAGAAAGCTCATTAAGTGAGTCCTAAGATTGTCTGTAACCTTAAAGGATGGTAAATCCGTAGTCAAGAATTTTTCTTAGAGAGTCTTGCCACTAGGTGGTGGTGCAAGCTCAACTAGCTCGAAGGATAAGTTTCTCTAAGGCCTATACTCTTTCGGCTCTTGTTTTTTCTTGCAGAATTTTTTTTCTTTTTCTTTTTCTGCTTTTATTTTAGCCTTTTCTGCTTTTCTATGAGCCTTAATTTGGGCTTTTTCTTCTCATAGGGCCTTTAGGTTTTGGAGTTCCTCTCTAAGTTTCTTCAATGCTGTTTTGTCATACATGATTGGACTAGGATGCGAATGTGGAATATGACCTAGTAATGTGTATCACGAGAAATTGAGTGCGTTCACTTGAACTTTTTCTGCCAAGCATTTAAACAACGAAAAAAAGTCAAATTTGATTGTTTTTTTTTAATCCTTTTAATACAAATTCACTTTAAGCAAGTTTGTTGATGAAGTATTAAAAAATTCACGAACAATCATTAATGGAATGTCATGATTTGTGTTGACTTCAACAAGGTAACCATCTAAAGATTTTACTTTAAGTGAACTGTACTGTTTTCGAAAAAGGTAGAAGAGAAAGAAAAGGAAAGTTGGATTGAAAGTGCTCATCAAATTTTTAGAAATATTAATCAGCCTTAATACACTCCTCAAAATGATCAATATACTAGAATGTGGTATTTGTTGATCATTTAGATTACAATAGAGATCTTTATTTTAATTTTTTTTTTTTTTAGATTCTCATATTGCTCATCTTTAAAGGATAATTACTATTGGTTTAAAAAGAATAGTGGCCTTTGAACATAAAATCTAAGAAACAATTTAATCATTTTCTCGGATTTATCATACATTATTCCCTCTTATTATTTTTGTTTGTTGAGGATTTTTTTTTTTCTCCTTTGCATCATACTCTTTTTTGTAGAACGATTTCTCGATTTTTTTTCGCTCCACTTCTCTATCTCTCTCTCTCTCTTTTTTTTTAAAGCATAGAAGAGATAAATAAATTATACTCCTAAATAAAGGTTGATTAATTACAACTAGAAGATGATTACGAAAATAGGCACGTTTAGGAATAGGAATATTGATGACGTCCTATTATGGGATGCGAACTTCTAATGACGAACCTTAATTATAAGAAGTAATGTCATTAGTTCGATTAAAAAGTACGTAAACGAATCATCATAATCGAAAATAGTATCGCGCACAATTTTCCGTTTGAGAGTAGCGCTTGCGACATGCTTTTTTTTTTTTTTTTTTTTTTTTTTTGCGAAAATTAAGGATAACGTAAGATTTTTTTGAATTTTGAAAATAAGAGAAAGATAGAAGACATGTTTTCGGGAAAAAAAAATTAAAAAAAAAAAGAACGATTAAAAGACATTTTTTTTGGAATTTTTTTTAAAAAAAAAGAAAAGGTGAACAAAGTAAAAGCAATTAAGTTAGACAACGTTGTTAGCCAAAGAGATATTATTAGCACCTACTTAACGATTAACCTTGAAGTGGTAATATCGTTTTCCCCGTATAACATTGCTCGTAACGAGTCAAAGTTAACGTTAAACAGTGGATGCGCACAATACTCATAGTTAGGGGTGTGCATAAACAGGACCGAACCTGAAAACCGACCTGAACCGGACCTGTTGGGACCGGACCTGATCCGGACCTGTAGATTCAGGTCCGGTCCCGGTCCTTGAAATTCAAGGTTTCCGGTTCCAGTCTGGATCAGGTCCTCCGGACCTGAAACCCGGAATATATATAATTTTTTTTTTTTTGTTATATGAAACATGAAACCCTAAAATACACATACTCCAAGTCTCCAAGGCAACAGCCGTTTCTCTCTCCTCAACACTCAAGTAAGTTGTTTCTCTCTCCTCTCCATTTTTCTTCTTCTTCTCCAAGTTCTCCAACAGTCTCATTATTCTTCTTCTTCTCCAACAGTCAAGCAGCGAGGTCCGAAACCACTCGGGATATCCTCCTGGGTATGGCCTCGGCCGCTTTCGCTTCGGATCTGAATATTCCAATCACAAATTTATCAATCACTTAGTATAATTAGCAATTGAAAAATCAGTTTTATGAGAAGGTGATGAAGAAACGATTGAACAAACTTATCAACAGTGGTTAAAGGAGGTGCAGTAAAAGATGAAGTAGAAGGATTGTTGTTATTAGTTTATTACTAACTCTGTTTAATTTTTCTCTGTATTTTTTGTTTTTTTTAGTATAATTATTTGTTGCTTGTTGTTTTTGTGTTGTTTTGTCGTTGTTTTGAATTTTAGGGTTTTGTTGGAATTTGTGGGAACCCAATATTTCTTGCAATTATTCAATCAATTTTCCTCAATGTCGTCGGTCGTTGCACTGAACCAGCGTCCGTCAGTTGTTGCACAGGTACCACCACCGTAACAGAGTAATAGAGTAAGCAAACTGGATTGTAGATTAAGTAATTTTGTTATAATAAATGGATAGGATTAAGTGAAATTAAATTAAGTGAAAATACAAAACAGGTCTGTTCAGGTCCAAAACCCGGACTGGACCTGATTTATCAGGTTTGACTCGGAACCGGACCTGTTGAATCAGGTCCGGTCTCCGATCCTCAAATTTCACTAATTCAGGTCTCGGTCCCAACAGGTTCGGTCCACGTCCGGTCCGATTTTGGACCGGTGCACAGCCCTACTCATAGTTGCGCGGAAGAGCCGCACGCAACTTTTGGACTTGCGCTTGGAGGGGCCGCGCAACTTTGACAGTTGCGAGCACCACCTGGCAGGTTCGACCTTTTTGTTTGTCTTTTTTTTTTTTTTTTTTTTCCTTCTTCAAACCATTATTTTTTTTTGCAAATTTTTCAATACCTCTAGGTAACAAGTTGGAATTTTATTAAACTAGACACGAGGCATATAAGCACATAGTCATGTAGTCACATAAGCACATAAAAGGAACCGTCAAAGCATATAATGCCGTTCTATGTCAAGGCTTGGGTGTCCAAAGGTACCATATCTTAAGAACGATGTATGAATCAATCACTCAACTTGTTGACCCATGGCATGGATCTCTCAACATTTTGTTGGCTATATGGGTGGGATGATTGTTATTGATTTTGGGATAGAAGCCTAGTGTTGGCGACCCCTAGTCAATGAGCCAATCCCCAAAGGTTAAAGTGTGCTATGATTATGCATGATGCAATGTTGCTTATTTGGCTTTTACTCTTGTGAAAAAGGAAGATATTATGTGTTCAAGTCATGGCCCTTTAAAAGCCTAGGACTTTATACTTTTGATACTTTTGAGGGTGTGGTAGGATTTGAATTCCTGACTGTTTGGGGGACCTTGAATTAGAATTGATTCTATCATTACGCTTTTTTGTAAGAAACTAATAGGGAGTCGCTAATGAGTTTTAGGAAAACTTATGAACCTCGTTCATGCCTTTCTCCCAAGTAGAGTTCAAGGAATATTTAGCACGAATCATAAGTTTACCCATGCCCAAATTGGTCCACTTATACCAGAAATGAGTTCGGGAGCGAGGGTACTAAAATAACGTTCCCTTTAGAGGGAAATCGCTATCTTAGCCCTAGTGCGGCCTCTACTAGTTTTTCCTTTCTCACAATTTCATCACCAAACAATACATGCAATGTGATACCTATAACTAAGTTAGTTGATTCTATTTACAAGCATTAATCACAAAAAATCTATATTGCAACGAATGTCATTATTCTCATTTAATTCAAATTCGTGAAAAGAACAATAACTAAACAAGATTCGCCTTGACTTAGGTGATAAAACAACAATTGATTATTCAATTCTAGTCTTTAATTAATGCAAGAATACTATGTGAACTTAATTAATTAAAGTTTGTCTAAAGTGATCAATCAACACTAATTAATCAATTAAAGTTATTTAAATAAGAAAAGAAAAGGGATTTATCTAAGTGCTCAGGAAACTAACTATTCTCCTTTGTTTGCTAGATCTTTGTTTTGTATGTTTATGGACCTTCTTTCTTCTCCGTACCACCAAGGACTTCAAATGGATGGATTAGGGTTGAAGAATATTTGGGAAGAGAGGAGAAAAGTAGTATTATAGTAAGAGGGTTTGAGAGATTAGGAATTTCACAACGCTAAGGATTTAATTTTGATTTTTCTGTTGTGTTTAGGTCTAAGCGAATACCCCTATTTATAGGTGTAGGAATCTAGGTTTAGGGTTTTAGAGACGCAGCTTCAGGTGGCACACGCAAATCTCAGTGTCTTGCTGAAGTGTCGCGTGCCTTATACGAAAACGCATTTTAAAAACTTCCATGACTTTGATTGCAAAGTTGGATTAAGACAAATGAGATATCATTGGAAAGCTCTGAATGTCTATTTTTCAATGCCGTTGGAATTAGGTTAAAATCTATTATGGATCAAAAGATATGGCTGTTTGAGCGCAAGGGTGTTGGTTTTAGGGCCCAGTTTAGTATTTTAATGATAACTTCTTCGTTTTAACTCGGAATTGGGCTTATAATATACTGTTGGAAATTTCTTTGAAAGGGCTATCCAGCTGTATAGGACTTGAATGGATATTTAGTGGGTAAATTTTCTGGTTGGCTCGGTTTTCAACAATGTAAGATCCATTTGATCCAATCATTGCATTTGACGCATTTGGGTCTGTTATTAATGAAGTTTAAACATGTATGACCACGTTTTAGGCCTAAATAGTAATCGGACAAGGATCTAAGATAACTTTGTCACAAATATGGGTTTTAACTTACTTCATAACTCATTTCGGAGTCCATAAACTCTTCAACTTTGATCTAGCATGAAGAACGAGTTTTTGTACCATCATCGAACTTCCCGTCGGGACAAGAGGCCAAAAGTAGGTGTCTACAGGCAGCCGTCCACAAGACGGAAAAACGTTGCTGCCGAGCTAAGTACAACTACTTAAAATTCAAAAGCAAGTAAAGAGTTTGTACACAAGGCAAGCTGAAGTAAAAGAGCAAAAGGCAAAAGTAGATGCGGCATAATCAAATTCAGTATTGGGATGATCCGCCAAGACTTTTTGTAGACGATTGCCTGAGTTCCTATGCTTCAGCATTCTCAGGATTAGGCGGGGGGGGGGGGGGGGGGGAACGTCTTGACCATTGGAGGTTGCAGTGGCCGAGGATGAAGCAAGACGGGCTACGACCTTCTCAGCTTCCAACCTCTATGCTTCTTCCCTCTCAGTTGCTTCCTTTGCACAGGCCTTAGCTTCAGCTTGACGGGCCAGAAAGTCAACTTCGGCCTGGCTAGGATTCCTCATATGAACATCTTGATCGTCCAAGGCCCAAGTCTCGGCCTAATCCCAATTTATGCTTGGATTAGTTGGAGGGTTTTAGGTACTATAAGCGGAATTTCACGAATCATATTCGTTTGCACCTAAACAGAATCTGTAAGCATAACACATAAAGAATCACATAATTCATACCTTTGATGCGTGATTTCCACGAGCGATCGACCACGAATGATTAAGAGAATATGATCCCCAAGTGTTGCTCCTCTACTTGGTCCACAGGCTAGGATTGAACCTCCACTAATGCTAGTTAGTCGAGCACGAACACTTCGAGCCACCTTCTACGGAGAGGGGAGGAGAAAATCGAGCCACGAACAACCACGACCACTACCGTACACCACCGAGCACCACATGCACCACCGGCGTGTGCGGACGTGAAGGGAGAGGAGAGAGTGAGTGCGTGAGGCTTTAGGGTTTGGTTGCTTGCTAGTCAATTCTCAATTGACTGCTTAAGTGTTATCTACAAACCCTAGGAAAGGCCTCTATTTATACATCACATGTATAATTAGAGTCCAAACCAAGCCCATACTACTACCTCTTTAATCCCATATGGCCGACCACTCCATGAGGCCCAATAATGGGATTCTTTCTTTTGTTCAATCTATCACCCTTGTGTGTGACCTTATAAGATCCATTCTATTGGGCTTTGGACTATTTGACTAGCCCAAAGATCATTTATCATATCCAGCAACAGACAATGACGACCCAAAAGAATGAACTAATTATCTCCATAATAATGATCCTTGATATATTTAGTAATTGCACTTGACGAGGACATAAATCCTTCAATCTCCCACTTGTCTGTGACAAGTGTGCAATATTCAAATTCCTTAAGTCAATGTGTGTCGATTTGATAATATGATTGCATCTCATGTCGTGATCATATTAATCTACAAATATTTTCTTGAAAACTGAGTTAGAATTACAAAACAAATGATTACTATGTAATCCATTTGAGCACAGCCATGCATTTTCTGAATTCTCCCTCTTCAAGGGGCCATGACACATTCCTAATTAAAAAGGTAGACTCAATCCAATATCTTGTGGAAACCAAAGCTCCCACTCAACTTTTGAAGTAACCTGGAAACACCTTTTATAGTCCCCTTTTACGGAATTACGTTTGGGTGTACCACAATTAAATCAATCATTGAATGAAATCAGTGTTCCACTCATGTCAAAGGAATCCACTAATATATCCGGAAGCTCTATACTTGAACTTCGTAGTAGGTCAATAGTTCGATCATGCATCATTCATGCATATCCATGTGATTGACCGAGCATCTCTATGCCCCTATAGCCCGTGAAACTGCGCTATCCAATCAATCTTACATGCTAGTCTATTTATTGAAATCATGTCCAATTTAATGATTTCGAACTAGGAACTTAAATAATTTATGAATTTAGTTCACTTGTGGGGTTTCATTCACCAAATCACGTATTTGATGATCCTATCAATTCATAATTATTTTGTACATGCATTTTATTTAATACTAAACCATGATTAAATAAGATTGAAACTTTGTTTCAATTGATAAACATAGGAAAACATGACTGATGATTTTGCAATTGTGACTCCCTAGCACACAATCAAAACCATCCACCATCATGTTATTTCAAATGAGCCCTTTGTGTCTTTAGGCTATTGAAATAGTTTAGTTGATACAATTTATGAGACATTCTCATAAACATGAATTTTGCAACTTCTAAATTTTATAATAATATTCATCTCCATACGCCAAGAATCTTCCTTCATCCTTCTGCAAGGAGTTTAGGAATTTCTAAACTGTATACCAATGTTACATTGGTTTTTCGATTGAAATCTATCACCACATATTATCAAAACATGTGAATCCAATAGACGAGTATAGTCCATGACACGCATGATGCATCCTTTGCAAAATACACAAGGAGCATCACTCAAAACCTTAATTTCACCAACCTTTCTCAAAGCATTGAATTGAATCTTGTTAAGCAATGTGCCATGTTATATGGGATTGGAACTCCTTTCTATATGATGTTGAACCTCATAAGAATCTTATCAATATAAGTTTCTTAAGTAAGATAAAACATCCTTCAAGATCTATCTCTATGGATCTTGATTCCCAAATGTACTCATCTTCCTCTTCAAGGTTTTTCATACAAAATGCATTAACCATCACTTGACCCTTCAAGCATGGATCAATCGCTCTTTGTACTAGACCAAGAAGATTGTATAACTCCCACTAACATCTTGTATACACAAGACCTTTTCTTCATTTTATGAGAACATTAAACAATTTAATTAACTCACAAAATTAATAACATTAATTAACTCCATGATGCTAACTTCAATCCATTAAAGGGTATTTTATGCATCCCTAGGATTATTGGATTTTCAAAATTACTTTGATTGTGTCATATACAAATCTTCTTTCATGAACAATTTCGAGAAAGCGTTTTGAAATCCATCTACCAAATCTCATAAGGTAGAAATCACTAAAATATCTTTAATTGATCTTGGCAACATGACTAATGTAAAGGTTTCATCGCAGTCATAGTCATACTATGAATTAGTTAAAGCCTTTAATAACTAGTCTTTGCTTACTTAGAAAACACTTTTCTTCTTAATCCATTTTGCTTACAATGGGTCTTACCCAATTCGGAAAATTAATCAAGTGTCATACACTTGCTTACAGACTTAGAATCTATTTCAGATTTCCATGGTTTTTAAACCACTAGGAGTTATAGCTTGTCACATCATCTTTATTACTTGTATAATCATTATGTTTCAAAATAAATATTTTAGAACTCTTAGTCAATAGGAAATCATATTTCTTTGGCTAAGTTTTAGATATGCTAGTCATCATTGTGGGTCTTTATGCAACAATTGAAACTTATACAACAACTTTGTTTAATTTTCAATGAGAAACAACAAAAGAGGGTGTGCACTTGGAATGTGCTACCTTCAGCACAAGGTTATTATTCTCATTACACTTAATGAGACCATGCGTTGTCATTTATAACATGAGGTGAATCATGCTCATACTGTTACTTTTATTCAAGTACTTCTCGAATTTCTTCAAGATTCTCAAACTAACTTTTCTTGAACTCTTTCAAGGCTCTTGAACTCTTTCAAGATTCATATACTCCCACTTGCCTTCTTGAAGAGGTGCATTAGCATGGGGTGAACCAACCATGGTTTGAACCACGTTTGTTTGTTGCTTTTCTTGAAACTCTTTTGTGATTTACACTACTCCCACTTGACCTTTTGGAAATGACATCTTTTCCTGAAGGGCATCTACTTGAGCAACAAACGTTTTATGCTAAGTATGACTTGTGTAGTAGTACCCCTTGCTCTGTATAGGAATTGAACGTGTTTTAAACGATTTAATACAAATTTTATTCCTTGCTTTGTAGAAAGACTTTATAAGAACTTTTCTTATCCATATCACGTATGAAGCCTTTGCTACATTTTGATTTGACTTATGTAGTTTTGTTAAGTATTGTAGCTCATCTTAAAAGTATATCCCTTGAATAATGGTTGGAAGATAAGGTATTTTCATCCAGTATCAAAATATATCTCATATATATTGATAGCTCCTTTCATAGACACTTCACAAGTTTTTCATTCGAAGTTTGTTGTAATACGATTTCACAACTCTTGGCTTAAATTCTCATTATTACGATCATATCGCAATACTTTGAATATCTTGCCAAGTAAATGTCTTGACTTAAACTTTCACCATTACAATCATATTGTAGTGTAATTGTTATCTTGTCAAGTTGATTTTGAACTTCATACTAGACCTTTTGAACTTTTCAAAAAAAAAAAAAAAAAAAAATCACTATTATGCTTCAACTAAGCACAAGTGATCGTATCACAAATGAAGTTTCTTTGTCCGTCTCTAGCCTTTGAACCTTAGGTTTTCTTGCATTGATATGTATTGGACCTCGAGTTCATGTTATCGTTTCTCTAAATGATATCTTGTCAGTTTCAAATTAGAATGATATTTACATATATCAATAGATTCACAATCTAATGATATTGAAAGTCCATCCCTTTGGATCTTCCGTATCCAATGTTCATTTTTAATTGAACCATTTGAGATTTTAGAGACAATTTATATATATATAGAAATGGTTTATCTATATCTGCCATATAGAACTTTTGACCTATTTAGCTATTCAAAATACACTTTGATTCAAATAAGCATAGAATAACATTTATTCCATGTTTTAAATCTTCAATGCTTAGTCATTACTAACATTGATTGGTGTTTTGATAATGACAAGAATAAATAACATTTATTTAATTCTAGCCAATAACTAGGTAAGGGGAAATGTAAGTTCTACTTGTAAAGTTGCAACTTTTGCTTCTAACCTTGTAGATTCTACTTGTGAAGTAGCAACATCAGTTTCTAAACTTGTAGATTTATTTCTCCTTTAGGCATACTTCTTCCTTTAGTTTAACCACATTCTCAATGAGAGAACTAAACATGACATCATATGTCCAAGAAGTAGTAATATGCTAAATCAATTTCTATAATATACTTCTTAAACTGGAACATTTCCATTCTTTTACCTTCCAAATGTGTGAGGTAGTTTCTAATGAATTGGAATTGGTCCATTTAATTTGAAACATTTGTTGTTCATAACAACTTTTAGCATATAAGTAGTTTTAGGTATGAGAAGTAGCAACTTGTTGCATTTCTTAACCATAACTTCTTAATGCAATCCTCATATATTCTTAAACCTTTTCCTTTGAGCCACTTAGAACATTTCTCTTAGGTTCAAAATGAACTGCTTTAAGCATTTTTCATAATTTTGCTAAATCTATTCAATCATCATTCATAGTAGAGTTTAATAAACTATTTAACTCCATATGAAATGGATGAAGAATAATGTCATTTGATCAAATTTTGATCATAGGTACTTCCAATTATTTTCTTATATTCAATTACATTGAAAATAAGAGATTTTATTGAAATTCCATACTTGTCTTTTAGAGGGTTCGTACCTTCCATCTCATTAACCCTTGAAACACTTTTCAAAATGAAGATGGTGTTGGCAATTCACTCAAACGTTTTGAGTTGAAGGAAACCAACCTTAGACATGTGACATGGGTTTCTAAAACTTGCCTTTTAGAACCACTTAGCAAAATTGGAATATAGGTTTACAGATTATCTTTTATACTTTTGAGAACATCTCTCAACTTTGTTTTCAATCGAGGAGAAATACAATAATAAAACTAGAATATATATTACTTAATAAACGCAAAATTCAACTATGTTTATCTTTAAAGCCCCTAAATTAAAATTATAGGTTACTTTAACACTTTATTCAAAATAATTATTGTCCCATTTGGATTAAGTGATTCCAAGATCCTTTATTTTTGTAATAGTTGACCGGACTGAGGCCCTACCATCAAGCATTACATTTTCAAAGTAAGTAAACTTTTTACTAATTGCAACTCTTGGTTGAATAATTAGCCATCTTATGTTTAATTATTACCCTTTGCTTCAAGATTTTAAACTCTTTAGGTAACCTTGTTGAGCACAACCAATTAAATGTGTAGAACGTGATCTACCCCAAATTACCTAAGATAACAAGTGACACCCTGCGGAGGCAGACCCATCACTCACGATCAAAGGGTTGTTGGGTATCTAATTGGAAAAACAATCTTAATATTTCTGGAACCTAGATTTATTATGTTGTGATTAATTTAGTGAATTCTAGCGCATCATCATCAACATCAATAAAAACTAGCATGCATAATCTACTGAATGCATAAACAAGACATAGTATGACCCCTAATACTAAGAAATAATAAAGTAAATGCTCCTACTTGAACCTTCATGGATCATATCCACCTTGTCCTTTGGGCCTTCACTCCATGGGCTTCTTGGATTAACTGCAACCTGTAATTCTACTCTAATCTATTTACTACTTAAATAAAATAGATAAAATTACAAAATACTTAATCGGTTCACAGACCGTACTTAGATTACAAAAATACATCATGATGCGCAGATCGTATTTAGTAATCTACTGGGCCATACTAGTCATTATATAGCAACATAATATCATATATTATAAAATTGCCACATAATAAATATCACGTAAACATGCTTGCCTAAACTACAACATCGAATGTTCATAATTAAGGAAACATATATGGTACCAAAATATCTCTTATTTTAAAGATAATATCATATATTATTCATGACCATCTTCAGTACATCATATATTTTAAATAAGGCATGAGATAGAATCAAATCTTATTTTGATCTTAAAAGATAAATCATATTTATCTTTAGAGATTGTCCTAACAAACTTAGGAGATTCTATCCTAATTATTAGCCAATCACATAATTTTAATCAATTATCTCCTAAAATAATTATGGGATAATCACATTATTAAATCAATTATTATCCATCTGGAATCTTTTGCTCAAAATATCCTAACAAACTTATCAAAATTAACAACTTTTAAATTAGATATTAACTTTCAAAATAAAATAAATTTTTTTTTGTCATTATTAAAACAGCCGTGCGGTGTGGTCAGCCGAAGCCGACCACGGTGGCCGTACAACTGTCGTTGTACGCTGCCAAAGCAGCAGCAGCGGCAGCAGTGTCGCGCAACACTTGCACGGTGCTGCTGCTATTTTGCTCTCGGACCTGCTGCCCCACGCCCCACTTCTCCCTCTTAGACCACCACCTGCGCCAGCCGCGGTTGCCGCAAAACAAATTTTTTTTTTTGGTTTCAATTTTAATTATACAACTTTTGTAAAATTATAATAAATGTGGTCCATGATAAATTAAAACATAACATTTATGCTAATTCATCCAATTAAAATTAAATTCCCAATCTAATTTTAATTTCTAGGGTTCTTCATGAAAAATAATCCCTAATTTAATTTAACTCTTAAATTAAATACGTTGATTATGCAAAATTCTAATTTATGCATGAAATCAAATAGATTAAATTCATGAACGAAGCATAAAATAGTTGAAATTAATCAAAACACAAAACTCAAAATAAAAAATTTAGGGTTTAGGGTTTCAAAAAATTCAAATCTAGGGCTAGGGGGTTCGAAAATTTCGAACACTTAGGGGCTTATTTCAGTCCAAATATTAGGCAAAAATTGAGCAATTATATCATATTTAATGATTCCATATGTTAAATCACCATTTAAAATAATAATTGACCCATATTTAAATTATTCTGACTCTTAATTGAATTAAAATTTGTGGACGTCAAAGAATTATGATTAATATGCGTAAATGCAAGAGGCTAACTGATACCACTGTAGGGTTTTAGGTACTATAAGCGGAATTTCACAAATCATATTCGTTCGCACCTAAACAGGATCTACAAGCATAACACATAAAGAATCACATAATTCATACCTTTGATGCGTGATTTCCACGAGCGATCGACCACGAACGATTAGGAGAATAAGAGCCCTAAGTGTTGCTCCTCTACTTGGTCCACAGGCTAGGATTGAATCTCCACTAATGCTAGTTAGTCGAGCACGAACACTTCGAGCCACCTTCTACGGAGAGGGGAGGAGAAAACCGAGCCACGAACAACCACAACCACCACCGTGCACCACACGCACCACCGACGTGTGCGGACGTGAGGGGAGAGGAGAGAGTAAGTACGTGAGGCTTTAGGGTTTGGTTGCTTGCTAGTCAATTCGCAATTGACTACTTAAGTGTTATCTGCAAAACCCTAGATAAGGCCTCTATTTATACATCACATGTATAATTAGAGTCCAAACCAAGCCCAAACTACTCCCTCTTTAATCCCATATGGCCGGCCACTCCATGAGGCCCAATAATGGGTTCTTTCTTTAGATCAATCCATCACCCTTATGAGTGACCTTATAGGATCCATTCTATTGGGCTTTGGACTGCTTGACTAGCCCAAAGATCATTTATCATATCTAGCAACAGACAATGACGACCCAAAAGAATGGACTAATTATCTCCATAATAATGATCCTTGATATATCTAGTAATTGTACTTGACGAAGACATAAATCCTTCATCAGCAGGGAAAGCCAACCGCCGAGCTACGTTGAAACCAATGGTATACCCCTCCTCGTACTCAGCTTCGGTGTAGACTCTCACCTCTAGCAGCTTCTGGGATTTCTCGAGCTCAGCCTGAGTTTTGAGGGACTCTTCCTGCTGCGTCTTTAACTCATTCTGGAGCCGCTGAATTTCACCCTTAAGATCAGTCTTCTCTTATAGCGACTCCTTCTCGGCAGCAAAAGATTTTTGCCGAAATTCCTTGGCCATCATCTCCATTTCATTTTGGATCTCTTGGATCCGAGACTCCAGACCAAGAATGTCCTCCACCTCATATTTTCTCAGCAGCTCGGCGCCCTGATCCATCAGGGGAAACAAATGATTCTCCAAGTTTTGGAGAACGGTGTCAGCATTCTCCCTAAGCCTATTCATGTTAGCCTTGACAGCTGCAACCTCTTCTTCAACTGCTTTGGCCTTGAGTTCGGCGAGGTTGGCCCTAATCTCAGCCTCCTCTTGCTTGAACCGAAGCTCGTCGTTCATCCCGACTGCTAAGGTATGGTTCTGCACAGCCTACATGTGTTGGGAACGAGTTAGACGAAGAAAAAAGAGATTGAGGAGGCAACAAAAAAGAGGAGACAACAAAAAAAAAAAAAAAAGGAAAAAGAAAAAAGAATGATGAATGCTTAAGTATAAAATGCTTAAGTGTCAAGAGCCTTACCAGCATCAGAAGCCTCTGAGTCTCAGCAAAAGGGTCAGGAACCCTCAATGTGGGCTCGGCAATTCCGGCATTAGCCCAAAGAGACCAAGTCCTCGCCTTCTCCAGCTCGGATTTGCTCGTCAGATCACCGGAGAATTCAACTGCCGAATCTCGGTGCGACCAAAGCAAATCCCTCCTGCTGTCAGGGACGTGAAGAAGAGGGGTTGAGGTGAAACCCATGTCCGCAGACTGAAAAGTGTTGAAGGATTGATTCAGTGAACCCGAAGGCATTTCTTCGGCTCCCTTCTTGGCCTCGGCATCCCTCTTCGAGTTCTCTTCATCAAAGCCCTGGGGTTTTCCGCCCAGCACCTCCACATCATCATCGGGTTGATGCAGCAGAATGGAAGGGTGTTAGTCTCTCGCTGAATCTCGCTCTTCGGTGAAAAGCCCTTCCCGAGGCTGGGAGGAAGAATGCAGAGCCTTGTCTTCGGATAGAGCCTCTTGAACTTTGACCAACGGCTCAGAAGGGGGATTTTTCTCCTTAACCTCTTCCTCATGAATCGGCCCAGGAGGGCGAGTCTTCTCCTTAACCTCTTCCTCAAGTCGAGGTTTCTTCAGAGGAACTAGGGCAGTTTGAAACTGTCCTGGTTTTATAACAGCCTTCTCTTTGGTCCAGACATTTCTTCGTCCGAAGGAGGGTCTTGGAAGACTTCAGCAGTTTCTTCTCTGTCCCTCTCTTCTTCGTTAGACTACAGAAGAAGGAACAAGGGGGGCAAAACATTATAAAAACAAAAACAAAAAATAAACAAACAAACACAACAAGCAAACAGAAGACAAGTCAGGTCTGAAAGCTTACCGAAGTCTTAAGAAGACGCTTGTCTTTGTCTTCATCCTCTTCAACTCCTAGAGCAGCTTGCTTAGCTAGCTTGGCAACAGGAGTAGAAGTTCTAGCAGCGGAAGAAGCATGGGTTGCAGCTGCCTCTTCTCCGGCTTGCAGAAGGAAGAACGAGTCGCACTTCTCCCACCACGGCTTCTGATGCTGGTACTCGGCAGCGCTGACAATCTCGAACCTCTTGACGTGCACGCTGATTGGTCGATCCTTCGGTTCAATGATGGCAGGCGAATTCGTGATCGGATCCCTCTCCTGAGTGATGTCGAGCACTTCGTACCTAATGCCCAAGTTCCCTTCAAACATCACTAAAAATGCAAAGCAACAATTAGTCTTGAAAAGAAAGGCTGACAGCAAAAGAAAAATAAAAAATAAATAAAGTCCTCGGCCCCAACCGAACTCCTTACCGCCTTGGTACTTTCGGTTGAGGCCAACAACAGCAAGCATCTTCTCGCTAAAGATGTAGTGGCAACAGGGCAGCCAAGTAGTGGGAACCGTCGTCAATCGGCCCTTGGCCCCAGGCACTTTGGATCGGCCAAAATGGTTCAGCTGCATCCGATACAGGTCTGTGAAGTCATCAGGACCAATGTTGAATATGTTAGGATCAGGCTGAACCAGATATCTTGGCGCGCCGAAATAATTTGGATGCTCTGGATCTTGGGGTGCCTTACCCAGATCCATTGTCCCCGCCACTCCTTGTCCGAGGTATTGTTCGGCCAAATCGAAAGATAACCCTTCTCGTCTTCAATGGCCCACCATCCAGGACCATTATTCTTGTTCGCTTGAACATTAGTAACCAGCTTATGCATGCATCGAAAGACGAAGATGTTAGGCGTAAAGCCCATACACATGCAAAATTATACTCGGCGTCGTTCCCGGTCCACCAAGCATAAGGGGAAAAATTCATAATGCCCCGATTAGAGGCCATATCCAGCCACTCCCGTTCCTCGGGGGGCAGAGGCCTAGACGCAGAGGCCTCATTTCGACCAGAAGGTCCCGCCTCATCCGAACCCCTGGGTGGGAGAGAACTGAGCGGAACAACGTTCAGAGAAGAACCGCTAAGGGCGGCGGCGGACCTAGCCCTAACCCTAGGGTTCTGGCCACTAAGAGTCGGCATCATCGCTAGAGGGTGGTTCCGCCGAAGAACCAACTGCGGAACTTCCTCCTCTTCCTCTACATTCAGCTCAGCCTCAGCCTTCTTCTTTCCACGATCGCCGACCATTATCAGTGTTGGTTGCACGAGTAAACGAAAAAGAGGGGTAATTGAAAAAACGAGAAAAAAACGAAAGAAATTAGACAAAAATTACCTTGTCCGGGTGCGGAATTTGCCGATCTATAAGCTCGGAGCAACAATTTCTAATTTCTAGCTTCGGATAACTGGGCACAAGTGAGTAGGGGAAAGATTTTAGTGGTAGTGATTAGTGAAGAGCAATTGAAGATTAGCGAAAGTTGAAGTGAGGAGAGAGAGTGGGACGTGTGGTGTTTATACCTGCCAACTTAGGAATTCTATGAGTCCGCGCCGCAAAAATCCCCACTAACTCCACTTCAATGCACCACTCTTCCATTTACTTCTCAAATTAACTACCCACTAAGCTCTCCATATTCCCTATTAACTCCAAAACAGCCGTTATTACATTAATAACTCCAAAAATTCAAATGCTAAATAAATCATTTGTTTCCCTTTAATTTGCAAGTCAAAACCCAATTCGTCAAACTTCCAAACCGGGTTTGGGGAGCAAGTTGTTTGGGTCCAATTCACTTTATTTGGGCCAGCCCACAAATGATTCAATTAAAAGCTCAAAAAAGGTTCAACCCCCTACAAGCATGCCAAGTAAGTCAACCAAGGCTCATTCAGCGTGGTAAGCCCACTTGGCTCAGAGGCTCTTTTAAAGCTATTTGAGTAAGGTATAAAAGCTTTCACTCCTCTCTCTCCCAATCAATTCACATTAAGCGTCGAACAATTAATACTCTTGCATAGCTTTCTTTCTCTAAAAACACCGTACTAATTTCGGCATCGGAGGGGCCTTCCTCAACACCACCCCCGAGGCCAGTTTACGTGTGCTTGCTGTGCAGGAATCCTCGTCCCAGTCATCAATTGGGCTAAGTCTAATCTTCAGCCCACAAGAGAAGTCCATTCGAAGGACCCATTGTTTTCATTCGAAACAATCATGATGATACTGAAGAGATACGTAGTACATTTACAATGAATGACTGAGGAGATTAAGGCCTCTTTTGATTGCATATGAAAATTACTCTATAACGATTCATATTTATTCTTAAAGCACAATGCTTTTGTTTCGCTACATGGTCATGATGATACTGGAGAGATAAGTAGAACATTTAATTTACAATGGATGACTGAGAAGATTAAGGTTGGTTGCATATGGGATTTAAATATCCTTAGGAGGTAAAATCTTTCAATAAAGAGTTTTCTCAAGATAGATCGAGCACTCATGAACGTGTCTCTCAACGCCAAAAATTAATATACTTTGTATTAAAGATTAACCAACCTTGATACCGTAATTGATACTTGTTGGTAAGCCTGAAAAAACTTACTTGATCTGATTAGGTGATTTAAGCTACCCAGCAATCTACACTAGAGTTCACTTAACTTGATTTTGACCTAACCATATTTGACTCAACTTGATTTGGCATGAATTGTCCTTCTTGTCGGACCCCATAATTAAACGACCAATTAAGGACATGTTCGCTTCATCTTATTTTTACTGAATTGAGTTTATTTTTTGCCTAACTTAAATTATTTTTACTGAACTGAAATTAATTTTACTCACCTGAAACTTATTTTACTGATTTCCTATTATATTTCTTCTTTAAAGTTACTGATTTTTACTGAACTGAAATTATTTTTACTGAAATAAACTTATTTTTATTGACTGAACTTATTTTTACTGAATTGAAATTAATCCAATCTGAATGACCCGATAGCCAACTTTACCACTTCCTCTGTTTCATATTAAATTTCGTCCGTTTCATAATAATTGTAACACTACTATTTTTTACAAGGACCCACCATTATTTAATAATTTCTCTCCCTCACTAACCGCACTTTCACAAATTTTTTTATTATTTTCTTTCCTACCAACCCTATTTATACTACTTTATTTTTTTTATTATTCCTCTATCTTACCAAAAGATACTTTATAGTATAAAAAAACCCCACCCTATAAATTTTGTTAAACTTTGTAAACACCCTAGTGCTGCATTTAATATGAAACGGAGGGAGTATTCTACTAGTTGACACTGAAGAGCTCAATTCCTTTATTTGCCCCTGCAATAACGGCAAAGTGTGCTAAAACTTGTGAAGCTACATTGTCTCCACTTCAATCATGTGATTCTCATTTAATCTCCCTTTCACCCCTTAATAGACACCGCTCCCTATTCAATCCATTCACAACTCCTAAATCTTACAATATCTCTTTTATAATGTCCCTTTCTTTTTGCAATTTCTAACCATATTCTTCTTTTAGTTCCTAAGCTAGTCTTACATTACCTCACAAAAATCTCATGAAAGACCTCTCTTTCTTCTTTCGTAAGAGCTTGATGGGCTCTAAAATGGGGAGAGGCATTCGCAACGTTTGCAACGACGACAATTCGACTTCTACTCTTAACCAAAAACAACCCTCCTTAACATCAATGTCCCAAGAACCATCCTCTTCCTCGTACATGGAAGCTGATCATGTGCCCCCTAGGAAGAGCGTAACCTTAGAAGAAATGATACTTCAACTCGAGATAGAGGAGGAAATTGCAAAAAAAGAAAAGGCAGGGTACTACAAATACAAAGAAGAAATGAACTTTCCTCGTAGGATGTCGTGCGTGAACAACTCCGACATCCTACGATCAGCTAGGAATGCATTGAATCAATACCCGCGATTCTCCCTAGATGGGAGAGATGCGATGTATAGGTCTTCTTTTCGTAAAAGTAATCCAACCCCTCATGTAATCGATGGGCTTAAGCTAGGGAGGATGTTGCATTTGCCAAATAGTGTAGGAGGGGAGAATGTTATATGGTGTAAGCCAGGGGTGGTGCCGAAGTTGATGGGGTTAGAGGCCATGCCTTTGCCTATTAGTAGTCTTTATAAAAGTAAGAATAAATCAAAAAAGGATACGAAGCAAAAGTTGTGTAACGCTATTAGGAATCAAAACTTGAAAAGGAGGGAGAAAAACGAGGCAGAGAGACGACAACAAATGAGGCATGTAAGGAATTCGGATGTATGTTGTGGGGATATTAAGAGATTAGGGCGCGGTAGTAGTGGTGGTGGTGGTAGTCATTGTTCTTCTTCGAACGAGTATTGTGTTATGAACCCCATTGCTTTGGAGCCTGTATATGGTCTAGGAGGACCGATATCTTGGCCGAATCCATATAAATACACTTAACATACATTAGTTGTTGTAACCTTGTAATCGATCTCATAGTTAATGACAATTTTTGTTGTCAATATTTTGCTCAGCTTACATGAAAGTTGCTGTTATTTACCTATAATTCTAGCCATAATTATATTGTCAATACGAATTCAAAGTGGTGTACAATATCTCTACGAAAACATATCAAATCACACATTAGAAGTCTTGTCCCTATAGAAGTGGCATTTAGGTTGCTTTTCAAAGGTTAGTTTCAAATTCTATTCAGGGGATATATAAATCATGACATTAGTTTATGTTAGTTTAAGTAGTTGTTTGTGTCGAGTCATCAAATTCAACATTATCAGTCGGCAAATAAGCTAGCTTTTCAAATCGTTTTACTTCAATTCAAATAAAAACACAATTAAATATAAGAGTAGGCTCCACTTCATCTCCTAGATAAACTTGAGATATTTATCTAGGTTTATTATTGTCATTTCCAACTGCTAAAAAGGGGTATCATGTTAATTAGATGGTTACAGAGAATAGTGTCATTTAACTCACAATGGACGACGTTAGATTGATAGCTTCAACCATAGTTAATTGGTGTTACCAGTTTCTTAGCTTCGAAATCAGTAAACTCTTTCAACTGGTATTCCATTGTTGTTAGCCATTGAATTAATTTTCTCTGAAATTCAATAAATTAATTTCCTCTGAATTTCAATTCTGGGTATAATTTAGATTTGGATCAAGTAGTACAAAACCACAGTAATTGAGTATGACCAATAATTCTAGATACAAGGCAACAACAATTATAGCTTATGTGTCATGAGCTTATAACATCCCTTGTTTATTGTGTTACTTGTATGTTGTACAGAGTACTATGTAGCTGTAGCACCATATGTATGTCAAACAACTTATGACTTCTTTTTATTATTATTTTTATGAAACAACTTAACAATGCAACTTTGGTAAGTGAAAATATGAATTCTGTTCAGCAATAGAAATTTAGAGTGTTTTTTTTTTTTGCTGAAGAGCACGCACAAAATTTACCAACTAATAGTACTTACCTCTAAAAAAAACAATGGCAAATCAATTATGGATTGTAGACCTTTAGAACTTCATAAATTAAACAGCAGAAAACTCCATCAATTTTAGTACTTGATTTGTTCACTTGTGACAACAAATTAAATTTGCAACCATATGTTCTACACACATTTATGCATAAATACCTAAACTGAAAGCAATTATCAAAGCTTTATTATAACAGTATAACACATTATAGTACAAATATATGTGGTACCATTATCACTCTGAAAGTGATCTTTTATCTACCTTCATAATCTCTTCATCAACTAATCCACAAACAACACCGCGAATTATACGGAGAAACTTAAGAATCATCACCTAAATCTTGCAATCCTGTAGTAGCAAGCTTATTAACAAGAGCAAGAGCATTACTAGTAATATAACTAGCATTTTGAACCTTGTCACATAACCTAGCAATCTGCTTGTTTTTCCGGCCTCTTCGAACGAAACCATTAATACAAGTGTCTTGATTAGTTAATGCAGCACTTAACCATGTCAAAACATCACCCATTTGCTCCTTAAACACACCACTACTTAACCTTCTTAACACTCCAAGTGATTTATGAAGATCGTCTAGGGCACTTTGGATGCACTCTACACAATCAGCCAGAGCAGCCCTGTTTCGTGTTCCTCGAATATGACCGTGTTTCTTAGTCGTATCAAGGTATTGTGATACTACCTTGACCTCGGATATGGTTACCGACACACCTGCCCGTGCCCACCGGCTAGGACTCCGTTTCGCGTTGTTTGAGTATGAAGCCAAGGATTTAACACAAAGGTCTTGGTACCTTGTAACACTACATGCTTCACGAACATAATTCGTACCATCAACAAAGGCGATGAATAATAGTAATGTGAAAAATAAACAAAGGAGATAGAAATTATTAAATGGTTTTGTAGTAGTTTGGATCATTTTTTTAGTTAGTTTCAATTTGAGTATAATTACCAAAAATGTAACACAAAATTAAAAATAAGGCTAGAGTTTAGCTTATTTTTAAGGGGTGTGTTTAAAAGGGCAAGAGAGTGGTGAGTGTAATAAATTAGTGGAAAAGGAAGGGAGATGTATCAACATGTGAATGGGTGGAAGCAAGGATCTCATGAACTTAAAAAGAGTATGTTAGGTGTGTGCATCAATGCATATGCAGTTTCTGTCTCTTCATTAAAAAGGTTATAGTGTTATCTAATAATGTAGAGGTGTACTATTGTACTGTCAATAGCTAAATATAGGATGAGAAGGCGCCACAAAAACAAGTAACGAGAACTTCAACTGAAGGGTTCGGTTCGGTTTCAAGTCAAGTTCACATAGGTCGATTTGATATTGGGTATGGTTCTTCTATGGGTCAGTATTATAGAGTTTTGGACCGGATCAGTTTTGAGTAGAATAAAATAGTTTAGTTCCATTCTTTATTCCAAATGTTGGAATTCATAGAGGTTAGGTTCCCGTAGGGTCGTGTCAGTAACAGATCGTTACAAGTTTTGGTTTGGAAATTGATAGTGCAACTAATGTTTGACGTGGACTTAATTTTCAAAAAGATGAGTAACTAATCTTTGGGTTGTTTCCTAAAGTATCACAGTATCACCCTACTAAATTGGAAGCTCTTACATGTCCACCGGCCAGGATTAGCAAATTAGGCCCTTTGAAAGTTGAAAGCTGTTTTAATCCTCAGTTGTAACATGTATCTTAATTTCCTTCAAAATTATTGATATAACATAGACTAAATATCAACCAACCAAAATGCATTTAGAATAAAAATCCTAGATACAATCTTTGCTATAATTCAATTACTTCATAGTTCATACATAGTTCTTATAATTTACGTGGTCGACCAAAAAAGCATCGTTCTAATACAACGTTTTAGAGATCTATTGGAAGTTGGATGATGAGTCAATCACATCATTTTGGTTTAAGTCTTATTGGAGTGAAGAATTAGTTGAATTTATTTTCAATTGTGTCAAGTCTATCACAATTTAATTATTATGACAAACATTTATTTATTCTCAAATTGATCGGGATCGAACTCAACTTAATTTGGGTCAAATCATTACTATATTGGTTTTAGAATAGTAAATACAGTTTACCCTTTTGCATTATTCATTTAATTGTTTAACTTTAACGGTATATTTAATATTTCCCTTTGTTAAACTCAAGAAATATTGAAGAAAACGGCTTAGCCCTTGTATTGATATTCATGACAATATATATACACAATATATAAGTGACCTAGCTTGCCTAAAACTCCTAACAAGATAAACATTACAAATATACACACTTAACATAAATAACCAAACCGACTTCTAATACTCCCCCCCAAGTTGGAGCATGCGAATCACGAATGCCCAACTTGCGCAACAAAAACCCAAATTGTCGTCGTCCAAGAGCTTTCGTAAGAAATATCTGCCAAGTGATGATTCGTCGAAACATAAGAAGTAGAAATATTACCCTTCATCAACAACTCATCACGAACAAAATGACAATCTACCTCAATATGTTTCGTACGATCATGAAACACCGGATTCTTAGCAATATCCAAGGCCGACTGACGATCACAAAACAACTGCATAGACTTCAAATGACCAACTCCAAGAGAAAACAATAATTCCTTCAACCATTTCAACTCACAAGTAGCAACTGCCATAGAACGGTATTCGGCTTCTACTGAGGAGCGAGATACGGTAGGTTGTTTCTTAATCTTCCAAGAAACAGGCGAGCGACCTAGAAAAACAAGATAACCTGTCAAAGAACGCTGAGTCAAAGGACACGCTGCCCAATCGCTATCACAAAACGCCGTCAACCGTAAATCCTTCATAGGTCGCAACAAAATGCCTTGTCCCGGACTACCCTTAAGGTAGCGTAAGAAACGAATAGCCGCATCCCAATGAGGAACTTGGGGATCACTCAAAAACTGAGCCAAAACATGCACCAAATAACTCAACTCAGGTCGAGTGACAGACAAATATACCAATCGTCCAACCAACCGACAATACAAATCTGGATGAGCGAATGGCTCGCCCGAAGCATGTGCAATACGATGATCCTGCTCCATCGGAGTGTCAATGGGTTTGCAACCCAACATACCTGCCTCAGTCAAGATATCCAAAGCACACTTTCATTGAGAAAGAAAGATACCCTCCGGACTACGAGCAACCTCAATGCCTAAGAAGTACTTAAGCAGCCCCAAATCCTTCATATAGAAGCATTTGCACAGATATGCTTTAAACCGAACAATAGCATCATGAGAGGACCCTACAATAATCAAATCGTTGACATATACAAGAACATGCAAAGATACATTGTCCTGTACATAGCTAAACAGAGAATAATTTGCATATGAGTTTTTAAACCGAAAACCTCGCAGAGCACTAGACAACTTCGAAAACCACTGTCTCGGGGCTTGTTTCAAGCCATATAAAGACTTCTGAAACCTGCAAACTTTGCGAAGTGTCGAAGTACTGTACCCTGGAGGAAACTGCATATACACCTCTTCATCTAAATCACCGTGAAGAAATGCATTATGAACATCCATCTAATGTAACTCCCAATTCAAAGACATAGCAACAGCTAGAAAAAGATGTACTGTACCCATCTTTGCAGTAGGAGCACACGTCTCATTATAATCAACACCGGCAACCTGTCGATTGCCATGAACAACCAAACGAGCCTTGAGACACTCTACCTTTGACTTGTCGGTGTACTTAATTTTATACACCCAACCACTACCAATCGCCCTTTTTCCAAGAGGAAGATCCTCAACGGTCCACATGCCATTATGCTCTAGAGCGTCAATCTCATCTTGCATCACCTTATGCTAACCAACGTCTTTAACTACCTCTTTAAATGATGATGGTTCCTTTCCCTTAGTGATCGTCGCCAAAAAATACTTGTGTCTCACAGAAAAACGATTATATTCAACATGAGAAGCTATAGGGAAAGCTCAAGAACAAGATTGAGGAGGGACGACAGTTGATGTAGTGGGGTTTATATTTTCAGTGATAACAGTATTTGTGACATAATGGCGATGCCACGAAGGTTGACGTTTCTCAAGATGACCAGGACCAAGTTCCTCCTCCGACGAAGAAGAACTCCCCCTCAAATTCAACGGCGTAATAACAACATTTTCATCGAGAATTTCTTGCTCAATCACACTACTATAGCGAGAACCCAAGGCACCAACCAAATCACCATCGCTAGACAAACGATGTGGCAAGCCCCCAAGCAAATGCGGACTGCTCACGCTGCTGCTGGGCTGCTTGGCTGCAGGCTGCGATGTGCTATGCTGCTGGCCTACGGCTGCTTGATTTCTAGCGGGCAGAGCAGAGGCAGTATGCTGCTGGTCCTACTCTTGGTCAGCAAACAAAACAGGGGGCTGGGAAGGCAGGGCAGTGTTCTCCGCAACCTGGTTGCGGCTGGGCACTTGCTCCCATAGCCTGATTGTGGGGTGGACTGTACTGCTCGACTGGGCAGTTTACTCCGCAACCTGGTTGCGGCTGGGCAACTGCTCCCGCAGCAGGCTGGTTGTGGGGTGGACTGCACTGTTCGGTTCCCCACTTTTAACCTTTTGCGTCACTAATTCAACATCATCTACATTATCCTACACTGGTGGTGACACAAAGTAACTTTCCCAAAACCGACGATTTTCATCCGTAAGCGAGGCAAGATACGGAAACTCATCTGCAATAAATTTGACGTCTCTACTTACAAAAAACTCATTCGTCTCTAAATCATAGACACGTCACCCTTTTTTGCCATTCAGATAACCAAAAAAATATGCATTTACGAGACCGAGAGTCAAGCTTATCCTTCACTCGAGGACAATTTGCAGCATACCACAGACAACCAAAAACTCGAAGACTGTCATAAGACGGTTTTTGACCAAATAAACACTCATGCCGAGTTTTTCCATTTAGAACAGGAGTAGGTGTCTTATTAATCAAATGAACAACAGTCATAACACACTCACCCCAAAAATACTTGGGCAACTTTGCTTGAAACCGAAGAGCACGAGCCACATTTAAAATATGACGATGTTTGCGTTCACCTCTGCTATTTTGCTGAGCCGTGTTAACACACGACGTTTGATGCAGAAAGCCCTTCTTAGCAAAGAAAGACCTCAAACTGAGAAACTCTTGGCCATTATCACTACGAACCACCTTCACTTTCCGGCCAAATTGAGTCTTAGCCATAGCACAAAACTCACGGATCAACTGTGAATTGAAGCTTCATATTTACCAACCATTAGAAACACCCAAGTAGCACGAGGAAAATCATCAACAATGGTTAGAAAATAACGAGCATCACAACTAGAAGTAATCTTGTTTGACCCCAAATATCACAATGAATTAGATCAAAAATTTCAGATGCTTTATTCAAACTTAACGGAATTGAGTTTCGGGGTTGCTTCCCCATAAAACACATGTCACAATTAAAAGAACAACTAGAGGTACTATTATGAGTACAACGACTATTAGAAACTCCCTGAAGATAGCTCACAACTTGCATTGACGGATGCCCGAGACACCTATGCCATAACACACTTGCATTTGAAATAACCACTTTGTTCGCCTGCAGATTCTGAGCACGAACTAGATGGAAAATATAGACCCCATCATACTGCTCCCCCGCTCTAATCAGGTTCTTCAAACTGCGGTCCTGAATAATGCATAGCTTGTCAGTGAACATAATAAAATAGCATTATTATCTAACAACTAAGACACAGATAACAAGTTGCATTTAAGAGCAGGAACATATAAAACATTATAAAGAGTTAAACCATCAGACAAAATAACTTTTCCTTCTTTCGTAGTTGTCGTGCTCTTTCCATTGGGATAACCAACAGGCGAAGATATATCATGCAAATCAGTGAAAAGATCAATATTACAAGACATATGATTTGAAGCTCCAGTGTCAATGAGCCACTCAATAGAATTATACGTACCAAGTTTGTTTCCATCCGACGAAGAGCCCGACTTTGACCCCTTTACCACAGCCATGATTTCCATCCATTGAGCATCAGAAATCATCGGAACACTCCCACGATCAGAATCAGAAACCTGCTCATTAGAACCTCGAGAGCTACCAACAGCACCAGCAAACTCACCCTTGCCTTTGCCAAACGACCGACCACCACGACCTCCACAACTACCACGACCACCACGACCCCCATCAGGAAACTCGTGTAGATTATAGTTGTAGACATCTACTTTTGGTCCCCTGTCCTGACCGGAAGTTCTATGACGATAAATAACTCCATCTCTGTGCTTGATTGGAGTAAGGAATGCTTATGGACTACTGATTAAGGCTTAAACACATAAAACTAACTAGCTTGACCCAAATGGAATGAACCAAAGCTCATTAACACTAAGCCCGATCATAAATTAGGCCTAATCCCGAGATTAAACCTAATTTCGGACGGATTTAGAGTGTCTAGGTTAAAATCTAGGGTTGTAGTAGGAAAATCCGCGCGCTGGCCTGGCGCGCGCAACTCACCAGGTTGCGCGCAGCATCCAGCGTAACCCCTAGAGATGCACTTGCGGAAGATTCAGAATTTCAAAAATATACTGAATCGAATCTTACCATAAAGCCACGCGTAAGACCAGAGGTTGCGCTGCCTCTAGCAACGCAACCCAATCACTTGCACGCAGCAGCCGGGCGCAACCTCCTGAGTTGCGCGCGCCACCTGCTGCGGCAAAATCTCCAAAACCCTAAACTCACCCATTCCCTATAAATGGAGGTTCAATACGAGCTTTGAAGAGAAAGAAAAATCAGCCTAAAGTCAACAGTAACATCTTTGTGAACTAATCAACCCTTTTGTCCTAAACACTCACCCTTTTAATTATTTTGCTTTTACAGTGAAGGTTCCCGTAGAAGAAGGAGTCCACAAGTGTTCTAAACGAAGATCTAGCAAGGAAAAGTGGTAAATTCCCGAGCACTTAGATAAATCACATTAGTTTTCTTATCCTAAATGACTTTAATTAATTAATTAGTGTTGTTTGATCACTTAAAATAAACTTAATTAATTATTTCACATAATATTCTTGCGTTAACTAAAGACTAGAATCGAATAATAAATTGATTGTTTTATCACCTAAGTCAAGGCGAATGTTGTTTATTTATTGTTCTTTTTACGAATTTGGAATAAATAAGAATAATGACAATCGTTGCAATGTAATCTTTATGTGATTGCCGCGTGTAAATAAAATCAACTAGGTGTTGCATATATTGTTTGGTGATAGAGCTAGTAGAGGCCGCACTTGGGCTAGGATAGCGATTCCCCCCTAAAGGGAACGTTATTTTAGTACCCTCGCTCCCGGACTCATTCTGGTACATGTAGACCAATTTGGGCATGGGTAAACTTATGATTCATGCTAAATATCCCTTGAACTCTACTTGGGAGAAAGGCATGAACGAGGTTTATGAGTTTTCCTAAAACTCATTGGCGACTCTTTATTAATTTCTTACAAAAAAGCGTAATGATATAATCAATTCTAATTCAAGGTCCCCAAACAGTCAGGGATTCAAATCCTAACACACCTTAAAAAGTGTAAAGTCCTAGGCTTTAAAGGGTCATGGGCATAGAGGAAAAGGATCCCTAACGACGGCCACACCCTCCTCACAATAGCAATGGTCCCTATAATGACCAAACTTCTTACAATAAGTACACTCCTTCTGTTTCGAAGTCCGACCGGAAGCAGTACCTGTTGCATTAAAACCAATAGTCGCAGATGTAGAAGCCTCATGAGCCTCAGACACAGACTGCTTACGCTCATCAGCAACAACCTTAGCATAAGCAGCATTCATAGACGGCAAAGGATCACTCATCAACAAAGTTGAACCAAACTTCTTTGGCTCCAAACCAAGAAAAAACTGATGCAACATCTCAACTTCATGCAAGTTAGCATACTCTTTCGCAGCGGAACAAGTACAATCAGGCAATTTCATATAACTAGACAACAAATTCTAGAATTTATTCAATTCACCATAATAAACTGCAACAGACCGACCATTCTGCTTACAATCAGAAATAGCATGCTTAATCTCGAAAATACGGGGACCATTACCAAGAGAATAACGATCACGCAAATCATCCCACAAGGTTTTAGCATCATCAGGAATAATAACAGTAGAACGAATACTAGCATCAAGAGTATTATAAATCTAAGAAACAACAGTAGAATTAACAATACCCCACTGATGATAATCTGCAGATTCAGCAGCCGGCTTCTTGATCATGACGTCAACAAAACCAAGCTTGCTCTTGGAACGAAGATTGTAGCGGATAGACCAAGACCACTCTTCATAATTGTCAATGGTGAGCAACACAAGACAAAAGATCAACTGAGATCCTTCACTAGGGTGTATGTAGTATTTAGTAAACGGTTCATACTTCGATCCACCATTCTCATCCATTGTAACAAATCACAAGCAACAACAACTTAACACACCACACACCACACGCTACACACAAGTAGCGCACACACCCACTGTCACGCAACAGCAAGACAACAGCAACAACAGGCTACACACGCAACCTAGAACACACCGCAAACCACACACCACGCAGCACACCACTCCACAACAAGCAGCGCACTAGACCTACGCACAGCACCACACGCAGCACAATACGACAACGGCGCAGCACCACACACCCAACACAACCCTTACGCACCTCACACACGCAATAGCAGCACCACGCAACAATACACTGCAACACACAGCGCACAACACCACGAATGACAAAAAAAAAAAAAACAGAATTAAGGATTAAACCCTAATTTAGACAAAACCAACATTTGCGGGAAATTAAAGAAAAAAAACAAAAAATTGAAGTCCTAATCTTACACAATAAAAGTAAATTGATGAACAAACCAGGATCGAAAAAAAAATTCTCTAGAAATTACAGAGGCTGTGATACCATGTTAAACTCAAGAAATATTGGAGAAAATGGCTTAACCCTTGTATTGATATTCACGAGAATATATATACACAATTCATAAGTGACCTAGCTTGCCTAAAACTCCTAACAAGATAAACATTATAAATATACACACTTAACATAAATAACCAAACCGACTTCTAATACCCTTTTATCCATTTTACTCTCTATATATATTCCTAAATAATTGACACATTCATACTTGACATATGCACTAGTTTGACCTTAAATTTATATAATTAAATAATTATAAAAATATATAAAAAAAATTAATACTATAAAGTTATATATATATATATATATATATATTGAGAACACTATAAAGCTTTATATTAATACCTATTTAAACCTCTGTTTTCCTGAGTTTACCCATTTACTATTCACAAGGTTAAAGTGTTAAAATTTTGATCATGTCTAATTGTGTATATATAAGAAAAAATATCATCAAGTTTTATCTTATGTGATTAATATTGTGATTCGCATGCATAAATGGGGTATATATGTAAATTACCATTTTTAGGGATATAGTTGGCGTACCACTATTCAAAAAGTTTGGTTAAATTTTTAATAAGGTATAGGTAAGGAGATATATATTTTCATATATTACTTGTCTAACATATACTCCCTCTGTCCCTTTATTTTTGCCTCATTGCCCTTTTGTGTGTCAAATTTTGAAAACTTTTATCATAAATTACTGTTAATTAATAAGAGATATTATAGTTGTGTGAGATCTTGTTAGATTCATCTCATCACGTTTTTATAATTTTTACATATATGAAAACGATGATAAATACGTTATTTGACGCGTCTTGGAGACTATGAAAAGTCAAGTGATGAAAAAAAAAAATAGGAATAGAGAGAGAATTCGTACCAACCGTATGTTGACATATGTGATGTGTCTGAGAGTAAGGGATAGCTCAAGTGGTTAGACTTCCCCTCCTGGTTCTAGGTGATTATGGGATCGATTCTCATCACTAGCCCTCGTGATTCTCTAAACACAAAAAAAAAAAAAAAAAAAAAATGGTCTAATCAAACTGTGTCAATTACTGACGGGTCACATCTCGATCCTTAACCGGGTCATTCGATTCGAGTTAATTTTGCCGGGTCACATTCTACTATTCGAGCAACCTCCAAATCTCCAATCCTCCACCTTCTAACACTGCTCATCCCCTTCAACCACAAAACCAAGAAATCAACGATCAAAGTTTCAGAGAAAACGTAGGAGAGATGATGAGAACAGAGGTGCTTAAAGTTTACAGAGAAGTTTTGAAGGCAACTCGTAAATCATTTGCAGGAGATACCCAGATGCTTAAAGCTTCTGCCATGGAAGTTCGCTCCAAATTCGAGGAGAACAAAAACGTCAATTCCAAAGACGATATTCAGAGACTCATTGATGAAGCTCATGAAGCTTCCCATTTCATCTCCACCATGATCGTCCAAGCCAAGCTCAATGAACGTGGTGGCTATGGTAATTTCTTTTCGTTCCAATTTTGTTCTTATTTTTTTGGGATTTTTGTGTTGTTGGGAGAAATTCCGCCTTTTCCCAGATATTTTTTTTGGGATTTTATGCTTTGTTGGAATGATGGGTTTATGCCCGAAGTTTGAAATTGAGAGACGTGAAGGTGATTTATTGTGTTTTGTGATGAGATTAGATTGCCTGCCAACTGTTTGACGAATTGTCTTAATGAAGATGGTGGAAAATTTGTGGATAATACCGCGTGCTAGTTGAATGCCTGCTATTTGATTGCTATCTAATTGAAAAATCTGATTTTTCTAGTCTGTATTTTCGTATTTTGATTTGCTCTATTGAATGGGGATTGGGTATATGGTTTAGTTGAAAGTATGTATAACGCAATTTAGAAGTAGAAAGTTAAGTCATTTGATGAAATTTATTTTTTTGATCTACTAAGATCCTGGCATTTTGCTGGGTTGCAAAACTTTCATGTAATCATCTGCTTGGTTTTAATTTGTGTTTGATATAGATGCACAGTTGACTCTTGATAAGTTAACTCTACTCATTTAGAATTTCTGGTCGTGCACTTAGATGCTAAACAGGGCCAGTTTCTAGCAGATGTGGCGTTTTCTGGCCATCTGGTTAGAAAGGATGGAATATAGGGACTATTAAGAGTATTTACTTGATTAGTAACTTAGGTAAACTGCTGCCCTGAGTAGCAAATTTGGAAAATATATCCGCAATGTCGAAGCTGTTTGGTAAATTTTTGGGAGCCGCATATAGAACACATATGTTTGATATGATTCGGATTTGTAGGGAAAACTGAATACTGTCAGGTGCTCTGATGATTAGGAGATAAGAGCACTGAGCACCTGTTCCTTTTCTTCATCTGGTCTACCCTCTCTCCGATAAGGCCTTAACCTCTCTCACTCATTCACACCTGGATTCAGTGGTTCTGATGCTAATATTCAAACTACTGTATAAATGCAAAAGTTGCTCCAACTATAAAATCTTATTAGGGTTGGTTATTAAACATGTTGTATATTGTCCTTCCAATATCACTCCATGACTCAGATTTAGGCTACTGTCAGAGGAAAGTAAAGCCAACTTCAAATTCAGTTACATGAGTTTGAATTTCATGACTGTCTTTATTCTGAATTAGAACTTCTAAAGCTTCAAGCCTGCTGAAAGGCCTGAAACAGATATACCCTCTGAGCAATTGGGGACTGAATTTAGACTATTAGTTGTAGGATGAGAAAGGTTAGTTGCATTGAGTTGAGGAAATAGGAAGTATTGTGGATTTTTGTTTAATTCTGATTTCTGGAGCTCCCTCTCTTTGGAGACGCCTGTCAATTAGCTTTCACAATGTGTAGTTAACTAAGTCTCACCATTCTATCAGTAATTGTTTATTCTTCTTTTGGTGAAATGGAATAGTATCTTTGCTGCTTTGGCAAATATAACTATCTAATGTGGTCCTATAGGATAAAGTCAGTAATTTAGCAAGGATACGACCAATTGAGTGAAATGGCTGATATGGTACTGGGAAATAATCTCTGAAATTTTAGCATAATGGATTGTTTGCTTTACCCATGCCTCTAGGAAACTTTGATCTTAGGCAGGATTAGGGACCCTTGTGTGTTGACTCCTGCTGTTTCTGTTGGAGCCTTGAGTTTATAGTTATAGATGATTGACCTCTGCTATCTCACAGAGGAAAAGCAAAGGACTGAGTGAAGAAAATTATTATTCAATTCTAAACAGATTGTCCCAATTAACTTTATCGAATGAGTGTTACTACTCCCTCCCTCTGTCCGGTGACTATCTTCTGTTCTTTGTTTAAGTCATGAAGCTACTTACTGTGTTTGGCTGCAAAGGAATGAAAGAATGTATGCTTATTAGTGTAAAACCAGTGATCTCTTGATTAGTGAAGTTGTTTCAAGAGTGTCTTAGATGTAAGAGCTCTATGAGAGATTAACGCTGGTGACATTCTCCTTGCTAAGGCCCAGATTGACTCTTTCTCCAAATTATGTGCTTGCTTTGACATACTAATAGTGAGTCTTGTTTACATGTATTTTCACTAATTTGGTGAGTTACCTTTCGGAAGAGGCTGTTTGCACCTACATGAGGAATCTTCGGATCGCCCTTTAGAGGATTTGGTAAGGGTAAGGAGAGGAAGTGTAATTAGAGCAAAACTCCCAGGATCTTCTCAGGAGTTTTTTTATGTCTTCTGAATTATTTTAGGATGAGGTCACTGATTAGGCTTTCAGGAGTTACTCTTGATGAGGTTCAAAGGAATTGGTTAAAGTGTAGTCTTTGTTTCATATTCAGAGGACAGCCTGTCCTGATTGTTTGTTATCCTTTTTTGCAGCTGTTGATATAATCTGTCTTTTTTCCCCGCATAGTTAGAAAAATGGCCATGTCATTCTTTTTTTTTCTTTACAGAATTTGAATCCTTTTTTTTACGTTTCTGTGACCATTTAACATGGTATACTTACGTGGTGCAGAAATGAAACCAAGTAAAGATCATGCTGGGGCAACCTTGGAAGTTCCATCAGAGGAGATTCTGAAGAAATCAGCATAACAGACCAAAATTGGCCCTTATATAATATTGTTTCACTGCTTGTTTAGGAAAGTTGATAATCTCTGGCTGTGGAAGCTTACCACATTACCATTCCATTTCCTTGGGAATCAGCAGTCGGCTTCAAAAGCCTCTTGTTTCTTGCTTGCCTGGTTCAAGAACATTAACGAGCAAACATGTACCGATTTTTATGAGCGATTTTTGGTTGGTTTGCGGTTTTAAACTCTTCTCAAACCATTTCTGACTTTCGAGATTAGTATGTTGGGACTAAGGCTTTGTTGTTGTTTACCATGTACCGTAGGAACTAAAGAGACCTCTTGCCGACAGTTTAATAATTTTTTTTTGTGGGTTGCTCCTAACTCATTGAATCAGTGACTAATGTATAAGAACAAAGGAGACTTGAAATCGGATTTGGTTATAGTGAACAAGAATAATAGCAATTAGGTTTAAACACCGATGAATATAATCCTATTATCACAACTCTTAAGTGTTGCCTTAGAAGAATACTACAAGGGGGGGGGGTGAATTAGACAACTTTTTGCGGAAATATAAAACTAAGCTAAAGAAACTCAAAGTCACACGGAGAGATTTTAGCGTGGAAAACTTCTAGGCCCTTGTAAGAAGAAAAACCACGACTACTTGGGATTTTAGGAAAGATTCTTTACTAGAATAGGGCAATCAACCTATTACAAGCTAAAAACTCTATTTCCATGTTCCTCAACGAACTTGGAGTTCCCTGCAATAAGTCCCTTGACTTACTGCACTTCTCTTCTCTTTCTCTTTTGTCTCTTTCTCTTATGACTTCTCTTGAGTTCATTCAAACTCCCCAAACCCCAATTACAGCTCTTAGAAAGAAATACTCTAATGAAAGAAAATAAGAAAGTTATCAACTAAAGTAAAATGCGACTCTTGACTCTTTGAAAACTAAGAAGATAGAAAATATGATTGAGCAAGGTTATGATCTCCAAAAAACAACTTCTATATTCATAGGAAACCATAGCTTGAATAAAACGCCACACTTACGCCACTACTGCTGCACATCAACGCCACTATCCTCCACCACTTCCGGTGGTTCAATCATGTTCCAAAACTAAGGACACGTTAAACCAACAAGAAGCAGTTTCCTCGTTCAGTGGAGAAGACTTAATCAAACACCAGTAGCGCAAGTTTAGGAAGTTTGTTGCAAATACTTTGAAAGATATTTTTTCCGAAAATAAAAGATATTCTTTTTACCAAGAAATCAGAAAAAGATATTTTTCATAACTAAGTTTCCTATAAATAAGCAACCTTTAAATTCTATCTTTTAATTAAATATTTTGTGCATCTACTAAAGTATCAAACTTCAAATAACTTTCACTTACATAAAACAGTCTTTGCTTTTTGAGCTCCAGTTCCTTTGTCTCGAATAACTCTGTAACTTGAACTTACGCTACACAGTCAAGGAAAACATTAGTCCCAAATGTAAGTTTGACTTGTGTTATCATCAAAACATCAAGGGCAACAATATTCCCCCTTTTTGATGATGACAAACAAGGCAAACTGTAAAAGCAAGAGACTGCGATAATATTTAACTAGTGTAAAAACAATGAGGAAACAAAAGAAAAAGATTTTTGTTTTTATACCTAACTGACTGAGATCTAAAGTGACACAAAACTTCGAGAAGAGATGGAGATGATTAATAATTGATCTGAGTGGAGTAAAATTTTTAAACTCACCCATCCTTTTTTATTGAGGTGGTAAATGTGAGGTGTCGTTTCAGGGAGAAGGGTAGGTGAGGTGAATAATGATGATGTGACACTGCATTTATAGCTTGGGGAAACTAAAAGAATAAATTTTGAAAGTTAATTGTATTTTGCATGTAAAGGGATCACTTCAACAAAATTAGATGAATATTGAATGTATTCATCAGACAAACCGTGTTTGATGAGATAAACACAGAAAAATTTAAAAATTAATTCAAACAAGATTTTTGTTGAAAAGATAAACTTGCATTGTGAACATGCAAATTGATACGCGGAACAAATCAACATAGCTCATGCCATCAGTCAAGGATTTCAAGAATTATCATTTTACTTGTGTACAACTTTGAGACAATATATGCTTAATTCTCATGCCATATCTATGTAATTAAACATATCATTTTGTGTGAGATAAAATGTACATTAGTTTAGAGATAATACCTGAGGGAACATCAAGGCTTTCCTCAACATAACTTAATCATTCCAAGCTCCATTCTCATCATTTCATGTCTTCTCTGTTTAAGGGCTTAGTCAAAATATCAGCAATTTGATTAGTAGTTTCACAAAATTCTAATTTTATTAAGCCCTTCTCAGCATTATCCTTTAGGAAATGATGTCTAATATGAATATGCTTAACACAAGAGTGATGAACTGGATCTTTAGAGATACAGATAGCACTTGTGTTATCATAGAAAATGGGAATGCAATCAAATTTCATACCAAAGTCTCTTAATTGTTGTTTAATCCAAAGCACTTGAGAACAACATGCGACTGCAGCAACATACTCTACTTCAGCCATAGACAAAGCTAAAGTGTTTTGTTTCTTTGATCCCCAAGAAACTAAGCATGGCCCAAGGAACTGGACCATACCAGATGTACTTTTTTTATTGACTAAGTCTCTAGCATAATCTGCATCTGCAAAACCTTTTAGCTCAAAAGAATCACTTCTAGGATAGAAGATACACAAATCATCAGTTCCCTTCAAGTATCTTAGAATCCTCTTTACAACAGTTAGGTGAGATTCCTTAAGATTTGATTGAAACCTCGCACACAATCCAACACTGAAAGCAATGTCAGGTCTACTAGCAGTTAAGTATAATAAGGAACCTATCATACCTCTGTACATCTTTTGATCCACACTAGTTCCCGTTGGATCATCATCCAGTCTTGTGCCTGTTCCCATAGGAGTATGGTTTGTTTTAGCCTGATCAAGATTATACTTTTTTAGCAGTTCCTTGACATACTTCTGTTGATGAATTGATATTCCTTTCTGGGTCTGCTTGATTTGTAGCCCGAGGAAGAAGTTCAATTCTCCCATCATGCTCACTTCAAACTCACCACTCATGACTTCAGCGAAGTACTTGCACAAGACATCGTTAGTCGCACCAAAGATTATATCATCCACATAGATCTATACAACTAAAAGATCAGTTCTTGAGATTTTAAAAACAAAGTTTTGTCCACTTTTCCTCGTTTAAAATCATTTTGTAAAAGGAACTTGGAGACCCTTTCATACCAGGCTCTTGGTGCTTGCTTAAGTCCATAAAGGGCTTTGTCAAGCTTGAAAACATGATTAGGAAATTTTGGATTTTCAAAACCTAGAGGTTGTTCCACAAACACATCCTCCAATAAGTAACCATTTAGAAAAGCACATTTCACATCCATTTGATAAAGTTTGAAACCCATGAAAGAAGCAAAAGCAATAAGAATTCTAATAGCTTCTAATCTAGCTATAGGAGCAAAGGTTTCCTCGAATTCAATACCTTCCTGTTGATTGTAGCCTTTCACAACCAAAGGAGCTTTGTTCCTTATGATTGTTCCATACTCGTTTAGCTTGTTCTTGAACACCCATTTGAGTCTAATAACCTTCTTGTTCTTCGGCTTAAGCTCAAGATGCCAGACCTTGTTTCTCTCAAACTCGTTTAGTTCCTCTTGCATGGCTACGATCCAGTTAGCATCTTCCAGGGCTTCTTGATGGTTTCGGGGCTCCATGATGGAGAGAAATGCATGGAAAGCGCAGAAGTTCCTCATTTGAAATCTTGTTTGAGTTCCTCTACCGATATCACTGATGATGAGATCAGTAGGATATGAACGAACCTTGATATTTGAATGGCTTAGGTTGAAATTCCCTTGCTGGAAATCCTATTTGAGGAGCTTCTTACTATGCTCATTCTGCTTTTTCTTCAACTGTAGGTTCCTCATTGATCTGATCTCTGGTGTTTCTGGTTGAGGAACTTCAGCATTTTCTTGTTGATTCTGCACTGGAACATTTTTCTCTTCTCTTGTTTGCTTTTGGACTTCGTCCTCTTCTTCCCTGTTACTTATCAATCTAAATTTCGAAATCATTATTTTCTTGTTCCTGCACATTCATAAATGAGTTAGATTCATCAAAAATAATATGAATGCTTTCTTCCACACACAATGAGTTCTTATTATAAACTTTGTAAGCCTTGTTGTTTGAGGCATATCCAAGGAATATTGCCTCTTCACTTCTCTCATCGAATTTTCCTAGGTTTTTCTTGTCGTTGTTGTGAACAAAGCATTTACACCCAAAGGACCTGAGGTGAGAGATATTTGGTTTCCTTCCCTTGAATAGCTAATAGGGAGTCTTGTTAGTTATAGCTCTGATGGTTACTTTATTGATAATATAGCATGTCGTGTTGACTACTTCTGCCCAGAAGTTCCTTGGTAGGAAGCTTGCAATCAACATTATTCTTGCCATGTCTTCCAGCGTTCGATTCTTCCATTTGACCACTCCATTCTGTTGAGGTGTTCTTGGAGCAGAGAAATTATGATTCATGCCCTGTTCCCTGCAAAACTCATCAAACTTTGAATTTTTAAACTTTGTACCATGGTCAGATCTCAAGTGAATTATAGAGAATCCACTTGTTTTCTGTACATGCTTGGCAAATACCAAAAATTCATCAAATGTTTCATCCTTACTTGTTAGAAAAATCACCCAAGTATATCTAGAGTAATCATCAACAATAACCAAGACATATTTCTTGCCACTCCTACTCTGGACTCTCATGGGACCACACAAATCCATATGAATTAATTCTAATGGTTTTGTTGTGCTCACCATCGTTTTAGATTTGAAAGAGTTGCGGACATGCTTTCCTTTTACGCAAGCATCACAGATTTTATCGTTCAGGAGCTTGATAGAGGGAAGTCCTACTACCAAGTCCTTTGACTGAGTTTATCAATTAAAGAATAGCTAGCATGTCCAAAACGTTTGTGCCAGAGTAGAGAGTCATCTTTAATAACACTCAAGCATGTAAAGCTACTCTTTGGGATTGAGTCAAGGTCAACTGTATAAGTATTTCCTTTTCTCGTTCCTTGTAGAATAACCTTTCCTGATTTGTTATTGAAGATGTGGCATTTATCTGAAGTAAAGCTTACCGAATTTCCTTTATCACAGAAATTGCGATATATTGAGCAGATTGTGCATCAAACCCTCGACCAGGAACACATTTTCTATTGCATGGGAGGTGGACTTTCCAATTTTGCCTTTAGCAATGATTTCTCCTTTCATGTTGCCTCCGAAAGTCACAGCTCCTCCTGGATAGGCCTTTAGTGAAAGGAATTTTAATTGGTCTGATCTCCTGTCATATGCTTCGAACAACCACTGCCGAGGTACCATAGGTTGTTCCCCCTCACTAGGACCTGCAAGAAAACTCAAGCGTTAGTTCCAGGAACCCCGGGATCCTTGGGTTCCTTTGAAGTTGAAGCAATATCAGTTTTCTTTACCCACACTTGCTTAACATTTCTTTTATCATGTTCTATTTCCTTTCTACATTCAACATGCAAATGTCCAGTTTTCCCACAAAAAGTACAAACTTTGTTGCTAGGTAAATCCACATATTTTTTATGTTTTCCTTTCTTTTTGGATTCATAGCCAAGTCTTTCAGTTCTTTTGACTTGGGCATATTTGATCCATTTAGGAGTGATAGTAGGATCAATACTTCTATTTTTTTTGTCCTGCAGTTCCTTTTCAAGGAGATCCTTATGAGTTTTCAAATTATCAAAATTTATCTTGAGTTTTTCAAAATCAGCATTAAATTTCTACTAGGATCGTTAGAGAAACTGCTAGAGCTAATATCAGTATTGATAAGTTTGTACAGGGAAAGCTCTACATTTAACATGACATTTCCCTTTTTAACTCTTTCAAGCATTTCAGTCATTAGGAGATGTTTATCATATAGCTCTCCAAATCTGGTTTGAATATCATTGCGTGTTGTTTCCAGTCAGGCACTGTGATCTTTCCAGATTTTTAGAACATTTTGACATTCATCTTTCTGTATGCATTCATTGTTCAAATTTTCTTCCATTTCGATCAATAAATCAATCAGCACATCTTTAGACAAAGTTCTAAGCTGAGCAGGATTTAATTTAACATCACATACCTCCTTTTCGAGTTCCTTGAGATAGGCTCTATTGTCAGCTGATTTGACCATCAAGCATAAGTTTGCGGTCTCCTCATCTGGCTGATCCTCATCTTCTTCACTCTCATAGTCACCCCAGGCAGCGATCATTGCTTTCTTGACATCAGTCTTTGAGAAGGGAGTTTTGTACTTCTCTTTCCCTTGTTCCTTAGCCTTGCCTTTTCCCTTCTCAATATACCACTAGGGACAATCTCTGATGAAGTGGTCTGTAGATCCAAACTTGTGACAACCATAGTCAGGTTTGGTGTTGGAAGTCTTCTTTTGGAAGTTCCTTGAGTTCCGATTGTTTCTGTTAAACATCCTCTTGAATCTTCTGACCATCATTGCGGCTTCTTCTTCGTCCACTTCAGAATATTCTTGGTCAGCCTTTAGTGCCAGCCCCTTGTTCTTAAGTCCTTCACTATTACTAGTTCCCAAAATGTAATTCATGAGTTATAAGGGAACCAGCAAGTTGTTCAATATTGAACTTCGGATCGTGAAGTCCTTGGTTTCTTGAAGGGCTGTCACCTTGGCTCTTCATCGCTCATCTTGAGGCAGACTTCTAAGCACCTTTCTCACCTGTTCATCTGTAGGAATTTTTCTACCAAGAGATACTAGATCATTGATAATGTTAGTAAATCTAGTAAGCATTTCCTGTATAGACTCTTTAGGTTGCATCTCAAAACGTTCATACTTTGACATTAATAGGTCAATCTTTGAACGTTTGACTTCATTTGTTCCCTCGTGGGTTATCTGAAGTAAATCCCAGATTTCTTTTGCATTCTTGCACCCCATAACACGATTGTGTTCATGTGGTCCAAGTCTGCAATGAAGTAATTTTACCGCTAAGGAATTAATTTCCATTTTGCGAAAATCTTCCTTTTCATATTCAGAAATAGGTTTAGGAACTACCTCATTTGTAGCATTGGTTTTGGTAACTTTGAAATCTCCCACTTCGATGACCCTCCAAGGTAATTCTCAGCTTTGATGAAGATCTCCATTCTGTTCTTGTACGTGTAGAATTTCCCATTGAACATAGGAGTTCGTTGAGTAGAGTATCCTTCTTCGAGTTTCTCGTGAATATTCATTATGCACCAAGATTTTTCCTCTTCAAGGTTGCCTTATTTTTGGAGGATTAGGCTCTGATACCAATTGTTACCTTAGAAGAATACTACAAGAGGGGGTGAATTATAGTATAGAGGAATTAGACAACTTTTTGCGGAAATATAAAACTAAGCTAAAGGAACTCAAAGTCACACAGAGAGATTTTAGCATGGAAAACTTCTTGGCCCTACCAAGAAGAAAAACCACGACTACTTGGGATTTTAGGAAAGATTATTTACTAGAATAGGGCAATCAATCTATTACAAGCTAAAGACTCTATCTCCAAGTTCCTCAACGAACTTGGAGTTCCCAGCAATAAGTCCCTCGACTTATTGCACTTCTCTTCTCTTTCTCTTCTCTCTCTATCTCTTATGACTTCTCTTGAGTTCACTCAAACTCCCCAATTACAACTCTTAGAAAGAAATACTTTAATGAAAGAAAATAAGAAAGTTATCAACTAAAGGAGAATGCAACTCTTGACTCTTTGAAAATTAAGAAGATAGAAAATATGATTGAGCAACATTATGATCTCCAAAAAACAACTTCTATATTTATAGGAAACCATAGCTTGAATAAAACGCCACACTTACGCCACTACTGCTGCACATCAACACCACTATCCTCCACCATTTCCAGTGCTTCAATCATGTCCTAAAACTCAGTACATGCTAAACCAATAAGAAGCAATTTCCTCGTTCAGTGGAGAAGACTTAATCAAACAATAATAGCGCAAGTTTAGGAAGTTAGTTGCAAATACTTTAATTTGGAAGATACTTTTTCCAAAAATAAAGATATTCTTTTAAACAAGAAATCTAAAAAAAAAGATATTTTTCATAACTAAGTTTCCTATAATATAAATAAGCAACCTTTAAATTCTATCTTTTAATTAAATGTTTTGTGCATTCTACTAAAGTATCAAACTTCAAATAACTTTCACTTACATAAAACCTAAAATAAAAAATACTTTAGACTTTATTAATTCTCTTAAGAAGTCTCTGCTCCAATTCTTCATTCTCCAGCTTATGTTCCTGCAATGGAGCACTACAAACAGTCTTTGCTTTTTGAGCTCCAGTTCCTTTGTCTTGAATAACTCTGTAACTTGAATTTAGGCTACACAGTCAAGGAAAACATTAGTCCCAAATGTAAGTTTGACTTGTGTTATCATCAAAACATCAAGGGCAACATTAAGTCATCTGGAACATTTACTGTTTCTTCTTTTGAACTTCAAAAAATATAGAGAAATAGGATCATCAAATCCTAATCACAAACATGATGATCAAATCCCTCTTTAATAAGTCTTCTATACTTTTCTAAGTGGTTTATTAAATTTTCCTCTTAAATGCGTTAAGTTTAGTTTAGTTAATTTCTTGGAAAAGCTTGTTCATATTGTTCTTCGTTGTTAAGAGATTTCTAATTGTTGTTTCTGTTCGATGATTTGTCCATTGTCACCGGTGGGGGTGATTTATTGTTTGTCAATGGGAATTTCCTCGATTTAGGTGGATGAAGTTGTGATGTTTGCGATTGTCTTTTAGCATATGTTAGTTTGTTTACTAGGGGTTTTGGGATTGTTTCAATCTCCTATAAAGGATGGGTATTTAGATATGTTGCTATAAATTGGTTTAGTCTGAATTTAGATAAATTTGAGAAGTTTATAGAATCACTTTGTGCTAGTTTATAGAAAGGCTAGTCCTACTTTCTCGAGAAACATTGATGTTTCTCAAACATGGCAAATTAGTAAATAAAACAAACTTTGTTAATATTTTATTATTTTTTTTTTACTTTTTCCCCTCATCTCCTTCTTTCTCCCGTACTCCTTCCTCAAATCTCCATCAACAACCCAACTCCATCATCTTCCTTTGATCCTAACTCGCGACCCACCTCCATCTTCATCCTTCTTCTTCGTCCTCTTCCAACCTTCATTTTAAGTAGTACTCCATTAAAGCTGTCAATTTTCTCCTTTTGAACCACCATTTTCACCACCGTATTTTCGGCGGCTTTGCCGCCAAATTAAAAGAAAATCCTAAGAAACAATGGAGAAATAAGAGTCATTGTTAACCCTAAAGGGTAGATGCATCATCCTAGCTCCTCCATTAAAGCTCCTATTCATTCATTGAATTTCTTGTTTATCCATGGAAGCTGTTCTTCGCCTCTCCATTGAAACTGCTCTGTTAATGCTTGAATTCATCTATTTATCAGACAAAATTACCATATTACCCAACTTAATGACTGAAAATGACAAAATTACCCTTTTGAGATACATAGAATGTTTCTCATGTTGATAAACTTGTATTTTCTCGTTTATAGAAAATGCCACCTTTGGGGTAAGCTCTTTCCAATTTATATACTTGGTAATGTTTAAATCTAACTTAATATAGTCTAGCCAAGGCAAGGGCAGGTAAATTCTAATGTCATTGCATCATTACGAAAGTGGGCTAAAACCAGGTTCAACGTATACATGAGATCGCAAATTCCTTCCCATAATTTTAACAGATAAGCAAAAACATACGAAGTAGTATTTTGTAATAAGTAGTCATACAGTAACAAAGAAGATTTGGTCTAGTCTAATTTACCCAAAAAAAAAAACAAAAAAAAAAGATTTGGTCTAGTCTGATTCTTACAAGATGAAGATGACATAGATCAGTATTTCATTTGTCAATTGAATCGGAGGTGGATAGGAAGAGATACAGATAAAGAATGTAGAAAATTGAGGGGTATATTGAGTAATTTGCAGAGAAATGGTAGTTTCAAATGAAAATGAACTTGCATTCATGCAAAAATGGGATGATTTTACACAACTAAACTTAAATACTTGAACACCTTTCATGATTTACGGCCCCTGTAGTCCAATGACATAATAGCAACAAAAACAGAGGCGATAGGTCAAACCGCAAAATTAACAACTATACTGTCAGTTATACTCCATACTATGTAAGTAATACCTAATTCCTCTCAACGATATGCAAAATTTAGCAGCTGGCAAACTTACAATGCCAGTTTCCAAATTAACAAGCCATTCCCTTTTCGAGTTGAGTTTGAATCTTCAAGCCTACTTTGCAACTCAGCAATAGTTACCAACAACCTATTCTTCTTCTTCATCACCTTCTTCATCTTCTTGGCCATCTTCCTCTTCTTCTCCATATTCCTCTTCTTCTTCGTCTTCCTCCTCATCTTCGTCTTCATCTTCTTCCTCATCATTTTCATCCTCTGGAGAACTCTTATTACCAACATTTCCTATTTTAAATCCAAAGAAGAAAGAATAACTAATAAGATGATGAACTAGAAAATTGAAGTTAGCAGAGTACAAGCCCAGCTAGACACCGAGCTATAAACCAATGCCATGACATGCAATAAAACTTATTACCAACCAGAACTGAAATGAATTAAAACTAAAGAACTAGACACCGAGCTATACAATCTAACCAATGCCATGACACGCAATAAAACCAATATGGTTGTACAAAAAAAGTAGTCCCCTAGGGACCTTGAAGAAATACTGATTTCACCTGTAATGAACATGCCTTAATGATGGTGGAAAAAAAAAAACAGATTAGCATGCCTCAATGATGGTGAAGCATGGGTTCTAGCCTTTGGCTGTGTTTGGTAACTAGCTTATTTGAGCAAAATTAGCTTATTTGACAAACATTAGCTTATTCAAGGTGTTTGGTGGGAAGCTTATTTAAAGAGCTTATTCCACTAAATAAGCTCTTTTTCAAAAAGCAGCTTTTTCAATTAGCTTATTTAATATCTTACAATAAATGACACTTATACCCCCATTTAAATTAAAATCCAACCACAACTACCTACCCTCACAATTAGCTTATTGGTCATTTCACTTAAACAACTTTAAGCAATCAGCTATTTACTAAACACTTTTATACAATCCGCTAATAAAATAAGTTAGTCAAATCAGTTAATACAACCAGCTAGTCAAAATCAGCTAACACAATCAACTTCAGCTTTCGGCTTATCACCAAACACGGCCAAAAACAGATTAGCAGGCAAGGCACACTAGTTAGACTCCAACAACATTTAAATCCCTCTTGGATAGCACGTTCATAGAGGGTGAATTAAAAAAAACTCCGAAAGTCGTTTGAGAAAAAAGGGAGCTCCGGAAGGGGGGAGGGGGTTAAAATCTGGAAATCCATTGTAAATTAGTTTTGCAAATGCCTCGGTCAGAAGTATTTTGAACAATTTATTCATTCCCATTTTCAATCATAAGAACATACTTCGTATAAAATAATCAGAGCACAGAATGTGCATTTACCTTAGCACACTAACTTCTGATTTGTTTAATCACTAAGGCATTCAGATAAGCTTCACCAAAATTGATGAACAATACTACTTTATTCAAGAAATTCATTATAATCATATCCAATACCTCACCTTATATATTTATGTATTTATATTTTAATAAATAACGAAGTAGGTTAGAAGGAGATACAAGATGTATTTACCATCACTGCTGAAAAGCAATTGACCAGAACACATTCCATCCTCAATTTTGACTAGTTCAAGAGTCATTCTTGGTCCAATCTCTTGAAGTTTGACAGCACTTTTTGTAGATGCACGGTTGACTCTACCAAGATCCCTCACAAGGTTAACATGTGCAGCTTCATCTTCAACTTCACTTTCAGATCCATAACCAGCCCTACAATAATGAAATAGAATACATTCAAGCAGAAATGGATGCACAAAATGTACAAAGGACAGTTAACTTTTCAAGTAAGAAGTTCAAGACTATCAAGGACTTCTGAATTCATACTCCCTCTGTTTCATATGTTCTTCCTACTTTGTATAATTTTGTCTCACAAAAAGAATCTAAGTCGAAATAACAATATTAAACGGAGGGAGTATCATATTTATGGACCAGTAAACATTATTATCATCCATCAGGATGGAACAGCAGCCATTGTTTGTGGGAATCCCAACCAAGAAATCTTAACGTACACATATATCTAATATCAATTAAACAAAAATACATTGATTTTCAACATCAACCAAAAGAAAATATTCACCTTGTTTCAATAGTAAACAATTTTTTTCCCTTTTTCGGCAACGAAATTTTATGAAACACAGATACTACTAACCAAATAACAAACCATTCAAAGTAGCCAAAATCCAGGAACAAGACAAATAATACAAAGACTACAGTTAAATTATGAAATCAGAAACAAAGTGCCTAAGACTTAGGTAAAAGCAATCAATCAAATCACAACTTACCTAGAATTAGTGATACCCTACCATAGAAAGAAGTCAAGTGCAAGGAGGGGAAGATAGTTGAAGACTATTATTACCTTGTTACAAAATCACTCACATCCTGCAGGTTTCTTAAATCAGGGACCTGATGGTTCTGCACAAATTTTCTGAGTCTACGTGACACACCAACAGGTTGTAATCTGATAGAATAATGCCGAAAATCTATACGTTTAGTATCTTTATTATAGTGAATCAACACTATTCTCTGACATAAAGAAAGTTTGACCTGTAAGAGGAAACAACAAAATGAGTCCAAAATAGCATTAATCAACAAGATAATTAGAGCTAGCGATCAAATCACTTACTGTGTTAACATCAATAGATGGAAACATGTGCTGAAACATTCGAGTTGTCAGCATCAAATGCTCCTCTCCCGTGCCAAAACCAGACAGAACAAGCTGCCAAAATTATACAACAAGGTGATAAAGATTAGTTACACATCAATCAAGACACAATTGAAGTACTGAACACAGAAGACTGCTTAATAAAACCCTAACAGTCCAAAAGAAGCAACAGAAGTTACTCCATTTACAACAGAACAACGTTTTTTGCACCAGAAAATTTCTAAATTTGATAATATTTCAACTTAGTGCCGTAGTGGACTGGTGAGCTCATTAGCCCTTAGCTGAACTTGAATGAATCTGTTTCTGGGTAAAATATAACTTACTAACCCTTGTCAGAACTTTTAAACCTTACCGCAATATATCTTAACTTATAAGCCTGAAGCTTATTATTAAAGAAGAAAGGTGCATAGCTTAAGTTATGTGTAGAAAGGAAATCAGGGGAAAAATATGAAAAGAAAGAGAAACACACACAGAGCATAGAATCACCACGTCACAACTTCTCACAACATAAAAAAAGGGGCTGACCCACAACTCCCCAATCAAAAGAAAAAATTTCCTCCAATGAATATAAACATCCTGATACATGACAAAGAAGGAATGTGAACAAGTCTCATATCTCCCTCACATCTCCTCTCCCCTCTACTTGCAATAGTTTCCACTTTTCCAGTTCCCAATACTGACACAAATGCCAGCGAGTCTACATGATGGTTAGCTAGAATAGCTACATTTCTTGGCTTTTTTGGCTTGAAAAAGCAACAAATTTAATGATGCGGTTCCAAAGGAGGACACCAGCCATACACTAAAGTGATCCACCAAACTCCGCTAATCCAAACATTTAAAAATACAGATATTGAAAAACCTCGAAGTGAACATCAATATAGCTGGAGACATTTTAATATACCCATCACCAAACCTGTCGACAGATTCTGTCCCAGGCGCAGGCACTGTTGGTCCACTGCAGCTCCAGTACAGGCCCTTGCTTTTACTAGCCAAGAGACCCTTGTTCAAAACACCCTAAGGGATCCACTTTCTCGTAGAAAACCCCCTTCAATTTCCTTCGGAGTGGACAGCAGATATCTCCCATTTTCTTTCGAAACCAACAGGTTCCAACAACCAGTAGAACAGGCAACTCCACCATAAATAGTCATGATACAATTATAACTTCTAAATGTTGTAAACAAAGGGAAATACAAATTTTAGAAGCTTTGGTGATATGATGGATTCAGGAATCCTTTTGAAGATGTGCATTTTGTTCCAATATTTACTTGTCCCAAGCATCATACATGAAAAATCAAAAATTGCTTATCACTTTTACAGTGACCTGGCATGATATGTCCTCCCTGAAACTCTCTGAATTGAAGCATACACCACAAATGGTTCAGTAAAATCCTGTTTTTCTTCCTCTCTTCTAGGAAAGAAGGTGGTGAGTGCCAGAGAAAAGGGGCATTAATGGACCTCCACTGAGGTTACCTCTCCGATCTTTATCTCTACCCTGCCTCATTTACTCATCCTTGACATTTATGAGATGGCAGTCAGTTTGAGATTTTGTCCCAAGTTCTATCCATTCTCATTATTATTCTAATGAGCCGTATTAGCAACTCAAGCAACAGTTTTTAAGGAAGAACCTCTAATCTATAGACTGTACCATTCTGACATATATTCATGGTAACACATTGTCTGCAAATCTTATTGCATGCTTTTAGTAACTATACAGATGTGCTTACTACCTATCTTGGTAACACATCTTGATCCTACTCAACTTTTTACAAGAAAACTGAAAAAATAACCCCTTTCATACATAACAGTACTTCAAGAAAAATATCATAAGATATCCACTAATCAAAAGCTAGTGTAGTTACTTTACACGTATCGTACAAGAGCAAGAGAACCCTCCAGGATTATATTTTCATTCTAATAATCATGAAAATAATACTTCAGTGCAGTAAATGGAAGCAACAAGGCATAAACTCTAAATAGATATTGCAGAGACTCACCAAAGGGGAGTTTTTGAATAGATCCTGGGGACATCGAGGTCGCAACTGAGCTCGAGCAACATCAATAGCCAATGAGTATTCATGGATCTTAAATGTAAGAGTTGGACCCTGTGGGGTCTTTGCAACTCTCAAAAATGGTCCAGAATGGGTTTTTGATAATATAAGGAAATGAGTTACACCCATAGGTCCGGCAACATTCAAAAAGTCTTTGAGACTGTTCCTCTTCTTTTCCTGGATCACAGAACAAATCATTAAGAACCCATCATTATCTCATCATATAGCTAGCATTCGCTTAAACATAATTAGCCTTTGCAGAAATTTGTGACAATAAAACACCGGAGCCACAAGCACAGCCCAATCAAGTGATCAAAAAACCAAAGGTCTTAATGACATTTTTTATTTCAGCAACAGTTGTCCTATTCAAGGGTCTACTCTCCTGCATTGAGATATTCTCAGTTACTAGCTAAATACCACAAATGTACAGCCACAGCAGAAGTTTTAGTCCTTAAGAAGATCATGCAAGAGCAACTGTAAGCAAATGAAGAATTAAAAAGAAACTTTCTGTTCTACTAAGGAAGGGGCGGCAACTTTCAAATGAACGAAACAATATACTCATACTCAGTAATAAAGACCCTACAAAGTCTTAAACAGCATTAGCAGGAATTTGCTAATCTCAAACACTAATAACCATCAAATTCTAACAAGTACATTCATATAGAATCAAGGGAAAGCTCTAAACTCAACTCTATTGAACTATATGCAACACTTGCTTTGATAAAAGACCATCAAAGCAAATTTAAACAAGACTTATCAATATAATCTCGCTGCATACTACATCTTAATTGGCAATCAATCGCCAATATCATTCATTTTTATCCAACAATTCTAGAATAACGAAAAGGGAGTCAAAACCAAAGAACATTCCATAACATGTACGACTCCCAGCGATAAAAATAAAGAAAAACAGGCCAAAAAAATCAAACCTTGAGCTTAAGGGCAGTGTAAGGAAGCATCAACTTCCTCAAATCCATTTCAAGTTGTCGTAAAACCGAAGGAAGCTTAGTTCTGGAAAATACAAAACTTTGGGGTATCTTCTTCCCAGTAACATGATCAACAGTGGGTAGTTGTTGGTTCTTCACATTTGGCTTTACAACTACCTTCCTCTTCCTCTATTATTCCAACAATCCCAATTCATAAATATACATAAACAACAGAAAATTCATAATTCTAAAATAATTAATTCAGGGTAGTATTAATAAATGAGAATTCTTACATGACGAAATCGACCCATTGTAATTCTTGAGTTTACTTAACAATTAATTGTTTCCCTGTAACAAAAATAAGCAAATTTCAGCAACAACTTAATCAATTAATCATGGGTAATCAAACAAAAGAACAGAAGTTTTTTACCAATGACTTCAAATTCCGGAAAAAAGTTTGAATATTGGGCAATTAAATTATAGTTCTTCAGTCAATTTAGGGGAAGGAGGTCGTATTTAGTTGGAAAGCGAGATATTGGAAGGATAATGAGCAATTTAGGGTTTAAGCTATAAGGGTTTTGCCCTTGCAATAAGCTTTGACATTTTTGCCCTCGGTTTTTTTTTTTTTTTTTTTTTCCTTTTGCTGCTTTCTTGTATTTTTCACTTCAGGTTTCATATTCTCTTTCCATTTCAGTAATTTTAATTAATTTACAAAAGTTAAGTGATTCTTCGTTTTTCTGGGTTCAAGCTGCAATCTTGTAGGAATTTTAAGGGCTTTTGTACTCAATTGATTTTCTGTTTTTTTTTTTTTTTTTTTTTTTTTGGGTTGATGATACAATCAGATTACTTGGAATTTAATGCGGATTGATTACTGTATATGTTTCTTGATGAAATGGGTTCTTGTAATATTTGACTACATGATGAAAACACCTTTTGCCAACATTGTTTGGTGTAGTGGTGGTTAAAAAAAAAAAAAAAACTCTTTTCGGATTTTAATAAATCTTTGGGGCAATTAATCTTCTATAAACCATGCATGTAATGAATCTGATAATGGGAATTTTGGTTTACTATGGGAAAGAAATGATGTTTTCATGACCATTTCTGAATTGGCTTTTACGGTAATTACAAGTTGATCTCGGTGAGAAACAACATTTGTTTCTTACGGGGGTAGAATTGTCCTAGAAAAATTAAATTCAGGGGTGTTGTTGTAATTACTAAATTTGACATTTCCGAAGGAGTGAACGGTAGGCCAAAGTTTGACTAACGGTCTCACTAACTTTAGTAGACAAAACCCTAGGAACGAGAATAGGCGAAAATTGAAACGAATGGTTTAGGGGCCGAGTTCGCCTTAGTTGTTATTCAGCTCGAATTGTATATGATGAATTGCAGATTGATCAAGCTGTGTCGAATTTGATCGATATATTGTGTTCATTTCTAGCTTCCTTTGATTGTTCAATTCGTCCTTGCATTATACTTCCTCCGTTCTTTTTTACTTGACCTGCTTTGACTTTTACACTATTCACCACCCCTCCTTTGACCGTCTTTTGTGAATAATATGTAAAGAAAAACATATTCATGTTGGATCTTTTTGAATTCGTCTCAATAAGTACTATCATAATATATAACTTTTATAATTTTTACTTATGGAGAATTAATGTTATTAATCCTTAAAGTTTTGCATTGACAAGTGTGATAAAAGAAACAGGTCAAGTAAAGAACAGAGGAAGTAGTAGATAGCAATTGAGAAATTCAGGTATATATATTTGGTTTTCTCTGGTTTTGATTTGTTCTACTACGGAATTTGTATGTGCATTGTGTTTATAAGCCATGTTAAACTTAATTTCATTCAATTTTGACATTGACGCCATAGCTGCATGTCGATTGATAATGGTTTATCCGGTAAACTTGTTAATGGTTTATTCGGAAAACTTGTTGGGAAAACTTGATAATGGTTTATTGGGAAAAATTGTTAATGCTTTATTGGGAAACTTGTTAATGGTTTATTGGCAAAACTTGTTAATGGTTGATGATGTTGTTATATTTTGTGAACCGTCCCATATGCAGTTTGTATTTGTCAATTATTGGAGATAATGTGCTCAATCGAACATGGATGTGGGATGCCAACAATGGTAATTTTGAAATAAATTTTGGTTTGAATTCACAATGACCATGTGAATAATGTAGGAACTATGGATGTAATTGGGCAATTATTATGTTAACAGGTTAATAATCAATTAGCAGATCCTTAGGGGAAAGTTCTACAAAGTGAACTCTTTATGGTATGGGTTTAGATAATATGTTAATTTGTCATTGTATTGAACAATCAAAACAATTGTATTGAAATTGTTAATGAAATTATGATGTTGCTGTGAAGGATGATTTTATTAGCGTTGGTGGTCAAGTGAAGGGAAAGGGTGAGGTAATCAAGAAGCAAGGTGAAGTGTTTGGTAGGGTATGTGTCATTGTAGTGATGTGTTTGTTTTAAAAAGTTGGAAGATTAAATAGGTGTTTTGTACCTATTTTGTGTCCCAATTTTTGCAGCCTCCAAATATGAATTGTCGTATTGAGACCTTTTCTAGAATATGCCACACACTTGATGACAAAAGAACTCGTTAGGTTAATGAAATGGCCGGGGTTAGGTGGGTTGTTGACTGTTCCAACTGACATACACTTACCTCGGCAGTTGGGGTATTGGTTAATGACTCGTATTGATCCTTAAATAAGGTGCTTATTGCTTCGGATGGCAAACAATTTAGGTTATTCGTTAACCAAGTGCATTAAGTCTTAGGCATTCCTAATGGGGGCTTAACTGTCCCCACTGGTAAATCAATGTCATTTGTGTTGCAAGAAAAGGTGATCAGAATCCAGGAAAAATATGGTCAACCCTCTAAGACAAGGTCAAAGAAGTTTGCCGGTAGAGTTTATACCTCTATAGGCATACCTGTGAATTATAAGTTGATGGAAAGGGTGGAGGGGGAATAGGAGGCACATGAGGAGGAGGAATTTAAGGCATTGTTCTTGTTGTTATCACTTGAAATGGTGTTATGTCCTACACAGTCTCCTAGGTTGGCTTGTGATTTGTTCCCTGCCTTGACTTGTCCTATGAATGCTGCTTCGTACAACTGGTGTGAATTGGTGTTGAATAAGTTGATGGAGAGTGTTGCCAGTTTTGCTCGACGTTTTAACTCCACTGGTGTTGCTGGCGGATGTGGTGGGTGTACAATATTTGCAGTGGTATGTATTTCAATTTCCAAACCCAGTCAATTTCTGTTTATGTTGGTTCATGGTTTTATTTTATTTGATATTTGGTGCTTGTGGTGCTTCAATAAAGGTTTTTTTATCTTAACAAGTTAAACCTGTTTCCTGTGCAATGGGGTGAATTTCCCAGAATTAAGGTGTGGGACATGAATAAGCTTGGTATTGCCATTAAAGAGGATCGAATTGCAAGCGGAGGTGATTATGGACATTTGAGGGTTAGTGAAAACTTTGAGTTTATTGATTAATTTGGTTGTGTTTGTTAATAATGGGGTTATTGTTTAATATTTTCTTTTTGTGTGTGTTAGTTTTTGTAGAGTTTAGATGTAGCATATGGTGAGAGTCATCCAAAGGAAGCTAGGGATAGTAATGATCCTTCCGGTCTGACAGAGGTTAATGTTTGTTTACTTGTGACATATAGTTGTTAATTAGCTGATTACCTATATTGTTTGTTTATTAGTGGACTTATACATGTTTTGTATGGATGCTAGGGTGTAGTTCATCAATTTGTTTACCCTCCCAGCCATGGCCATAACACGAGGCGGAGGCGTGGTGCACCAAAAAACTCATTTCCACAGCAAGTGAAATGACCTAAGCGAAGTAGTGGTAGGAGGTGTAAAGCAGGTTATGATTCATTAAATCCTCTTAACAGCAACATACCAAATGTCCCTAGTGAAGTACCATGTGCTGAAGTACCTAAGTTCTCTCATATTATGTGTGCTCTGTCAAGTGTTAACAGTGTAGGCACATCGAGGTGGTAAGTTATATAGTAAAGCTAAATGTTTTGTATATTAGTAGTCTATGATATTTGTTATCTGACATGGTGTAGACATCTACTTTTGGTCCCCTGTCCCGACCAAAAGTGTTATGACGATAAATAATTTCACCTTTGTGCTGGATTGGAGTAACGAATGCTTATGGACTACTGATTAAGGCCTAAATACATAAAACTAACTAGCTTAACCCAAACGGAATGAACCAAAGCTCATTAACACTAAGCCCAATCAGAAATTAGCACTACACGAAAAGAGCAAATTGGCAACGGTTCAAACCCCCCCCCCAAAGGAAACGGTTTTGAACCGTTGCCTATTTGAGGGTTGCCAAATCCCAAAATAATTGGCAACGGTTCAAAACCGTTGCCAAATAAAGCAATTGGCAACGGTTAACCGTTGCCAATAACCATGGACCCTTTTTTTTTAATTTTTTTTAAGTAATTGGCAACGGTTAACCGTTGCCAATTCCTTGAGTTGGCAACGGTTAACCGTTGCCATTGATTTGCCGCGATTTTTTTTTTTTTTTTTAAATATTAACCGTTGCCATTGACCTGGTTTTTGTTTGTTTTTTTTCCCCTGCACTAATATATTGACCTGTTTTCTTTTTTTTTTTTTTTGGCCGCAATATTAATAATAATAATAATAATTATTATTATTATTATATTAATAATAATTATTATTATTATATTAATAATAATAATTATTATTATTATATTAATAATAATTATTATTATTATTATATATGATAATAGTAACAATAATTAGTAACATTAATAACAAAACATAAATAATTAATAATAACAATCGCAAAAGATGATATAATAAATTAGAAAAATGTTTCATGTATAGTACATAATTAATAAGCTAAGACTAGGATTGATGAAGAGATGATATAGTACAAAAATGTATGACAATATTTACAAATTAAATGTGATGTAGGTCGCCAACATCTCCCGAATTACATGGAGTTCCTCGCTCGTGTATGGAAGTCCCGTTTGCCCCTTGCAAAACTTAGAATACACAAAACGTGAGTTAGTAGAAGTGAAATAATAATAATTGGGGTTACTTATAAATGACTAATGCTTGAGATTACAAGAAAAGAGCAAGTAAGAGGTTTTGGGACGCAATTTCAACCAAAATGGCTCAAGTAAGGTCATTTTGGCTACTAGGATGCCTATTTTCTTGAATTCATGTCTATTGAACTCATAACTAGTGAAAACATGTCATTATCACTTAGTTATAGCTGACTAATGCTTGAGATTACAAGAAAAGAGCAAGTAAGAGGTTATAGGACGCAATTTCAACCAAAATGGCTCAAGTAAGGCCATTTTGGCTACTAGGATGCCTATTTTCTATATTTCTTGTCTATTGAACTCATAACTAGTTAAAACATGTCATTATCACTTAGTTATAGCTGACTAATGATTGAGATTACAAGAAAAGAGCAAGTAAGAGGTTATGGGACGCAATTTCAACCAAAATGGCTCAAGTAGGCCATTTTGGCTACTAGGATGCCTATTTTCTATATTTCTTGTCTATTGAACTCATAACTAGTTAAAACATGTCATTATCACTTAGTTATAGCTGACTAATGCTTGAGATTACAAGAAAAGAGCAAGTTATGGGACGCAATTTCAACCAAAATGGCTCAAGTAAGGCCATTTTGGCTACTAGGATGCCTATTTTCTATATTTCTTGTCTATTGAACTCATAACTAGTTAAAACATGTCATTATCACTTAGTTATATCTGACTAATGATTGAGATTACAAGAAAAGAGCAAGTAAGAGGTTATGGGACGCAATTTCAACCAAAATGGCTCAAGTAAGGCCATTTTGGCTACTAGGATGCCTATTTTCTATATTTCTTGTCTATTGAACTCTTAACTAGTTAAAACATGTCATTATCACTTAGTTATAGCTGACTAATGCTTGAGATTACAAGAAAAGAGCAAGTAAGAGGTTATGGGACGCAATTTCAACCAAAATGGCTCAAGTAAGGCCATTTTGGCTACTAGGATGCCTATTTTCTATATTTCTTGTCTATTGAACTCATAACTAGTTAAAACATGTCATTATCACTTAGTTATAGCTGACTAATGATTGAGATTACAAGAAAAGAGCAAGTAAGAGGTTATGGGACGCAATTTCAACCAAAATGGCTCAAGTAAGGCCATTTTGGCTACTAGGATGCCTATTTTCTATATTTCTTGTCTATTGAACTCATAACTAGTTAAAACATGTAATTATCACTTAGTTATAGCTGACTAATGCTTGAGATTACAAGAAAAGAGCAAGTAAGAGGTTATGTGACGCAATTTCAACCAAAATGGCATACCTCTTCAAGCTGACGTGTGTCTGTACAATGACTCATCACTATGTCATACATGAATCTCATCACGTATAGGCCACAGTCAACTCCATTTTCCTGTTGTGCGCACTAGCATGAGGAACAAAGCACATGAATCAAAATGCAGGGCAAGTAAGCAACATCTTAAGCATTGTAAAGTAAGAAAATCACAACATCATGGGTGAATTACCTTGGGTGCTTTCCATGTATGACCTCGAGGAGATCGAGGATTTATCTTCTTCATGGTACTACAAAAAAACAAAGTAATAAGTTCAAATTTGACTAGTATAATCAATACATATGAGTTAAGATACCAAAATGAATAACAAGAAGTGAAACAAACTAGATGCTTACTTTTGCAGTATGGACCTCACGAGGCGCTTTCTTACTTGAGGTAACCGAGCAGAATCAAAGTAGAAGATTGTGTTACTGGAAACACAAATCACAAGTAGGGTCCAATGATAACTACACACGAGACCAACAAATCAATGGTTAGCCTGTTTCAACAAATAAACCGGGAAAACAAATGAACTTGACTAGCATAATCAGACGTACTCCTCATAGTATGGGACGAATATAAACTTGTCTCCTGCACTCACTGATTGCCTGATACCCCATTCAGCATAGTACAACACGTCAGCGGAGTTGCCTAAGATTCTAGAAGTGGACATCTGCTCAGGGCACAACCACCCAACTTGACAAGGAGATTCAAGCTCCCATATTTGCTCCTGGAGTGCTCTGCATGCATGATATATAACACAATGTTAAGCGAAAACAAACCGACAAACACCACTAAACTGAATAGCATAAATTGAGTACCAGTTGAATTACCTCATGGATATTTGAATGAGGGAAATGTTAAGCATTGCACCACTTAGAAATTCCTTCACATCTTCTTTGAATAGCCATGCCGTTGCATCATCATCGTAGTGGAACATTTCCTTAGGAAGTTGGATTTGGATGGGGCTGTCATTAGGCAACACGCAAACACGGTTGTGCAAATAAGCTAACTCCTGAGAAAGCGATTGAAGCACCGTGTCTTCAACTAATGGAGTAGCTTGCGTAGCTGAACCTCGTGAAGGGCTCTTCGCCGACGCCTTTCCACTCACCGAGCCATGTTCACTTCTGTTCTTTGGCCCCTCCACCCTCTTCTTTGGCGTTTGGCTTTTCCTCGATGGCTAATAAGTATGATCATACAAATGGTTAGAAAAGATTTCCATCCAACTCCTGGGAAGAAAGGATTAAAGCGTGAAATCTAAATCTTAATTACCTGGTTCATCAACCGTATCCAAGCAGATGGCCATTGCACAAAACTACCTTTTGCTACCCAGAGTGTAGTGAACTCATCCTCCTCCACGGGCACAGGTATTAAGAGGTCCTCGGACCCGGGAACCACAGAATGGATCCCGATAGAATAATGCTCAGGCAGAAGAGGTCGAAGATGGACCGTACCTTGTTCGGCCGGTTGTGCACTACCATAGGCAACAACATGCAAAGGTCCATCATATGCTTCGCCCGGGTGAAGAAGTTCACAACGGGTCTCTTCCTGCACCAATTACGAAGATACTTCATTTACATATTCAAAACTAAGTATGTTAGGGGTAATATAAGAGTTAAATCAAGCATTGAACTAAAATCACGAAAAATGGGCAAGTTAGGACTCATTTAGGCCATTTCGAGCCGTAAATTCTCTAAATGAACCTAAAACATGTGAATTTGCTTTTTTTAGGTCATTTAAAGCCATATGCATCACTAAGTATCTTAGGTGTAATATAAGAGTTAAATGAAGCATTGAGCTAAAATCACGGAAAATGGGCAAGTTAGGACTCATTTAGGCCATTTCGAGCCGTAAATTCTCTAAATGAACCTAAAACTTGTGAAATTGTTTTTTTTAGGTCATTTCAAGCCATAAATATGCATCAATAAGTATCTTAGGTGCTAGTTAAAAAAAAGAAAAAAAAACCAAAATGAGTGCAAAAAAAAAAAAAAAAGAACCTGCCCAGCCAGGCAGGCAGGGACCTGCCCAGCCAGGCAGGCAGCCCAGCCAGGTAGGCAGGGACCTGCCCTGCCAGGCACCTGCCCAGCCAGGCAGGCAGCCAGCCCAGCCAGGCAGGCAGGCAGCCACCTGCCCAGCCAGGCAGGCAGGGACCTGCCCAGCCAGGCAGGCAGGGACCTGCCCAGCCAGGCAGGCAGCCCAGCCAGGCAGGCAGGCAGCCACCTGCCCAGCCAGGCAGGCAGCCCAGGCAGCCACCTGCCCAGGCAGGCAGCCAGGCAGAGCTGCTGCAGTGCTGCACAGCAGCCTCCTCGCTGTGCAGCAGCCTCCTCGAGAAGAAAGAGAAGGAGGAGGAGGAGGAGGAGGAGGAGGAGAAGGAGAAAGAGGAGGAGGAGAAAGAGAAAGAGAAGGAGAAGGAGAAGAAGGAGAAGGAGAAGGAGAAGAAAGAGAAGGAAAAGGGAGAGAAGGAGAAGGAGAAGAAAGAGAAGGAGGAGGAAAAGGAGGAGGAGGAGGAGGAGGAGGAGAAGAAAGAGGAGGAGAAGGAGGAGAAGGAGAAGGAGAAGAAAGAGAAGGAGAAGGGAGAGAAGGAGAAGGAGAAGGAAGAGAAGGAGAATGAGGAGGAGAAGGAGAAGGAGAAGAAAGAGAAGGAGGAGGAGAATGAGGAGAAGGAGAAGCAGACAATTTCAAAGTCATCTATCATTCTCTCCAATACATCTTGCGCCTGATCTTCTGGCTCACCCAAATCAGTTTCCTTATTCACATCATACGGCTGGTCCCCATCATTAGATGAATCATCTGAGTTAGATTCAGCATCCTCAACTCAAACACGGAATCGATCGTCCGCCATTAGATGTTAAAACCTGTCATTACAAACATAACACGTTATTAGCTGCTGAATTGTAAGGTGAACTTATAATCATATATAAATTGCTGAATTATAATACAAATAAACATAGAAAATGGTGATGCAAGTTACTTTATTCATTTAAAAGAACATAGGAAAAATGGCCAAGTAATTCAACAATTTCATGCATTTTCACCTAAAATGTGATTTTTAAGTTCTTTTTACGCCTGCAATTCAAACTAGCTAGAAAATATACAGTACCTCAATCTAATATTCCTTCATCGTGGTCTGATCTCATGTAATTGGCTTGGTCGTCTTTCTCATTTGGCACAGCAGGTCTAGGAGCAGTGAAAGGTGCCGAGTCATCAAAGGCATCATATTCTTCCTCATCCTCGACATCTCCAACGCCAAGGATTCTTCTTTTGCCGGCTAGCACAATAGACCATTTTGAGTCGGCAGGGTCAGACACGTAAAACACCTGCTTAGCTTGAGATGCAAGGATGAATGGTTCCGCACTACCATTCAGGTTGCCAAGATCCACAAGTGTAAAGTCATCAAATTTGACGTTACGCTTGATATTATCAACCCACTTACACCGGAAAAGAGCAATCGTGAAGTCACAATAATCAAGCTCCCATATTTCTTGAATTCGACCGTAGTATGACAACTCTGCATCCACGGGTGATTTATCCTTAGCACTTGCAAACTCCCTTGACGATGCCACAACCGTTACACCACTGTTTTGGGTCGAGGATGATTTCAAATCTTGACGCTCAGTCCAAAATGTGTACCCATTTATGTCATATCCCTCAAATGAGCGAACATCATCCCTAGGACCATAAGCAAGCCACCTTACGGTATCTGTGACATTCTCGTACTTTCCACCCATCACTCGATCACGAAACCAACTCACAAACTTCTTGTTGTGCAACTGCATCAGTGCCCTTTCACCTTTCGACGGAAACTCATCACGCAAACTAGCCATGTGCTCGTCTAAATATGGGTGAACATCTGCAACGTGGTGCAACACATAAAGGTGTGCTTGTAAGAACTGCTCTCGTTCAGGTGACATTCGTTTCGACTCGATTGTGCCATGACCATCAAGTCTACCTTCATGTCGAGAAGTAGGAATACCAATAGGTTCAGAAACGGCTACATAGTCGGCCACAAAATTACCAATCTCCTCGGCCACGGTCCCTTGAATCATACTTCCTTCCGGGTGAGCCCGATTCCTAACTTTATCTTGCAATGTGCCCATGTGTCTTTCAAAAGGATAGCACCACCTCAAGAACACTGGACCGCACAACTTAATCTCACGCACCAAATGAAGAATCAAATGCACCATTATGTCGAAAAACGAGGGTGGGAAGTACATCTCAAATTTGCACAAAGTCACAACCACATCCGCCTGTAAAGCATCAAGGGTACAAGGATCAAGGACTTTGCTACATATTGTATTGAAAAACGAACAGAGGCCCGTAATAGCTTCCCTCACGTGCTTTGGCAAAATACCACGTATTGCAATTAGTAGAAAAACTTGCATCAGAACATGACAATCATGGGATTTCATACTTGTCAGCTTCAATTCTCCATTTAAGGATACAAATCTTTTCATGTTAGATGCGTACCCTGATGGAACCTTAATGCCATACAGACATTCACAAAACCTCCGTTTTTCTAGCCTTGACAATGTGTAGCAAGCCGGAGGTAAATAGGCCTTCCCCTCTTTGGCTTTCCCCTCATTTTTCTTCTTCGACGCATCCGCGGCCTTTCTCTTTCCCTTGCCCTTTCCCTTTTTCGAACTCATTTCTTTTTCCTTTTCCTGTTCCTTTCCCTTACTAACCCTTTGCTGAACCCACAATTCTTGACGCACCCCCATCTTTTCCAAATCTAAACGAGCACCCTTTCCGTCCTTTGTCTTGTTTTGAATATTCATCAGCGTTCCCACAAGAGCGTCACACACATTCTTCTCTATATGCATTACATCAAGACAGTGCCTGACGTCATGTTCTTTCCAGTACGGGAGCAACCAAAAGATTGATTCTTTTTTAAAGAGAGCAACTGATTCCGCCGCTTTTTCAGATTTCCCAAATACTGTTCGTACACCCTTGACCCGAGCGTAAACCTCCTCACCAGTCAGTGGCCTAGGAGCAGTCCCCTCCTCCACCGTCCCATCGAAAGCCTTTTTCTGCCGACGGTACGGGTGATCGCGCCTGAGCAACCTTCTTGTCCTCAAATACACCTGTTTGAAAGAATGATCAAGGCGTCTGCTTGGCGTATCATCAATACAAATGGGACATGCCTTTTTCCCTTTATTCTTATACCCAGACAAGTTTCCATATGCAGGAAAATCATTAACGGTCCACATAAGAGCTGCACGCAATGTGAACTTCTCATTCTTATGAGCATCAAACACGGAAACCCCTTCGTCCCACATCTTTCTCAAATCATCAACCAATGGCGCAAGATACACATCAATGTCGTTTCCAGGTTGCCTTGGCCCCGATATCAAGAGTGAAAGCATTACATATTTTCGTTTCATGCACAACCAAGGAGGCAAATTGTAGATCACTAAAAGTACTGGCCATGTGCTGTGCTGGGTACTAAGAGTGCCAAATGGATTCATCCCGTCCGTGCACAACCCAAGCCTTAAATTTCTGACTTCATCACCAAATTCCCCGAACTTCATATCAAGGTTCTTCCATTGCGGTGAGTCGGCTGGGTGCTTCAGCATTCTGTTTTTCTTTCTTCCCTCTGCATGCCACCTCAAGTTTTTAGCGTCTTTTGGTAAAGAGAACAGACGCTTAAACCTAGGAATTATGGGAAGATACCACAACACCTTAGCAGGAGGTCCCTTCGTGCTAGCATTGCAACTCTTGCGCTTGTAGCGCGACTTCTTGCATCTTGGACACTCCTCCAAGTTTTCATATTCATTTCAGTAAAGAATACAATCATTAGGACATGCATGTATCTTCTTATACTCCAAACCAAATGGACACATGAGCTTCTTAGCGTAATAGTAAGACTTAGGAATTTCATTCCCATCTGGCAACATCTCACTTAACACGCTCAACAAGGAAGTAAAACTACTGTCCGTCCACCCATGCTTCGACTTAATGTTAAAAAGAGTAAGCAAGGCTGATAGTTTGGAGTATTTTTTGCACCCAGGATACAAAGGCTTTTTAGAAGCCTCCAATAATGACTCAAACACGTCACCTTCAAAACCACGCATCATCTCATCCACACCTTCATCCTCAACCTCATCCACATCATCATCCTCAAATCCTTCCTCAGCACCATCATCAACAATATGTTCATCATTCTTGTATTCCTCGTCCACACGGATATCATTGCTTCTACCATCATGCACATCATACCCAATAACATCCCCACTGTTCTCTCCTTCTTCACCATGCCAAATCCACACATGATATTTAACCCTAAACCCACGACAAACTACATGATCTCTAATGATATCAACACTATTGACCACCTTCACATTATTACAATCAACACAAGGACAATAGAGGCACTCGAAACCCATTCTGCGCTGATAAGATGAAGCCGTCTCGCAGAACTCTTGAACCCCATTAAAGAATTCCAATGTATCACGTCTACCATACATCCATCCACGATCCCGCTCCATTAAGTAAATTGTCTCTAAACATGGCAACATATTACGACATCTACTATATATATAAATCACATTCAAACACACACCATGCATATAACTTTCATATACATACACAAATGAATATATGCTTCCAAAGGGTCCTTATCACTCCAACCTAACCCATCCTTGAACGGTTACTCTCACTAGTGAATGTATGTCAACTTTCCGATTTTAAGGAAAATCCGGCAGCATTTCCCCCCAGTTCTCCAAGTACACGACGTAGGTAACTACTTACCCACATATGTACCCAGAGAACATGGTGATCGAGGAAATGGTAAGCCAAGATGTTCCTTAAAATCGAAAAAAAAGGACATACATTCACCACCTAAGTGAGAGTAAACGTTCAAGAACAGTCCCAACCGGGGACTATTCAAGACTTTCTCCTAATGAGAAAGCCTTGAACGGGTATCTAGGCATATGATGATGCAACCATTTTATATATTGTTGTATTTATTTGTCATTAAACAATGCACAAGTTGTAATAGCATGAAAAAACTTTTATTAAATGGATAAAGAGAAAGAAATATAGCTTAGTAAAGTTTATAATTCATACCAATATAGCAAGTACAATGGATGTACTCTTTCTAACTTCCCACTTGAGCTAAATATGTAGTCTTCAAGCTAAACTTGTGCTTCACATATATGAATCTATAAAATAACAAAAAGAAACAAAAGTTAGTAATTAATTAGTACCTACATACATTGCTAAACTATAACACATCATTCATCAAAATAGCAATTGCTAAACTATTTATTCCCTAATTTAGAACACAATTGCTAATCATTAATTCAAACAAAATTAGAAATTTGGGAAATAGGATATATTTTTTTTTAGCTCAATTCACAATTCAACCAAGTTATATTTTACATACGAAAATTCAACTTACTAACAAGGTTACTAATCTCTAATTTATTCAAAATTACCCATTAAAACCACCTAAAATTCACAAGGGGTTAATTTATATTGAAACCCTAACTTTAGTTTGCTCATATGCCCAACAATTGTTCAAAATGCAAAAGAAAATATAAGTAGAGAATTGAAAATAATTGTTCAAAATGCCCAAAAATTAATACAAACCTAAGTGGAAGAGGTGAGAATAACCACCATAATTGGAGGTGGAGGGGGAGGAGAGATGGAAGGCAGAGGATGCCAGCCGGTGGAGAAGGAGAACCTTAGGGATGTGGCGGCTGTGGCAAACCTCGGGGCTGTGGCGCGACGGCTTTGGTGAACCTCAGGGCTGCTTCACATCGGCCATGTGCTGGGGGCTGTCGCTGCTAAGAGGAGAATGAAGAGGGAAAGGAACCTCCACCGGCGTATGTTGCTGGCGGTGGAGGAGGCGGTTGTGACGCGGCGGCTGGAGGGAAAATGGAGGGGTTGCGTAAATGGAGGGAAAATGGAGGGCTTGCGTTTTTTTTTTGCTGCTAAGAGGAGAATGAAGAGGAAGATGTTGAACAGGGGAAGGAGAAGCAAAATGGCGCATTTTTTTTTAAAATTTGGCAACGGTTAACCGTTGCCAAACATTTGAGCCCTTTTTTTTTTTTTTTTTTTTTTAAAAAAAATAACAAAATTGGCAACGGTTAACCGTTGCCAATGTAAAGGAGTTTTTAATTTTTTTTTTTTTTTAAAATTTGGCAACGGTTAACCGTTGCCAAATGTAACCAATATTTTTTTTTTTTTTTTAAATATGGCGCTCAATTAAGTTGGCAACGGTTTTCATGAACCGTTGCCATAGGGGGGTTGCGTATTTCTTTTTTTCTACTAGTGTAGGCCTAATCCCGAGATTAAGCCTAATTTTGGACGGATTTAAAGTGCCTAGGTTAAAATCTAGGGCTGTCGCAGGAAATTCCGCACGCAACTCAAGGAGTCGCGCTGGCCTGGCGCGCACAACTAATGAGGTTGCGCGCGGCATCCAACGCAACCCCCAGAGACGCGCTTGCGGAAGATTCAGAATTTAAAAAATATACTTAATCGAATCTTACCATAAAGCCAAGAGCAAGACCAGAGATTGCGCTGTCTCTAGCAGCGCAACCCAATCACTTACGCGCAATACCGCGCGCAACCTTCTGAGTTGCGCGTGCCACCTATTGTGGCAGGATCTCCAAAAACCTAAACTCACCCATTCCCTGTAAATAGGGGCTCAATACGAGCTTTGAAAATACAGAAATTAGCCAAAAAGTCAGCAGTAACATCTTTGTGAACTTATGCAATAATTAACCCTCTTGTCCTAAACACTCACCCTTTTAATTATTTTGTTCTTACGATGGAGGTTCTCGAACAAGAAGGAGTCCATAAGTGTTCTAAACAAGGATTTAGCAAGGAAAAGTGGTAAATTCCCGAGCACTTAGATAAATCACATTAATTTTCTTGTCCAAAATAACTTTAATTAATTAATTAGTGTTGTTTGATCACTTTAAATAAACTTTAATTAATAAATTTCACATAGTGTTCTTTCGTTAATTAAAGACTAGAATCGAATAATTAATTGATTGTTTTATCACCTAAGCCAAGGCGAATCTTGTTTATTTATTGTTCTTTTCACGAATTTGGAATAAATAATAATAACGACAATTGTTGCAATGTAATTTTTATGTGATTGACGCGGGTAAATAAAATCAACTAACTTAGTTTTAGGTACCACGTTGCATATATTGTTTGGTGATAAAATTATGAAAACAAAGGAAGAGCTAGTAGAGGCCGCACTTGGGCTAGGATTGTGATTCCCCCCTAAAGGGAACATTATTTTAGTACCCTCGCTCCCGTACTCATTTCTGGTACAAGTAGACCAATTTGGGCATGAGTAAACTTATGATTCGTGCTAAATATCCCTTGAACTTTACTTGGGAGAAAGGCTTGAACGAGGTTTATGAGTTTTCCTAAAACTCATTGGCGACTCCCTATTAGTTTCTTACAAAAAATCGTAATGATAGAATCAATTCTAATTCAAGGTCCCCCAAACAGTCAGGAATTAAATCCTAACACACCTTAAAAAGTGTAAAGTCCTAGGCTTTAAAGGGCCATGGGCATAGAGAAAGAGGATCCCCAACGACGGGCACACCCTCCTCACAGTGGCGACTCTACTTGGGACTTAGAGGTTACAGGATTAGTTTTTGGTTATGGTTCAAGGTTTCCAACTTAGGTTACCTGTGAGTTGTAACGAGAGCTAACTTGGATAATCTCTAGTTAGAAAGCGAGACTTGAACGCATAATATCTTCCTTATTCACAAAAGTAAAAGCCAAACAAGCAACATTGCATCATGCATAATCATAAGCACCTTCTAACCATTGGGGATTGGCTCATTGACTAGGGGTCGCCAACACCAGGCTTCTATCCCAAAATCAATATCAATCATCCCACCCATATCGCCAACAAAATGTTGGGAGATCTATGTCATGGGTCAACATGTTGAGTGATTTATTTGTACATCGCTTCTTAAGATATGGTACCTTTGGACACCCAAACCTTGACCTTAGAATGGCATTATATGCTTTAATGGTTTTTCTCGTATGCTTATGTGATTGCATGATTATTTGTGACGTGTATAGGATATCATTTCTCCTTTTAGTCTTAACTTAGGTTCCCAACTACAAAGTTGTCCCTTCGTAGTTTTGAGTCGCATCCATGGGATACCATAAAAAAAAACGTTAAAAAAATCATTAAAAATATAAAGAAAATACAATCGTTTGAAAAAAAAATCTTGCTCGAACAGGTGGCGCGCGCAACTCATTGAGTTGTGCGACCACATCCAACGCAAGTAAGGAGGTTGTGCTTGCCAGGCGCACGCGACTCTGAAACTTGCGCGCGCCTTCTGCTACGAGATCAATTTGATTCTTCGTGAACTATTGGCTCGTCAAAACAATATCATTATTTATGAATAGTTGAAAACCGATGATATCCCTTTGAACATAATTTGCGTCTTTTTTCTTTCTTCCTCTTTCTTTTCTTTTTTTCTTTTTCAAGAACAAGTGTGTCAGTTTTCTTAACTTCTCGTACTTCCTTTAGGGCTGGTTACCAAGCTTGGGAACGAAGACACCGGGCAGTCGCATTCTATGTTTATCATCAAACAATCCACCCCTTTCGAACCATCTCCCTTTGTCAACTCATCCTAGTCTAACAATGTCAACTATCGAACAACTCCAAGAAGATATTATTCATATGAGAGAGGAAAAGGCTCAAGAAGCCGAGGCTAGAAGAATTAAGAAACTTGAAAAGGCCGAAAAGAAAGAGGCCGAGGCTTTAGCTTTAAAACAAAAAATGGATGCTTTGGCCGAACAAGAGAAGACGTTGGAGAAACTTGTTCTTCGTTCTAAAACGGGGAACAAATACTTTGACGTAGAAAAGTTTGTTCCTCATGTGGGACTTATTTTACCTGAAAAGTTTGTAGCTACAGACTTACCAATGTTTAAGGTGACCAATAATCCAAAAAATCATTTAATGAGTTTTACTGGCACCATGGCTTTAAAGGGAGTTGATACTAAGCTCTATGCTTTGACATTCCCTTTATCTCTAGACCCAGCCGCAAGAGAGTGGTACTATGGGCTAGATGCCAAATTCAAAAGTACATGGGAAGATGTAGTTTCGGCTTTCATCATCCAATAGTAACATAGAGTTCAAATCAACTTTGCATGAACTTGAAATGCTTAAGCAAGGCGACGATGAAGGTTTCCTTGCTTTCTATGGTAGATGGCGTGAAAAGGCGGCCCACCTTGCCCAAAGGCCACCTGAACTCGAGTTAGTACAAAAATTCATTGACAATTGTCATGAAAAGTACAACAAACGTCTACGCTACCTTGGTTTAGACACTTTTCAAAAGGTCTATTCTATGGCCACTAGGATTGAAGATGATCTTGCCAAAGAAAGGGCAAACAAGCCTCATCATCATCAACCTAAGAATAACTACAAGAAGGGGAATGATAATACTTCATCCTCTATTGATGTTTTTGCAACGTCCAAACAATATAATAATAATAATAATAATAATAATAGTAATAATAATAATAATAATAATAATAATAATAATAATAATAATAATAATAACAACAGTTTAGGGCGTTTAGGGCTGGGAGTAGGGTGGGTTTCCGGCAGATTTTCCGGTGCCTTTTAGTCCTTTAGGGTCAGGTTAGGCAGGTTTTTCGGCGGCAGTCAGGTCAGGCCATTTTCCGGCGGTTTCCACGCTTCAATTGGTGCAGTTTTTGGGCGAAATTCAGGCTGTTTTGGGCTTCATTGGTGAGGTTTTTTAAGTGCAGTTTTCAGGTGGCTTCTTCGTCCTTATTCCGGCAGTATCTCCGGCACAGGGTCGCGTTAATTACCTGTCGTTTTCCGTCGACCTTTAGGCAATTTCAGGGCAATTCGAGGGCAGTTTCTGGGCGTCATTCAAGCTCGTTCTGTGTTGGTTTTCAGACTGGTTCACGTTCATTTTCCAGCCGTTAATAGGTCCGAAGAAGGCTTCCCTTTTCCGGCGGTTCAAGCTGCGATTATGGCCGTTTTTCAGGCAGCATTAAGGTGCAGTTATCAGGGCTTTTTGGCTTCGTTTTAGGTCTGATTTTGGGTTGATCAAGTGCAGTTTTTAGGCGGTTTCATTGGGTTGTTTTGCTGCCGTCCCAATTGCGGTTTCATAGCAGTTTCTGGTGGCTGTTTTCAGGTGGTTTTCCTGGCTGTTTTAGTTTAGTTCTTGTGTGTTCTTTTTGGCTGTAGTTGCTAGGTGGTTTCCAGTGCTTTTTGGGTGCAGTTTTTGGGTCGTTCTTGGTGCGGTTTGCGTTGCGTTGTATTGCGGTTCTCTTGTGGCAAGTTGCGGTGGATGTTATGCCTCCTAGTGTTCTCTTTCATTGCCCGTTTGTGGGTCTTAATGGGTGTCAAGATGGAAGGGGTAATGGGCTCACTAAAACTTCTTTGATCACTCATCTCCGTGACTGCCATTGTTGTGCGGATGCGCGAGATATGACTCGAAGCTCTCTTGCTTCTGATTTGGCTATTTTCTTAGAGGCAGAGTCAACTTTTCGGCGTATGGGCATTTGGCTTTGTGGGGAGTGTTTCAAGACTCATACTTTTCGTACGAAGTGTCGACATGGTCGTGGTTCGGATGATATTGTGGACTCACCTGATTTGGGGGGATGGTGTTTTTCGGTTTGTTCTTTATGGTTTTCCTAAACCGAAGGGTCTTTCTTCAGAGGTATCTGATCTTGTTCCTAGTGTGCCTCGTCAGCTTTTTTTGGCATTCGATGTTGTTCTCCTGGATAGTTTGCTATCTAAGCCGTTCCGTTCGGTGAAATCTATTCCTCCTAAGTGTCGTTTGGGTTTTTCTCGGGTTCTCAAAGGAGCGCTTGATAAGGTGATTTGTAAGCCTGATGACGTCTCTTGTTGGGTTCAACTGCTTGTGTTGCCTCTTTGTGTTCTTAAAATCTTTACCCGAGGAGTAGTCGTGAGTGTTCTTCGGGTGTTAGGCGGCAGCGGCAGGAAGAGAGTATCACCGCTACTATTCGTTCTTGGTGTGAGCCTGGTGGTTCTGTGAATCTTGTGCGAGATACGTTGGCAGATGTGTCTCCTCCTTTGTTGGAAGCTGATGATGAGCATGATTTGTCTGAGCGTAATATTAAGCAATGTAAGAGAAAGATTTGTGACGGACATTACACTGCGCGGTTAGGGTTCTTTCGTCTTCTGGTCTTGCCCCTTACAATGATGCTACTCTTGCTGATTTACAAGCTAAGCACCCATTCTTTCCGGCTCCTATCTTATCGGATATCCCCGTTGATCAGCCCCTTATTGCTACATATGCTGTTGTTTTGGATCAGATTAGGGGTTTTCTGCGTGGTACCTCATGCGGTAGAGACGGCTTGCGTGCTCATCACCTTCTGGATTGCTTGAGTGGTGCTGTAGTTGCTATTTCAGATGAGTTGGTGGGCTCTATTACGCAGGTGGTTAATCTCTTTCTCGCAGGGAAATGTCCTGCTGAGTTGGGGGAGTATATTGCTAGTGCTCCTCTCACGTCACTTGTTAAGCCCGGTGGTGGTATTCGGCCCATTGCTATGGGTACTGTTTGGCGGCGCCTGGTTTCAAAGGTTGGGGCTGCTTTAATTGGTCCGCGTCTGGGAAACTATTTAGGAGGTCTTCAGTTTGGTGTTGGGGTGCCGGCGGGTTGTGAGGCGATTCTTCATGCTGTTAATAGTTTGGTTGAGGCTCGTGGTGGTGATGTTGGCCTCTCTATGTTGCTGGTGGATTTCCAGAATGCCTTTAATTTGGTTGATCGTACGGCTTTACTACGTGAGGTCCGTCTCCGTTGTCCAGCTCTCTCGCATTGGGTTGAATTCTGTTACTCTTCTCCAGCCAGGCTGTTTTATGGGGAGCATACCTTAAGGTCATGTCAAGGTGTGCAGCAGGGTGATCCTCTTGGCCCTTTTCTTTTTGCTTTGGTGCTCCATCCGTTAGTTTGTCGAATCAGGGATTCTTTTGACTTATGTTTGCAGGCTTGGTATTTGGATGATGGCACTATTATTGGTGACACTTTGGTGGTAGGGAAGGTTATGGAGTTGATTTTGGTGGAGGGACCTCGTCTCGATCTACATGTTAACGTTAAGAAAACGGAAGTTTTCTGGCCCACGGAGGACCCACATAGCCGTCTGGCCGGTATTTTTCCTCTAGATATTGCTCGTCCTGTTCATGGTGTTAAGTTGCTTGGTGGTCCCGTTAGTGTGGATGCCTCTTTTTGTGGTGAGCTTGTTTCGCAGAGAGTGTCGAAGACCATTGTGCTCATGGATGCTGTTGCTAAGCTTGAGGATCCCCAATGTGAGTTGTTACTGCTTCGTGCGTGTACTGGGGCTTCAAAACTCTACTTTTCTATGCGCACTTTTCCTCCTCGTCTTTTTTAAGCGGCCCAGATTTCTTTTGATGTGGCCCTTCGGGGTTCTTTGGAGCGCATTGTAACTGCTTCGGGGCTAGGTTTTGGTGATTGGCAATGGCGACTTGCCACCTTACCTTTTTCTTATGGTGGATTGGGTGTCTATTCAGCGGGTGATGTTCGACAGTATGCTTTCCTTGCGTCGCGTTTGCGGTCTTCTGTTCTTCAGGCTTCGCTTCTTCGCAATTCTGGTGTTGTTGGTCCAGGTCCGGCCTTCGATGGTGCTCTTAGTCTTTTTAATAGGACTGGGGAGACTGACCTTTTGCGTAACCCTAGTGAGATCGCTGCCCCCAAACTCATGAAGAAATTGGCAGATATATATTTCACGAAGGTCACTACATTTGTAGATTCCACTTTCTCCTTATCTCAGCGTCAGGTTGCCTTATGGAAGTCCCAGCAGGGGGATCACACTTCTGCCTGGTTGTGAGCGGTCCCAATATCAGGTTTGGGTCAGACTATGAATGGTAAGACTTACCGTTGTGTTCTTTGCTACCGGTTAGGTGTTCCCTTGTTCTCCGTTTCGACACCTTATTCTGCTTGCTCAAGGGTTTTCGATGGGGATATTTTTAGGGATCATGCAGTGTCTTGTGCTGGGATGGTGGGTATTAAACATCGGCACAACGTTGTTCGTGATACCCTTGTTGATATTTGTTTCTGCTCTGGGATTTCTGCAAGGAAGGAGGTCAACGTTGGGTTGACTGGAGGGAACGACGGGGCTCTTCGACCAGCAGATGTGTTGCTTTATTCTTGGGATAGAGGCCTAGATGTATGTGTTGACTTGACGGGGTCTTCTCCATGGACACAATCTGGGTTGTCTGACTTCGTTCCTGGTCGTGTTGTGTCGGCTGCGGCTCAGCGGAAGCGAGACAAGTATAGGGCGCGTTGCAGGGCTATTGGCTATGGTTTTCTTCCTTTCTCCTTTTCTTCATTGGGGGAATTAGAGAAGGATGATGTTGCGTTGCTGAAGCGGGTTCAGGCGTTCGCTAGGACTCAGGATATTGGTGCTCGTGCGACTGCTCACATCTTCAACAGGATTGGGTTCGCTATAGCTAGAGGGGTGGGGGCCCAGATTGTATCTCGGCTCCCCACTAATTTCTTGTAAATCATTTGACTTTGTAGGTTTTTGTTATAATAATAATAATCGAAGAGTGTGAACGAAAGAAAGAAAATTTACGCAATTCCCTTTAACTTATAAAGAACTCTTGGAACTCTTGCCAACTAGGCTAACACCTTCTACTTCCATAGAAAAAAGAGGACCTCAATGGGATGACAATGCTTATTGTACTTATCATAGGGGTGTTGGGCATGATACTGAATGTTGCTTTGTTTTGAAACACAAGGTTCAAGATCTAGTAGACGATGGGAAAATTCCCATTCCTAAGCCCAATAATAATGTTTCCCCAATGGGAATATTTCATATTGATGAGGACCATGTGAGGAGTGATGTGTTCAATCCATTGGATTACATCACTCCCATAGGGGCAACTAATGAGGTATGTGGATTATGGGACGACGACTTTAAAGACTTATACGTCTCAAAATATGCCGTGCGCCGTCCCACCTCCATCTTGTCTTCAAGTCGAAATAAGTGGAGCGCTTGATTGGGATCAATTTCTGGGAAGATCACAAGAATTATCAAACCTTTCCCTAGATGAACAATGGCATCAAGCACAACTAATGGAACATTTTGAAATGGAGACACATTCGACACCTTTAGTAGAGAATTGCACTACAAAAAAATGTCCATATAGAAATGGAATTCAATCCGTTTTTAAATTAGAGACGGAATTTAAAAAAATCCGTCTCTAAATTAATTTAGAAACGGAATTAAAAATCCGTCTCTAAATTAATTTAGAAACGGAATTAAAAATCCGTTTCTAAATTAGAGACGGAATTAAAAAATCCGTCTCTAAATTAGAAACGGAATTGAAAATCCGTCTTTAAATTAGAAACAGATTTTTTTTTCCGTTGCTAAATTAGAAACGAATTTTTTTTCCGTTGCTAAATTAGAAACAGATTTTTTTTTTCCGTTGCTAAATTTAGAGATGGACTTTTTTTATCTGTTGCTAAATTAGAGACGGATTTTTAATTCCATCTCTAAATTATTTCCGAAACGAATTATGTAAAATATTACTTAAGAGACGAATTATGTAAACTAAAATCCGTCTCTAAACTAGAAACGGATTTTCAAATCCGTCGCTAAACTAGATTGGGGTCACTTATTATCAATTATGTGCGTAGAAGTAAACAAATAATATTTGGTATAGTTAGTAAGAGTTTCACTTTGTGACTTTGAGGTCATGGGTTCGACTCTTACCTATTGCGATTCTTGAGATTGGGGATTCAAGGAGCCTTACATGCAAAGTCGAGTCGGGTTGACTCGAGTGAGGAAGAACCGAATAGCATCTACTTTTAGACACAAAATAATTTTTTCCGTTGCTAAATTTAGCGACGGATTTTTTTTTTTCTGTTGCTAAATTTAGAAACGGATTTTTTTTCCATTGCTAATACCAGTGACAGATAAAAATAATCCGTTGCTAAACCTAGCGACGGAAATAAAATTTCGTTGCTAAAACCAATGACAGAAATAAAAATCTGTTGCTAAGTTCAGCAACGGAAAACAAATACAACGTCGCTAGTCTCATTTAGCGACAACAGTTTTGCCAACGGAGTAATTCCGTTTCAAAATCTGTCGCTACCTATATTTAGCGACAGAAAAGTACAATCATGCAATGGATTTGATCTGTTGCTAAATGTCTATTTTTTTGTAGTGTTGGTTCATGAGTACTAAGACTAACCTAATTGATCGAGATCGATCACTTGACTAGTTCTAGGCGAGTCTATCAAACACAACCAAATGGATCTTTGACCAACCATGATCAAACTCAAAATCCAACACCACCTCCACCTGAGGTAGAAGACCCATTGGTCAAACAACTTCGCCAATCCAAGGCGAATGTTAGCATTTGGGAACTCCTAAGTACCTTTAAGGAACATAAGAATTCTCTAATGAATGCTTTAACTGCTTTGTCCGTAAGTACGAACACAATTCCTAGGGATCTCGTTAGCTTGCTTACTAGCGAAAAATCCGACAAATCAATCATCTTTACTAGTGATGATTTGCCATCAAAAGACACCACCCACAATAATGGGTTATATCTAACTGTGGGGTGCAAGGGATACAACGTCCCACTTACTTTAGTTGATAATGGGTCCGCCGTTAATGTGTTCCCATTACGAACTGCAAAATATCTAGGCCTAAACCCAGTAAAAGATTTTCATGCAACAACACAAAGCATTAGGGCCTATGACAATTCATGGAGATCGGTGTGTGGAACTGTTAAGCTACCAGTTACCACATGCCTAATTCAAAAGATGGTTGAATTCCATGTCATGGACATTAAGCCTACATTCAATTTTCTTCTTGGCCATCCTTGGATACACTAGTAGAAAATAGGTAATGGGAAGCCACTAATTGGAAGCGGTTATTGAAATCCGCTTCCAATTCCATACAAAAACCCGGAAAAAAAAAAAAAAGCAGAAGAGAATTAGAAGCGGTTTGGAGTTAACCGCTTCCAAAAAGTAATTAGAAGCGGTTTGAACCGCTTCCCTTCAAAAAAAAAAACCGGCTTCTTGAATAAACAGGCCCATCATATTTTCTCTCTCCTCCTCTCCATTTTCCCTCACGCCCCTCATACTTTCTCTCTCCTCCTCTCCATTTTCTCACTTTCATCTCACCTCCTTCAGCATCTCTCGCTCCTTCCTCCTCTCCATTCTCTTTCTCTTTCCTCCTCTTCATCTCCTTCACGCAACACCAACAACAACGCAAGTGATTGCGGTTCACCACCAACAACAACACCACCGAGCAGACCCACGACCCCACCACCGAGCAACAACAACGCAACACCAACAACACCGACGAGGCAAAGAACCAACGACGAGGCGAAGAACCACCGACACCGACGAACCGTTTTTCAAATCGAATTATATTTAAAGTAAGAAAATAGATCTAGTTTTTTTTTTTCCAATTTCATCTTTTATATGAATTTCTGAACTATTAGGTTAAGTTAGATTGCTTTAAATTGGTTAGATTTATGGTTTATTTGCATTTTTTTTAGTTGAAATTTGGTTAGGGTTTGTAAATTTATTGATGTGTTAATGAATTTTGTTTAATTTATTTGCATAATTAGTAAACTTTTTGATTTAATTTTTTTTAAAAGGTTGTCCGTTGCAGTGGTGGTGGCAGAATGACAGTGGTTGCGGTGGCGGTGGCAGGATGACGGTGGTTTCGGTGGTATTCACTAGGTTTTTTTTTTAATGTTGTTCGTTGAGGTAGTGGTGGTTGAATGGTGGTGGTTGCGGTGGCAGAATAGCTCTGGTTTCGGTGGTGTGTACTGTGTAGTAGCTTTAATTTTTTTTTTTTAATTAAAATGTAATTTTTTTTTTGACGGGAATTAAAAAGTAATTTTACAAGTAATTATGAATGAAATTTTATATTTTGTTACATATGTTTCATTTTTTTTTATCAATTTCTGATTTTTTGTGATTTTTTTTTCTTTTTTTTTTTATAATATGAAGGCATAATTGGAAGCGGTTCAGGCATTGAACCGCTTCCCATTCCCTTCAAATGGGAAGCGGTTCAAACCGCTTCCAATTTCAATTGGCAATGGGAAGCCCCCTAATTGGAAGCGGTTAAAAACCCGCTTCCCATTACGGTTTTGAACCGCTTCCAATTTAGTTTATTCTACTAGTGATACACGAGCTTGGAGCAACACCATTTTCGCTCCATCAAATGATTAGGTTGAACTATCAAGATCTTCCTATGACTATACATGATTTTCCTCTAAAAGTCGCAATAAACGATCAATCTCTTCTAGAGATAAATCATGACAATGATGAAGAAGATATGTGGGGATTTGCCGCGGAGGCTATCTGCACACTAGAAATGGATGAAGATCTTGAAATCCTTTCAAACTTGATCCATATTCCACCCCAATAGTAAACAACATCTTATTCAAGAGTAGTTACTTTCCTGGGATGCCTTTGGAATTAGGAATGAAGAATTCTATTTTACCTCCTATCCCAAACAAAAGTTTCTCCTTTGGATTGGGATATAAACCAACCAAAGAAGAACTTGAAGCTCACGATGCCAAAATAAGGGCACGTACGAACAACAACAAAAAAGGGATAATTCCTTTACTCTCATCTTACAATCAAACCCTTAATGGACAATTCGTTAAGGAGGGAGAGAATTACCCATGCTATGACTTTCTAGAACCACTAGTTTTTGAAGGTATCAAGAAGCCTGGATTCGAGATTTTTCGCGATTGCTACTTCTTGAATGATGACTTAAGTGTCACTCAATCAAAACACCAAATCCTAGGGTGCTATGATAGGCAAGCCTTTAACTTGCTATTTGGACTAGAGCAAAATCATGTTGCTATCATAACCAATCAAAATGCCATCCATGACAAAGCTTTCGATCCTACTTTATTGATCACCCCTTTCAATAATACCTTTGAGCATGGATGGAGGAAGACCTTCAAAAGGACTAACCACAAAGGTGACAAGCTGGAAATCACCACAGGCGAAGGACAAATGTTTGAAGGATCCGACGATGAGTCTAGTTTAGATTTAAGGAAGCTTTTAGGCCTTGTAGCCATTACTGAGTCTTTATTTTCTAGTTCTAAGGACGAGGATCCCAAAAAGGATTCCTCTCTTGATGTACTTATGAGCTCTATGTCCGAGTATATGCCTTCTCTTGAATCTTTTGAATTCTATAATAATCAATCTAACGAAGATGATGATATTAATAAATTGATTGAATTAATGAATGAACGAGAACAAAAGAATCTTGTGATCGAAGAAACTAAAACGATCAACATAGGAACAAATGAAAACAAGAAAGAAGTCAAAATTGGCTTAACTTTAAATCTGGAAGAGCAATTGACTCTCATATCGACGCTCAAAGAATTTGAAGACGTGTTCGCTTGGTCATACAAGGACATGCTGGAATAGATAGGGAAATCGAGGAACATACCATTCCCTTGAACCCTATGTCTAAACCAGTAAAACAAAAACTTCGACGAATGAAACCTAACGTTGCTTTAAAAATAAAAGAAGAAGTACAAAAACAATTGGAAGCAGGTTTCATTCGCGTATGTAATTACCCAGAATAGGTAGAAAACATCCTCCCAGTCCCTAAAGGATGGACGAGTTTGCATATGCGTCGACTTTAGGGACCTCAACAAAGCTAGTCCCAAAGACGATTTCCCTCTACCACATATTGATATATTGGTGGATAATGTGTGTGAACACGCGATGTTATCCTTTATGGATGGATACGCAGGTTATAACCAAATTCTAATGGCAAAAGAAGATGAAGAAAAGACATGCTTTATTACCCCTTAGGGTACTTATTGCTACACAGTCATGCCATTTGGTCTTAAAAATGCAGGAGCTAAGTACTAAAGAACGGCTACGACTCTCTTGCATGATATGATGCACAAAGAAATAGAGGTATATGTTGATGATATGATCGTAAAATCCAAAGATAGAATGGGTCATACAAAAGTTTTACGCAAATTCTTTACTCAAATTAAAGAGTACAAGATGAGATTGAACCCACAAATATGCGCTTTCAGAGTAACTTCCAGCAAGTTACTCGGATACGTAGTAAGCATACGTGGCATTGAGATCGATCCCTAAAAAATAAAGGCACTTGTTGACATGCCTCCCCCACAAACAGAAAAACAAATTAGGGGGTTTCTTGGCAAACTACAGTACATTAGTCGATTCATTAGTAAGTTGACAATGACTTGTGAGCAAATATTCAAAAAATTGAAAAAAGCAGAAAAACACGAATGGGACGACTAATGCCAAGATCCTTTGAGAAAGTAAAAAGTTATCCCAAAAGTCCTCCAGTTTTAGCACCACAAATACCCAAACTACCTCTTAGACTTTATATCACTGTCACGGACACGGCCACAGGAGCCATGCTCGCACAAGAGGTAGATGAAATAAAAACGTGCAATATACTACATTAGTAAAAAGTTTATCCAATATGAAACACGATATAGCACTCTAGAAAAAAAACTTGCTTAGCATTAGTGTGGGCAACTAAAAAACTACGACAATATATGCTTCCCCACACCACTCATGTGATTTCTCAACACAATCCAATAAAGTATTTGTTTGAACAACCACCCATACAAGGAAGAATATCCAAGTGGTTGGTAATGTTGGCCGAATTCGACCTCAAGTATATTCCTGAAAAATCAATAAAAGGAAAGGTGATATCCGATTTTCTGGCTCAACATCCCATTCAAACAAGTCGTGAAGAAACCACTCATCTTCCGGATGAGGAAATTCTCATGACACCAGATGACAAATGGGTAATATACTTCGACGGCGCATATAACCAAAAAGGGTGTGGCGTAGGAGTGTTACTCATAAGTCCGGAGGGAGCACATACTCCAGTCTCTGCCAAACTAGACTTTGAGGCTACTAATAATGTAGCTAGCATAGGTGTGCAAAAATTAGAGGTATATGAAGATTCCAGTCTAGTAATAAATCATATATTAAAAAAATGGAAAATCAAACACTCCACAATAATATTTTACCAAGCACACCTAGAGCAACTCATCGAGCAATTTGATTATATTGATTTTAAATATCTCCCAAGGGATGAAAATCAATTTGCCGATGCACTAGCAAAATTAGCCTCAATGATCAACATTCCTGATCAATTAAATATGATGTCATTATACGTTGAAAGAAGAGATGAACCAACTTATTGCAACACAATACAGGAATTAAACGGCATCGAAGGGGAAAATCCCTAGTATGATCATATCCTCTAATATATTACTCATGGCACAAATCCTGCAAATACTTCATCTAAAGACCAGCGTGCCTTGAGAACGCTCACAACCCATTATGGGATGGTTATGGTCGATTGTGTAAAAAAAACCAAATGGTCAAAGCTTATTATGTATAGACCAACCCGAATCCACACGCCTTATGAAAGATACTCACAAAGGTGTTTGTGGACCTCACATGAATGGAAAAATGCTCGTTAAAATAGTTTCACGTTTAGGGTACTTTTGGTCCACAATAGAACATGATTGCATTCAATATGTCAAGAAATGTCTAGAGTGCCAAATGTTTTACAACACCTTCCACCATCCAAACTATATAATCTCACTTCCCCTTGGCCATTCTCAACTTGGGGAATTGACATCATTGGTAAAATCTCTCCAATAGGAACGGGAGGACACGAGTACATATTAGTAGCCATCGACTACTTCACTAAGTGGATCGAGGCCGCCTCTTACGTTAATATCACTTCTAAACATGTCGCAAAGTTTCTCAAACGAAACATATTTTGTAGATATGGAGTTCCACACGAACTAATTAGTGACCAGGGATCTCAATTCAAACCAGAAGTTGAATCCCTCTTAGCTCGTTACAAAGTAAAACATCACCATTCTTCCCCATATCGACCTCAAATGAATGGAGCAGTAGAATTGACAAATAAAAATATAACAGTCATAATTAAGAAAAGGCAGAACATTATAAAGACTGGCCGAATAAACTACACTTTGCTCTTTGGGGTTATAGAACGTCCATACGGACTTCAATAGGAGTAACTCCATACTCCTTAGTTTTCCGCATGGACGCAGTTCAACCAATTGAACTGGAAATACCATCCCTATGCATCGTACTTGAAAGTAAGCTACCGAAAGCCGAATGGGTACGAGCAAGGTATGAAGAGCTTTTATTCCTTGATGAACGACGATTAAAAGCTTTGCATCATGTACAAGTCTACCAACAATGCATTGCGCGAAATTTTGACAAACGGGTATGCCCCCGTAATATTAAGGAAGGTGCCTTTGTATTAAAAGAGGTTAGAGGTCCTCCAACTGATCCACGAGGGAAATTCAAACCCAATTGGATAGGACCATACCGCGTAATAGAAATTCTATCAGGAAGGGCAGTTAGATTAATGGCTATTGGTGGCGATGAAATTCGTCAACTAATAAACATTGATCGTCTTAAAAAATATTACATATAAATTCCGGATAATCTCGTTTACTCAAATATTCTAAATCAAATTTCATAGCATTCACGTAAAAGATTCTAAGTGTTATAAATTTTACCGAACTCCACGATAAAATAATAACACTTGGGGGGGGGGGGGTAGATCAAAAATTAAAAAATAAAGAAAAATCTCGCTTAAGTGTTTTAAATTTTACCGAACTACACGATAAAATTCACAACACTTGGGGGGGAGGTAGACAAAAAAAAAATCTAAACGAGACATTCAAGTGTTAAGATTTTTTTGAACTCCATGAAAAAATTCCTCACACTTGGGGGGGGTAAATAAGATATAAATAAAAATCGAAAATCTTTCACTCATTTTAAACCTTGGTAAAAAAAAAACAAAAATGAAACACTCGCAACACAGGTGCCGCCTGCAACACACGAGGTTGTGCTAGGCTTCCACGCGCAACTAAATTAGTTGTGCGTAGCTGGCACGTGCGACTTTCATTGTTGCGCGCGCCACCTGATGGTGAACTGCGAACCTTAAATTTTACGCTTGAAGAAAATCAATTATGCTTTTTACTAGCGATAAAACAAAGGAGTATTCAATTCTCATATATATGTTCGGAAAACAATAAAATTAAACTTTGATTTAAATTATTGAACAAAGTTTGATTAATTTTTCATTTGATCCTTCAAGTAGACAATCTTTGATTCGGTCAAATAAATTGTCGTTGCACAAGAACTACGTGAGACCTGATTTTGCAATACGAATACGTAGACAATCTTTGATTCGGTCAAATAAAACAACAAATTAAATAAAAGAGCTCCCATATTTCAAAACATAAGTGCATTAAAAGTACATCATAGAACTTAGATAATAATAATAAAAAAATAAAAAAAAACTTCTAGTAGTGATTACACTTTATTCAAAAAAGACTACTAATAATATTGTGTAACACCCTAAGGTTTTACTATATCCTCAATCGTAGTAGTTGAAGGAGTAGTATCCATCGTAGTGTTCTCAACAGCCTTAGAAGTTTCGCCTTCCCCTTTCTTCCTAACCCACACGTTGTTCTTTAATTTAGGAATGGGAGCCCTTTCTACTTTTTTCCCCATTCTCATTGGAGTTTGAAGGAGCCTTTTTTCGAAGATTTGAGGATGACTCTTTGATTTTTATTCCTTGTTGCGCAGGTTTGGGAGCAACCTTCCTCTTAGGTTCTCTTGGACGAGCCTTATTAGGAGATGTGGAAAAGTCCAACTTTCTCATCACTACTTTGTTTTGGCCATTAGTAGGAGTAGTGGTGGCCGATTGCACTAAAGGCTTAGGTGGATTGCGAGCCAAAGTGGCTTGATTTTGTTAACGAGCCTTATTCAACTCTCCCTTGTGGGTCGCATTCATCCAAGCTTTGTAAAAGGAAGATAAAACTATGCTTGCGGTGGGATTTTGCACTACCCACTTAAGAAGGCTAGTCTAATACTCAATCCAACAAGGAATTCTTTCAGCCTTAAAATTCACATCCTTGGGAGCATCACAATCTTATGGAGGGATAAGTTGTTTCATCCCGTATTGTCTCATGACCCTGCAAGGAAATATGTAAGTAGTACTAAAAAGGTTCAAGAGGCGAATATAGGGACAATTAGAACTATCCCCAACCATACTACTTATGTTCCACCAAGAAATCACAAAGCGTATGTTAGGAACCCCATGACAGAAAAAATCCGTCCATTCTTCCTCATTCTTATGTTTGTAGAGAATGCGACAACCAGGGAACGATCTCACTCCATTAGCCTCAAGATTTTGTGGCTAATCAATGATTCGCAAGCGCTCCATGAGTCAAATCTTAAAAAAAATGAAAGTTAGATTGCAAATATTACGACAAAAGGTGGCGAGCGCAGTCGAAAGTGTCGCGCTCGCCATCCACGCGTAACTGAGAAACTTGCGCTGGCCATACCAGCGCAACCTTCGCGCTGATGAGTATGTAAAAAAAAAAAAGCAAAAACGTACGTGTAAAGGAGTGGACTTCCGGTGTAATTGTACTCGTTTGGATCTCCTCTAAGCTGATTCAAGCAAAGCACAGTTTCCGCCAAGGCCAGTGGAGCGGGTGAATGACATCCTTCTATTTGCTCAACTATGGACACCATTGAATAATCTCCATATTCTTTACCTGTCCTAAGTAAACAATTGACAACAAGACCAAAACATAAAGCACGAATTTTAACACGTTGTTTAGTCAAATTGTTTGAGGAGTTACAAAATGTTCGATGAATTGAATTAAATTCACACCGTATTCCGTATCAATTTTGGCCATATCATTGTCATTCAAGCAAAAAAAATCGCTGAAAAGCAGGTTTGGAATATGACAAGTTAGGAGCATAAGTCACAGGAAGAGTATTTGCAGGGAAGCCTAGTAGAGCTTCGAACTCGCCAGGTAATGGGGTTATTTCATCCCCTTTGAAGAGAAAATGATGGTGGTTAGAGTCCCAATGGTTAACAGTGACATGAAGAAAATCAAAATTAATGTTGAGTTGCATGTAACTTAGTAGGTTGTCTAGGTAGTATATTTTAAAAGCTAGCTTATCCTTACTAGAAAGAAAAGTGACCCATTGTTTCAAAAGTTGCTCAAAAGTTTTAACCATTGTAATACTAAAAAAACAGAGTAATAAAAATCTTTTGAGTAATACTAATTGTTGGTGTCGAATGAATGTGAGATGATCAAAATCCTAGACGTAACCATGTTTAAATAGACCAAAACGGTCCAATTTTTGGCAAAATACGCTCAAAGGAAAGTTGACCCGCAGGTGCTGCGCGCAACTGATTCACCTGCGTGCGACGTCTGCGCGCAACCTACAGCGTTGCGCGCGCCTAGTCTATCGCAGCGAATTTTTGGTTATTTCCGTGTTTCACTTAATGAATAATGGAAATTTTATTACGGTTTTATGATTAACTCACACGCTTGCCTTTTTTTTTTTTTTTATTTATTACTTACTTCCTTCCCCCCTTTCCCTTCTCCTTTTATTTTCCTTTTATTCCTTTTTTTTTTTAATTTTTATTATTCTCCTTATTTTTTCCTTTTTTTCTCTCCCTTTCCTTATTCCTTTTTTCTCTTTTCGTTCTTTTTTTCGAGGGGGGTAAGTCGGGAACCCTTTCCCTCCCTCGGAAATTTTTGCGTTATTTTTGCGTGAATATTTTTATGGAAAATGAAAATGTGATAAAAGACAAATGGCGATATATATAAAATACGTCGTATGTACAAATATCGTATATATAGAAATAAAATATATACATCTTCAATAAATAAATAAAATATATAATAACAAAAGTAGAATTAGGGTGCTCGGCGACTCTCGGAAGGTTGTTGCACATCCTGTAAAATCCAAAACAAAGATTAATATACATTCATGTAATAACTTTGATAAAATAAAAAAAGAAAGATAGAAAAATTACCGGGACCATCCGATGATCACAACATGACAAAGCCACACGAGAGCCCTCCGATAAGCAGCTCGGAAAGCTCGAAGGGTTCTCATCTTATCGTTCACGGTCTCACGCAGAACCTGTTTCAAAAAAGGAAAGTTATAAAAACGTGTATGATAGATACAAATTTATGTACATATGCGAAACAAAACATACCGACTCAACCGTCTGTGGGACGAACGGTATGTCCTCATCCTCTGCTGCCAGAAGAGTCTCGTGGATCACCGATCCAAAAGCGTCGGTGTACGAGAACTCTGCCACAGGAGGCACCCAACCACCCACCTCGACCCTCTACAAAATGAAAAAAAATAAAAACAAACAAGGGGTCAATATCCGAACGTCGAAAAAGTATAATAAAGTCTAAGAGAAAGAAAGACTAACTGGAACGAAAGCTGGAAATGAGGTCAGTCTGGATGCAACAAAAGTCTGGTAAGAAGCTCTAGACATCACCAGCTGCTCCACAGGATAACCAAGGATCGCCTGAGCTTGGTCCTCGGAAGTTAGCAGGTCCGGACGCAGCATCCGGATCGGAGGGTCCGTAGGAACCAGAGGCTCTTCGGACAAAAACTGCCAGGCAACACGCTCGCCTAAAAACCACGAGTCTGTCCGGTGAAACAAGGAGATACCCTGATAGAATGCCCGAAAACGACAGCGAACAACGCCTGCCCAGACAACCTCATGGTCCCTACGACCAAGCCCCAAGGGCGGAGGTCGACCTACAAAATACAACTTCATGTCAAAAAATGATGACGACTAAAACAAAATAATATGGATATCTGTTGTAAAACCATACTCACCAACGCACGAGTCGCCGAAAGAATCCTCTAGCGAAAGTCGCCGGCTACGGTAGCTCGTTTCTTCCTTATTATGACCAAGCGATGGCAAATAGGGAAACGAGTCGGCCCAAGTGTCTTGGGGGCCAAAAAAGGCAGGTACGAGTACCCCCAGGCCTAAAAGGCAAACAAAAAACATGATCAGCTTAAAGATTGGATGAAAAAATGAAAAAAAAAACATAAAAAAAATAAACACACACCTCAAGAATACGGCCATGCCATGAAATGGAGATTTGGGACACCTTAGTAGCTGCCACGGAATCCATCACTCGGGTCGCCTTGCCTATAGCAGTAAGCATACGGGCATACGACACCTCCGCCCAGTTCAAGTTATCCACTTGGCCCCAACTCACTGAGGTAAATGAGTAACCCGACGGCGAAACGCTGTCCTCGATCACTCAGAATAGTGACGGAAAGAACATGAGCAATGTATATCCGAGCCAGCTGCTCAAGAGTACACTGCCGATCAACCTCATCAGCCGACAACTCATCGGCGGATAAGACTGTGCATACACGTGGAGGGCCGCCGCAAGATGATCCCCCACGAGGTCACGCAGTCTCTCGTCTGACCCCTTCACGTTCCCCAAAACCACGGGCTCGCCTCCAAAAGGAAAACCCGTAATCATGGAGAAGTCGTAAGGGGTAACCGTCATCTCTCCCCACGGGAAGTGAAAAGTGTTGGTGGAATCCCACCAAAACTTCAGCAATCCGCGAAAGAAAGCCAGTGACGCAGGCTGACTCGATAAATCCCGAAGAGCCGCCAGCTGGGGACCGACCCTCGAAAGCTCTATCACCTCCTTCACTGCCTCGGGTATAGTCTCAAACCGACCCCTCAAGTCACCCAAACTGTATAGGCGCATGCTAGGCTCACTCTGAAAAGAAATTCGATTATCACGGGTATGAAAAAAAATAGAAAAAAAGAGAAAGAAAAAGGAAGAAACAAAACGCAAAGAAACTAACTATGTCGTGCAAACCTCGAATAGAAACGTGATGATCCGGGTCCCATTTAAGGACCGCGGATCCCAGTTGGGAGGAGCCTCCCAAACCAACTCCTCGTGACGACGTCGCTCAGCACCGACGCGCCGCTATTGGCCATCCTCACGAGCGTGTGTCACCATCTTTCGAGGGTGAACCGCCTCGTCAGGAACTGGTCCTCCTAAGACCTCCTCAGCGTCCACAAACAGGGGAGAGTCCATGCTACGAATAATCAATCGATGGGATTTTTTAAAAAAAATTACACAATTGAATATGTTCTCTAAGTCCTAAAAGAAACATAAGGACGAATCCTAGACCTATTTAGGCAGCATAACGGCTGCAAAAGGGAAAAACACTAAGTCGAATGCCACGGCTATGACACCTGCAATTGAACTCAATTATTGGGGGCTCAAACGCCCATAAAGCTAACCTATACCAGTTCAACTAACCATACCAAAGATTATTTCTAAAAATCTTGGAAATTAATAGTTCGTAGATGAATAATAATCACCCAAATATAGTTATCATCTACTAAACAATTATTTTGGAGCTTGAAAATGGCAAAAAAAAAAAAAAAAAAAAAAACCATGCATTTCGCGCCATTTCTCGAAATCAAAATTTTCAAAACATGATTCATGAGCATAGTTGTAGGCATAACACTATAATTCATCTCATAAGCAACAAGTATAACCAAATGAGCAAGCAAAAACAGCAAATTCGAACTAAGAATCGCAGAAAAAGTATGAAAAACGAACTTGAACATGAACATGCTCATACAAGGTTCAATACTTAGCCATTTTTCATGAAATTTGTTGCAAAAAACTCCTTATACATAGCATAACAACATGGAACAAAAAATTTCAAGAGTTATGGACCAAATCAAAAACCCCTAAATTCAAAATTTAGGTTTCTTCGGTTCGATTTTTCCCCAATTTCGGCCAAAAATGAGCGAAAATAACAAAAATACTTACTTTGGATTTTGGAAAATGTAAATGGGATGCGAGATTTTCTTCCTTTAGCTTTAAAAAACAACAAAAACCGAGCTTTATAGAGAGAGAAAGGAGCGAAAATGGCGAAGGGAGAAGAGAGCGAACTGAAAAATCACGCTGTCTGATTCTTCTTTTACTGATTTAAGTGTCGCGCACAACTATGTAAGCTGCGCGTGACACCCCAGCGGAACTCAGAAAATTGTGCGCGCCTAGCCAGCGCGACTTACTGAGTTGCGCGCGGATATTGGTCACTTAAATGACCTGTATCCGGATTTTGATCCGTTTTAAATTTTTTCTAACGGTTTTGTGCTTTGTTAGACGTAATAACGCGCGAATTGTCAATATCCTTTTTAATTGCTTTGCATTTCGTAGTTTATTTTCTTCTTTGATAGTTTTTTACATCATCCTGCATGCACATCGTGCTTTGTGCCTGCCCCAAGCATATGTTTTGGATGTTTTTTCGGAAAAGCATCTACAAAATATCCCGTGGTGGTGCTTTACGTAAAATCTCCCATAGACAGTTTGGCACTTTTGGCGTTACTTAACAAAAAATACCGCATACGTACAGCGTAAAATTGTACGGCGTATGTGCTGCGTAAAAATTGCACTAGCAACGTGATCTACCTCCCGTCGAAAATGGTAGAATCCCTGTTTCTGTTAAAGGCGTTAGCTTAAAGAGTCGTTAGGTGCGCCGAGCCATCGGGGCCAGACGACCCCCGTTGGAAGCAAATACGGTTAGCTAGAAAGCTGTCTAGCTTTACCGGACAGTTAAGGGTGTTCGTCTACCCTTTGTATAAAGAGCGGCCCCAACTGAGGCTGCACCCATTTAGAGACGCGTGTTTTCATCTTGTGGACAAAACTGCTGAAAGAGTCGCCAATTTTCTTCTCTCTCACCGGATTTGGATATGTGCCTCCAGTCCCGAGACATGTATTTCCATCTTGTGGACATCGAGCATCTGTTTTGGCAGCGTATGTTAATATTTTATTCAAGTGTTAGGCTACGAATACCGAAGCACCCCCCCCATTTTATCATCTTTTACTTTTTTAAAATCATAGACTAGTGTTCCAATGACAGATCGAGGGGCTTTAGACCGCCGATGACATATTGAGAGGGTATCATCCTCTTTTAATCTTTTTAAACCTGGTACCTTCTCATAACATGACATCACCCAGGACAGCCTTTACTTGTAATAGTTTCGACATTCTCAAAATCTACTGAAAGATTCCTTATCTTTAAGGAACTTCGCAGAATGAGTCTCGGATTTATTTCCTTGATTACTTTGATCATCAACTATTCTAGACTCGATCAAAGTGGGGGCTAATTGTAGACATCTACTTTTGGTCCCCTATCCCGACCGGAAGTGCTATGACGATAAATAATTCCACCTTTGTGCTGGACTCGATCAAGGAGTCGCGCTGGCCTGGCGCGCGCTACCAATTAGGTTGCGCGCGACATCTAGCACAACCACCAGAGACGCGCTTGCGGAAAATTCAGAATTTTAAAAATATACTGAATCGAATCTTACCATAAAGCCATGTGCAAGACCAGAGATTGCGCTGCCTCTAGTAACACAACCCAATCACTTGCGCGCAGTAGCCGCGCGCAACCTTTTGAGTTCCACGCGCCACCTACTGCGGCAGGATCTCCAAAAACCTAAAATCACCCATTCCCTATAAATAGGGGCTCAATACGAGCTTTGAAGACACATAAAATTAGCCAAAAAATCAGCAGTAACATCTTTGTGAACTTATGCAATAATCAACCCTCTTGTCCTAAACACTCACCCTTTTAATTGTTTTGTTCTTACGGTGGAGGTTCCCGAACAAGAAGGAGTCCATAAGTGTTCTAAACGAAGATCTAGCAGGGAAAAGTGGTAAATTCCCGAGCACTTAGATAAATCACATTAATTTTCTTGTCCAAAATAACTTTAATTAATTAATTAGTGTTGTTTGATCACTTTAAATAAACTTTAATTAATTAATTTCAGTGTTCTTGCGTTAATTAAAGACTAGAATCGAATAATTAATTGATTGTTTTATCACCTAAGCCAAGGCAAATCTTGTTTATTTATTGTTCTTGTCACGAATTTGGAATAAATAATAATAACGACAATTGTTGTAATGTAATCTTTATGTGATTGACGCGTGTAAATAAAATCAACTAACTTAGTATTTGGTACCACGTTGCATATATTGTTTGGTGATGAAATTATGAAAAAAGGAAGAGCTAGTAGAGATTGCACTTGGGCAAGGATAGCTATTCCCCCCTAAAGGGAACGTTATTTTAGTACCCTCGCTCCTGAACTCATTTCTGGTACAAGTAGACGAATTTGGGCATGGGTAAACTTATGATTCGTGCTAAATATCCCTTGAACTCTACTTGGGAGAAATCCTTGAACAAGGTTAGCGACTCCCTATTAGTTCTTACAAGAAAGCGTAATGATTGAATTAATTCTAATTCAAAGTTCTCCAAACAGTCAGGAATTCAAATCCTAACACACCTTAAAAAGTGTAAAGTACTAGGCTTTAAAGGGCCATGGGCATAGAGGAAGAGGATCCCCAACGACGGGCACACCCTCCTCACCTATGGCTGTCGTCTGATCTCACTTCAAGGACTTTATCTTCAGACTCGGTGTCTGTGTTAACTCGACTGGTTGCATGGGTATGTTTTAAGGAAATTCAGTTTTCATAAATGTTACTTGTTTATATGTGTACTGGAATGATGTTCTTTGAAACAGTTTCATAGTTTATATGTGACGGAATTACGTGACTGTTGGTGGAATCGTTTGAAAATGGATACAATTGCTCAGGTTATTGGTTTTGTCCTTCTCATTTTGTATTCTTTATGGGGTGTATCCTTTTTGCATCACATGTACTTTCCTATGCTTATGCAAATAGATGTGGTGTTCTTTGCTGGTGGTGTTGAGGGCTTACATTTGCTGCTAAATGCCCAAAATAGTTTTCTCCATTCTCCATATAGTCATTTTTTGGCTCTAGTTTCAGAGGTGTGTATGCATTTATGTGGAACATTATAATGATAATACAGGTTGTTGGGAACTCACTCGATGCTAAAATATGTACTAGATGCATGACCGAGACGTTCCAGAGGTTCGTAGTAGAAGTTGTACTTGGCTGCTTGCAAAATTTGGAGAGCCAAAGGAGTTGTGTCTGTTGCGTGTCGGGTATCCATTACCGTCCATTCATCTTAAAAAGCGTTGTAAGTATGAGTTTCAATTTTTAAATTTAAGATCTAAACTTCACATAGTATAAACCAATTATATACTCCTGTTGTTCTTTTAGGCTGGTGCGTCAAAATAGTTGTTTGCCACGTTACATGAGAATTGGTTCAAGCAGCTCCCTTGTAACAGTGTTACTCGGAATGTTGTTGTACTAGCTAAATAATTTATTTAATTAGCGTAATTCCACTGATTTAAGATCTTGTATTATAGGTGAGAATGTATTAGTGTCTTGTTCCAATAAGAGGAAATAATGACCTATTGGGTGTTCAAGTTGTATGCGGACTTTTGCTTGGGCATATGCTATGTGACCGAATAAATTTATAAGATGGGCCTTTGTAGGACAATATGTTTTTAACATTGGTCTGTAACTGTTTCATAACCTTGTTAAATGCTTTTGCAAACTTATGGGCCAATTCATGTTATGTATATCTAAGTTAAATGGTTTGGCGAACTTGTGGGCCATTTTTTATTAGGTAAATTATAATTGTGGTTGGGCCTTCTTTTGTGGTGGATTTTCATTTATTTGCTACTACTTACTCTAATTTACAAGTTTTCGAAAATCTGATTTCCAATTTCAGCTTGCTCAATTATTCGAATGACAATGTTATCAATAAAAAGTTTATCAGACGATAATTAGGCATAATCTACATAATAAACATCTCCCAGGAATACAGTTACGATTATCGAAAATCATGCATTTCATTTTCAGCTTGCTAAATTAATCTGGAAAACATTCTTTTCAATGAAAAGTCTTTGTTTTCCTTTTGCCTAAATTTATTAAATCTAAATCTATCCCATAATTAGAGACAGTGACAATTAATGTTCATTTTCTATCCTTATTAAACAACTAATCACACATTAATAAAAACACACAACATATATTACACCAACTAGCAATCATACTTGCCCTAATTTATACATCATAAGTGCTTAATAGCCACATTTAATTTAACGTAGTAGGTCATGAGAATAGAGTTTGATAATAAACATTCCTACGAATACAAACCAACGTGCAATCAGAGTTGTCTTAATTAATACAAACCACACCTAGATACGAATTACATTAACTAGCAGACACATTAATAAAGAAACATTCCTAACACCATTCACGCATTGTAGATAGCCGAAGTGACATCATCCCATAACAAGTACTACACCCAAACTTCCTAAGCACCTTCACCTTCAGCAGTGGCGCCAGGGGCATCACTTGGTGCAGGGTCATCACTTGGTGGTGGGGCAGGCTGTAAAAAATTTAAAATTCCAAAAAAATTTATTAAAATTACACATGATTTTGTTCTCATAGATTCAAATTTGTAATCAAAATGGATGGAGTTTATACCTTCAGCATCCCAAGGACCCTTAATGGGCAATTCTCCATGGTAGCGACAACAAACTCATCCGAAGCAACCTTTTTTCGTCCTAAATTACAGCCACACCGCCACATAATTCAACACTCTCGTCAAGGGACCAGTCCACCTCATACTCGAAAGCCTTAACAACTTCTTTAAAATACTTCCTACCCACTCAAGCCTCCGTAATTATGAAAATGATTGGTTTGTGAACAGACACTATGTTCAGGACATTGGTCTTAAAAGAGGGACGAGTTACACCCCGGGCATTCCAAAGTACAATTGAGGAACCTAAATCAAATGCATCACTAAGCTACCTCTTTTATACTTACAATCAAGTGCAACATCCATAAACCTCATAAATGGATCGACTCTAAACCTACCAGCACACCCAATAATCATTATTTCGCTTAACTTAACATGCACATAGTATACTTGGAAACCATACTGTTAGAGGTCATTTTACTTTCTACCTTCCTAGCTGTTAGTGGGTAAACCGGACCTTCAACAACTACGTTTGAACATGGATCAACAACACTTTAAAGAAAAGGAGGAATGACCTGGCTAATATTATCAGGATTTTAAAACAGAACTTCGTTGTTAAGTTTGTCAAACAGCTCAACAATGTTGACAGTACCAACAATATCAACTAAATTGGGTAAATGGGCAGGAACCAGGTTACCTGATGGTCCTATCATGACCATTCCTTGCAATTTTGACTCCCACGGGCTTTTCGGACTACGAATGATGTCCCTGATGCATTGATCACTCAGCATTTGGAGGGGCCATTGGCACCCGTCGGTCCAAAGTACATGAACTTGTTCAAGTTCATTTCTAGTTTGCTCGTTGTGTTTGGATAACGAAAAGTGACTTTGTTTGGTGCTCTTATAGTGTAGCAACTAGGTGGGTAAACAGGGTTTTGGGGGTCGAAGCTTTGGTTTCCATTTTGGTGTTTGATTTGGAAGCAGGGGAAGTTTTGAAAAGGGGAGATGCAATGCAAGGTACTTCCTCCATTTCGTATTAATCGCAACACTTTCCTTTTACATCTGTTTTATATTAATTGCAACATTTTTATATTTGGAAAGGACCCAACATTAGTTTATAATTTCTCTGTCCTACTAACCCCACTTTCACAAATATTTTATTATTTCTCTTTCCTACCCACTTACACTACTCTTTTTTTTTTTTTTTATATATATATTATTTCTCTCTCTTACTAACAATACTTTATATTATAAAATATCCTAACGGAGGGAGTAGTTTATCTTCTTTGTCCATTAGCCTTTATAGAGAGGGAATAGTCCAATTGACAGGTGTGCAAAAATTGTTTTCCACTTGACCGACACATGTAGTTATTTGAAATTAATAAATTAAATATTTAATGGGAGTATATTTGAATAACATAATAAGCAAACCTTTTGTACTATTCTTTACATTAAATATTATTTTTAATTAAGGTTTCGTGTAAAATAGTGATGTAGACTGTGGGTAGACCTTTGAAGTGGAGCCCACAAGTCATGGTTGACTTCAGATTCATATATGGTTTGTGGATAAGAATATATTGCGTTCTTTGTTAATAATAAACACAAGTTACATTAGATTTTTAAGGAAAATTTGTCAATTGTTGTCATTTAAAGTTTGTATTTTGTAAATTGCAGCCATTTTTTTAAAAAAATTGCAAATTGTAGCCCAAAAGTACTAATAAATTGTAAATTGCAACCCAATTCAAATTTTTCATCGATTTGCGTGCCAAAAAATGTTCCGTTAAGGTTTTAGGGGTCATTTTAGTCTAGATTCCAAATTGAGCTCGAAATTGCCAAAAAAAATAACGTAAGTGCCACCCGTTCTGCGTAATGTATTGATTTGTGTGCAACTATTTTTTGTTGTGAAAACGAGGTCCTTACATTAGTTTTTTTTGCCAATTCCGAGCTCAATATGGACTCTTAAGGGCTAAAATGGCCCCTAAAACCTTAACGGAACATTTTTCGACATGCAAGTCGATGAAAAAATTGAATTGGGTTGCAATTTACAATTTATTAATACTTTTGGGCTGCAATTTGCAATTTTTTTTTTTAAATGGCTGCAATTTACAAAATACTAATTTTATTGGCTACAATTCTCAAATTTTCTGACTTTTAATACCAGTAATTCGTCTACAATTCCAAATTGATGACCTTTTATAATTGACTAGCTACGCTTAATCATTAATTCAGCTGATAATACATCTGAAACATTGGGGAGTTTGGTTCGTCATAATACTCTACAATCATCTCTTGCTGAGCACGAATGTCTTGGTTACAAATCATATAGTTCAAGCCATTTTTAATCTGACAATGGCTTATGCTATTCAAGCCATTTTTAATCTGACAATGGCTTATGCTATTGCTTGCATCACAAACAACTTTCAATATTGCATTCCACTCTTTCTCACCCAACCGTATACGGACCGGAGTTTCCTCGTGAAAGCCGGTAAAGTGATCACGTGCAAATTGTAGTGGCACATTCTGCACATATTTTAAAAGTACATAAAACAAATATTGTCACCTATAATGTTCATCATACAATTGACTAATTCTACACGAACAAAATTGCACGTCAATGATATTATATTATTTTTAATGTGTTATAAATATTACAAATATTACCATTAAACCAAGTTCCATATATGACCTTGTTAAAGAAGCCTTAAACCATAGGGCCGATTCACCCTCATCTATGGAGTCACTACTAATTTCCTCTGTGTCGTTATTGTTAATTTCCAATCCAGATCTAAATACTCTTACGCGAATGGAAGAGTTGTCATACAAGAAAATCTTCAAAATGTCCCTAATTATTTGTAGTGTCAGATGGTAAAGTCTTGCCAACCATCTTCAATAAAATACTTCCATTGTGAACCCATTTCCACATTTCAAACAATAACATTTCACGGATGAACACCAAGTCCACGAAAAACTCTATGATTACCGTTGCTACCACGAAGGAAGTGGCCCATCGTGCCTGAAATACGCTGCGATTTACACATCCACAATTTGAAGTTATATGTAGTTTTGTATTTTCAACTTATACAATCAACCTCGTAGAAAGTTTAATATATGAACCTGTACTTACCACACCTACTTGCCTTCTTTCGTTAACAACTACTTCGAAGTTTGGATAATTCCATACAGCCATTCCGCTACGAATCTACATGTCATCATTAAATAATATGTGATATATAATAAAAAAAAAACATAATAATAAATAGACTGAATCTACAAGTATTACTTACCAACTCTTAACCAACATAATTCTGCTCAAACCCGAATTCACACCCTCTTATAGGTAGATAATGGGAAGGCATCCTACAATAATTGTTTTAATAAATTAAAAAGTATGACGTGACAATTCAAACAGGGAATCTATTCCATAATTTTCGGCTTCATTATGAGTTGCTTGCGTACTATAGGATTCATATTAGTTCCTTTTTTTAAATGTATAATTGGTACTCTCGTATATATTTATCTCTTTTACTTTTCGAAATTTCTTCAACATATTGATTGCGTAATACATGATTCATATAAATTCCTTTAGTAAATTTTTTTAGGTTTCGTATGTGTGGTAATTTGTTACTTTATACACTCGTAAATATTTCTCCGTGTTTCCAAATTTTCCACATTTTCAAAATTTTTAATCATAATGATACCCATTTTTAATTTAATTTTTTGACTAGTTATTAAAAAATGGATTGAGTGTAGTGCATGCTTGATAGTACATATATAATTAAAAATTAACTTACAAAAATTTGAATTTAGTCAATGGAGATATTTTAACAATATTTATAGGGATGGCCACATAAGACAAAGGAAGGTAAAGTGTATTGGATTCCTTGAACTGCTACTGCAAAAGTTTCTTTATGCAGTGTAAAACATTGTATAGTCAACTTAGTAGATTGCTAGGAGTAGTGCATGCGCTGACTGAAATTGCTTGTGAATAGGCGCAACCCTTACATGCTATACTTTTTCAACAGATAGATAGGATAGTGAAAAAAGACGAGTTTTCATTTTGGAGGTAAGGTTCATATATTTTACCGTGGTAAACCAAAATTTTTACGGATTGATAATGTTTACAACTTTCTGGAAAAAATAATTTATACTACAAATAATTTTATTATAATTGTTTGTAAAACATCTATAATTGAATTGTATTTCAAAGATTAAGTTACAAATATAAAATGATAGGATTATAAATCCGTAATACAAATATAAAATGAAAGGTTTACAAATATAAAATGATAGAATTATATAAAATGATATGAATATAAATCCGTAATACAAATATAAAATGATAGGATTATATAATATGATAGGATTATAAATCCATAATACAAATTAATTTAATTAATTAGTAGGTGGTTGGATTAAATGAGTTAAATTAATTTACTAACAATTAATACGTGTGTAATTCCAACCAGTGTTCCAAAGTTATAAAGAAATTAACTCAAATTCGAAGTAGATATTTGTGTCCCAAATAAAATAAAACAACAATTGAGGTTTTAAAAATATAATGTTGTCTTCCGTGCTGGCAATCCGTGTAACAAACCTTTAGGTGATTTAAGACCGTTGATCGAGGAGGGTAAATATGTTTTTTATGAAGTTCAAGACTTCTTTACTGTCAATAATGAATATGAATCATATAGGCAACGACAAATGATATTAGTATCTTGTATGCGAATCTTATAATCAACAACAATTGCTATTAATATGTTGTATGTTAAAGTAAGTTACATAGAATAAAGATTTAGGTATTAATCTCTTGTATGCTAGAGTAAGTTACATAGAATTAAGATTAAATGTGTAATTTAATTGAACTTACGAATTTTGGATTTCCTTAATCCATTAGAGAATGTAGTGTGTTAAACAAAGTTAATCATATTGATTAATAATTATCAATAAACTTCCATAAATCTATTTTAGAATATCACTAACATACATTATTATCCTAAATATTATATCATAAGATCTATACGGAAAATATATCACAATAGTATATTTTCCTATATTCCTAAAATTTTTGTGTTCCGAGTAAGTTACATAGTACATTATAAATAATAACATTGAGGGACTATTCCGAGTAAGCAACCGTGTCCACACACAAGTTTCAAAAACTTTATTTTTCAAGTGAGGCAGTTTATGGTAATGAAAGGATATTATGTATTTAAAATTAAATCATCCTAGTTTATTAGTTAATGTAGGGCATGGTTAAGGATTAAGTATTAGGGTAAAGGATTAAGGGTTACAAGTTTTATACCAAGGGAGTTAAACGGTTAAGGTTAAGGGGTAAAGAATTAGGGTTTAGGGTTTATCGTTTAGGGTTTAGGGTATAGGATTTAGGGTTAACAGTTTACAGTTTACGGTTTAGGGTTTTGGTTAAGGGTTTAGGGTTTAGGGTTTTAGGGTTTAGGGTTAAGGGTATAATCATAAATAAGACAATTGTAAACTATCCAGAAGTATGTTGTTTGCAAGAAAAAGATTAAATGCCAAAATATAATTCCTAAAAGGTACACATCTCCACTCTCCACTTTCACCAGTCACCAAACATATCCCACTCCCCATCAACATCGGAATAGGGAAAGTAAGTAATAGCACGACCATAATCTGACAATGAACAAAAATTCAAAGTTAATTTGTTCGTAATTAGCAAACTTACATCAAGGTAATAATGCTTGCCAAAGGGTTACTTTCCATATTTCAGATGAAACCGTTTATCTTATACCCGTTTTCTGTTCCAAATAACCCGAATTAGAATTCAATTCTACCCTATATTTCTTTGACGACACCAATTTGTCCATATATAATCAGTGTCCAGTTAGCATGTTATTCGATGAATTGTGTACTTCACCGGAAAAAGGGAACGATTTATGGTTCACCATACTGAGTAATGTTGTTGCCAAATACCCAGGAACATCAACCCGCCTACATGCCTGTTATTGCAGAAATGGATACTTACTTACATAGGGGCGAATCTGTGTTCATGAAATGGTATTGCAATCATTTATCCAAAATTATGCCTGATTTTATACCAAGGGAGTTAGTACCGGTGTTTGATCTGAAAATTGTAATTTCCCCAATGAAATTCCCATATACACACTCCCATTGAACTTGAAGGAAGTTTTGCTTGGTGCCAACAGGTATGGTGTCCATGTAACGAGGGTTGGACATGGAGTGTCGCACATAAATATTAATGTACATTCGTGCGTTACTGATTTGAGTGAGACTAGGTTTTTCAGTGTATCAATTAGTTCACAAATAGCAGTGGTGTCGAGATCCATTAAAACTTTCGTTAAGATGTCGAGATCCATTAAAACTTTCATTAAGGGGTCGAAGGTTATAATTTGGAACGCAAGAAGTGTCCACAGACCCTCGTTTGCTAAGAATGTGTCCATATTATTTGAATCCTACTCCCCTATGGTGGTTGTGGTGACGAAGGCTAGAGCAAGCAAGCCCTATGTCAACTACGTGCGAAAGCAGTTTAAGGGTTATTATCTAGTTGAGGTTATTAGCCCAGACAATGGGCTTGGTGGACTTCTTGTTGTATGGGATAACCGAGCCGTACCGTTTTTCCATCACAAGCAAACAACATTACGGACATGTCCTATCTACAACAATCACCGTATGTTACATGGATAATTAGTTGAATTTCCTATGAATTGATTTAACATCATTGACTACGCTAATCAATTTTTTATTTTATTTATCTTGTAGCCTGGATGGATTACTAAGGCCGAAACAGCCGGTTTACCAGAAATTAAACAATTCTTGGATGACTCAGACAGTGATGATTTTGAGTACTTGGGCTATTATTAGATCAAGTTAATCAAAGTTGTATTAGATTAACTTAATCACGTTGTATTAGTAATTACGTACGACCTACTAAAGTACTTTAGTTTAATTTTTTTTGGTTTTTGTGAATGTAGGCTTTCTATTGTATTGTATCCAAATGCCACTCTTTATTTGAATGTACTAGTTAAATATTTTTATTATAGCATATAATGCCTTATCAATTAGGTTGATGGTAGGTAGCCTTATATTATTTAAATTAATACTGCAATCAATTAATTATATAATGTACATTACACTAGTACAAAACTAACTTCAAGTAACACACAAAAAGTGTTATATAAAGTGGTAAAAGTGTTATTTTAGACAATAGGTAACACATTATTGGGTGATACTTCCGCCCATGTTACCTAAGGTCTTATGTAATACTTAGGCTAACGTATGGTAACACTTTTTAAAGTGTTACCATAAACCCTCTTATGTAACACTTTTTATATTATTTGTATTATTTTTAAAGTCTTACCAATTATTTCTTATGTAACACTTACTTATCTTTGGTAACATTTTTCAATCACCTAGTAACACTTTATCTGACTTTGTGTATCACTTTTGCGAACTAATGTATCACCTTGTCGATAATTAGGTAATATTTTTCAATTATCTTTTGACATATAATAACACTTTATTTGACATTATGTATCACTTTTTTCAAATCAATGTAACACCTTATCAATTAATAAGTAACATTTATTATTATTATTATTATTATTATTATTATTATTATTATTATTATTATTTTTATCATTATTATTACAAATACTACAATGATTATTTGAAATATGGAATCTTTTTATTTTGTAAATATAAGAAAAAAAAATATTAACATGTACAACAACCACAACTGTAAAATTAACATATATGATAAACAAAAATTTCAATTGATATAATTTCATAGTTTCTTACAAAAAAAATCCATAAACACCAATTTGTTTGTTTGGCTAAACAATCTAATAATCAAAACAAAAAGAAACTCAACTTCAATCTCTAGATCAGGCCACCAAATTCCAAAACAGAAAAGGCAAAATAAGTAAGCGCAGTAGCAAACAGACATCAGTATCAGCGCCGCAGATAGCAGCAGCTTATAATAGCGCACATATTATAGAAGCTAGCAGAAGACAGTAGTACTAGGCCAGCAGACAGCAGTAGCAGAAGATGACAGTGACATCAGCAGGCATCAGTGACACCATCACATCAGCAGGTAGCAGTAACGAGCCTATAGAAATAGAAACCAACAATTGTCAGTATTCTACCTTTATTGAAATAAAAGGAAGACATCAAGGTTAATATCTCAAATGAAATAAAAGTGGTTGATAACACGTATCTCATCTAAAACAATTCAGGTCCACTACACCCACACTATTGAAAGATAATAAAAATAAAATAAAAGAAAACTTAAGAGTTCCGATCCATAAATGGCAGATTAGATTGTAAATTTTCTCTTGCCTTTTATTACTTTAGTTTCTTGAAGGAACGACCAAGGTTTGGGGTCTTGAAGAACTTAATATATGTGTAGTAGTTATGGACAGAATTAGCAATTCTTGATATTAGATATACTCTTTAAGAAAACCAATTACACAGCCTGAGTTATTAGGTGAGTGAGGAGTGACTGCGTGAATCAACACTTCAGCAGCATATTCAGGTAAGAAACAAGAAAAATGGCAGCAGCAACATATGCTATAGTAGTAGTAAATTGGTTTACCTTGCCTTTCTTGTTGCGTGGGAAGAAGAGTAGTCAATCATTCGATTGCAGCTAGCAGATGGTTGTGGCTGCTGCAGTTGCTCCTAAGAAGTCTTAGATTCCTGCTGCTAAATGGGTTTATGTCTCACTTTTTATATAATTGTGTTCTCCCCATTGGAACAAGTAAGTTGGACAAATATAGAAACATATTACACTCAAAACAGATTGTTAGATTTTAGTTTTGTAATTGAGAATATGAATAACTAAAGAAGATGAAAGGGAATTAACAAGTAACATAAGATATTCTACACCAAAAAAAAAAAAAAAAAAAAAAGTAACATGGGACATTACCATACTCAAGTACACCTAAAGCCTAACACACGTGGCTTCTCCTCCTCGTCAATAACTTATTTAAACTTTAGAGATGGGAGTTACTAAACCTAGGCTAAATTTGACCCAAATCAAGAAATTTGTGAGGTCATGTGGTTGTGAGTAATGGAATCTGGAAAGTATACAGAAGCCTACAATGTCAAAAAAAAGTATAACTGATTTTAGCTGATATTGTTTTTAATTTCCCCCCCCCCCCCAAAACAGAGCCAAACTCATTCAATAAGCATTTTCTCTAGTAAGCAAAAATGCATCCATGTAGCTCCCAAAGGATGTCCAAGGGCTATTGCTCCTGTATTAACATTAACTTTTACTAAATCGAGGTTTAACTTCTTACGACAGTAAACATACTGTGATGCAAAGGCCTATGTTGAAAATAATGGATATTTTAAATATGAGGCAGCTAGTTTAGAGTGCTAACCTCAACTATCTCTAATAGATTAGTATCGTTCAACTTTAGCCCGGTAGATTTCACAACATTAGGAACTGCAAAAGCTATGCAGAATGCATTATAATTCCAGTAGTCAAAGCAAACCTGACAAGCAATTACACAAGAAGGGATTAAAGATCAGCACTATTTGTGAAAAGTAAAATGTAATTACACTATTAAGAACCAAAAAATGGGCAACACTGTGGTTTTCTGTTTTTTGGTTTTTTGTTTTTCAAAATCATATCGTATATGTCATATAATGAATAAAAAAGTAGTCAAATTTATTAAACTCATGATAATTTTGAAAACTGACAACAGAAAAGTGGAAACACCTTTTTCTTAGCTTGTTTCCTATTTTTGGTTTTTTGTTTTAAAAAAAACAGAACACTGAAAACAAAATACAATGCCAAACAAGCCCTTAGCTTTTAGAATTCACTCAGGGGTGTATCTTTATGTGCTTGCGACTTAGGAACCAAATCCCATATCTAGCAAGAGAAATATGGTTAGAAAACATTAATTTCAAAGCTAGTCATGGAATGATGAAAAGACACTTCACAAAGAAATCACCTTTTGAATATCTTCTCGCAGAACAGCATTGAGATTTTCAATTGATGTCCGTTACTAACATAAAATAGGGATACTGTTAAATTCTAAAATTGACAACCTTCAATATTATAGATTATTAGATTACCCTTGACTAAAAAAAATAAGATAAACCTACCCTTAACTAAAAAAAATAAGATAAACTTACCCTTGACTAATCACGTATCATAAACATCAGAGTTGAAAGAAAAAATAATAATAACTGCTTAAACAATCTATACATCAATTAATCTACAAGCGTACTTGCTAAAGGTCTGGTATAGAAAAAACAAAGAGAAATAAATATAGGAAACAATGTTGCACTTAAATTACAGTCTTCGATAGAGGTCTATTCGTTGCTTGCTCACGCACTATGTCATGTACATCAATTGCAGATTACTTAGCAAATTCACATATAACAATTTTTTTTTATATTTAAAAAAAAAGGCTAAACGAATTAGGCAAGCAGAACAATTACATTTTTATAAGCACTATAACGGAAATAACATGGGCAAAAAGAGCACTTTGTTTTTCAAAAGTTGTATCATCCTAGACATGCAAGATGTCAAGTAGAAGATTTCAGCAATGGGTTCAGTCTGTTTACACTTCACTATAATAGTTGATACACAACATCCTTACTCCAAGCAAACGAAAACAAATTTACTAAATCAAGTCAAGCAACTAGATGTTTCCAATCAAGATGAGGCACTCCAAAACCACAAACGCCTTCATCAGCCCGCTTCTTGGAAGGCTTAATCGTCATCTTCATCCTCCTATTTGAAACCCAAAATTCGAACCTTAATCCTAACAATTTGAATCCTAACCCAAAATTCGAACCCTAATCCTAAAAACTTCACAGCACCAAGCAACAAGAAATAAAAAAAAGCAAGTAATTGCAAAGCAAAAAAACCAAAAAAAAAAAAAAAAAAAAAAACGAAATCCCCAAATTCACATAACCGTCGTTTATATGTATCTTAAAATCAAGAAAAAAACGAAATCTCCAAAATCAAAACCCAAAATCATAAATTAAACTTACAATTGGAGATGTCGATGGTGCGGCTTCGGTTGAGGTAGAGGTGGTGGAGGCTGCCCGACGTCGGCTTGAGCAAGGTGGTGGAAGGCATTTTTCACCTTTGCTGCGAGGAAAGCGAAAGAAAAAGAAGGGGGTCGACTGAATAGAATGAATAATATGAAGTAAGATAAAGGGTTTTTTTTTTTTTTTAATAGATACACGTTATATAACACACTAGCAAAAGCATAATTAAATGCAAATTTTCTTTATAAAGGGTGTTTTTTTTTCTTCTATTAATTAATGTGTGATACTTAATATCAAAGTGTTACAATAAAGTGATACTTAATATTAAAGTGTTACTTAATATCAAAGTGTTACAATCAAGTATTACTTAATGTCAAAGTGTTACAATAGTGTTACTTATGACTTAGTTATGTTTCTAGCCATGAAAGTGATACCATCTTAGATCATTTTTGTACTAGTGTTATATTGCCATCTTAATATTGGTACAAGCGAAATTATAATGCATTGTTAATGATGGTACAAGCGTAATTATAACACAATATGACATTTCTAATGTGGATTGTTGAATATATTTGAATAATGTTGCATATTAAATAAATATTGTCTACCAAATGTGTGTGAGATATTATTTAAATTTCATATCCTAATCCAATATTAATGCTGCTTATGATATGATGAGATATTGAGTGCAGAAAGTATCCTTGGGGTAAAAGCTAAAGGAGATAACAATCTTGTAAAAATACTAGGGTATGATAGGGTCAGCAAGGGATCAAGTTCAGCTGGACACATAGGTCATGATATATAATGAATAGTCACATCCATAAAAAATACAAGGGTTGTTGTAGTTGGTTGGTTTTCCTTAATTTATGGGTTGGATTACTACCAAATGCATCAATTGACCATACAAAACTTTTTAATAGGTCAATACCTATTTATATGAAATTATATGTTAGTTTCCAATGTATATGTATTATAGTAATTTACCGATAGCAACATAAAGAAAACTTTGTCTTTTGCATGGTAGCTGTTTTTATTTGTTGAACCATGTTTACAATTAGCTATTTTGGATCATAAACCAAAAGTTGTAATTAATATTGTTATTACACATGTATTTTCAATTACCGTTACTTCAAATTTGAGTTAATATTGTTAATATAACTATAAAAATAAGATGGTTTAAGAACAAAATGAAGTGAAAAACTCATACGAATTAAAATAATTTATCTTAATTCATATGAATTAAAGTAATTTACATCATAACTTGTACGAATTAAAGTAATTTACTTCATAAGTGATAACACAATTATAACTATTTTTGATTTTGTTGTTGTTACATCATAATAAGTATTAGAAACGAGAACGTTATGTAGTGTAAAAAGAAAATAAAATAAATGACGTCGTAAGTGATACAAAAAATTATATTATTTATCTAATTTTATTACCAAAGTGGTGGTTACCACAAGTTAACATTGCATCAGTGTTATTAATATCGACCTATTGACATTTTTACTAGATGAATATAGTTTAATTAAAGAATTAATGTTGTTAAATTGAGTCATAACAATCCTGACTATTTTCATGAATTTGGCTTTAATATCACGAATTTGTGTAATTTGGGTTCCACTGAAGTTGTTAACTTTTAGCGCAAAAGTACCATTTTGGGAAATTAGGGCACATTCCCGCCATGAACATTGGTATGTGGAAGGTGGTCATTGGATGTTTTTTTTAGTATAAAAGGACAAGATGGTGGGAAATTTTATTTTCACCTCTAAAACTTGAAATGTTGTGTGAAAGATTGAATCCATAAAAAAAAAGGGTTACAATGGCTACACAAAAGAAAGCTGCTACTCCTTGTTTAGGAGCTAAGGTAATCCAACCCTCAAAAAAAGGTGGTCTTTCTCAATCCTTTGCCAAACCAACGACATCCAGAAAAAAGCGTACTTGTAAGAGCTTTCCTCACAAGCAGCAAAGCCTTAGGATTGGAATGTGACTCATAATGCCTTAATGAGGATTATAGAGCAGCTTGCTCGTACCCAACAACCTCCAGTTACAAATGCCAAAATGAAAGGAGAGATGGTTACTGGCTTAGCTGTAGAGGCAATCAGGAATGTCAATGATGGTCAGACACCTATTGACAAGGCTGGCTAAAAAATGGTCATCCTGTGTTAGAGATGGATGTTACTGACCATCATGTGACGAAATTGGGTGGTATCAATCACCATACTATTCTTGTTAAGAGTAGACAACGTCATGACAATGGCGTTGTTTATGAAGTGAGGGATGATGAAACTTTCGAAGTAATTTATGTAGATTATGCTTCTCGTTTGGATCTTTCAACTCCTGATATAATTTTCAAGAAACATGGATTTGTTATTGCTCCTATGGGTACTGCTTCTAAAGCAAGAATCCGTACCAGAGACATAATTTATGTTTATGGGGTGGTAAATCTAAACTATGTACTTCATTATTTTTGTTTAAATTACTCTTAGGCAATTTCGCTTTAACATGATATATGATGCTATTTTTGCAGGATCCATAAAAAAATATGAACACATTTGCGAATTTCTTCTATATCAGGAACACATGTACACCTACATATGAGCTTATTAGGGTGTGTGGGAAGCTCACTTCAAAGCTAAGGAAATTATTCGAAAAATCGGGTGTTAAGGTTAACAAGGACCCGAAGTGTTTGAAATTAATGCATTAAGACAGGAAAGTTGTCATGACGTCAAACAATTGGGGAAGCGGGGATAAGGAACCTCGACTATGTTATTGCATTCCCAGAATATTAGCAGATTGATGAAGTTGGTGTGTTAAGTCTTTTGATTATTAAGTAATGCTAGAGTAAGAGTTCATCGTTATGCTATAAAATAGTTGTACTGCAAGCATATTTGGCCCTTGAGAAGTGCAAGCATGTAAGGTGGCCCTTTAGTGTAAGGTGGCCCATTAGTGTTAGGTGGCTCTTTAGTGTAAGGTGGCCCTTTTGTGTAGTTATAGTGCAAGCATATTAGGCATGAGTATTAGATCTTAATTAAGTGGCCCTTTTGTGTAGTTAGTGATGTTTACGGTTGTACGAAATTCCAGCTCTGTTAATGATATTTAGTAGTTTAAAACATATGCTATGTTTAAGTGATAAATCGTAATTAGTGTGATTATTATTGCAGTTAGGAAAATAAAAACATCCCATGAATATAATAACAGTATAAAAATGAAAAAAAAAAATAGCACTTAAGGACCAAAGAATAGCACATATGTTACAAAAGAATGTGTTAAAAGTCCATAACAAAATAAGAGTTACATGAAAAAGAATAGCACTTAAGGACCAAAAAATAGCACATATGTTACAAAAGAATGTGTTAAAAGTCCATAAGAAAATAAAAGTTACATGAATATTAGGACAAAGTCCATATGGACACCTTTGACCAATTGAAGATCAAAATGGGCATGAAGAATGTGTTAAAATGCCATTAAGACAAAGTCCATAGGACACCTTTAACCAATTGAATTTCAAAAGGGCCCAAACTGGGCCATAAATCAACATGTTGAATTCGACCTGGGTAAATAGTTCAACTGATTTATGTAATGGCAAGTATTTGTCATACTGAACAATTATCACAATAGACTACATGGAACTAAATAAACTCAGTCAGAACATCAAAGTTAATTTAGTATAACAGAGCGATACACTACTACAAAAGGCGTTGAAATTCGACACTATTAACAAGCGTCAGACTAAAAATTTTGGCCGAGTGCTTTGTCGACGCTTTTTCGCGTCAAAATAATCCCTTGACGAAAAATAGCGTCCAAGTAGCAATTGAATGCCACGTGAACCGTACAAGCTGTCCACGATTTCAACTTTTAGGGAAAATGAGAAACCGCCTCCACTAATCTTTCATGCTCTCTTCTGTTCATTCTCAAACCCTAACTTCATATCTGTTAAACATTTCATTCTACAACTCTACCGAAAGATCCCACTTTTCTGCTAAATCTATTATCAACAATAAAAAGTTGATCTTGCATCTTCAATTTCTACAAATCAGAAAGAAATGAAGGTATTTTCTTCAAGTTTATTATAGATTTTGATTCAATAGTATTATTGTTATGGCTATTTGTTTTTAATTCTTAATTTGTAGGGGTTTTTCGCTAAATAATATGAAAGGAGACCCTAATTTCGATCAGATCTAATCCTTAATGTTGAAATTACGATTTCCAATACGCCCCTGATTTAAATTTCCTCTCAGGTTTGCACTTTGTCCCTCATGATGATTTTATTTGATTATCATGTTTCTTTAAGGATTTGATTATTTATTAGTTTAATTTGTGATATTAACCCTAGATCGTGTGTAATTTGTGATATATAAATTCTCGAGTATTCTTAGTGATTAGATTTTCAAATAGAATAGTTGCAATGGCTTAAGCCGATGATATTTTTTATTTTTTTTTGGACTTTTTGTACCTAAAACAAATGAAGTAGTATGGTATCATTGTAGAAAAAATACTTCATCTAGAACAAAAACATTCCAATATACCACTAAGTTGCAATTTATGTTGTACAAACTTTTTAATATGCTCTTCGTAACAATTACAATTCATAAATAAATTTCAAAATTTTTGGTCTACTAGTTCTTGTTGCTTGAACAATGTCTTTTCTCATCTTGAATTGCCTTTTCTTTTGTTCAAGTCACAAAGGGTTGTATAACTCTAAGGTATATATTTGTATATTGTAAACCATGAGTTTTTGGTTTACATAATCTGCAACTAAGCAAACCATGCTTCTAAGGATCCATTGCTAGCAGTTATTACGAAGTATGATTTAATGGTTAAATTCATGTTGGATATATACTCTAGATTTTTTTTTTTGCTAAGTAATAGTTTGTGGTGCAAGGTTAGAGGGGAGAATTCTGTAGATAGCAGTTACTACGATGTAATCCCTCTATTGCTAATTGTTTGCCCCATATCCATATTTTGCTTTTTAAATTTTTGGTTCAATGAAATTGATGAGATAAAAATGTGGTGGGGCCTAAAGTAATTGTGTGAGTAAAGTTGTGGTCCGGCACATATGGTATGGAGCAATATTTAAGAGACACACTTTTATAAAAAATAGAACGAATTAACTAGAAAGATTGGTAGAATCGCTTGCATCCTTGCTGTGATAGAGTTGTTAGACCCGAAACAAACAAATAAGGATAAAGGGAATATGCTTTGGTGGTTCAATGCATGTTTTATATTCTAGATTATTCTTTTTGTTAAGTAATAGTTTGTGGTGTAAGGTTTGAGGGGTGGGCTTAGGGGATTTCAAATTCATTTACCTCTTTAAATATCCATTCTTGTGAATAAGATGATAATGTGTGAACACAAGATCACAATTAATAAATAAATAGCTAGATGTGGAATTTTCTTTTAAAATTTTGTTGGGGCTAGGTGGGAAGGATAGATGGAGTGGTCGAGATAGGTGTAGTATATTTCATGGTCTACAGATTTACTAATAAAGTAACAATATACAATAAGTAGATTTCATAGCCTAAGAATATAACTGTTAAACCATACCTTTTGTTGTATATTTTGTATCAATTTAGTTGGAAAAAAGAATGATTATTTGTTACTCTTTGTACAAGATTTTACAGCTCTTTGTTTTAGTAGTTCAGGTTTATGAGTTTTGAAATGATGATTTCATTTTTGAGATCTTGAAATTTATGAAAGAGTTATATATGTTGTGCTTTGTTGATTGGGCATTGCTATTGACTAAAAAATATATATTCTACCTATTCTTAATTTTATCTAAAACTACATCTTTCATAAACAAATTGCATATATCTAGCTTCACTATGCACAAGGTTTTGCAAAATTTTAAAAAATGATAGTTGTAGACACCTGATTGTGTCTCCCCAAAACCAAACCCACTGATGAGTACCTTTCACGTCATTGATTATCGAGCAAGGTGAAATGTTGAAGAGTCACGTAAATTTCCCTTTTTCTAAAATGTTCTAATTCGAAATCATTCATTTCGTATTTCCAAAAATCATTCATTTCGTGTCTAGTTTATGAAAAACGTCCAATCCAGTTGATTTTGGTCCATAATTTGGGTCCAATAAATTTTGTAGTTGGATGGGTTTGAAAAGAGCTTTCCAACGAAATATTATAAGCCCAATTCCGAGTTATAACAAGGAAGTTATGGCAAAAATACTAAACTGGGCCCAACCGAGCTTTATATGCGGACCTAATGATCATGTAGAGGGTCCATTAATATTAATTATATTTCTTAAACCATTAGGATTTATCTTAAGCTCTTATATATATATATATATATATATATATATATATATATATATATATGAGTTTTACGTAATTTGTTAATTCACGAATAAGTTTTACGTAATTTGTTAATTGACGAAATTTTTTTACATAATTTGTTCTAGAAGGTTCTAATTTATCTTGTTTTTGAAAAGATAATGATTAAGAATTTTATTTCGGATAGAACAAGTGTTTTTAGTAGATTTAATTCTGATTTAATAAGGATAAGTACGGATATTCGACTAACCCAATTTGATAGGAAGTCGGATTCCGTACGAATCTTATCTTTCAAAAATCATCGCGCAACGATGGGAGTATCGCGACGCGATGAATCCATCGCCCCGCAATAAAACCTGTTTTATTTCGGATGGAATTCTAACTCGTTTTCTGATATTTTCCGTCGTTTTTCTCTATAAATAGGGGCCGATTTCCTCCGTTTTTATTCACCAACAATCATCATCTCTTTCTCTCTCTAAGCTAAAGCTTATTCTTTCTTTCCCCCTCTTCATTTTCTAAATTTCTTTCTAAACTCTTTTTATAAACATACACCATACGTCCTTTGCGAGATCCTAATACACCTAGCCAAGCTCGAAACTGCCTTTGCCCCCGACGTGAAAGGTTGATAGTTCCGAGGGTTTGATTCCTAATCCATATTTCAATTCTTATTTTATTTTATTTGTTTAATTTAATCTTTCTTGAAGTTACTAACATGTGTGTTGTTTTTATAGAAAGAGATACGAGGCATCAAAGTGAGTAGATCTACTATCTTTATTCCTTGCTTTGATATAGAAATCATGCTTAGGATGCTTTTTTAATTCCTAGTATCATGTTAGGATGTCTTTATGATTCCTAGTATCATGTTAGGATGTCTTTATGATTTCTAGTATCATGTTAGGATGCTTATTTAATATTTCTAATATTATTTTGATTCCTAGTATCATGTTAGGATGCTTAATTAATATTCCTAATATCATGCTTTCTAGTATCATGGTTAGGCTAAAGCTTTAATCTTTATTATTTAGTGACATGCTAGGGTTTGTTATTAATCCGTTTAGTATCATGCCTAGGATCTTGCTATTTATTATTGTGATGATGCTTTGTTGTGTCATTAATTATTACATTGCTTGATTGTTTATGATTTATTGTTATTTCTTGATCACGCCCATTCTTGCAGGTTTAAGGGGAATTTGTACTTGAATCACGCCTAATAAGATAATTAATAATTTGATCTAGGTTTAATATGATTTTAATTCAAGTGATCACCAATAATAGATTTATTTGTGCATTAATAATCAACCAACATAGATTAAATATGCTTAGGATTAATATAACGGCTATTTCACCAAATGCCACTGAGTACTTATAAAATTCACCAAATGCCATCAAGGTTTTCAAAATTCACCAAATGCCATCGAGCTTTTAAAAAAATCATCAAATGCCATTAATGACTAACGGTCGTTAACTCTGTTAGTCATTAAGATTAAATCATGACACGTGTCATGATATGATTGGTTCATTTTAATCATTTGTTTCAATTTATAAAAATAATATTTTTTTTCTCAATTTTCGTGACGAAATTTTTTTGGGTAAAGTTTTGGGGGTCATTTTGATCCTTTATGGGTACAAATTAAGCTCGGAATTGGCAAAAAAATAGCGTAATACCCCATTTTGTGTGTTAAAAAAATATCTCGATTAGCGAGTTGTTATTTTTTAACCATGAAAATTGATCGGGTAAGGTTTTAGGGGTCATTTTGATCCTTCATGGGTACAAATTAGGCTCGAAATTGGCAAAAAAAATAACGTAAATGCTCCATTTTTTGTGTCGAAAAAATTTCGATTAGCTTGTCGTTATTTTTTAACCATGAAAATTGATTGGGGGTAAGGTTTAGGGGGTCATTTAGAATCTTTTTGGGTTCAAATTAAGCTCGGAATTGACAAAAAAAATAACGTATATGCCTCGTTTTGTATGTTAAGATCGTAATTTTTTGCCGGAAAAATTGCTAAACAGAGCATATATGTTTTTTTTTTAGTCAATTCCGAGCTTAATTTGAACTCATAAAGGATCAAAATAACCCCCAAACCTTACCCAATCAATTTTCATGGTTAAAAAATAACAACACGCTAATCGAGATATTTTTCGACACACAAAACGGAGCATTTACATTATTTTTTTGCCAATTCCGAGCTTAATTTGTATCCATAAAGAATCAAAATGCCCCCCAAAACTTTACTGAGCAATTTTCGTATCGAGAAAAAAATATTTTTTTTATTCATTAAAATAAATGATTATTGTGTATTAATTTGAAAAAGTAATAGCATTTGGTGAAATATTTTTCCAAAGTAATGGCATTTGGTGAAATAAGAATTGCATTAACGGAGAACTAACGTCCATATGCAATTAATGGCACGAGGTGTCATTGTACTGTTTGTCAGTGGCATTTGTTGAATTTTTGAATACCTTGATGACTTTTGGTGAAATAGCCATTAATATAATGATTATATGTTGATCGAAAAGCGCACATGAATATCATAAGAATAAAGAAAAGGCCTATTAAGGGCGGATTCAATCTCTTTTAGGTTGGATATGTACCATAATCCCCGAATATCCAGTCATGGTTCTGGACCACTATGGAGTTATCGATCTCTGTGATCGTGAATGGGGTGTAACCTTCACACCCGTGGACGGTTTACAAGTTCCTAAAACTTGTTGGCGACTCTTTTGCTCTAGCTTCCTTCCCTTTGGAGGCCATTATGCTTAAGTGCATGATCACAGTGGGGCTTAAAGTTGAGTGTTTAAATAATCCCTACAGTTTTTTTGGCGACTCCATTGAGGAGGATTTCTATTTTAGTTCCTAAATTTTATTTTGGCAATTGATTTGGAATGAATGGATGAGACTTGAAACGTTCTAAATATTCATGTGCGTAATTCTGATTAATATTGTGGCATAAGCATAAAAAGGTCCGCATTGGAAAGACCATCCGTAATGCGTCGAAAACATAGGAATTTTACACGTAGGAAAATTAGGAAATATCTTTCACAACTAGAATCGAAAAAATACTACGAAAATCGGAAAATCCCGAGAACACAGAAAGCTGCCGAGGAGTGTAGGAACTGTCGCGAGCCGATAGTGTCCATCGTTGTGCGATGGCTTCATCGCGATGCCATGGGGTCATCGCTGTGCAATGGACCCTGTTTTCTCGCGCCGAGTTCTTCCAACACCGAGCCAGAAATCCGCCTTCTTGTTTTGACCGATTCTAGTACTATTTGGCCGATTCTACTTCCTGATTGAGTTTTTCCTTTTTTTTTCTCTTTCTGAAACCCATATGTGTACTACATGTGGCTTCCGCCCTTGGGAATTCACGCTCCATCTACCAAATCGAACGCTCCGTGCAACGACGGGTACATCCGAGTTTGTGAATTCACCAAACCATGAAAGCAAGTTTAACTTGCGGGGTCCCATCCATATGTGCCAACCCTTCCAAAGGTAAGGCTTCCGCGCGATGCATTTGGACTCATAACCATGGACCCTCTTTGACTACCATAATCCTTAAACTTTAGAGAACTAGAGCCATGGTTAGGTTGGAAACTCATTGCATCATGTTGTGACTAGTTGACTACTTGTGCATCTCTTACTTGTGCATACTTACTTGTGATTAAACTAACCATTTGTGTTGACTTGTGTTTGTAATTAAAATCTTAACCAATTAACTAATGACTAAAAGGACTTTGCTGAATTAGTTGATTAATTAATTTGAACTTATAAATATGTCTATCGAGTCATAGTTCCTTTTTACTTTGAGTCAACCCGGATTTTTATTCCCGTATCCTGCACAAGCGTCAACTTGTTTTGGTCATAGTAGGAGTTCTTGGAAGAGTTATGTGTCGTGCCACCTATGGATCTGTAGCCCAGAGTTTTATCTTTCATTTAGAGTTGGTTTCGTTCCAATAGGAATCACATAACAAAAGTTATGACTGAAATACTACAGCATGTCCAGTTTAGTGTATATAGATGAAGTCTTAACTTAGTCTTTGTACATGTCTAGTCACATGGTCATTACACGAGTCTTGAACATATCACCTTCACTCACAAGTCTTAGCATATACTTTGTACATACTTTTTTCACACCATGACCATGTCTTAGGTCCATGCATGAGTCGTCCTTTCCGTCATTTGAGTTGAGGGTCCGTCCTATTCCGGAAATTTCCATATCTTTCCACATTCTTTCACATCACTTTCCATACATTACATACCTCACATCTTCCTTCTTATAACACTTCCCACATTCTCTCATTTCACACGCTTTCTCCATACATATCATTCACCTTATACATCCATGCATGTTGAATCGAGTTTGAGTCAAATAATTAACAATGAGTATCCATGACTTCTCTTTCCACATCACTTGGTCAAGGAGATAAGGGCGTCTAATCAAGGAAAACACCTTTATACAAGCACTACTTTCCATCAAGGTAGGGGACATACTACCGAGAGTTGTTGGAAACTAAAAGAGGCCATCCAACGTTTGATCGATAATAACAAGCTTTCCGTTCCTCTAGCCGGCAAGAAGACCGAATGATGAAAAAGGCGGGAAGTAAAGAAAAGATTTCATGATTCTTTTCATATTTTTTTATTTTCCTTTCCCCCAATAAGTCTAGCATAGGCACCCTTCCTCATTTCTTAGATTTATTTCTTAAAGTTTGTTTTTCACCCTTTTTCCATTTTTAATAAAATGAGCATTTTATTTCTTTGCATATGATCATTGCATTGCAATTCATCAAAAAAAAAAAAAAAAAATTCACGCCGGACTAAACACAAGGTATACTAATGATTTGAGGCACCCCTTGTAGCCACATCATATCACCTTTACCATTTTCATTCATTATATAATCCTTTCTTGATAAACCAATTTATTTGAGCCTCGTCTAACGGTAGACCTTTTACTTTTTCAACCTACATCTACCTAACCTTGGGATGGGACGGTGTGCAACTTATGCAATTTTCAAAACCAAATACAAAAGCTTGAGTGATTTTACCAAAATTTCGAAAGTTAAAAAAAAAAAAAGCAAATAGCAATAAAAGTGTGAAAAAGGGCAAGTGTTTCAATGTCTTTGATATGAACATGTCTTCGATATTAACACGTCTCAGATTACGTTTCTTATCGAGTGCTCGGCACCTTGCCTGAAAAACATGAATGCCAAGTAAGTGATAGACCGCATGATCAGGATTGCCCACACTTATACAAAAGAAAATTCAAAAACAAATTTCAAATGCAAAAAAATAAAGAAAAAAAGAGTTCAAAGGTGAGAAACCTCAAGCATATACAAATGCAAGGTTGCACACCTTAGAGGCTTATTTCGGGTCTTGAGCCTTTATCCTCTTTTCTTCAACCTTTAGCCTAACCCCGTTACAACCCTTAAAAGACCTCTTTGAGGTGTACACACACTTGTGCGAGGTTCAGCTAGAGCTACGTTCGACCTGATTCCTAACGGATACGTAGGTAACCTCACATTGGGGTGCGGCCGTAATAAAAATGCATTCATTCATTTACATTCATGCATGATAATATCAAGGGATCTCCAATGCTCATCCCTATCCATTTAGAGCTAGACTTGGGGGCTGGATCCCTACTTCATTAGCCTACCCAGCCTAAGAATCACCATCATTTGGCTTTTCTCAAAATATTTTTTCTACACCCTTAGCCTTTGCGGCCTAACCTTAGTGTCACTTTCACACACATCGCATATACATAGCCAGATAATCCTTCCCTTAGGAACCCTTTGTCATGAAATCTTGATACAACTTTGAAGCATGTCTTGTCATATTATATCACTCATTATCAAAATCATCATTGCACCACAAAGTATGAAGTACTTAGCCTCCGCGCCTAAGTTATCCAAATACTTTCATCAACTGAGATAGCTTAGGATGCTACAATCCTTGCACTATGAGATACAACATCAATACATACACTTGATTAAGCTCATTCAACATGCACCATCGCTTGATTCATTCTTTTCATCTCTTTTCCATTTGGGGAAGTTCAAAAACTTCACTTTTCACCTACACTCTAACCTTCATTCATTTTCACGTCTTTCTTTTTCGGATGAAAGTCGGTACCCTCAACAAAAATGATGGAAAATTTTTGCTTTTCGGCATTTTCGAGTTGCACGAACACAATCACTAGTCATGGACATTGAGTCACATCAAGTCACATCACATTGAGTTGAGTCTGCACACACGTGTCAAAACGCATTGAGTCGAGTTAATTTAAACACATTGAGTCGCACAATGAGTTAAGTAACACCAAACCTTGGGTTAACCTCAAGATAACTATAAACATGAGCAAAGTCCTATAGTCCAAAATATAGATGCAGGTACACTAAGTCCCTGACGAACGAGTAACCTTTACAAAAGATTTGAGGCAATTTGACGAGCGGAAAGACGCAAGTTTTCCAAGGCGTGAGAAGCTATCACTTCCAAGGCGTGAAGACGAGAAGATTTGAGAAGACGGCTCGAGGCGTAGTGGTCTTCGACAGCATTCCTAGGATGGGAAGGTTATCACCCGGTTTGAGCTCGAGGCGTAGCGATCTTGGACGACGTTCCCTAAGATATGTAGGTTGTCAAACAAAACAACTTTGATTCAAAAAAATTGATTGCATCCCGAGGCGTGGACGATTCACATCGCAAGTTTCTCGAGGCGTTGAGACCTATAATTATCAAATAAGTTTTCCCAAGACGTAGAAAGTTGTCGATCGACGCACACTTCTTAAGGCGTAGAAGTTGGCGATTGTGTCCCAAGGAGTGGGTACTTAGTGGAATTACACTTGTGAGCTACTCGAGGCGTAGAAGCTCACGATAGGACTCCCAAGGCGTGGAAACTATTAGACTTCCCAAGGCGTGGAAAATCATCATTCAGAAGACTGCTCAAGGCGTAGGAGTTTACGACATGTTGCCCGAGGCGTGAAAATATGTCATCTTTCACTTGTGGGTGGCTCAAGGTGTAGAAGCTCACGATAGGATTCCTGAGACGTGGAAGATCATCATCCAGTGGGTCGCTCGAGGCGTAGTGGTTCACGATAGAACTCCCAAGGCGTGGAAGATCATCATCAAGTGGGTCGCTCGAGACATAGTGGTTCACGATAGAATTCCCGAGACGTGGAAAATTATCATCCGATGGATTTCTCGAGGCATAGGAAACTACCAAATGTGTTTGTTGTCGTGCACTGGTGCCAGATACGCATTTCTTTCCTTTTAACTCCTTTATTTGTGGAACTAACTCTTTTCTGCAGGTATCGGTGTATAAATAATGATTTAAGGTCGCAGAACGTTCTGAATCATTCTCCATCCCTATTGACTACTTTGACTTTTGTTTTCGAAACTTATGTTTCTCCAAACTCAGTCAAAGTGGGGGTTTCTATAGACATCTGATTGTGTCTCCCCGAAACCAAACTTAGTGATGAGTACCTTTAACATCATTGATTATCGAGCAAGGTGAAATGTTGAAGAGTCTCGTAAATTTCCCTTATTCTAAAATGTTTTAATTCAAAATCATTCATTTCGTATTTCCAAAAATCATTCATTTCGTGACCTATTTATGAAAAACGTCCAATCCAGTTGATTTTGGTCCATTATCCGGGTCCAATAAACTGTTTAGATGGATGGGATTTGAAAAGAGCTTACCAACGATATATCTTATGCTCAATTCCGAGTTATAACGAGGAAGTTATGGCCAAAATACTAAACTGGGCCCAACCGAGCTTTATATGCGGACCCAATGATCATGTGGAGGGTCCATTAATATTAATTATATTTCTAAAACCATTAGGATTTATCTTAAGTTCTTATTTATATATATATATATATATATGAGTTTTAAGTAATTTGTTAATTCACGAATAAGTTTTACGTAATCTGTTAATTGACGAATAAGTTTTACGTAATTTGTTCTAGAAGTTTCTAATTTATCCTATTTTTGAAAAGATAATGGTTAAAGATTTTATTTCGGATAGAACAAGTGTTTTTAATAGATTTAATTCTGATTTAATAAGGATAATTACGGATATTTGACTAACCCAATTTGATTGGAAGTCAGATTACGTACGAATCTTATCTTTCAAAAATCATCGCGCAGTGATGGATTCATCGCATAGCGATAGGAGTATCACGACGCGATGAAACCTGTTTTATTCCGGATGGAATTCTAACTCGTTTTCTGATCTTTTCAGTCGTTTTTCCCTATTAAGGGGGCCGATTTCCTCCGTTTTCATTCACCGACAATCACGTCTATTTCTCTCGCTAAGCTAAAGCTTATTCTTTCTTTCTCCCTCTTGATTTTCTAAACCTCTTTCTAAACCCTTTTTATAAACATACACCATACGTCCTTTGCGAGACCCTAATACACCTAGCCAAGCTCGAAGTTGCCTTCACCCTCGACGTGAAAGGTTTATAGCTCTGAGGGTTTGGTCCCTAATCCATATTTCAATTCTTATTTTATTTTATTAGTTTAATTATTCCTTGCTTTGATATAGAAATCATGCTTAGGATGCTTTTTTAATTCCTAGTATCATGTTAGGATGTGTTTATGATTCCTAGTATCATGTTAGGATGTCTTTATGATTTCTAGTATCATGTTAGGATGCTTAATTAATATTTCTAATATTGTTTTGATTCCTAGTATCATTTTAGGATGCTTAATTAATATTCCTAATATCATGCTTTCTAGTATCATGTTTAGGCTAAAGCTTTGATCTTTATTATTTAGTGACATGCTAGGGTTTGTTATTAATCCGTTTAGTATCATGCCTTGGGGATCTTGCTATTTATTATTATTGATTATTGTGATGATGATATGTTGTGTCATTAATTTTTACATTGCTTGATTGTTTATGATTTATTGTTATTTCTTGATCACGCCCTTTCTTGTAGGTTTAAGGGGAATTTGTACTTGAATCACGCCTAATAAGATAATTAATAATTTGATCTAGGTTTAATATGATTTTAATTCAAATGATCACCAATAATAGATTTATTTGTGCATTAATAATCAACCAACATAGATTAAATATGCTTAGGATTAATATAATGGTTGTATGTTGATCGAAAAGCGCACATGAATATCATAAGAATAAAGTAAAGTCCTATTTAGGGTGGGTTCAATCTCTTTTAGGTTTGATTCGTACTACATCCCCGAATATCCAGTCATGGTTCAGAACCACTATGGAGTTAGCGATCTTTGTGATCGTGAATGGGGTGTAACCGTCACACCCGTGGACGGTTTACAAGTTCCTAAAACTTGTTGGCGACTCTTTTGCTCTAGCTCCCTTCCCTTTGGACGCCACCATGCTTAAGTGCATGATCACAGTGGGGCTTAAAGTTGAGTGTTGAAATATTCCCTACAATAGTCCATATGTATTTTCTAGCCTGAGAACATTTTTAGGGAACTTATTAGTAGAGTATTTGCCCTTTCTTAATCTGAAATTGGCAAAATAGTTTTGAATCTAAATTCTTACATAATTAATTGGTAAAATTGTTGTTTTGAGTTTGGTATGTTGACTTCATTTCTTGAAATACTAGGTTTCTCAACAACTACTAACTCAAGTACAATCTTCTCTATCATTTTATACTAATGATTCAATAATAAAATTAAAAAAAAAAAAAATACTCAAAATTCTTGCATATTGAAATTTATGAAAGAGTTATATATGTTGTGTTTTGCTGATTAGGCATTGTTGCTGTTAGTTGGCTGTAGAAACCCGTTCTCTATTATGTTATATGTTTTATTATTCATATAAGGGGATTGATTTGTCTCTGCTTTGTGTGGTAACTCCACTCCCTCATCTTTAATTCTCTAACAATGAGAAAAATGTTACATACACTTGACACTTGACACATAAATGTGGCGTTCCTAGGTGCTAATAAACTTTTACTGTACTCCATATTTCAAATTATGTCAAGAGGTGAATATGTACTTAGGTAATTTGTAAATGAATTTAATGATGTCTTAATAATTTTTACATACTGATGTAATGCATATTTGATGTGTTGATGTTGGAATGCTTAATTTTGTTTTATTCAATTGGAAGATCTTTACTTGCATAGATAAGAACTTGAGACTACAATACACTATTTGGCAAAAATCATTAATCATCTGAAATAAAATACGTATGTCACATTCTGATTTTGTGCTTTAACAAAAATCAATTATATGTTATTTGCAGGTAATGCATCAAAGTTACAGGCAAGTTGTTCCATCAACTCTAAGGTGTCTAACTCACATTGGAAAAAAGCTTCAAAATGTATTACTGTAAAAGATAGTCTTCTATTTTTTTTTTAAATAAAAACATGTTATAGTAGATATATTATTTGTAATTTTGATTTGTTTATGCATGTGGCTAAAACATCAATTAGATAATTTGATTATAATAGTAAATTAGTATAATGTATGTTAATGGTCGTACTTAACTGTGAACAAATAACTTGATTTTGTTATCATCTTTTATCTTAATATTAGTATATATACCTATATCTTAATGATATAATTATTTCAATATTTATATTTTTTTAATTTACAGAGAATAATCTCAACGATTTTCTATGTCAATGTGCATTCCCGCAAATTTAAATTTTTATACTGCAAAAAAATATATCGACGCCATTAAGTGTCGTAATTCTCCTAAATGACGTCATAATGTGTCAAGATTCTCGGCCCTTAAAAGCATCGCATATTGATACTGGACGCTAAAAAGCGTCGAGGTTCTCGACGCTTATAAGTGTCGGAAATTCTCGACGGACAAATTCTCGACGCTTTACCAAAGTGTTGAGAAATTATTTTTCGACGCTTTTTAGCGTCGAAAATGCAACAAAAAGTGTCGAAAAACAGCGGTATTTGTAGTAGTGATGAACGAACCTACACCAAGTACACATATAAGACATACACCTTACCAGGTACTCATGTCATTATCCATTCCGACCATTCACATAAGAACCTTACCTACCAGGTGCAAAATTATCCATTCAAATACATGACTGCTCAAAAACACATAAGACTTAAACCAGGTGTGCATGATTGTTCAAAAACACAAAATTTCATATATGCAGAGCAAAGTATGAGGTTTGAGAAACTTCTTAAGCTCAAAATAACTGCTACTCTATAAACCAGTCTTTCACAGATGTGTTCATCAGAAATTCTTCGCACGATACTTGAGCATCGGTTGCAACCCTCCGAAACTTAGCATATGGGTTCTGACCTTTTTTACGCTTCACCTGTATTGACAGAATTTTAATAGCATATATAGTAATGTCCAGGTTATAGAATTTACACTATGAACAAAAATATACCGGCAACTTCATAGGGTGGCTTGACCTAGGGGGATCAGTTGGTTGATCCTGACTGACATATCCCTATAATCAAAGCAGAGGTTTATATAATACTAAAGCTAAGAAAAATTACAAAGAAAATAGTTGTTTGAAATGTCACAAAAGGTAATACCTTTGTTGTTTTTAACTTGCTGGTGTTGTACCCTAACTTAGAGAGGGTTTTGTTCCTAGACCCCTTTGGTCGGCCTCAAGGCTTCTTTTTAATTATCAGATCTTCAATTCCATCATTGTTGCAAGTAGAGCTAACGGGCTGAGTGCTTTTGGGGTTAGTTTGGTGTGGTTGAGGTGTGGCACGACACCATAGTTTGGTGTGGTTGCTGGTTGAGGAGGAGTGGATATTGTTGTGGTTGTTGGTTGAGGAGGAGTTTATATCGGTGTGCTGGCTGGTTGAGGAGTACATGAACCAATTTCTGAACTCGGTAATACTAAATTTTCCATCAATTTTGCACGTCGTTCTTTGACATCTCCACGGCGCTTCGAAATTGCTTCGTGGACATCCTCAATTGTACCATCATCTACTGCAGACGCTTCGTCACACAAAGAATCAAGATCAGGAATCAAGGTGTTGTACCATTTGCATTCCTTAGTTTGTGTCGAATCATGGTATGCGACTTTTACACGGGTGTGCCTTTTAAGCACATCTTTCCGCCACCGAACAAGTACATATTTGGGGGGGGGGGGGAATATCTATGACCATATTTTGATCCCACACTCTTATGATGTGCCTACAGAGAATGCCATCCTTCTCGAACTTGCGACAGTCATAACTAGTGTCTTTTGTAACAGGATTGAATGTAACTGAGTAAAACCTTTTGACGTCAGTCAGTTTATCTTCATTTGATCCACTTTTTCTAATCCAAACTCAATCTTCGAGTAGGTACTGAATTGCTTCTTCACTTATAATTTGCTCCACCTCGGGAATGACGTACATCATCCGAGCACATTCTTTTTGGACTTATTGAAATTTGGCATCAGTGTAAATTTTTTTTGAAAATATCTCTCGACTTTAAATCCACTAACAAGCCGCCTGATGTATTTGGAATCCCTATCATCATCATCTATCTCATCAGTCACCCTTTTCTCATTACTTGGCAATATTTTTCAGGGAATTCGTGAAGTTTAGTGTGCCTATTAACAAAACCATCGAAGAACCTGTTTATGCTCTCTACCCTTTGCGTTGTTTTCATCCCCGCCCAAAAGTACTTTTTCATGTAAGCCGACACCCACATGTGCCTCTTTACAAACAACTCTTACAGCCATTCATTATCCTCTAACTCATACAACTCCATTGCTTCACACCACTGTCTTTGGAATTCATCAATAGTGAAGTTGTCGCATATCACATTCTTCAAAGGATTCTTGAAGTTGTTATACCGTGACCAATTATTAAGGGAAAAAAACTGAAACACATCTAACAGATACATTGATGGGGAAAAGGAAACTAATCAGATAGAACCAATGACATATACAATTATATAGATCAGACAAACTCATGACATAAATAATTTAGATAATAGCAAAACATACACTTTGTAAATAATAAATAAGAAAGAACCCATGACATATATATACCAGCAACAAATTTAGTTTGTAAAAAAATTGGCATTACGAAAAAATTAGGCAATTGGTAGGCGACAAACAACTTACATGGCACACTTCCCAAGTTTCTTAGGAAATTTCCTCGAGATATGCCAAATGCACCATCGATGTCGTGTGTTGGGCATAACTTCATCTAATGACTTCCTCATTGCAGGGGCTTAATATGTTAGGATGGCACCTAGAGCTTTGTTGCCCATACAAGACAACCATACATTGTTGGAAAATCCAACGAAATATGTCACAGTCTTCAATTCGCGTGAAACAAGAGCACAACCGAAAAAGGGCGATCAACCATGATGATTAACTCTTAAGAAATTAGCAAACGGGAGCTCGTACTCATTAGTGAGATATGTCGCATCGAAACAAACGACATCTCTAAAATCTTCATAGGCTACTATACTCCGCGCATCAACCCAAAGTACATCCTACAAATGATATTCTTCATCCAACCTATGGGCATGGAAAATTTCTGGTTGTCAGCTTGCATGTAGTCAAAGTATGCCATCATGGCTTTTGCATCTCCACCTTCCATCTTCAAGCGTCTTTCCTTACAGACCTCATGCTGCATATCCTTTACATTAGGCAAGTTTTCATTCTCCGTCCCCAAACATCCACGGATTTGTGACACCGGTACTCCCACCTCAAAATAATTAAGCAATCTCTTACGAACGGTTGACGTCATTTTTTTCATACGATACTCTTTAACTAATTTAGCCATACCTAGGTTGAAAGTATGAGTATGCTCCAACTCCATCGTTTTCAGAACCCAAAGCCCTTCACCATTAACACTACCATAAATCCTAGCTTAGCACTCACATTTTTTTGATTTTCTTTTGCCCTGTGCAAGCTCATCCTCCCCTATATCACCATTCAGATTCCCAACACATCCACCAACTTCCATTAACTTAGCCCTTTTCTTTGCCTCCTGCTTCGCCCTAATATTTGGTGCACCCCAACATTCACACTTCCACTTCTCTCTTACTTACTAGTAAATGCACCTTGAACCTTACTAACTCCAAACCCACATTGCTCTGCATAAAATTTATAGTACACCTCAATTTCCTCCTAACCTTTGAAGAGCATCCCAACTTTTTAAGGTTTAACAGAGGTCATAACAGTGACCTTATTTGTTAAAACAGTTGTTTCAATGGTCTGCATAGTCTGAATTGGGGAAGAGGTCTGCATTGGTGTACCCCTTATATCATTATTTTCCACTGTTGTGTAAGGGAAATATTGTCCAACTGCTTTATATTCATATACTCATCATCATTACCATTACAATCAATTTCCATCAATGTACCTACCTAATCACACCCCCCTATTACCTCTGCATCCCTTCCTAGAAACTCATCCATCTCAGCCAAATCACACCCCCTTCCTAAATTACTCATCCCTCTGCATACCTATCCCAATTTGTGATCCATAAGTTATAACTATCAAATAAAACCAACAACAGATTAACTAACTACAGAGTATAAAATATTAACACCCAGATCACTAATAATTAAGATCATTGCACTATTTATGCCAACCAAATTACACATGTTACACAAAAAAAATGTAGCCCTGTTATAGACACCTAATTGTGTCTCCCTAAACACCAAACCTAGTGATGAATGCCTTTCACATTTTTATTGACGAGTTTGGCAAAGAATCGAAAGGTCGCACAAAGTTTCCCTAAGCCTTGACAATTTTTAACCTTACCCAAAATGTCTTTAAATCCAAAAAGATCCATTTTGTTTCCTTAAACCCAAAAAGATCCATTTCGTGCCTTTTAGCCCAAAAATGTCATTTTCGTGCCTATAACCATAATAACGTCCAATATGATTATTTTGGTCCATTTTCTCAATACAATAATTGTTTGGATAGATGGGGCTCAAAAAGAGCTTTCCAACGATATATTATAAACCCAAATCCGACTTAAAACGAATAAGTTATCGCCAAAATACTAAACCAAACCCAAACCGAGCCTAGGCCCACCTTATTACGACCCAATGATTATATGGAGTCCAAATATTTCATTTAGGCCCCATATGATCATATTCCTAACCCAATTCAGCTAGAATCTTCTAGAAGGTTCTAATTTGTCCTTCCCGAAAAGATAAAGATCAAGAGTTTGAAATTAAATAAAACTCTTTTAATAATCCTTAATTTTCCAGAAGACGCTTAGATATATTTTGAAGAGATAAACCATCATAAAACAAACTCTGTACGAACTTTGCTATCTTATGAACCATCGCGCAGCGACAGGTTCATCGCGCCGCGACAACCCTGTCGCGGCGAGACAAAGAGTTTTATCGCAATCAGAACTTCTGATCTTTTTCCGATCGTTCGACTCTCATTTTTCCCTATAAATAGAGGTCGTTTTCCTCGATTCCATAACACACACACACAAAAAAAAAAAAAAAGCATCAACAACACACAACAAGAATTCGAGAGAGAATTCAATAAACCCAAAATTCCCAAAACCCATGTTCTTAGCCTAAACACATCCTAGATACATCTCAATCATTCACCATACTTCCTTTACGTGATTCGAATACTCCAAGTCATACTCGACATTGTCTTCGACCTCGATGTGAAAGGTTGATATCTGAGGGTTTGGATCTAAATCCATATTTCTATCTCTAATTTAATTCATTATTTACTTTATCGATTTTACTTTCTTGAAGTTTACTAATGTATTATTTTTGTAGCAAGAAAGTCGAAGTATCAAAGTAAGTAATTTAATTACTTTTTGGAATAGAAATCATGTTTAGGATAACGCATTGGTTTTGTTATTTGGTAACATGCTAGGATTGTTATTAATCTGTTTAGTATCATGCCTAGGATCTTACTACTAACGATATTTTCATGATGATGATTATTATGATAATTATTTGTTGCGTGCTTGATTATCAATGATTTGTTGCTATTTCTTGATCATGCCCCTTTTTGCATGTTTAAAGGGAACTTGTAATTGAAATCACGCCTAATAAGATAATTAACATTTGCATTTAGGTTTAACATGATTTTAATTCAAGTGATCACAAGTATTAGATTTAATTGTGCATTAATAATCAACCAACATAGATTAAACAGGTTTAGGATTAATTTGATGCATGTATGTTGATCGAAAAAACGCGTATGAACATCAATAAGGATTAAGTAGAGGCCTATTTTAGGGCAGGTTTGACCTCTTTGAAATTCAAGTTCGTACCATCATCCCCGTATATCCAGTCATGGTCTAGACCACTATGGAGTTAGCAATCTTATTGATAGTGAATGGGGTGTAACCTTCACAATCGTGAACAGTTTACAAGTTCCTAAAACTTGTTGGCGACTCTCTTTATCTAGCTTTTTTCCTAGGATCGCCGGCATGCCTAAAAACATGATCCACGGTAGGGCGAGGAAAAATTCCTACACCTGTCTGAAAATTAGTTACATAAGTGAATAACTTCACTTACTTAACAGAACCACCTAGCTAGGTGCCTATAGAGGAATAATAACAATGAAAATTATTTTATGAACATAGTTCTACAAGGTGCAATTGTGTAATTAATAAATCCAATTACAATAACCAGATAACAGCAAGCATAAATTATCCACGCGTTCAATTACTTAAAAAACCAATTAACAGCACAACAACAGATTATGCACGCCTTACAAACCAATAACATTCATTAAATCAAGAACATTACCATAGTTCTAATGGACTCAGAAAATTGAAACACAAATGAAGCCAACCAAATTAGCAAAAAAATGCAATTACAACAATTTTTAAAGATCTTCATGCATAAGTGGGTAGCAAAACCCTATTACAAATAATACTAACCAAATCTAACAGTTTAAGATAATTTTAAAGTAAAATACGAGATAATTTCATCTAACCTTTAACATGGGCGACCATTAACACCCCACCAAAGGATCGCAAGAAGGGCATATCTAGGGATAAATCCACCCCCACGTAACCTTTTAGATTCAAATAAACGGCAAATCTAGGTGCACCATAAACTTAAAAGTACCATATTTGCATATTTGCGAGTGCAAATGGCGATACTCAAAAGGGGGAAAGAACTCAAGAAAAAGGGAAAAGAATTGAAGAAAGGGGGAAAAGAACAAGAACAACGTGAAGGAGAATTAACGTCTTTACACTGTCAAAATTAATGGAAACGGCGTGAATTAACGACTACTGGGTCCCAATTTTTCATAATATATTATAATACAAAGTGGTCCAACGTGGCATATGAGATAAACAGCCAAAAAAATCACTGAGAGTAACAGCTGGGTGTACTCTGGAATTTATGTATTGTATTTTCTAATGAATAACTTGCTATATGAACTAAATTATGTCATGTTAGGGGAAGTCAATATGCATTCATGCTTATCGAAGTAGGAAATGAGAGTCGTATTTTCTGTTAATCTTAAAATGCATGAGCCTAAAGAGTCAAGGCTTCAACCCTAGCTGCTAGATAGTAAGGAGTTGCAGGCTTTAATACTAATTTGCATCATGTGCTCGTAAAAAATTGCGTGATTTGAGCTACTTTTTTTAATTTAAGATGCCAAAAACAGGTGCAATTATAAAGGCTTGAGCTGTGACAAACTATGTTTGAGTCATTTTAAAGTTATTAGATGAATATATTGCTTTAGGCTCATTGTCTAATGATATATAACTTCACTTGCTTTATCTGATTATTGATCGATGGTGATGTTATACACTTTGGTGTATGTGATTCATAGTTGTTGTTCTTGTTTCTGTTTCTTACATAGGAAATCTTGTAGTATTTGGTTCTGATTAATTATTGTTGAAAATAAAGCGAAATCCATAATTAAAAGTGTAGGGCAAGGCCGTATTAGACAAGCTTAGACCCATGTCGTTAAATGCTTGCCTCAAGCCAATCCAAGCTCAGCCAGTTTTGTTGTGGACCAGCCACCCCTAACCCATCCCTTTAGGCAGATTTATTAGGTCTATGTCATACCAGAAATAAAATACCTTGTTTTTTGTTTTTAGCATCTATGCTTTCAATAGATTTAAGTATATTACACATTAATTTTTAGTCATTAGTGTTAAAAAATTTGCGTTTTGATTTGGTGGTAATATTTCTTTTGTTAAGCACCCAATTCACCTAGGGAAGATGGGTGATACAGATATGGATGTGGATTGTGTAATAAGTGATGAATGCATGCTGGTAAAACCTGTAAGAAATTTAATGAAAATTTGTTTTGTGTCAGTCTATCTATTTGTATATTCTAAATCGTATTTTTTTTTTAACTAATGCTAGTAAAATAATCATATATTGTAGAGGATGTTCCCTTTCTTGCACTAGTGGAAAAAACGCTATTAGCAACTAGCAAAAAGTGACTTTTAGAAACTGCAACATGGGGTTGCTATTGCAAGGGCTGCGATTGGAAATATTATTAGCTATTGGCACTTGCCAGCTGCTAATAGTAATCATTTGTTGCTTGCGTATTTATTGGTCAGTTGCAAATAATTTGCAACTGGCATATCATTAGGTAGGGGTGTGCAAAAAAACAGTAATCATTTTCTGTAACCGTTAACCGCTATAACCGACTCATTTTATAGGTTAATTAACCGTACTGTTAAAAATAAATGGTTACGGTTAACCGAACCGTTAAATATAGTAGTTACGGTTACGATTACACTTTTGAGTAAACTTTATTTGTGAGGAAAAGAGAAGTATAATTAAGTTAACCCTAAAAGAATCTTTATTGATTTGTAATCAACTTATTGGAGCTTATTCTTGTTTATATCAAAATTGTATTAGAGTTGAAACTCTTATATGGGCAAAAAAAGGATTGATTAAAATTTATTTGTTGGTTAGCGGTTAACCGGTAACTGTACCGCTAAGAAATAGTTAACCATTGCGGTTAACTGTTCCTTAACGGTACGGTTACGGTTCGTGTTTATAAGTAACTGGTCTAACGGTCAACCGTACCGTCAAGGCTTAACGGTACAGTTAACTTAATCTGAACAACTCTATTATTAGGCCTGCTGCTAATAATACTTATTTGCAGCTGGCATACAAATATGCTCGCTGCTAATAGTAGTTATTTGCAGCTGGCATATAATTAGGCCGGTTGCAAATAGTATTTTTTTTTTTAATACTTAATAAGGTATTATTCACAACTGGCCAAAAACTAGGCCCGCTGCTAATAGTACGTATTTGGATTGGCATATAATTCGGCCGGTTGCGAATAGTAATTTTTTAAAATATTAAAAAAAAAATTGCAATTTTTTAGCTAAATTGATTTACGAATTATATCATTACAGAAGTTACTATATAACAAAATTTTTGTTAATTTTGCAATATACATTAATTAGAATTTTTTTTACAAAAAATTACAATCCTAACAATCTGTGATATGAACAAAAGAAACATAACAGCAACAACGTCTCGAACGATGGCATTTATGAGAAGCAGCAAATCAAATCGACTAAATTAGCCATGGATTTTCCTGCTAAACATAAAAACAACAATAAGCAAACTAAGAAACAACCTGCTGAATGCTCAAGGATCGAGTTTTAATGAGGGAAATACACATACACACTGATTTTTGCTATGCTATTCAACAACACACCAACAATACATACACCCACAACACATACAATACTAATGTTCACTCTTGAAATTTTTTTTCACTACTATGTTTTATCTAGATTGTGGCCCGAATATTATCTTTGTTTCTTCTGGTCAAAATGTGAGCATAATCTAATTAGTATCACTAAATAATTTTCCCCCATCCCGTGTTTGTTTGAATTTCAGGCCTCAACCTTTTTGTGCATTTGGTTGAATATGATTGTTATTGAAGTGGTATCTCATCAGATGTCTTCCTCATGCTCTTTTTGTCAGTTATCGGACTCCATGTACTTTTAACTTCCACCTCCTATTCGAAATTAAAGATGGTCCTGCTACCTTCAGCACTGCCTCCTTAGTGTTTATTCTAGTCAGGGATTTTCCCCTTATTTTTAATGGAAATTGCATGTTTGCTATGTGTGTATTTTGTTTCTGATCTTACTCTTTTCGCTTTCATGCACATGCTTATATTTTTTGTGAATTGGAATTATATAAGTTTGATTAGTTAGCTTACTATTGATAGGAAAACCTTGGCAAGTTATGATTGGATATGCACATTTAGTCATTAGTCCTACAGGAAGTGGGAAGTCAACATACTGCTCTAGTTTGTATCGACACTATAAAACCATGTGTCGAACAATAAACATCATAAACCTCTTGATCCTGCTGCTGAAAACTTTGACTATCTTGTTGTTGTGGATATCAGGGAACGTATTAACTTGGAGGAGGTTATGGAAGAACTGGGATTGGGTCCTAATGGGGGTTTGATTTACTGCATGGAGGAACTTGAAGATAATCTCAATAACTGGCTTACTGAAAAGATAGATGATTTCTTAGATGATGATTATTTGGTTTTCGGTTGTCCTGGGCAAATCAAACTCTTCTCTCACATTCCAGTTCTTAAAAACTTTGTGGAACACTTGCAACGTAAGAGCTTCAATGTTTGTGTAGTTTATTTTCTTGACTGACAGTTCATGATAGATATTATCAAATTAATCAGTGGTTGCTTGTTGTCTCTCTTAGCAATGGTTTAGCTTGAATTGCCCTACGTTAATATCTAGTCAAAAATGAACCTCGTGAAGAACAAGAAATATCTTGATGATTTCTTCAACCCCGAGCCACAGATGTTACTGTCACAATTAAATCGTCACATGGCTCCACAGTTTTAGAAGTTGAACAAAGCCTTGATTGATCTGGTAGATGAATACAGCATGGTTAGTTTCATCCCTCTTGACTTAAGTGTTAGATTTTGTGAAACTCCTCAGTTTAGAGTGTATTCCATTGATTCATATATATAGGGTTACTGATATACGTGTTTTATACAATGGTTTTCCCCGGTTTTATTGCATGATTTTGTATGGTTTTGAGCTCTACGGAGCTATTTCTTGCTAACAATCTCTTCTTTAGTGTATTCGATTGTTTTAGTAAGCTTTTCAGGAATATGAAGCGTTTCTAGGCAATTGGACGTGTTTTTAGTAGATTCGGAAGAGTTGATAGCCAAGAACTGAAATTTATGTGGAATGCCCGATCGGGCAGGCTTCGCCCGGTCAGACCGGGCGATGAAGAAATCAAGTTATGAGATGCAATTTTGGAAACGTGTTACGCGCGCCCGACCGGGCGAGGTTCGCCCGGTCAGACCGGGCAAAGAAGGAAAACTGTCGTATTTTACGCAGCCTTCCTCCGCCCGATCGGGCGAGGTCCGCCCGGTCAGACCGGGCAAAGCTCAAGAACGCGTATTTTCTTATTTTTCCGAAATATTATCTTTTGGGGGTATAAATACCCTTTTGTAATTAACTTTTAGACAGTTAGTTTTTCATTAGTTTTCTCCTTAAGCCCTAGAAAACTCTCAAGAACCCTAGTTTTATTTTCTTAAGCAATTTCAATCTTTAATCCTAGTTTTATTAATTGTTCCTCAAGAATTCAAGATCATCAATTGAAGTATTTGGTATTTCTTACTTTCCATCTCTTTTATTTATTTTATAGTTCTTTAATTATGTGTTCTCTATTAGATCTTGTTTTTGATTTAATTATGATTTGTGAGTAGTTTCCTTAATCCGGGATCTTGCTAAGCCCGATTATGATTGATGTATAAAGTAGATCTTTAAATTCCCCAATAATAATCCCAATTGACATGCTTAATTGATTGTGTTTATGCCAATACTAGATTAGGGATAATTAGTATTGTTATCATCCCTTTGTTCTTATTGCAACGGAAGTTGGGTATTAACGGGATTAGGTTATTTCAATTAAGGGTTTGAAGATCATCACGGAAGTAGATGATTGAATAATTAGGAATCTAGGCATGGTGTTTAATGTCCCTTATTCGCTTGATTCCACGGAAGTAGGCTTGATAGTTAATTTGGGAAGCCATTGATAACTCGGAAGAGACCTTTGGTATTATTATTAGGGATTGCTTTTCTTCTTGTCAATTGATTTATATATTGGGGGTAGATTTATTAGTTTATCAATCATAATCGTGGTGATGCTTGATCTTGGATGCTTTAGTTTATTGATTAATATTTCCTCTAGTTAATTGTGTTATTTAATAAATTAGTTGATTATTATCATCCATTATTGATTGGTCACGTGCTTAGTGATTAATTGAGTCTGATTAATTGAATGAACCATAGTCTCTTGGGATTCGATCCTTACTTGCCCTACTACACAGTTAGAAGGAATAGTTAGGTTATTTTTGTTAGGTACGCGATAAGCCTATCAAATTTTGGCGCCGTTGCCGGGGACTAACGGTTTTCATCTAATTATTTGTGATTCGTTTTTTTTGCTAAGATTTTGGTTTGTTGCTTTGGCTATTATTAACTTCTTTTTCTCTTATGAGTTGATGATATACATGCCTTGGAGATGGATGATTTATTGTCACGTCTTGCATCTGGCCATTGTTCTTGTTATTATCTTTATCATGAAAACCCTGATTGCCCTTATAGTGAGTATTTTGTTCGAGCTCCGGATGATTTTAGAATCTTTCCATTCATATATGATTATTCTAAAAAACGGTTTGTTCTAAATGAAATTTATTGGAGGATTCATGATGAATATTATCATAATTTGTATAATACGTCGGAGGAAGAATCATTTGTTGAAGAACCGATGGTTAAAGAGTCATTGGTTATAGAATCAGTGGTTGAGGTATCATTGGTTCCAATAGAAGAAGAATCATTAGTTGTAGAACCATTGGTTGAAAAGTCATTGGTTGTAGAACCAATGGTTGAAAATTCTTTTTCCTTTGGTAATGAACTTATTCGTGAGCGTAAAATAATAGAGTCGTTATTGGGTGATGATACAGAACAAGACTACCTCCATGTTCGTTCTATTAATTCTAAATTTTTAGCGGAGGAAGCAGAAGGTTGTGGTGTATCTTCATCTTTTTCTTTTGATTTTTCTTTTTACCTTGAGTTTTCTTTGTGTGCTCCTAATCTTTTCTATGTAAGGATTACTGTGCTTGCAATTGAGCCCTATATAGTGCTTAATGAAATGTTTGCAGGAGCGTATGATAAGTTACTCAAGGCGTTAAGTTCTTCTGATGGAAGGAGAATGGTCAAGCTTAAGACCTTGATAAACTAGCGCTTTACGGGAGGCAACCCGTATTTCATTATTTTTATTTTAGTCTTTTCTAATTTTTGTGTTTTCGTTTGTTTTATTTTAGAGAGGTAAGGAGAGGATATTTTATTCTTGTGGGAGTTTCTATATGTGTAGGTTTTGATCTAGAAAGGTTTCGATTTTAAAGGAGAAGAAAGCTGGATTGTACTCGGGTTCGCTCGGGCAGAGCTCGCCCGATCGGGCGCGCGTACGGATCAGCAAAACTGCTCAAGTTCAACAGGCCGTAACTTTTACGTTTCTTATCGGATTTTTGCGTGTGACCTATCGTTGGAAAGCTCTTCAAGTCTACTTTCCAACACAATTAGAATCACTGCATTATAATTTATACAAAAAAAGTTATGATCAGAATAGTACGCATAACTCAATTTTTATATTTTTCCCACTAACACTTTGTTTCATTCTTGCCCAAATTTGTTCCAAAGAGATGCATTGAAATCCTCGAGGCTTTGGTGACATTGTTGTGGTGATGATGATAAGTAGTAGTCGCCTTGACTACTAGCTTCCCTTTAAGACAATGAGGACATTGTCTGATTTTGGCTTGGGGGAGATTTTTGGATTAAGGTATCTTTCTTTTCTCTCTCTTTTTGTTTTTTGACGTATTCAGTTTAGTTTTATTTCTTTCATAGTCTAGATTTTATTGCTTTCTAGGTTAGATTTTATTGCTTTGAAAAAGAAAAAAAACATACAAAAAATACGATCCAATGAATAATAAATCATGCTTCCCTGTGCCCCATTCATGAAAATTGTTTTAATTCTTGGTATATGATGACGAGTATTGTGGATAGGTTAGCCATGATTTGATGTTTGATTGCTTGGATGTCTTAACATGAGTCAATTTTGCCCAACTACTTGTGAATATAGTGCTTGACTAGTTGATTTGGTTAGGAATGTGTGTTAGTTCCTGGTATGTCAATGAAGTTGAGTATTGGTTTATAACTTTGAGTAACGTTTGCATGACTCATTAATATGCACATTGAGGAGGACGAAGGCATTTGTTCCTCTAGGTGGCCTTCAGACGATATTAGATACATTTGTTCCCTTCTTGCTACCCATGTTGTTGCTTGTGCCCTTTTATTGTTTATTTTGCCACATTACAAGCCTATTTAAGCCCCATTGGTTACTAGTCCCAAGCTTGGCTTGGGGGAGCTAATAGTGAGTGAGGTGAGGGAGTTGTAGTGTGCATGTAATTTGCACAATTTTGGGTGGATTTGAGAAGTTTTTTATTTGTTCTTATTGTTGTGGATTGAAAAAAAATTGAAAATTTATTGTGCAAAGAAAAAAAAATTCCAATGTGAGATAAAAAAAAGAAAAAGAAAGAGCAAAAGAAAAAAAATTGTTTCAATGTTCAAGTGTTCTAATTGAAGGCTGCTCAAGAAAAAAAAAAAAGAGAGTTCAAAGTTTGTTTGTTCACTCAAGTTCTATAATTTTATATTTTGTATATATGAGTGAAATTTTAAGTGTTGGAAATTTTTAATATAATTGGATGTTTGGTGAATTTTTGGTAGAGTTGAGTTGTGTTGGAGATGATTTGGTCATTAATTTATTTTGACCTTGGTTTTATTTATTAGGATTTTGGCTCCCTTAAGCATAGCTTTACTCTTACATTTTCCCAAATATTTCCTACCTTTTACCCTAGCCTTACATTACAAGCTTTGAAGACCTTCTGACCTTTGTGCATAGAGTTGTGTGAATGTGAAATTAGTTGTTTTCCAATGCAAAGAATGATTTGATATATTTCGAGTCGACTGCTAGGTTGAGTGCTTGTTTTCTTAAAACACACGAGTGCGTGAGCTTGGGAGGGCATTGTTCACATTTAAAGGAGTTGGATGGAGAGCGACCGAGTATATCTTTTACTCGCCACATAAATGAGAGTTGAGTGTGTGAACACTAGTCTTGAATTCTATATGCTCTTGTGGTTTGCTCTATTTGACCATTGTCAGACAGGATGAGTAGTTAGATGGATTTGATTGGTTGACTTTGATGCATAACTGTCGAGTTTACCTTTAATCGTATTTATTGATTTGAGTTACTTTTGGGGTGAAGTATTGATTTATTTATTCATTGCTTTGCTTAGGGACAAGCAAAGGTTTAGCTTGGGGAATTTGATATACGTGTTTTATACAATGGTTTTCCCCGGTTTTATTGCATGATTTTGTATGGTTTTGAGCTCTACGGAGCTATTTCTTGCTAACAATCTCTTCTTTAGTGTATTCGATTGTTTTAGTAAGCTTTTCAGGAATATGAAGCGTTTCTAGGCAATTGGACGTGTTTTTAGTAGATTCGGAAGAGTTGATAGCCAAGAACTGAAATTTATGTGGAATGCCCGATCGGGCAGGCTTCGCCCGGTCAGACCGGGCGATGAAGAAATCAAGTTATGAGATGCAATTTTGGAAACGTGTTACGCGCGCCCGACCGGGCGAGGTTCGCCCGGTCAGACCGGGCAAAGAAGGAAAACTGTCGTATTTTACGCAGCCTTCCTCCGCCCGATCGGGCGAGGTCCGCCCGGTCAGACCGGGCAAAGCTCAAGAACGCGTATTTTCTTATTTTTCCGAAATATTATCTTTTGGGGGTATAAATACCCTTTTGTAATTAACTTTTAGACAGTTAGTTTTTCATTAGTTTTCTCCTTAAGCCCTAGAAAACTCTCAAGAACCCTAGTTTTATTTTCTTAAGCAATTTCAATCTTTAATCCTAGTTTTATTAATTGTTCCTCAAGAATTCAAGATCATCAATTGAAGTATTTGGTATTTCTTACTTTCCATCTCTTTTATTTATTTTATAGTTCTTTAATTATGTGTTCTCTATTAGATCTTGTTTTTGATTTAATTATGATTTGTGAGTAGTTTCCTTAATCCGGGATCTTGCTAAGCCCGATTATGATTGATGTATAAAGTAGATCTTTAAATTCCCCAATAATAATCCCAATTGACATGCTTAATTGATTGTGTTTATGCCAATACTAGATTAGGGATAATTAGTATTGTTATCATCCCTTTGTTCTTATTGCAACGGAAGTTGGGTATTAACGGGATTAGGTTATTTCAATTAAGGGTTTGAAGATCATCACGGAAGTAGATGATTGAATAATTAGGAATCTAGGCATGGTGTTTAATGTCCCTTATTCGCTTGATTCCACGGAAGTAGGCTTGATAGTTAATTTGGGAAGCCATTGATAACTCGGAAGAGACCTTTGGTATTATTATTAGGGATTGCTTTTCTTCTTGTCAATTGATTTATATATTGGGGGTAGATTTATTAGTTTATCAATCATAATCGTGGTGATGCTTGATCTTGGATGCTTTAGTTTATTGATTAATATTTCCTCTAGTTAATTGTGTTATTTAATAAATTAGTTGATTATTATCATCCATTATTGATTGGTCACGTGCTTAGTGATTAATTGAGTCTGATTAATTGAATGAACCATAGTCTCTTGGGATTCGATCCTTACTTGCCCTACTACACAGTTAGAAGGAATAGTTAGGTTATTTTTGTTAGGTACGCGATAAGCCTATCAGTTACAAATATGAGTCCTAATCATGTTAGGAAATCTCGAAAGATATTTACAAATATTCACAAACTATATCCTTCTATAACAAAATATCTAGAATATTATTCCTAAATTCTATCACACCCCCGCAGTCATAGAAGGAGGAGGGCGGACGCTAAAACTGGATTTGAAGTCCAAGAATAGTTGTCGCGGTAGGCCTTTCGTGAAGATGTCTGCAAACTGATATCGAGTAAGAACGTGTAGGACCCGTACATGCCCTAACGCCACCTTTTCTCGGACGAATGAATATCCATTTCGACGTGCTTAGTGCGTTGGTGCTGTACGGGATTATGAGATAAATAAATTGCAGTGACATTATCACAATAAACAATGGTAGCATGTCGGAGAGGGCAGTGTAACTCTAAAAGAAGATTACGAAGCTAGCAAGCCTCGGCAAAAACGTTAGCAACGCCCCTGTATTCTGCCTCTGCACTTAATCTAGAGAGACTAGCATGACGCTTAGAAGACTAAGAAATGATATTGTCTCCTAGAAAGCAACAACATCCTGAAGTCGAACGACAAGTGTCAGGATACCCACCCCAATTTGCATTAGTATAAGTGATCAAGTTTATAGGTGATGAAGGATATAAATGTAACCCGTGATCAATGGAGCACTTAATGTAGCGTATGATGATGCATTTCAATGCATCATAATGAGCCTCTCTGGGGTCATGCATGAATAAACAAACCTGCTGAACTGCATAGGCTATATCAGGGAGAGTAAAAGTGAGGTATTGTAAGGCACCTGCAAGATTACGATATGGTGTTTGATCATGAAACTTAGGTCTTGACTCTGCACTAAGCTTGGATTGAGTATCCACTTGAGTCATCGTAGGTTTACAACTGCTCATACCTACGCGCTCTAAGATTTCCTATGCATATTTTTGCTGAGATAAAAACAGATATGATGGAGTACGAGTGACAACAATGCCCGGATATAATTGAGAGGACCTAAATCAGTCATTGGAAATCCTATACGCAAGTGAGTGATGATGCGCTCACGTAAAAGATCTGAGGATGTAATTAACATAATATCATCAACATATAACAAAAAATATGCCATACCATTCCCATGTTGGTAAATGAATAGTGAATTGTCACTCTTAACAATGACAATCCCCATCTGCAAAAGATAGTTAGCAAAACGCTCATACCAAGCCCTTGGAGCCTATTTTAGACCATATAGAACCTTCCAGAGCCTACAAACATAGCCTTAGAACCTCTTGTCAACAAACCTAGGGGTTTGATGCATATAAACACATTCATTCAGATCACCATGTAAAAAGGCAATTCTAACATCAAGTTGGTGAATAGACCACTTCTAAGCCATAGCCAAACTCAACACCGTGCGAATGGTAGCCAGTTTAACAACCAGACTAAAGGTTTCGTCACAATCAACATCTTCAACCTGCGATTTTCCATCACAAACAAGACGAGCTTTGTGTCGTTCAAGATCACCATTAGAATTTAATTTATGACGAAAAAGCCACATACAATTAACAATATTCACCCCCGTGGGCCTAGTAATTGTTGGGTTTTGCGGTGTCCGACACCGCGCGGAAACAAAACCCGATAACCGAATCGCATGTATAATAATTACAACATAAACAAAAGCTTGCAAATAAACAAAACACAAGAGAAGAGAGAGAAAGAATACTCACCCTAGAAGCGTGCTTCGCTCAACCGATGAGCTCAAACTTGAAAGCTTCATGTTCCGCAAGTGCGAAAACCTCTGACGGCTCACATCCTCGCTACCAAACCGTAACTGACCCCTACCCCGTAGTTTAGACAGAGCTAGACCAAAATAACTTAGAGTTTATGAACAAAGGTTTTCTCACTTTTGGAGATCCCTTAGAGTTCACCAACTCAAGTGAATTTCCTAATACCCAATGATGGTATTTATAGGGAAATGTCCCCATGAATTCCCATCATCTTTCAATGTGGGATAGTTGGTAAAAAGGCAAAAGTAAGATTTAATTTAATTCTTAATTAAATTAAAAAGCCATGAACAATAATCAAATGACAAGTGGCATCACACAAGAAAGGGAGTAGGTGGGAAGACCACCTTGGCCTTAGAGAGCAAGGCAAGGGGCTCCCCCACACCTACCCAGTCAGCAAGGGCAGCTGCCCGGCCTTGGGCAGCAAGGCCAACCACGCTGCCAGCCTTCCGCCACAAGGCTAGGCCTGCTGGCCGCTTGCCGCAAGCCCACAACAGCTGTTGCTGGCCCACGCGTACACGCAGGCCCACAGCAGCACCCGCAAGCGCCAGCCTTTCTATTGGCCTTGCTAGGTAGGCCCAGCTAGGCTTGCCTTGATGCGCAGGCTACTAGGCAGCCCCAGCCAGCCCGCAAGCAACGACAAGCCTAGATGGGCCTTCCGATGGTTGCGGTGGTTGGTGGTTTGGTGCTTGCGACCCTTAGTCATTTGCCTTCAATTCGATGCATGGCTAGGGCTCGTGCTATGCTTGTAATATTAGCACAATACGTCATTTGATTATTTTCTCGTCTTTCTCGATTCCTAAAATCGACTCAACGCTCGGCTTCGACGCTCTAAGCTCGGAATCCAACGTCTTAGTTTGTAAAATCTCTATCGGCTCATTTAATCCTTCGGTTTAATTCGTCGCTTCGGTTCGGTTACACGATTGGGTGTGACCCGAAGGGTTCAGTCAAGAGTGTAATATTAATTTTACATTAATATTAATGATCGAAAGTGGCCTCTAGTTAGGCATTCCAATTACTTGACCTCGCTGAATAATTAGCTTTCCTAATTAATTCCGAACCCTGTATCGGAATAATACACTTGTTCTAAGGACACCATTGCTTTCAATCTCCCACTTGTCCTTCCGGACAAATGTGCTGTTTGTGTATAGCCTATTTCCTATGTCACTTTATGTCTCTTCATGAACTATAAGGTAAGATTCATCGTCATCCTTATTACGTCCAGAAGTGTTTCTCGATTTCCGAGTTCAATAGTCAATAAGCAGATGATTTCTAAAATCCATCTAAGCATGGCCATACATTTTCACAGTCTCGCTCTTCGACAGGCCTTGTAAACAACAAAGACATGTTCCCTAATGTTAATAGGGGGACATTCTCAGTCTTGCATTGTTAGCTTCCCTTACTAAGAGGCCCTAGCCGCCCAGTGTTGCCTTTATAATCCCCTTGTACGGCAGACGTTTGACAACATCAAAACAAACTAGTACTCAAACAAGAGAACTTACAATACTCATGGTTGAGGAAAGTGGTTGCGATAGCCATAATGAGTACTATATTTATGACGATTGTTAAATCTCTTAAAGTATTCTCATAGGTCAATCCGGTATAGTTCCAAACCAATACCTGTGTAAATGATTTATGACATTCTTGTTCTTGTAGCATAAGAAACAGTGCTATAAATCATACTACACATTAATCTCGCGTGGTCATTAGTCGTCCAACTTCCAAATGACCTTGATTAGGGATAATTTTGATATGATATTCAACGTTCACTTAATAGGTGTTTCTTTATCCAAGACACTGTCTTGATACCCTATTTTGAATATTCTCAAATCGAATGGACTCATTATTTAATTCTAAACCACAATTAAATAGAAATGGAATAATAATTTGTGAAAAATTAATTACTCCATCAATGAATGGTTTCAACATAGTGTTTTACATTAAAGTCTCCAAAACTTAATTAAAACACATAAGCAGGGAAGACAATTTCCAATATGTCTGATTCCCATTTCCTCAACGGGCTTGTTGTGTTTCACTTGAGGCAAATGTTTAGTGAGTGGATTGGCTAGATTGTCGTCCGTTCCAATCTTACAAATTCTGATTTCACCCTCGGACTTCCATTCCCTTATCATGTGAAATCGCCTCATGACATGTTTGACTTTCTGATGCTCCCTTGGCTCTCTCGCTTGAGCAATAGCCACACTATTATCACAATAGAGGTCTATTGGTCCCTTTATTGAGGGTACAACACCAAGTTCACCAACGAACTTACGAATCCAAATTGCCTCCTTAGCTGCCTCAGAAGGTGCTAAGTATTCGGCTTCAATTGTAGAATCTGCAGTCGTGCTTTGCTTAGCACTCTTCCAACTGAACGCTCCTCCATTTAGATAAAATATGTACCCTGATTGCGACTTGAAGTCTTCTTTGTCAGTCAAGAAGCTTGCGTCGGTATAACCTTCAACAACCAAATCCTTACTCCCACCATAGACCAGATATTTATCCTTGTTCCTTTTCAGGTACTTTAGGATATTCTTTGCCGCAGTCCAATGCGCCTCACCTGGGTCTGATTGGTATCGGCTCATAGCACTCAAGGCATACGATACATCCGGCCTAGTACATATCATGGCATATATGATCGATCCAATAAGCGAAGCATATGGAATCTGACCTCATTCTCTCTCGCTCATCAGGTGTCTTTGGACACTGTTTCTTGCTAAGAGTTATGCAATGAGATATGGGTAGGTGGCCTCTCTTGGCTTCCATCATGTTGAATCGTGCCAATACCTTATCAATATAAGTACTTTGGCTCAATCCAATCATCCTCTTAGATCTATCCCTATAGATCTTGATGCCCAATATGTACCGTGCCTCTCCCAAGTCCTTCATTGAGAAACACTTTCCAAGCCAAGTCTTTACAGACTCCAACATTGGAATGCTGTTTCTAATGAGAAATATGTCATCGACATATAGGATAAGGAATGCGATGTCACTCCCACTGACCTTCTTTTAAACACAAGACTCATCTGGATTCTTGATAAAACCAAACTTGCTAATGGCTTCATTGAATCGCAGATTCCAACTTCTGCTTACCTGCTTTAATCCATAAATGGACTTCTTAAGCTTGCATACCTTCCCAGCATTGCTTGGATCAACAAAACCTTTCGGCTGTGTCATGTACACAGTTTCTTCCAAAATCCATTAAGGAAGGCGATTTTGACGTCCATTTGCCAAATCTCATAATCATAATATGCGGCAATTTCTAGGATAATCCGGACGGATTTAAGCATGGCAACTGGCGAAAAAGTTTCATCATAATCAACCCCGTGAATTTGCTTGCAACCTTTTTCCACCAGTCTAGCTTTGTATACATATACAACTCCATCTTTGTCGGTTTTCAACTTGAAAATCCATTTGCAATAGGTGTGTAACCTTCGAGCAAATCAACCAAGTCCCAGACTTGATTTTCAAACATGGAGTCCATCTCGGATTTCATGGCTTCTTGCCATTTTGCAAAGTCAGGACTCGTCATAGCTTGTTTGTATGTCGCTGGCTCATCTTCATCCATAACTTGGATGTCTTGATTCTCGGTTAAGACAATACTGAGGTATCTGTCTAGTTGAGATCTTGGCCTTTGCAACCTACGCAGGGTAATAGATTGAGCATTTGCTTTGTCATTTTGACTTTGAACATTGTCGGTTTGACTCTGACCATTTTAAACAGTTGCTTCCAAAGAACTTTGATTGTTAGTTTTGTCAGGTTGACTTTGTTGCTCACCTTCTCGAACTTTATCAAGTTCGATTTTCCTCCCACTTGTCATTTTGGAAAGATGCTCCTTTTCCAAAAAGACACCATCTCGAGCAACAAATACTTTGTTCTCAGATTGGTTGTAGAAGTAATACCCCTTTGTTTCTTTTGAATATCCCACAAAGAAACATTTGTCAGATTTTGGTGCAAGCTTGTCAGACATGAGTCTTTTGACATATGCTTCGCAACCCCAAATCTTAAGAAAAGACAACTGTGGAGGTTTCTTCGTCCATAATTCATATGGAGTCTTTTTGACAGAGCGCGGTTCAGTGTAAGTGCCGCGGTTAGAAGTGCGTGTCCCCAGAAAGAGATAGGAAGATCACTAAGACCCATCATTGATCGAACCATGCCTAACAGAGTTCGATTTCTCCTCTCGGACACTCCATTCCATTGTGGAGTTCCGGGAGGTGTCAATTCTAAGAGAATACCATGTTCTTTCAGATGGTCGTCGAATTCGTAGCTCAAATACTTGCCACCTCGATCCGATCGAAGTGCTTTGGATTTCTTGCCAAGCTGATTTTCCACTTCACTCTGAAATTCTTTGAATTTCTCAAAAGGTTTAGATTTATGCGACATAAGGTAGACATAGCCATATCTACTAAAGTCGTCCGTGAATGTGATAAAATAGCGATAACCATTTCTTGTGGTTGTGCTCATTGGTCCACATACATCCGTGTGTATAAGACCCAATAAGTCCCTAGCCCTTTCTCCCAACTTGGAGAATGGCTTCTTTATCATCTTGCCAAGTAGACATCCTTCGTAGTTTTCAAACGACTCTAAGTCGAATGAATCAAGAATCCCTTCATGAAGAAGCTTCTTAATGTGTTTGATGTTAATATGGCTAAGTCGAGAATGCCGCAAGTAGATTTGATTCAACACCACGATCTTAGCCCTTTTGGTTGTATCATTAACATTATAAACCTGTTTGTCTAATGAAAGCACATAAAGACTATTTTTTGAATGTAACACCCTAGAAATTCCTTTCCTTTTAAATACCTATTTTGCCCTTTTTGAAATACGAAATAGGAAAATCTATGACATTACCGCCACCGTGAAAACGGCTAAGGCAAATATCAAAGACACACAGCGGAAGACTTTCTTTAAAACCATTTAAAACAAGTCAAATTAAAAGTTAAACCAAACGAAAGTAAAGTCAAACAAAGTCAACCTACAACTTGGAACCATTGTAGGCCCTTAAAACCCAACAATACTGAAAACCTTTACGTTAGTCTCATGAGCATAATAAAATAAATAATATTCAAAGCAAATAAAACACATCATATTCCTATGGAAACTAAGCATGATTCGCTCTTCACTCATGCCCATCATGAAAATGCTTCATCACCTGAAAAACTTCTCTCTACTTGTCCCCACTACTCGCCATTAGAAATGGGTCGTCGTAGGGCCAAGGTAAAGACAAGGCCAAACAAACATACCACACACAATCAGCAATATTGAGTACATAAGCGTAATAAAACACACTATCATGCTTTCATCCTATCATCACACAACTTACCTTGTTGCACCTGTAAACAAGCATATAAGACATTCAACACTTAACTAGACAAATACCAATGTCCATTTAATTTGATTACGCATCGAACGGGTTTCTCCCTAATCTGCCCTAATAAAGGGGTACTAACACGAGAGCTAACTGTGCCAGTATAAAAGAACCACTCGTAAGTGGTGGAATTCCTGCCCATAATTATACAAAAAAAAAAGGAATATACAGCGTCCTGTACTCCCAGTAGAAGTTATGGTCAAATATAAAGTCGCATAACTCCCCCCATATGTTCATACTCAAGGCATATACGTTCCAAGAGTTTTGGTGCGTAATCTCTTTCACTTTACGTTGCTTTACATATTATTATACTTGGTGATGACTCTCAAACCATAACACAATCAAACATTATAATTCATTCAAGCAATCAAACATACCAATTTAATTCTTGAAAAATTAGTGACCACATAAATTAAATGTTGAATCCTCTTTAAACTACCTCGGTGTTAAATAACACCTTAAGCGCATAAAGCACCACAAATCCTATCCCTCGGTGTTTAGAACACCTTAAGTGCACTTAGGCAGCAAAATATAATTTAATCCTCGTGTACATAGACACTTAAATAGCTCCTTCCTTATGCTTATAGCATCAATAAAAATTATATGAACCATAATTATCAATATTCCAAACTCAATTAAACATTTAGTTTAATTAAACATGCTCTCTATCATGCCAACAATAAAAGTGTGGTTAATAATCAACATGCCAACATAATTAATTCCAATCACCAATTCATCATAAATAATTCATACATCACAAATCATTCACCAACATCAATCATACAACAAATTCCAACCAAAACCTATCATGATACTACTTGGAATTAATTTATCAAAGCCTAGCATGCTTATACATATTCAAATAATTCCCAAGTACGCGAACGTACCTTGAATATGATCTCAAAATCGCCACGACTAAATAAAATCACTCACTTGGAAACCTCCTACAAACCAAAATTATAAAGAGGCGTTAATACCTATTCCACACAAATTTCCAGCAATATACACACTCTTTAAATCACTCATAAACCCTTTAAAATAAGCTAAAATTTAATTTAAAACCCTTACTTTTATTCCCAATTAATGGGTAATTAAAAATCCTTTCAAGAAACTTAATTATAGCTTATATACAAAAATTCTAGCTTTATTAAATCATCTAAAATTGTTGTATTTGTGTTTTAAAGCACTTATTTCAATAATTTAAATCACCCATAACAATTTCCATCAATATACATAAACTTAGAAACCTAAGGTTTATAATTTGGGGCTTTTTAATTCAAAACCAAATCTGAAAATTTATATACATCATACTTAAAATCAAACATCATAAAAATCATCACAAAACCCAAAATCAACAATTAGATCAAGTGTGGATTAAATTAAAAATCAAAAGAAGAATTATTTTTTTATTTTTTGTTTTTACAAAACACACGCATGCACAAAGGGAAAGGGAGGGTGGCTGGCGCCACCTCCCACGGCTGCTACTGCTGCCGGCCCTGTGCTGGCGGCGGCGACCAGTTGTGGTGGTGGTGGCAGCCAGCCACCGTGGTGTGTGTGGTGGTGGTGGTGAAACAATATAAAAATAAAATAAAGGGGAAAAGGAAAAATTAAGGGGAAAGAAAATAAGAGGATAGAGAGAGAATTTACCTTTGGTTATTCTCCACCTTGGGCAAAGTTTGATTTTGCTCATATGATGGGTATTTATATCCTCTCTCAATAACCCTCCTAATTAAAATTCCTTTACAACCCTTAATGATCCATTTTCTATTCAAACTAATATTTTGACTTTTCTTAAATACCATTGACCTTAAAATTTCCTTTTATAAAATAATATGCCCCAAAGTTTCCGAATCATGAAATAAAATATTTTCAAGATTGTTAAATAATTAAAAATAACTTTTAATTAAAATAATTCTTTTTAAATTAATGAAACACCATAAATAATTCATTTCGAATTATTTAAATACTTTAAGAAATACTTATTCAAATTAAAATACGTATAAAATTACGGGGTATTACACTGAATGTGCCGTACCATATAAAACATTATCAAGATAAAATGAACAACTATTGTCTTTTATCCAAAATTCAAAACCCTTGGCGTCCAACGCTGAAATTGAAATAGTGGTTTTGGTAATGTTTGGAACATGATAACAATCTTCAAGTTCTAAAACAAGCCCAGAGGGAAAAGACAAACTTAGTGTCCCAACGGACACTGCCGCAATCTTTACTCCATTGCCGACCCGGAGTTCCACTTCTCCCTTCACTATCCTTCTACTTTTCCTTAGTCCCTGAGCATTGAAACAAAGGTGTGGGCCACATCCGGTATCTAATACCCATGAAGCTTTGCTAGTAAAGTTAAGGTCTATAACATATATACCTGATTCAGAAGTAATGGTGTCGTTCTTCTTATCACTAGGCGAAAAACACAAATGGGCACCGGTTCAAAACCACCATTTCGCACCGGTTCTTGCTGTGAACCGGTGCGAAAAATGGCCCAAAAAAATTAAAAAAAAAAAACTTTTAACACCGGTTTTTGCTGTGAACGGTGCAAAAATGGCCCAAAAAATTTAAAAACAAAATTTTAGCACCGGTTCGGGTTCAAAACCGGTGCTAAAAATACCCCAAAAAAATAAAATAAAAATTATTTTTTTTTGCATTTTTTTCACTTAAATTGATATAGAAACACTAACATATATATATAAAGTTACATATTTTCATTAAAAAAGGCTGTAATATTACAATTTTCGTCCAAAAAAAGTATATAAAATAAAATACAAGGTCACAAACAAATCTGTTTCTAAAGTTGGTTCTGATTGGCGATGATCTTTTGTTAGAGGAGTAAGCTTGGCATGATCAGGCCGGAAGGACTCTTTAATCAATAAAAGATGACCTGCAAGAGGGAAAATAATCCAAAGAGGCAAGTATAGGAAATATAACAACCCCTGGACTGCAGATAACCAATAGGCAACAGGTATGACTACCACTGAACAACAGAACAAGCAAAACAGAAATGAATTAGAAAGCAGAAATTATATCAATGTAATCAGGATACATAAATAAAAAATAAATAAAATGCAAAACGCTGATTATTAAGAAACACCCTGCTCAAAGACTATTGATCATTGAATGGAGCAGACTTCTAAGATGCATTTCTTGGAGCATGCATCTCTCAATTAGAAGATATCCTAAATCCCCCTATGCCTCTATTACTTCCAACTTTAATCTTCTTTACTAAAAGTCAATCAGACAAGCAAAAATAATAAATTCCCTAACACAACTCACCACAAGCAGAAGTTTTCACTGCCCAAAACATTGTTTAAATGCTGTTGGGTTGCCAGTGTACCATCAACACACTAAAGAGTTACTGATATCTTAACAGTCTTCCCCTGCTCCCTATCTACAGATCTTCTTAGAATTTGCAACATAACTCATCTTTTAATAGCCTTTCCTAGTAAGTTGTGTCTACCAAAACATTTTTAAACAACATAGTAATAGACTAATAGTTGAAAATTGACATGCACAAGATAGACAAATAGCCGATTTCTTCAGTAGATTAGGGTTTGTTTAAGGAGAGAGAAGAGAGAGATAAGAAGGAAGAGGGGAAACAGAAAGAAAAAAGAGGGGAAATAGAAAGAAGGAAAAAGGGCTAGAACCAGAGAGCAGAGCAGAACTAGAGATGAGAGAGAAGAAGAGTAGAGCAGAACCAAAGATGAGAACCAGAGAGGGAGAGAATGAAATAGAGAGGCGGATGAGAGAGAGAGAGGGTATGTAAAGGGTTTATAAAATGGAAATTGGCACCGGTAAACCGGTGCTATTTCTTTTTATTTTTTTTGGTTTTTCATTTTCTAAAACAAATAGCATCGGTTAACCGGTGCCATTTGTATTTTTTCCCACCGGTTTTTAATAACCGGTGCTATTTCTTTGGTGCTAATTTCTATTTTTCTACTAGGGGCACCATGACTTGATGCTTTGCAGTCTCCTTTTACCTACAAGAATGAAAAACAAAAAGAATTAGTTACAAAAATTATTATAAAAGCCTAATAAACTATAAATTAAAAAAAAATATATATAACCAACATAGCCCAGCTATAATCAACCTTGCACAAGAAAGAAATGCACATTTGACTCATAAATAGGAACTAAACAATGTAAATTACACGACAAACTGATAAAATAAACACATATAATATGCATCAAAACTTTTGAAGTACAAATTGTGCATAAAACTTCTCAAATAAAGCATGAAAATAATTCCTAATGAGTCCTCTGATTCTAGCAACCTTGACCCTCTTAAGTAGTTAAGCATACACTTCATTTCAATAAATATAGAAAATGAAAGTTGAAAATGCACTGGCAAGGTGAAAAAGATTTTGATCGACCCTAATGTCCTCCTACCCCAAAATTGCACATGAAATACCTCCAAGTTCCTAGTCCACCACCCAGTCTGCGAGGTCGCCAGCTAGAAACAGTTCAAACATATGCACAGGTATAAAGCTGCCAAATTCAAACATATTTACATAGAGCAACCTGTCTAGGTGTAGAGTGTGTGCATTGAACTAGCATGTCCCATAAACTATCAAATTTTCAGTCATGCATAGTACCTGATCAAGTGTGTTTCGCAGCTTACCTTCCAATTCTTCAATAATTTTTCCTCATTGCCTGCTTGCACACTGCTCCCCTCCTCGCCTGCCCCATTACTTGCACACTGCCCCCTCCTCGCCTGCCCCATTACTTGCACACTGCCCCCTCCCCTTGTGGCACACCTGCCCTCTCCCTGCCTACACACCTTTCCCCTGCTTGCACACTTAACTTATCCCCAAACTAAATAGCAACACAAACAGATTCTACACAAAAATATAATCAAAGTAATTACTTTTTACAAAAATCGAATTAAGCTACCATACAAAATTATTAAAATTAAACAACACGAATCTGGGAATGAGCTACCATACGATGTTGAAGCAGAAAAATCGCAAAAATAAAATCCAGACACCACAGCTCAGAATCAATTTCCACAACATTAACACTCTTTTAAAATATGCATGCATTGTCATAAAATGATTTAAAAACATCAAAATCGCATAATTAATTTCATCGGATCATCTAAACCAGCAACAATTTCACAGAAAATTAACACAAAAATCCTTTAACCTAAGAAAATACAAAATTGACACAAAAATCCTAAAAAAGCAAAATAAAATTCACAGAAAAATCAAAAGAATCACCAAAAAAAATTAAAAATAATTACCTGACCTTTAACCTTGAGATTGATATGAGTAGCTTGATCAGAAGCAGGCTTCTTATCTTCATTAAAAGCGTTGTTACCTCCATTGTTGTTGGTATCAGTTTCTCCAGCCATCTTCAACAAATTTCGAACAATGTTACATCAATTAAACCCAAAATTTCAAAGCATTTAACATGAATAATTGGACCAAAAGACCAAAATATAACGCAAAGCTAAATAACCCAGAAACCCTAACCTTGAATTTCTGATTTTTGGTTCAAAATTGATTCGAATTTGTTGTTGTTGAAGACGCACGCACATCGAATTGATTCAAAATAGACGAACCCAGAAACCCTAACCTCCAATATTGTAGAAAGAGAGAAGGAGAAGGAGATCGAAAGAGAGAAGAAAGGAAAGGGAAAGTGGCAGTTATGGAGAAGGATATCGAAGGAGAGAGAAGGATTTTGAGGAAAGTGCTGAGAGAAAGCTCAGAAGCCCCTACAATGGAGAAATTTGAGTACGCTTCAATGGAGGAGAGAGAGAGGAGAGAGAGAGGCAGATGAGAGAGGAGGAAAGATCGAGGAAATGAAAGAGAAAGAAAGAGTATATCCCGGTTTTTTATTTTTTTATTTTACAATAGATTTCGCACTGGTTCAAACCAAACCGGTGCGACTAACTCATTTTTCGCACCGGTTTGGTTAGAACCGGTGGGGAAACTCTTCCCCTCAATCCCGCCTATTTTTTTCGCACCGGTTTTTAAAAATCGGTGCGCATTCTGCGGTGCCTATTTCATTTTTTCTACTAGTGTATCCTCCTTGAACTTGAGGCAATCCCGTTTCCAATGTCCCTTCTTCTTACAATAGAAACATTCGGAATCAAATTTAGAAGACGCTACCTTCTTTTCTTTGTTTCTCTTGGTAGCTTTTGACTTAGGCGGAAAGGTCTTCTTACCTTTCCCCTTGTAGCCCTTCTTCTTGCCCGAGCGCTTGAATGTCTTGCCTTTCTTGACCATAAGCATATCATGCTTCCCCTCATACTTGAGCGTTTGCTTGGCTTGCTTCAAAATTCCATGAAGCTCGGTGAGGGTTTTCTGCATGCTATGCATATTATAATTTATCTTGAACTTGATTAGGGGATTTTTATCCACCAATCACCGACTGACAAGTGGACCAACCAGGTTCCGCCACGTGTCCTTCACGAAGGCCAACAGGAGCCTGCCACGTGTCAATCACAGATACGTCCTCTACGGACCAATTTAGACGCGCCACGTGTCCACCCATGCCAAATGGGAAAACCGGCCATCAAGGCCCAATTCAGTCTAGAGGCCCGATCAGCCCTAGGTTTACCTTAAACCTAGAGAGTTGCACGCTTCTCAAGGCTATAAATACTCAATTAATCCTCATTAATCACACGATCGAATAATCAAGAAATCAAGCAGAGAAGAACAGAGTTATTAACAACCGGCTAATCTCGCTAACGACGCAGATTACCAACACTAAGCACTCTCACCTAGAGAGATCTCATTACTTTAATTTCTGTATTAATTACTCCTTAATCAGGTACTAACTTGATCGTTGGAGGCGGAGCTCTCAGGAGTCTCCGTTATTTTGCAGGTACAGGCGTCCGGTTTCAGTCTCGGAATTGTAACTCTCCCGCAGGACATCAGAAAACCCCGAAACATTTGGCGCCGTCTGTGGGGAGAGTACTTCAGAGATGGCATCCAAGTCTGTACCGACTCCAGAAGAGAGGCGTCCCCTAGACGACCCTCAAGTTCAGTCGGACCATGATACCGAAAGTGAATTTGAAGTTGAAACTCATACAGCTCCAGACGGGACCCTAAGGGCCCGACGTACCCGTCATACCGAAAGGAGGGAACGGGAGCATCTTCAAACAGGAAGCGAGCCAGCAGGCGCACCGCTTGCTCGGCAACAGCCGACTGATGGGTCTGCTCCCATCACAAGGAACGAACTCATGACCTTCATGAGGGACTTCAAGGGAGAGATTCAAGAGTTGATCAACAAAAAACCGCCTGCTTCAGTCAAAGAGCAGTCGGCCAAGAAACCTTCCACTTCACTGAAGAGGAAGCCAGTTCAAGGGCGAGAGGCGACTCCCCATCCTAAATCCAAGAAGCGGGAGCCACCTGCTCTTGATTTCACAAAACTCCGTTATCCTACGGGAAATAGGAAACCGGTTCGTCATATTCAGGCGGATGGGTCAAAGCAAACGTTCACAGATGCTCGGCACCTGCTAGAGCAGAAGAAGAGTGATCGATTATCAGAGTCGGCTTCTACTTCAAATTTTCAGGACAGTTTGCGAAATGCCTCGATAAGGCATACTCAGTCGTACCATGAGAGTCGGTCAGGCGGCACCTCCCGTCAGTCCGGCTTTCATAGTGCCCAGGCGGTACCAAACTTACCATTTGTGCCGCAACAACAGTATTTTATGCAGCCACCTCCATTTGGTGGACCTGCAGCAAAAAACGTCCAACCTGTGGACTGGCAGCTACGGCTGCTTAGACTTGGTGAACAGCCGTCGGCCTTCTCCAAGGAAATTACTGAAGCCGCTCATCCGGCCAAAGTAAAAAATGTTCTAGTAGGCGCCTATGACGGCACTACTAACCCAGAAGACCATCTGATGGCATTCACCAACCTGATGTACCTTCAAGGGTTGGATGATCCCACTTGGTGCAAGTGTTTCCCAGCGACTCTCAAGGGAATTGCACAGCAATGGTTCGGCAACCTGCCGACTGGTTGCGTAAACAACTTCAGGACGCTTGCTTACTTATTTGCCTCCAACTTTGCTATGAACATCCCTGCGAAGAAAACGACCCTTGATTTGGGAACAATTCAGCAGGGCGAGAAGGAGGGGCTTCGTTCTTACATCAGGCGGTTCAACCTGATGAGAATACAGATTCAAGGGTTACCGGATGAGGTAGCTTATACTGACTTTTTTAGAGGTCTCAAAGACGGGTCTACCTTTAAATTTGATTTAGTTCGAAAAAGGGTGGCGACTCTTCAAGAGGCCTTGATTGAAGCAGAAGCCTATATACAGGCGACTGATCTGTGTACGATAAAACAGTCGGACGGGAAGAGGTTCGACAAAAGAGAGGGACGACAGAAACAGTCGTCCAACAAAGATGAGAAAAGAAAAGAGGTCTGGGCGGCTGATTCCTCTAAACAGCCGGCCCAGAAAAAGAAAAAAGAATTCAAACCATACTCCCCAAAGTATGTGTTTAACAAGGATAACCAGTTTATCCTAAAAGAAATAAAGGGACGGCTCTCAATTGAGAAGCCGCTCCCCATGAAGGGTTCTGCGAGCAACCGGAACCAAGACAAAATCTGTGCTTATCATGATGACGTTGGTCATCACACCAATGACTGCATCAGTCTCATGCGGTACCTAGACCGCTTGGCTGATCAAGGTGATCTTGACACTTATGTCAAGAAATCTACGGGGAACACTTCCTCAAAAAAGCAGTCGGCCAAAAAGAATCAGCAGGCCGACAGCTCTGATACAGATGATGCAGTCGTCTACACCATTGCAGGCGGCTTCTCAGGAGGCGGCCCCACTATTAGGGGCAACAAAGATAATATAAGGCGGTTAGATGTAAATTCCGTTCACCAAGAACAGCCGTCCAAATATACATTTCCTGAGATTGTCATCACTGAAGAGGATCTAGGAGGAATAAGGGGGCCGCATGACGACCCTCTCGTTATTGAATGTAAAGTGGCCAACCAGAGAGTTGGCCGAATCCTCATAGATACCGGGAGCTCCTCAGATCTCATCAGCAGCAAATGTCTGTCAAAACTGAAATATCAGACGGACTGCATACATCCGGCCTCCCACCCTTTAATAGGGTTTGGAGGAGGAGTCGTCCACCCACTGGGACGAGTAGATCTACCCATTCGCCTGGGCGAAAAAGGGGAAGGACGACACATGGTAGTCCGGTTCCTAGTAGTAGAGGAACTCTCGGCCTACAACATGATTCTGGGTCGACCAACCCTGAATAATTCCAAGGCTGTTATAATCCCGTCAATTATGCTGCTTAAGTTTGAAAGGGATAATGGAACAGTCGGCTCCCTAAGAGGAGATCAGAGGATTGCCCGAGAGTGCTATCTCTCGGATGTCAAGCCAACTGTTATGGCCACTGGGTCAAGTGGAGAAAAAACAGACCTTGACAACGTCAAGGAGAGTGCGCCTGTTCAAGAAACAGGCGACAAAAAGAGAAAGGCGCCCCAGACTGAGTCCGCAAGAAAAGCAAGAAAATAGCAATCATTGGCAGAGGACCGGCCGGATGAGTTCCGCCCTCAGCCGGCTGGTGAGCATGCGGACCTGATATTAGACGACTCCCGTCCTGACCGAACAGTCAAAGTTGGGACGACTGCTCTGAGAAACCTTGGTGATGACTTTCACAACCTGTTGAAAGAATACAAGGACATCTTTGCATTTGAAGTCCATGAAATGCCAGGCATTAGTCCTGATCTGGCGGTACATAAACTCGCTGTGGATCCGAAAAAGAAGCCGGTACGGCAAAAGAAGCGGAACCATGGCGAAGAAAGAAGTCAGGCGGCAGCCGCCGAAGTTAAAAAATTACTTGATGCAGGGTTCATTCGGCAATGTTACTTCCCAGACTGGGTTGCAAATGTGGTGCTTGTTAAAAAGCCGAATGGCACCTGGCGAATGTGTGTAGACTACACAGACTTAAACAAGGCGTGCCCCAAAGACAGTTACCCTCTGCCTAAAATTGATAATCTGGTCGACTCAACAGCCGGCCATGCCTTGATGAGTTTTATGGACGCTTATTCTGGTTTCCATCAAATTCCTTTATGGAAGAAGGATCAGGAGAAGACGGCCTTCGTCACTGATCAGGGATTATACTGTTACACGGTCATGCCGTTTGGTCTTAAGAATGCCCCGGCTACCTTCCAACGAATGATAAACACAGTGTTCCTTGATCAGATTGGGAGAAACGTCGAGGCATATATTGATGATATGATTGTCAAGACTAAACTTCAGAAAGATCATCTGACGGACCTCCGAGAAACTTTCGCCACACTCAGGCGGCACCATGTCATGCTCAATCCCAAGAAATGTGTATTTGGAGTTGAGTCTGGGAAATTTCTCGGATTCCTTATCAATCAGAGAGGAATAGAGGCGAACCCTGAGAAGGTACAGGCGGTCATAGACATGCAGTCGCCTCGTACCGTCCGAGAAGTTCAGAAGTTAACAGGTTGTCTGGCGGCCTTGGGGAGATTCCTAAGCCGATCAGGCGACAAATGCCTATACTTTTTCCAGGCAATTAAGAAAAAGGCAAGGTTTGAATGGGGGCCGGATGCTGAGGCCGCCTTCCAGAAATTAAAGGTTCACTTGCATTCCTTGCCGAGGCTGGTCAGCCCTTTGCCCAAAGAAGATCTCTACATGTACCTGGCCGTCTCTGATCATGTGTTAAGCGCTGTGCTCCTTGCTGAAAGGGACGGCTGTCAGCTCCCGGTCTACTTTGTCAGTCACGTACTGAAAAATGCCGAGTTGAGGTATCCCCTAGTGGAGAAATTTGGTCTTGCACTCTTCATGGCTGTTAAAAAATTGAAGCCCTACTTTTTGGCACATGCAGTCGTTGTGTATACCGACCAACCAATCAAGCGGCCCCTTACAATCATGGAGTCGTCAGGACGAATGATCAAATGTGCCATAGAAATACAGAGCCTCGAAGTTACTTTCGAGCCTAGAAAAGCAGTGAAGGGGCAAGCCTTTGCTGACTTTATTGTAGAGATGACTCGTCCTCCTGACTCTCAAGTTCCAGACCAAGTCTGGAAGGTATATGTGGACGGAAGCTCTACTTCAAATGGCTGTGGAGCAGGCGTCGTATGTCAATCTCCAGAGGGCGACAGGTTCGAGTATGCTCTACGCTTCAGTTTTCAGGCTTCAAACAATGAGGCAGAATATGAAGCTTTACTAGCCGGGATCCGCATGTGTAAGGCGGCAGGGGCAAGAAAAATAGACGCCTGTTCTGATTCACAATTGATAGTGAGTCAGTACAATGGCGAATACGAAGCAACACATCCGGCCATGATCAAGTATTTACAGGCGGTCCGACAAGCAGTCGGCTCCCTTGAGGATTTCCATCTGATCCAAGTGCCGAGATCAGAAAACAACCAGGCAGATGCACTTTCGAAATTAGCATCATCCGCCTCCTCCGATACTCCTCGAACTGTTTTTTGGGAAGTAATGGAGAAGAGAAGCATCGAGGAAAACCCTATTGGAATCCTAGACAGAAGCTCAACCTGGATGGATTCAATCAGGGCATATCTGACAAACGGTACACTGCCGGATGATCCTCAACAGGCGGCAGCACTGAAAAAACGAGCCTCCTGTTTTGAAATGATACAGGGAGAACTTCACAAGAGGGGGTACCTTCAACCCTTCTTAAAGTGTGTTACTCCTGAAAAGGGACGAGAGATACTAGATGATCTTCACTCTGGTTTCTGTGCTTCCCATATAGGTGGTAGGATGCTTGCTCAAAGGGCAAGGCGGCAGGGCTACTTTTGGCCTACTTTGGAAGCGGATGCAATGGAGATGGTGAAAAAATGTGACAAGTGCCAAAGGTTTGGCAAATTAATTCACCGTCCGGCTACTGACCTCACTACCATTCACAGCCCACTACCGTTTGCTAAGTGGGGCATGGACATTCTGGGTCCATATACGCCTGCTAATGGCGGCAGAAGGTATATACTTGTTGCCGTTGACTACTTCACTAAATGGGTAGAGGCGGAGGCTGTAAAGGGAATCAAGACGAAAGATGTAATTTCATTCATTTGGAAAAACGTCATCACTCGGTTCGGGGTTCCCATGTCTATGGTTTTTGATAATGGTCCCCAATTTGAGACGCCTGTTCTCAAAAGCTGGTTGGGAGACCAAGGAATTGCACATTACTTTGCATCTGTCGGCCGTCCACAAGCAAACGGCCAGGTAGAAGCCTTTAATAAAATCATCTCAGACGGTCTCAAGAAAAAGATTGAACGAGCAGGCGGCCTATGGGCGGATGAACTACCACATGTTCTCTGGGCCATTAGGACGACTGAAAAAGGGGCGACTGGAGAAACCCCATTCCTCCTAACTTATGGTGCAGAAGCTGTTCTTCCAATAGAACACTACGAGCCGACTCTTCGAGTAATGCTATATGACGAAGAGGCAAACTGGGAAGCTATGCGCCTGGCATTAGACTCACTTCCTGAAAAGAGGGGCAATGCTGTTTTGCGCCATGAGATCTATCGCCTGAGAATGACTAGATCATACAACAAAAAAGTACACAGGCGTCCACTCAAAGTAGGGGACTTTGTACTTAGAAAAATGGAAGCAGTTGGTAGGGCTAATGAGTCTGGCAAACTAACTCCCAACTGGGAAGGACCCTACCGAATCTATGAGGAAGTCAGGGACGGTACCTACCGTCTGGAAACACCAGACGGACAACCGTTGCCTCGAACCTGGAATGTAGATAACCTTAAAAAATATTTCTTCTGAATGATGTAAAGTAAAGAGCTACTTAATAAAGTTTGCACTTACTATTCAATTTTGTATTACGAGGGGCATGCCGTCTGTACCTTTACAGTCGGCTACTCTCCATGGAGTTTCACTCTATCTTCAGAGGGGCATGCCGTCTGTACCTTTACAGTCGGCTACTCTCCATTGAGTTTTTCACTCCCTCTTCAGAGGGGCATGCCGTCTGTTCCTTTACAGTCGGCTACTCTCCATCGAGTATTTTACTCACAATACTTAGCTAAAAAGATTAGGGCCTGGCCGATCCTGTGCCTAACAGGCGGCTACCCTTCTTTTACTTAGCACCTACGTTCACCAAGAACTTACCAAGGCCACCGGCCGAATGATCAGACCAGGCGCCAAGCCAACTGATCAAATCTACAAAACTAATTCGACTTGTCCCAACATCATAGCAGGCGTCCGACGGCATCCCTCCGGATGAAATTCGTCGCAGAGAGCAGCTCCCTTTTGGGTGGAACATTGTTCTATAAACTAATTACACGGCACCTATACGACTGTCCCCAAGGGCAACCACGTAGCCGTTTTTGAGACAAGGATAACTCTATCACTAACCAAATCAGTGGTAGCAGTTGACATCTGAGTCAGATGACCGCCTGTATTACTTGGGATAGATGCAGGGGGTACCTATTGAGGTAATAGCCAACAAACATTGGCGAATCAAGGGGTCTAGCCGGCCTACGCCGCCTGGTACCTCTACTTCTCAAACAAAAGTGACGGCGACTGAGTAACTCCAACGTTAACTCATAGTCACTCCTTCAAATTTGGTATGGAATCTAAAAGTTTGAGTCGTCCGCCTGTTTTAAACAAACAAGGGCACTCAAACCCCTATTCCTACTAAGTAACCTATTGAGTTAATAGCCAACAAACATTGGCGAATCAAGGGGTCTAGCCGGCCTACGCCGTCTGGTACCTCTACTACTCAATCTAGATTGCGACAAAGACTAAGTAACTCCTAAGTTAATAGTCACTCAAACTTAGAATGGAGCCTAAAAGGTATGAGTCGTCCACTTGTTTTTAAACAAAGGCTCTCAACCAATACTCTTGCTAGGTTAACAAATTACGAGTTAAAAGCCAACATTGGCAATAAAGGGAAACAACCGGTACCCGCCGCTTGTTTTCCTACTTAATTCCTTGGCGACTAGGTAATTCTATTTACTTGGTCAGACAAATTGAATAAAGAGTTCGAATACCGATTGAATAAATGGCTGACTGATCATCTACCCTGGAAACAGACCACCAGTCGTCCAGGGGCATAGGCGGCATACTTACTATTTGTACCTGTCTTAACGTTCGGCCATACACAACAGTCGGTCTAGGGAACAAATTAAAAATACTTAGACAAATTTGTACCAAAAAAAAAAATTTGATTAAAAATGAGCCGGCCATTAAAGACCAGCAGAATATTCAAAACCCCGGCCCCCTGGCCGGGTAATTACAAAGCAAACGGCACGCAGGCCGTGAAAACTTAAAGCTTAAGAAGGGGGCAGTTCAGTATCAGCAGCTGCCGCCTGGTCAGCACTCTTCTTGCTGGACTCGGCCTTAGCTGCACCCTCTTTTGATGCCTTACCCCCAAGTGGCACAAGCGCCACAACCGGCTCTTCCTCCTCCAACGCCCCGTCCAACGCCTCTTCTTCAGCAGCCGCCAGGATCTGTTGATTATATATTTCCGAACACTGGCGGTACGTTCTTTCCCATGAGGCAAAGTCGGCACTGGGGAACAGTCGTTCCCAGGTCATGCGTTGGATTTGAGCGGAGTCTTCCACCATCTCCCGGACGAGCTCTTGTTTCTCTTGCTCGGCCTTATCCGAGAGCTCTTGGGTAAGACTCTTCTCTTGGTTCACCAGGCGTTCTTTTACGTTGGCCAAAGATTTCTCCATGGCTTCGTAAGAGTGCATTTTTTGGCGAAGAGGTTTCAGCTCGGCCTTAAGGTTGGTGACGGTCCCCTCCAGCTCGTCAACCTTCTTTTGGGCCGCCTCTAACTGAGCCCGAACAGCGGCGGTAGCCTGAGCCTGATAATAAAGAAGATCAATGGTCAGTACTTCATTTTAGGCAATTTGAAACATTGCCTTATCACAGCTGGAGGCGGCCATAGCCTTTGCGGCCTTTACCTCTTTGTTTTTCCGATCAATCGGCTTGCGAAGGCTGTTGACTCGGAGCAGGGCCTAAGTACAAAGAAAAACAGGCGTCAGTTTCCAAATAAAAAGTTAACAGGCGTCAGTTTCCAAATAAAAAGTTAACAGGCGTCCTGGAACTCAAAAGCTCAAAAATATACTAAGTATACCTCAGCAAGGACCCCTGAAATTCCATCGAGGTCAAGGGTGCCGGCACCCCTGACCGCCTCCCTGTCAGATGGAGGAACTACTTTAACCATAGACTTGGCTACCTCAACCAAGTCAAGTCCCTGGGGGCCGGCTGCATTAAGCGAAAGGAAAAAACAAGTTAGACCTAGTCAAGAAGGAAGCAAGGGTGAGTTTTTACAAGTGAGGGTCCATACATCTAGGCGGCCCCGCCTGGGTTTTTGAAGAAGTGGCCGGCTGCTTCTCAGCCGCCACTGTTTTCCTGGAAGACCCAGGAGAGCTTGCAACAGTCGTCCTCCGGGCCTTGGGGTCCGGCTGTTGCGAGGAGGAAGCCCTTGGAGTACCAGACTGAAAACAAAAAGAGTTAGTATATGCATAAGACAACTAAAAGAGGTAGAGTTTTCGAAGCTAACCAAGGGTGCCTCCTTGTTAGGGGAGTCGGCATACGATTGTTTCATGAGCGAGGCCCGCAATATGGCCGCTGCAGTCTTGGATGCTGTTATTTTACTCATGGCGTCAGCTGCAAGAAATAAACAGCAAAGTTAGTATTTTTCCCAAGTAAACAAGGCGTGAAAAAACAGAGTATTTGTCAGGCCGGCTACCTCTAGAGCACCGACTGCTGAGGCCACAGGCGGCCAAAAAGTACTCGTCATAGAGCCACTTGAAGCTCGGGACGCAGTTTAGGGGTACTTGCTCTCGTACCCCTGAAGTAGGGTTCACCCTAGTCTCTACTTTGAAGAGTCCTTTGTCTAGGATCTCTCTTTTAGCCTTTGGGGGAACAGGCGGCATGCTGCGGCCGCCTGCGAGAAGAGGCGGATCCCTATTCCACTTGTTAAAGCGTTTGTTCAGCTCCGTGTCTGAACCCTCGATAATAAGGAAGGTGTTCCGCCAATCCTTCCATTTGTTCGCCTTACCTCTCGTCATGAGGTAGCCCCTATGGCTTGTTAATTGATACCAGCCGGTACCTCCCGACTTAGGGGTCCGGCTGAGATAGTTCATGTGGGCGAAAGCCTCAAAGCTTGGCTCCACCCCGTACATTTCGCACCCGGCCACATAGCCGAGTACGTTTACCCAAGAGTTGGGGGCTAACTGCCATAACCCCAGATCATACCCATCTAAAATCCGCTGAACAGCCGGATGTAATGGGAAGCGCAGTCCAGCTTTGATGGCCGCCACATAGCAGCCAAAGCAGCCGTCACCATAGCTGGTACCAGCCGGCCAGACGACAGTGTCTTCTGGATCCGGCACAAACAGTAAAAATTCCGGGCCCATTTTGTGGTTAGCAATAAAGCTCGCCACGTTGTCTTGCATGGTTGCAATCCGGCCCCGGGGTACCCTGCAGTAGTAGGGGGCGTTTTCCTCTCTGTAAGAGGCGGACGGCTCTGCCCAATTATCCCCCTTCTCAACTGCATGAGAAAGTCTCGCCTCTTGTAGGCGGCTATGTTTTTCTTCTGAGCCTGGAGAACTGTGTCCAGAAGAGCTGGACTCAGACTCGTCCTCTGACGAGTCCGAGGAGGACGACTCCTCCCCTCTCCTAGAGGGGCCCGCCTCCTCTCCCTTAGAAGGAGCAGAAGGAAAATTAGACAGGTCAATGGTAAGATGGGAAGGGAACACCTTGGCCCCTCTCTCAGAACTGTCGGCTTGACAGTCGCCTCGTTCTACATCTGGCGCCTGGTCAGATGTTTCACTAAGGAGCACCCTTTGGGAGGAGCCGTCTGAGTTTGATATCTTAGCAGTCTGTTTCGTTCTGGCCATCACGTTCTGCATAGACACAGATACAGTCGGACTTTGTATAAAGAGCAAAGATGGGTCCAGAAAAGGGCAGGCGGCACTCCTAGTCCTAGATTCAGCCGTCCCCGGTGACCGGCTGATCACTAACTTAGGTCGTGTCGTGTGCTTCCGTGGTGCCATTTCAAAAAATAAAAAGAAAATTAAGAGTAAGAGAACTGAGTTACCTGAACGAGTGACGGTTGATGAAGTCCTGGAAGTTCGGGTCAGTCGGCTTGTCAGAACAGGCGGTAGGCAGAAAAGGTCCGAAATGTCAGAGCAAGTTCAGGGGTCCGAATGTTCTCGCAAAGTTCTCAAATGTGAAAATGACCGAAGTCAGCACTTCCTTTTATAGGCAAAGTGAGAAGGCGAAGGGTCGCTTCCAAATTCAAAATTTGGGCGGGAAAATCTCTCGGCCGTTTGCAAGGTGACACCTGTAACAGGCCGTCGCCTGTCACCGTGCGACACCTGTCACAGGCGACCCGTGACCAGTCACGTGCCACCTGTGAGGGGCAAATGATTAGGGGATTTTTATCCACCAATCACCGACTGACAAGTGGACCAACCAGGTTCCGCCACGTGTCCTTCACGAAGGCCAACAGGAGCCTGCCACGTGTCAATCACAGATACGTCCTCTACGGACCAATTTAGACGCGCCACGTGTCCACCCATGCCAAATGGGAAAACCGGCCATCAAGGCCCAATTCAGTCTAGAGGCCCGATCAGCCCTAGGTTTACCTTAAACCTAGAGAGTTGCACGCTTCTCAAGGCTATAAATACTCAATTAATCCTCATTAATCACACGATCGAATAATCAAGAAATCAAGCAGAGAAGAACAGAGTTATTAACAACCGGCTAATCTCGCTAACGACGCAGATTACCAACACTAAGCACTCTCACCTAGAGAGATCTCATTACTTTAATTTCTGTATTAATTACTCCTTAATCAGGTACTAACTTGATCGTTGGAGGCGGAGCTCTCAGGAGTCTCCGTTATTTTGCAGGTACAGGCGTCCGGTTCCAGTCTCGGAATTGTAACTCTCCCGCAGGACATCAGAAAACCCCGAAACAGAACTGATCATAGCCTTTGTGCAGCGAATAGAGAATAATGTCAATTGTCATCTCGTTCGAGTACCCAGCATCAAGCCTTTCCATGTTATCAAAAAATCCGATCATTTTAAGTACATGTGGGCTGACTGGCTCCCCTTTCTTGAGCTTGCTCTCAAAGATCTGCCTGTGGGTCTCAAACCGCTCAGTTTGAGCCTGCTCTTGGAACATATTCTGAAGTTCAGAAATGATCTTAAAAGTCGTCTCCTTCTCAATGAAAGTCTTTTGGAGATCTGGAGACATTGTGGCCAACATGATGCACTTGATGACATCCCGATTGGCAGCATGCCATCGGTTTAGGGCAGCCTGTGTGACCTCCTCATTAGGAGCATCGAGCATTTCCTCATCAAGGACGTATTCCCTTAACTCTTGCATGAGAACTATTCGCAACTTCCTTTGCCAATCAAGGAAGTTTGTCCCATTCAACTTCTCTTTATCAAGAGTAGAACGAAGTGAAAGCTGGTTGTTGTTGGTGTTAGTTGCAGACATGTTTCTACAATTGAAAGAATTTACAATGAAAAACCATTCATAAAACCAATAAGTTTAAATTTAAAGCATACATGCAACCTTTCAATAAAATCAAAAAGTAGTTAAGCATGCTTTGGCTTGTCTTAACACTTAATATTTTAAGGTAAGCAATCCAATTGCTAATAGCTCTAAGCTACCCTTGGTTTGATAAAACATCACATATGATGCTTTCTTGACGTTTATCTCTATCTCCACGACATCTACGGACTCCTTACTGATATCGTTGAGTTTAACCAAAACTAACGCGTATACCTAGTATACCTTATGTCCCTAGGAAAGTAGTAATGCCTTGCTTTGGCATAGCCCAATACTATTCCCATTAGTCCGGTAAGTGTCATTTTGGAATGGCAAATTTTATCACAATATTATAGGGACTTAGGGTTTCTATGTTTATTTAAGTGAACTAAACTAATCATTCAACATTCGAAATCCTAAAAATGCATCTAATATCGCAATTATATATAAGCAAAATATATAGGGCATAAATAGAGATGCATTTGGCAACTAGCATGACCCCTTGAAACTTGAATATTCAAATCTTCAAGGGCCTTCATTGCATCTTCTTGGCTTCATCTTCTTAGAAACGTCGTCTTTGAGACATCACCACCAATTATGCAACTACTAGAAAAGCTAGGACTAATCTAAATAATTTAAGTACAAAAATAGTTAACGGCACGCAGTTCGTATTTAGATTTACAAAAATACAAAACGGAATGCAGTCCGTATTTACTATCCTAGTCGGGCCCCATTAGTTGCCATTTTGTAAAACCTGCATTAGAATATCTATTCCATTCATCCATTCAATAACATGAATGGCTCATGAATTTTACAAAATAAATCAAGCAACAATGTAAAGCGAGCGCAAAATAGTAACTAACTTAGGTGGTTAATCCGATTAACACGCCTGATTAAAACTAGTCAAAGTTGTTATCCGATTATGTGAATTAACGCAATAATAGCTCAAGCGATTAATGAAGCTCCCACTAAATTCGACATCCAACTTAATTAAAATTAATCTAATTAAAAATAATTAAGTCGGTTAACCTAAAATTTTGCTAAATAATTTTGCAAGTGCCGGGAAAAACCGAGGCCTAGCCTCGTTTTAATTAAAGCAAAACCGCAAAAACCGCAAAATAATAGCCCCTCAACGGCCAAGTGCTTAGCATCCAAGCCTTGAGGCTAGGCTTGATAGGCATTCAAGCCTTACTATCGTGCGTGGGTGCTGCTCACACAGCCACAGCAGCGTGCTAGCACTGGTAGTGTCGCGGCATGCTCAGCATGCTTGCATCTCGCTGGTGCTAGAAGCGTGCTTGCGTGCATGCTTGTGTTGGCCACGCAGCCGCTACTATGCGAGCTAGGCACGGCCTAGCAGTCCCACTCCACGCACCACTCTCGCTCCCTCGCACACACACGCACATGCTTTGGCTTGGCAGCAACATGTGGGCTGCGGCAAGGAGCCTGCTAGCCAAGCCTAGGCACTCGAAGCTTCGGCTTTGATTTTGTGCTTGTTGTGCCTCCGAATTTTGTTCCAAATTTTTTTGTGTGACATAAAAATTAATTCTAAATTGATTTTAGAACTAATATTGAGCAATATTGAAAATAAAACAAGTCCAACTTAATTAAACTCAATTTTAGTGCACAACCCAAAATCAATTCAAGAACCATTCTTTAAATTATTTTTGGCTCACCTTGTTGTAACAAGATTGAGGGCTATTCTCACAATTAATTTAACTAACATAAATTAACCATGAGATTTGACAAAAAAGGTTGGAAAAATAAATAATCATCCAATGAAAAATTTATCCAACACTTACTTATGCACATTTGAATATTGTAATCTTCCAATATGAAGAACAATAATATTTCAAGCACAAGTATGAACATTTAAGATTTTAATCAACTTAAATATGATTAAAACTAAAAATTAGTTCATTATGGATTTTAGCAAGTTAAGATCCAACCAAATAAACAATTAAAGATTGAATCTTTAACATTTTAGGGGCTTCAAAAATACATATTCACCATAAACATTCACACTCCAAGCAATTAATCTGCAAAAATGTGAAATTGCAAATTTATGTGAAAATATGAGCTAACCAAATTAAGCACCAATTATGACTTCATAAACATGCATAATAAGGGTTAAAATTGCAGAAGAATAATGGTATAATCAAACACATAATCCAACAATTGCATGCCATAATTAATCAAGGTATAAAGATTTAAAAAAATTCGTCAAAAACGACAAAACCCTTCGAAAAACCACTTTCTGGGTGGATTTTGGCTTCAGGAAGGCCATTTTTAAATACATAGTGGGTAAAGTCTGATTTAGAACGTCGATTTCACCCAAAATTCACTATTTTTGAGTCAAAATCGGAATTCGTAATCCAAAATTAACAATAATACGATTTTAATCTAATTAAAAACGAGCTCCTAATCTAATTAGGATGCTAAACCAGAAATTTAAATCCATTTTAAATCACCTTAATTAATTTTTTAGTTGTTAAATTTAATGCAAGTGGCTCTTATACCGCTGTTGGGTTTTACGGTGTCCGACACCGCGCGGAAACAAAACTCGATACCAGACCGCATGCATAATAATTACAACATAAACAAAAACATGCAAATAAACAAAACACAAGAGAAGAGAGAGAAGAGAGAGAAAGAATACTCACCCTAGAAGCGTGCTTCGCTCAACTAATGAGCTCCAACTTGAAAGTTTCAAGTTCTGCAAGTGCGAAAACCTCCGACGGCTCACACCCTCGCTACCGAACCGTAACCGGCCCCTACCCCGTAGCTTAGACGAGGCTAGACCAAAATAACTTAGAGTTTACGAACAAAGGTTTTCTCGCTTTTGGAGATCCCTTAGAACTCACCAACTCAAGTGAATTTCCCAATACCCAACTAGTATTTATAGGGAAATGTTCCCATGAATTCCAATCATCTTTAAATGTGGGATAGTTGGTAAAAAGGCAAAAGTAAGATTTAATTTAATTCTAAATTAAATTAAAAAGCCATGAACAATAATCAAATGACAAGTGTCATCACACAAGAAAGGGAGTAGGTGGGAGGACCACCTTGGCCTTGGAGAACAAGGCAAGGGGCTTCCCCACACCTACCCGGTCAGCAAGGGTAGCTGCCCGACCTTGGGCAGCAAGGCCAGCCACGCTGCCAGCCTTGCGCCACAAGGCTAGGCCTGCTGGCCGCTTGCCGCATGATGTGAATCAAGAGGCTAATTCTTTTGAAGGTTCTAATACACTTTTTGAAGGTCCAAATAGCTTCATTACAGGCTGCCAAAGAAGGAAATAAACAAGGAAAGGTTCAATAGCTTAATTGGAAAGAAATAAGCATAATTTCCAAAGAAGAAAAAGTGACACATCCGGCTTCCGGTGGCGATTGCGGTTGTCACGCGCCATTCCAATGGCCACGCGCCATCTCCTTCAAACCACCTTGAACCCAGCTACACCATGGGCTGGCGCGTGTGGCAAGAATCGGGCGTGTGGTTTCTTGACGACGGCAAGAAGAAATGGATGATTTTTCATACCTAGTTTTTTCTAGAGTTTTTGCTTGCAAGTTTTTACCTTTCACTTGAGAGGGTTTTTCTGGTTTAAACACTTAGGATAAGTTTTATTTTCTGTTATTTAGTTGCTATAAACTTCCTAAGGTTATTAGGAATGTTTTTAGTTATTTAGAGTTTGTTTAGGATTAGTTTTCCTATTCTAATTAAAAGTAGTTATTCTATTCTAGTTAGGATGCTTGGAGAACAAGGTTAGGGGTTTGTCCTAATCCTTTTAGGAGTAGAATTAGTTAGTTTTTAGTCTATAAATAGGGTAATTTTTGTGGCTTTAGATAGATAGAAAAATCAGATTGTTTTAATACAAATTGTTAACTTTGCTTAAACTTTTCTTTGCTAGTTTTCAATTCAAGGAGTTGTTTTGATAATTAGAACGTTCAATTCTTAGTTCTAGGAGTATTCTAAGTCTTGATCATCAAAATAATTAGTTCTAGGAGTAGTTTAAGTAGTTTGAGTAGTCTTGAATTCGTTATAGGAGTGGTCGAATTACAAGTCATATCAGGTTCATTGTTCTTAAATTTTCGATTTTCTTAAGGAATTTGGAAGGATTGTGTTACTTGTGTGATTTTAGATTCTTTATTAAGTTAAGGGGTTTAAATCCACCTCACCGCAAGCCCACAGCAGCTGCCGCAGGCCCACGCGCACACGCAAGCCCAACAGCAGCACCAAGGCCATAGCAGTAGCATTCGCAAGCGCCAGCCTTGCTACTGGCCTTGCTAGGCAGGCCCAGCTAGGGCTGCCTTGGTGCGCAGGCTACTAGACCGCCCCAGCCAACTCGCAAGCAACGGCCAGCCTAGCTAGGCCTTGCGATGGTTGCGGTGGCTTGGTGGTTTGGTGCTTCCGGCCCCTAGTCATTTGCCTTTAATCCGATGCATGGCTAGGGCTCGTGCTATGCTTGTAATTTTAGCACGATACGTCATTTCATTATTTTCTCGTCTTTATCGATTCCTAAAATCGACTCGACCCTCGACGCTCGGCTTCGACACTCTAAGCTCGAAATCCGACGTCTTAGTTCGTAAAATCTCTATCGACTCATTTAATCCTTCGGATTAATTCGTCGCTTCGATTCGGTTACACGAGTAGGAGTGACCCGAAGGGTTCAGCCAAGAGCAACCTGTAATATAAATTTTTCATTTAAATTACTAATTGGAAGCGGCCTCCAACTAGGCATTCCAATCACTTGACCTCACTGAATAATTAGCTTTCCTAATTAATTCCAAACCCTCTATCGAAGAGGCGGAGGCGTATATGTGGGTGAGCTGCTTGGTGAGGCAAGTGGGTTGTTTGGCGAAATGGGGGTGCTGGGCTGGTTTGACAAGTGTGTAGGGTGTGAGAAGTTGGTGGGCTATTAAGCCACTGAGTGGGCTGATGGGATTTCAACGGGTGCTGGGTCAGTGGTGTGACATGGCTAGGCTACGCTTGGCCCGCTGGAATACCAGTGCCTGCTAGGCCGTGAGGAAGTAGAGGAGGCTGCGGCCCACCTGTGGCTTGATAAACCGCGCCACAAGCCTCCTGTGGAGGGGCCTGCCTAGTTTATTGCTCGGTATCTTGTAAATAATTTTGATGTTGCAAAATTGGAGATGGATCATTTGAAGCTAAAAACTCATAAACATTCTATTGAAAATTAGTGATATTTTTAAAAGGGATAGCATTTTCATTGAAAGTGACATGGCGAGAAATTATGATTTATGAGTGGTGATATCTATACACCTATATCCCCTATGGTCGGAAGGATAACCTAAGAAAACACAGGGGGTGGACCAAGGTGCAAGCTTGAGTGGGCCAGTGGCAGACAGTTTCGGAAAACAGAGACACCCGAACACCTAAAGATGATTGTAAAAGGGGATCACCCCAAACAAAGCTTGAGCCGGAGTAATTTTATTTAGTGTTTTGGTTGGCAAAATATTTAGAAGATATGATGTCGTTTCTAGAGAATAATGCCAATATGATGGAGGAAGGGAAGCATGAAACACAAGAGTTTGTTTAACATTGTTAATTGTGCAAATCATGCGTTCGGCTTTGCCATTTTGAGATGATGTGTGTGGGAAAGAGAAGTAGAAAACCAATCCATTTTTGACACAAAATAATTTGAACGGGTTATTATCAAACTCACGATCATGATCACTTTGAAAAGAGTTGATAAGGCGTCCAAATTGTGTAAGCATATATTGTCGAAATTAGAAAGGTTTGAAAGGCTTGAGGCTTGTAAACAAGCGATATGTGAAGGATTTATGTCTTCGTCAAGTGCAATTACTAGATATATAATGGATTAAATTCCGGAGATAATTAAGTTCGTCCATTTGGGTCGTCGTGATATCATAGCTAGAGGTACTAACGATCTTTGGGCTAGTAAAATAGGCCAAATCCCAATTGGACGGATCCTATAAGGTCACACAAAGGGCCTAGATCAAGCATAAGAGGACGAGGCCCATGATGGGCCTCATCTCTCTAGGTGACCGGCCATAGACACTACTAGAAAACAGGCCATTTCCGTCGGAATCACCCTAAATTCCGTCGGAAACCCGTTTCCGACAGAATTTCTGTCGGAAGCGGTTGTCGGAAAACGTTTTGTAGGAAAAACGACCTTTTCCCACGGAATTCTTCTGTCGGAAGAGGAATTCCGGCACCGGAAAAGTCTGTCGGAAGTTTCCGGCGGAATACAAATCCGTCGGAAAATGCTTTAATGAAATTAAAAAAAATACGCCGCACCACCACCGGCACGGCGTATCACCACCAACAACCCCTAACTAACCCTAACCCCAACATCAGACCACCACCACCACCCAACGAAACCACTTCTACCCGAAACCACCCAGATCTAGAACCCAGGCCACCCACAACCACCACCCAGACCCAGAAAGACCACTCAGAAACCACCCGAAACCACCCAGAACCACCCAAAACCACCCAACGAAACCACTCCTACAATAAACCACCCAGATCTAGAACCCAGGCCACCCACAACCACCACCCAGACCTACGCCACCAAACCCACGAAACCACCAAAACCCTAACTAACCCTAACCAACGCCACCAAACCCAACGAGACCACCCAGAAACCACGAAACCACCCAAAAATTCACACATCGCCACCCACCACACGCACACACATCACACACGCACACACAACAACTCAAAAACCCAAAATTGAAAAAAAGAAAAAAAACTCATAAACAAAAGCGAAAAATTAAAACATGAAACATACCTTAAATTGAAATGGGTTTCGAATTTCACCACGAAAACGGTTTCACAAGGCCAAATTCGGCCATGAAAAGTCTAGATCTAGACTTTTAATGGTCGAATTTGGCCTAAAAAACCTTTAAAATAATCAAAAAAAATTGTTGACGTTGCGCAGTGGTGGTGGTAGTGGTGGTGTTGGTTGCGTCGTAGTTTGCGCGACAGTGTTGATGTTGTTGACGTTGTTGGTGTGAGATACGGCGGTGGGTTTTGTTGTTGGTGTGAGAAGGAGGGGAAAGAAGAGGAGAGAAGGAGGCGAGAAAGACGAGAGAACATAAGAGGAAAGAGAAGGGGAAATAGAAGAGAAGAGGGAGGAGAAGAGGAGAGAAAAAGAGATTCAGAGAAACTGAGAAAGAGAAGGGGAAAGAGAAGAGAAGAGGAGAGAGAAAAAGAAGGCTGAAAAAATAAAGGGAAAGAGGCGGAAAGAAGGGGAAAGGGGATCCAGTAGTTTTAGGGTTAAAGGGGTTTAATTTTTTTTTTTTTAATTTATATTTCGATGGAAATTCCGTCGGAAAAATCCATTGGAAAGCACATATATTCCGGCGGATTTTATTTCCGTCGGAAATTTCCGACGGAATGGTTGAATTCGTCTGAAATATCCGACGGAACATAAATCCGTTGGAAATTTCGCTTTTTCCGACGGATTTTTTGGTCCGTCGGAATTTGCCTATTTTCTAGTAGTGAGAGGTTGTTTTGGAGGGATTTGGGCTTCCTAACCTAGTCTAATTATCTTAGGATTTTAATTAGACTTGGTGCCTAGGTTTTTAGTGAGAACAGTTTACTGTTAAGTTGAAACCCTAATTAGCAAACACGAAACCAAGCCTCTCAAACTTTCTCTCTAACTCACGACTCTCCCCCCTCTCAGCGCCGATGGTGTGCTCGGTGGTGGTGGTGATCGTGGTGGTGCCGGTTGTCCATTAAAGGTGGTGATCGCAGTTTTCCCCTTCACTCGACCAATCTAGCATTAGTGGATGCTTGATCGAATCCCGTTGACTAAGTAGAGGAGTCATGCTTGGGACTCTATTCTCTCCCTGATTTGTCAATCAATTTGCTACGTGGAAATCACGCTTCAAACGTATATTTATGTGATTTTTGTGTGTTATGCATGCGATCTTGTTTTTAGGTGCGTGTGAATATGATTCATGAAATTCCGCTTATAGTACCTAAAGTCCTACAGTATGGTCCACACATAATGAGTATAATCGTCGAGTAAGACTAAATAGTACTTATGACCTTTATCACGACGAATGGGAGAAGTCCACAAATCAACATGAATAATGTCAAACGCAGAAAAAGTAGTACAATAGAATTTTATTAAGGAAAGCGAACAAGTTTTCCCAACTGACAACCGACACAAGAGTTCGAGTCTTGCTCCTTATTACAATCAATTAAATTTCTATTCCTAAGAAAACTTAAAGTAGGTGCTCCGGAATCTCCTAAGCGGTTGTGCCATGTAGATGGAGACAAGGTTGTGAGAGAAATAGCAAGGCAGTTTGAGGGTGTGTTGGTGACCGGATATAACTCCCCCGTATTATTCCATCTGGTTAGAATTCTCCCCGTTCCAAGGTCCTTCACATGAAAAACCACTAGGATCAAATTCTATGGACACGAAATTATCAGTAGTGAATTTACGAACAAAAATTAAATTCTTGACAATTTGGGGAGCTAAATAAACATCACGAAGGGCAAGAGTTTTTTTATCAATGCTAGAATGACCATAACCCGTAATTGAAATGCGATGACCGTTCCCTACTTGAATATAATTATTAGTGCTTAAATTAAGAGGTTACCGGCATTGTTCGTCATGTGGGATGTAGCTCCGGAGTCCATATACCAAGATGGGTCATAATTTTGAAAACCCATTGTTGAAAAAGTAGTCCCAAGTTTGGTTGGAGTCATTGCCGATCCATACCACGACCCATGAGAGAAGTAAGCTTGCTGTTGGGGCTGCTGGTAAAGGGTAGTGCCTTGGCTTAGTCTGAGATAATATGTCTGCTGGGGTTGTTGGGCGTGATTGTTGTGGGAAGGGGAAGGGAGCCGGAGCCCACTGTGGTGCCCCATGGTGATGAGCTTGCGGACCAGCCCATTGAGGTTGGCCCCATTGTGGCGCACAGGCCTGTTGCTGCTACGGCTGTTGTGGTTGACCTCGGCCACGGCCTTTACCACGTCCTCGACCACAAGGTGAGCCACCACGACCAGCTTGTTGTGCCTGAGATTGTTGGGGTGGTGTGGTGGTCGTTGAAGAAGGTGGTCCATTAGACGTTTGAGCCACAAAAGCGAATGGAGATTCGGTATTATCATTGGCACGTCGTGTTTCTTCAAGCAAGAGGCGTGATCTTGCAGTTTCAAACGAAGGCAACAGCTCCGTTTGTTGAATCATGGCTGCAACTGTATCAAAATCGGTATTCACAAGACCCGAGACTAAGAGAATTACCACTTTTTGCTCCGAGACGGGTTGATCAACATTGGCTAGTTGATCTTTTAAATTCTTAAACTCACGACAATACGAAGAGATGTTTGGAAACTTGGACATATGCAAAGTGTTAAATTGATTTTCAAGTTACACACGGGTAGTCTTGTTATCTTGAAAAATCGCCTTTAGTTTGTCCCAAATTTGTTGAGTCGTATCCCCTTTAGACAGGATTGTTTGTAACAGATCAATCGAAATAGTACCATAGATCCAATTATTGACGACTGAATCGAGTCTTTTCCACATAGCATCAGATAAATTCGACGGCTTATATGTTTTAGGGTCAATGTGATCAAGAACATTGAACTCATGTGTATGACATTCAAATAATTCAGCCCAATTCGAATATTGTACTTTCTCTCGATCAAGAATGAGTGGAATAGCATTTTTGATATTGTTAACACCGAAAGCTGGGTGGAAATCAAACGAGGTGCATCACCGTCATTACCATCTTTACCCATGGTAGCAGAAAGGAATTAGGTGCACTAAATTAATTAAAGCAAGATTGGGGAACAAGGAAAGAAGTTAGTCGCACTAAATGTATTGTTGTTGTGAAAAAATTGGTAGAGTAGGAAAGCAAATTGGGATCAGATGGGCTAAAGAAAACGGAAAAAATAAATAAATTTGCGGAAGCTAGATCGAAAACCTAAAGCTGTGATAACATGTTAAAAGACCAACTCAACCAAAAGCTTAAGCTGATGATTGAGGCCCAAAAATATGTTTTTATACTCTATCACGCCCCTCACATGAGAGCCCATTGGGCTTGAAGTGTGGATGTAGCATGGGCCCCACCATACCCATCGTTTAATATTCCACTTTAAAAGGAGGGGTGAATGAGATTCAAACGCGTGACCTTTGTATCACGTTGGCTCTGATACCATGTTAAATTTTATAAAACTCCTCATATTGGAGTGTATTTTATTGATTCATATATATAGGGTTACAAAGATGAGTCCTAATCACGTTAGGAAATCTCAAAAGATATTTACATTCACAAACTATATCCTTCTATAACAAAATATCTAGAATATTAATCCTATATTCTAACATTAAGAAAAGAGAACAATATCCGGTATGTATTGTCACAGATTGACATGAGCATCCAGTATGGAGAAGATGCAGATGTGAAGGTTAAAGATTTCGATATTGATGTCGATCCTGATGGAGATGAATACCTACAGTTCTCTCTACCCATCCAATTAGTATGACAAAAAATACTCCCTCCTTCCAAGATATTCTGGAACGTTGGACTTTTTTCACTATTTATGTATTAGATTTGACCATAATTTTTTACTAATTTAATAATTACATATTTTAACATAAAATATGTTGTTAAATAGGTATTAATATAAACTTTCATAGTATAATTTTTAAAATAATTAATATTTAATTAAATGAAAATAAAGTCAAATTAGTACATTAGTAAGTATGAAATGTTAACTGTGTCAGATATTGTGGGACGGAGGGGGTAACATAGTATTATAAGTTGGCCTTTTGTAAACCATTTTTATATATCGAGACTTTGGAGTACATTGTTTGATTAGATGCTTCATTTTATTTTTATTTTTACATGTATATTACCATGAGATGCCAATTTCGTTTTATTTATTTATTTATTTATTTATTTATCTATTTATTTATTTTACAAAGAGTACTAATAAAGAAATACTACTTCCGTTAAATGTTATGTGCAACTTTTGCTATTTTGGGATGATCAGGGTTATGTGCAACTCTCTATTTTCTTTCTATTTTTAGTAAACAAAAACCCTCACTACAAGAAAACAGCTGGATTCCGACGGAAAAATTCCGTCGGAAACATAGGAAAATTCGTCGGAATCACGCCTTCCGACAAAATTCCGTCAGAATCAGTATGTCGCAATACCCTTTGTAGGAAATTCGACCTTCAAGGCGTGATTCCGACGGATTTAATTCTGTCGGCGCTGTTTTTGACTTTAATTGAAATTCCGTCGCAATTTTCCGACGAAAATTTCCGTCGGAGTTGGATAGGTTTCCGACGGAATTTTCCGTCATAAGAGGTATATTCCGACGGAAATTTCCGTCGGAAGAGGAATATTCCGACGGAAATTTCCGTCGGAAAAGTCAATAAAAAAATAAAAACAGCCCCCCACTCCCACCTAGACCACCCCCACCCACACCCGCACCCAACGCCACCAGCCTACATCCCCTGCCCCCATACTCATCCCCTACCCCCTACCCCTTAACCGCCGCCACTCCCCACCCCACACCACTAGCCCACGGCCTCACCTACCCCTTAACCGCCACAATTCCGCACCAGCCCCCACCACTCCACCAGCCCAAACCTCAAACCATGACCACCGTTCACCACAAAAAAAAATCAAAAATCTGAATTTATCAGTAAAAATAACCCAAAAAAATTTAAGGAATTAGATAAATATACCCAAAAAATCGAAAACAACGACAATTAAACCATAAAAATAAGAGAAACAAGTTATTCCGAATATCACTAAAAAAAATCAACCACAAAAAATTGAAGGAATTAGATAAATATACAATTATCTCATAAAATTTATAACCTAATATTACAATTACTTAAAAATTAACCATAATCAGAAATTTATTAAAAAAAAAACTAGATCTACAATTAAAACAAGATCTACAATACTTGATGTTGTCGTTGTTGTTGCTGTGCAATTGATGTTGTCGGTGTTGTTGTGGCCGCCTGAGAGTTGTTGCACGGTGGTTGTTGTACGGTGGTGGTTCTACTCTTCTTTGTTGTTGTCGTTGTTGGTTGTGGGTGATGGCGTGGTGGTTGTCATGGTAGAAGAAAGAGGGGAATGAAGAAAATAGAGGAAAAAAGGAGAAGAAAGATGCGGGTAGAGAATAGAGGAATGAAGGAGAAGAAAATAGAGGAAGAAGGAAAAGAAAATACAGGAAAGAAGGAGAGGAAAGAGGGCTGACCGGGAGGAGAGAGAAAAAGAAGAAAGGAAAGAAAGAGGAGAGGAAAGTGGCGGACAAGGAGAGAGAGAAAGAGAAGAGAGGAAAGAAAGAGAAGAGAGGGAAAAAAGAAAAGGGGCGGCTCTCACAAAGAAAAGGGTTAGGGTTTGGTTTATAAAAAATTTCAAAATTTTTTAAAATATATTCCGACGGAAAAATCCGTCGGAAATTACCGACGGATTATTTTTCCGTCGGAAAGAACAAATAGTCTGACGGATTTACGACGGGTTGCTTGAATTCGTCGGAAAAATACGACGGAAAAAAAATCCGTCGGAAATTTGGAATTTTCTGACGGAATTCCGTGTCCGTCTGAACCAGTCCGTCGGAATTCGGCTGTTTTCTTGTAGTGCCTGGAAATTACATATTTACCCTTACTTAAAAATTTTGATTTTCTTAATTTTACCCTTATAGTATTTTAATCACAATAACCTTTTTAATCTAATCTAAAATCATTAACCTAATTCTACCCACCCCATTTACTTATCTCTTCTACCCACTACCCATTCATCTCTTTCTTCAACCTCTCTTCATCTCTTTCACCTTCACCCTCTTTATCTCTTTCAACCTCTTCATCCCTCCTCCCTCAGGAGTCACGACCACCGCCCCTCCCACCACCATTCTCTCTCCTCCTTCACGACCACCTTCCATCCCACCACCGTCTTTCTTCTCCCAATGGCCACGGCCCTTAGCTCCCACCATCACGAACAGTGTTGTCTCTCTCTTCGAATTTTCATCCGGATGCTTTGGGCCTGGAACTTGGTTCTCGAATTTCAGCCGGATCGATGATGTGCTTTCTCTCTCTTCGACCATTGGATGATGTGCGATTAACGGTCCATATCATTTTTTTCGTTTTTTTTTTTCTGGATCTGCTTATTGTTGATTAACGATCCATATCGTTTTTTTTCGACTTTGTACTTTTTTAGTTTTTTTTTGGGTGATTTATGTTTGAATTTTCTGGGTTTTTTTCGATTTTCTGAGTTTTGATTTTCCGGGTCTTGATTTCGATTTTCTAAATTTTTATGTTCTAGGTTTTGATTTCGTATTTCTGGGTTTTGATTTTGATTTTCTGGGTTTTGATTTCAATTTTCTGGGTTTTAATTTTGATTTTCTAGGTATTGATTTCGATTTTCTGAGTTGCTGTTCTTCGTCTGATTTTCTTGGTTTCTACGGTGGTGGGTGGGTATAGGGGGTGGGTGGGGTGGTGGGTGGGTTAGGATTAAGAGGTTTTCTACGGTGGTGGGTGGGTCTGGGTACATGGGTGGTGGGGTGGTCTCAGTTAGGGTTGGGTTTTGGTGGCGTAGGTGGTGGGGTGGTCTGGGTTAGAGGTGGGTCTTGGTGGCGTAGGTGGTGGGGTGGTCTGGGTTAGAGGTGGGTCTTAGTGGCGTAGGTGGTGGGGTGGTCTGGGTTAGAGGTGGGTCTAGGTGGTGGGGTGGTCTGGGTTAGAGGTGGGTGTGGGTGGTGGGGTGGTCTGGGTTAAAGGTGGGTTTGGGTGGTGGGGTGGTCTGGGTTAAAGGTGGGTTTGGGTGGTGGGGTGGTCTGGGTTGGAGGTGGGTATGGGTGGTGGGGTGGTCTGAGATGGAGGTGGTTAGGGCTGGTGGTGGTAGTGGTTACGTGGGGCGGTGTTGGCTGGTCTTTGCCACTTAATTACATTCTCTCTCCACCTTAATTAGATGCCACAAGTTACTTAACTTTCTCTAATCTTTGCCCCTTAACTTTTGCACTAGTTTCCGCAAACTCTCATTCAGTTGCCAGGTGGTTTGGACCTAGTTCAGTTTGTGATTTCAATTTTCAGCTGTCCACTTTGCATTCCAGTGCCAAGTCGTCGGGTCATCCAATTCGCCGTCACAAGTCTATTTTTGGTCGATCCACCAATGAAAAATAGACTTGTGACGGCGAATTGGATGACCCGACGACTTGGCACTGGAATGCAAAGTGGACAGCTGAAAATTGAAATCACAAACTTTTCCCACAAACCCCTGTGAATTCATCCCTCCCATAAGACAATCAACATTAGAAAGGGTGGAAGTCATGCACTCCGAATTGTTGTGCGCCACTGGAGCACCTAAGGACTGCTGCAAAATGGGAACCGGCTGAGACTCTGTTATAGGCACCGTCTGCCGCTCCTCATCACATGACACATTTAGTGAAGGAAAGGTAGAAGACCCTTCTACATTTGGCTTCACATTGTGGGAGACCTCCATCGTAATAGAGGTGATCACCTCCTCCAGATAAGGCTGCAAAACCGGAGCATACATGGACTGGGAAATGGGAGCCAATTGGAACTCTGAAGTGGACACCGCCTGTTGCTCCAATCCACAAGGGAACTTAACTGAAGTAGAAATAAAGGTCTTTGCTTCCCTAGAAGTTACATCTTGGGGGACCTCTGTCTGGATAGAAGTTTAACTCGGACGAACCCGAACTGACATTAACGACATAGACTTAGAATGATAGAACTGAATGACCTTGCCTTGCATAACCTGCTGCAAATTTGAGGAAGAAAGCCGAAGGGATGAACTCGAGCCATGTCGAGAAACAAACTTATGCATACGAGAGTCTTCATGACGAAAAGGTGTTGAAAACTTACAACCCATGCCATTACTAACTGAGTCCGAATGGAAATCACACTCCATATCAACACTCACTGAAATCGGTGGAGAAAACTTACAATCCTTGTCTTACTAACTGAGTCCAATTGGAAATCACACTCCATTCAGCACTCATTGAAACCGGTGGAAATCACACTCACTGAAAACTTACAATCCCTGTCTTTACTAACTAAGTCCGATTGGAAATCACACTCCATATCAGCACTCACTGAAACCGGTGGTGGGAGAATACATTCTTTGTCACCACCAACTTAATTAGGCGATAATACTGGCTCCAAAACAACAGTTGAACTTAAAACACTACACTGAAAATCAGCAATTGGAGCAGCCACTTCCGCAGCACAACAATCCTCTTTGACATGACAACTAGTTACACAATCATCGAGAACTTGGGAAGTCGACTCAACTTAGGTAATAGACTGGACTATTTTACCCTTCAGTTTCTGATCGACCAAAGACTTATCCTGTAACAAACCCTCAACACGGTGCAATTTTGATAACACTTCTATATTATTTGGATCACTTTTGGCAGCCTTAACCAAATCCTTTCTAGCGGAACAAAGTTTGCCCAATCTTGACACACGGAAGCCCTCCTATAGAGCCTTAATGTGACAGGATTCAAACTCTAACACAAAAGAACAAAACCGAATAACAGCAGTAAAATCAAGAAGCTTCAAAGCACAAGCCGCAAGATTGAGATGCAAAGCAAAAGCCAAAGATCGAAACGAAGAAACAGCTTCCAAAGAACACGGCATAGTAAAACACAACAATTTACTAGCCACTCATACTTAGAAAAGGCAAGTTTAAACTTGTCAGCCTTGAAGGAGTTCCCTTACTCCTTGAACTCCGAGGAACGAACTACAACATCACTTGGATTATCCATAGAGGAAAGAAGATGGATAATACTATCATCATTAAAATCATCCGGAAGATGAAAAGAAATGAAAGCAGGAAATATTTCCATAATAAGACCCTAAAGCCAAACTAAGAGTAGAAAAACCTAAACATGAACAACCAACAACCTAGGAAAAGGAAACTACACCTAACTCACCAACTCATCAGGTACGAAAATACCCAAGGGAAACTCAAAACTCTAAAACATTGAACTCAAAATGGAGCTAATTTTATTTTAGTTTCTAACACATAATTTAATTCTTATGCAAACATTCATCTTTTCAAAATGGAGCTACACTCATTTTATGGTTGCTATCAAAGTTATTAAAATCGGGATTTTACTTTGAATCGGAAAGGACTCTCAGAATCGAATCGTAAGATTCTACCGACATGCATAATCAAGAGGTCATATCTAAATTTAATTAAATATATTTAAATTGTGAGTTTGAAACCTAATTATTAATAGGAAATAGTTGTTTACCCATTAAGCAACAAATAGTTGACAATATATATTTATAAATAATTATGTAGGCATGTTTTAAACTTGTAAGGATTTCGTTAGTTAAGAGAAATATGTAAAATTGGATAGAATCGTAAATCGAATCATATAACATACATGAATCGTAAAATCGTAAGATTCTAAGATTTAAATCGGGATTTTAATAACAACGGTTGCTATAATGGATTAGGAAAAAGAATTAGGCAAATAATAGTCAGATCGAAAACACATACCATTTGCTGGTTGGACATTTTTACTATAGAAATTGATCAAACTATTGACACTTTGTATACAGATGTTGTTTGACTTAGATAAGAAATAAGTTAAGGCTGGCAATCCCTGACTCGACCCGAAGTTACTAAGAGAAACCTGAACAACTCGAATTCAACCCAATTTGACCTAAATTTCATATTTTGTAATAATATTCAGTTTTACACTATTTTTGATAGTTTCTAAGCTCAACCCAAAATCTGACCCGAACCCAACCTGCTGACCCGAATTGCCACCCCTAAAAATAGTCATGCATCAGTAGTGAATCATTTATCATGGACAACACCCAAGGTAAGGGTCCAAAGAGTTCGATCCGGGCACGGTTAGTTTGCCAGAATTAAGAATTTACCTCAAATTTATCATCAGCAAATGAAAAGATCATTAGGCTGCCATTAAATTGCTACTAATGACACCTACATAATCCAGTCAATCACAAACATCTTTGGACATAACATTTAACACATACATATTTCACGAAACCAACTAGGTAGTTATAATGCAGTAAATCTTATATAGTATTCACAAAGACAACTCTAAATGCTTTGCACCCCAAATTCAGGCTTGGAAATGAAAAGGATAGAGACAGCTTCTTTAAGGCCACAATTTAACCCATCGCATATTTCTGAGTCCAACTGCGGGAGGTGGCCTCGTATTTTGGTCGATCTGTCTTGTACATATGCGCAATCTCTGGAACGAGGGGATCATCTGGGTTTGGATCAGTCAAAAGTGAACAGATGGACAGAAGAACCTGGCAAATTTTCAAGTTAAAATTAGTCTCACAAAGAACCCAACTAATATTATACTTTTATTAATTAGGTTCCTAAACTAATGCTTAAGAAAGATGTCTCAATGCTTGATGATGGCAAAAAATTTGGGGTAACATGGAAACGAAAGATGGTTGAGCACCTGAGCATCAAGTGGAGCAAGATTGGAAAACTTAAAACTCTCCATTCTAGGTCAGCCATAATAATATAGAAAGGAAATAAAATAACCAAGAATTCTGATCAGTTTCCTTCAATATTGATCCCAAGTTCGAGTTCGAGTTACCTCTCCAAATTCACACCCCAATTATCCAATTTATCAGTGTATACTTTTTACTTTTGCTTTAATTTAGACTCAAAAATTAACAAATAACTCCAACACCAATCATTTGTTAAGTTCAACACAAATAGCACCTAAAGCAGAGATCAAGCAGACCTTGGAAATTGTAAGTGCTGGGCTCCATTGTTCTTTAAGGATATCGAGACATATGCTCCCATTACTGTTGATGTTGGGATGGAAAACTTTTGTCTTGAATGCAACCTGCATTATTGAAACAAATCATATACATATACTGAAGGGAAATCAAAATTAAACAATAATATCAGTTAATTAGATTTCAAAGTTCCTTATAACAGTGAACATCATAGCAGCAGCAAGATAAATACTTGAAAGACAAGAAGTCTACACTGATGTTTAAGCAACGGGGGATTCACACTTTAGATAGTCCTTCAGACCAATAATGGTTGATTTGAACAGCATTTCTAATAATGATATATGTAAACAAACCAAGTACATAACAAGGTCATTGAAGTAGGTGAAAGGTTCCAACTCCCAAAACAACCTTCTAAAGCTAGATTTACTAGCATAACTTCTTATCGTTCACTGACTTGGGCATAAAATTTATGTGAGTCCAAAATACCAAGAGAAATCATTCTCATCTAATGTTATTGATTAACATTTCTTTCAATATTTCAAGAAAATTTCCAGATGATTGAGTACAAGAACATCGGTACAAAATAATCATTGCCGGAAAAAACATAGGTACAGCAGAGCCAGGGAAATCAGTTTGGTTCTAGGTTTCTTTTGACTCCTCACTTTAACATGCTGAACATAACAAATTCCACCACAACAAAATTCATACGATACAGCTGAGAACAACACAAGTCTCAGTTCTGACCATCTTTCAGTAACAAGATGGGATTTACTTAACCACAGTGAAAAGTGGGAAGACAGCACATGTATGCACTATAATTCACATTCTCGCTGGCAAACCATATACTGATCCACTGAGGAGGGCTAAGGAGAAGAAACAGTTGCTTTAGGTAACTGATTCACCTAGTGCACAAGAGACATCATTATGAAACCAGAGACACTCAATTTACACCCCAATGAGGTTCGCATTTGGCAGCACCTAAACCTATCAAGGATGCATTTACTTAGCTTCTAATGCTAAGGCTATACTGCACAGAGCTTTCCAAACCACCTTCTCCAATCCTGCCATACAGTAAGTAAAAAATTGAACCTTTAAACAGCAACCAAAAAAACAAACAGCCCCATCCAGTCTATCTTCTCAGCAGGTCATGTATGTAGATCCATCATCAGATTCGCTTTTCACCCTTTTCATCAACAATAGGTTTATCAATGCCTCTAAGCAGACTCCAGCCAAAAGGCAGGGAATAAATGAAAGTAAATTAATAGCACCAAAGTTCATGGGAGGCAAAGAGAAAGTGAAAGAAAGAGAGGCCATAACAGGATATCATTGAGGTCATGTATATTGTATTTTAGCAAGAAAAATAGAGCTATGCTCCACTGCATACTTACATTACAGAAAGAGAGCATGCAACCCCAGATATTTAGTGCAACAGAGCAAACACTACGAAGAGGGTTATAAATTGGAAGCCCAAATTTACCTTAGGTGGCTTGAATGGATAATCTGGAGGAAAATGAATAGAAACAAGGAATACACCTCCGGCATATGGGCTCTCAGCAGGCCCCATTATTGTTGCTTGCCAATGGAACATGTCTTCACCAACTGGCCCTATAACATTAAAGGAAAATTAAAAAAAGTGAGTCAATGAAAAAGGGAAAAAAGTATTGCATTTGAGCACCTCATGAGATCAAGTAGGTTAGTGATAAGTGCGAAACAAATACAAAATCAAAGGTCCACAGCCACCAAACAAGTATTTAAGCATAGAATAGTTGCATACTTTCTGAACAAAAAGGGTAATTATTAACAAGGACATTTCCTATATTGGATACAGAAAACCATATGGCACTGGAGACCTTTTCTAATACTGGAACAAGAAGTAAAAAAATGACTTTATTTATTTTTAAAAGAAAAAAAAAAAAAAAAAAAAAGATCAAATTTTTAATTAAAAAAAAGTAGATGCAATTCCTCACTCCATCTTCAAGCAACGTAGTAATAAGAATTTATTTTGATTCACACAACACAAGCTACAGTTAGTTCCATTAGACTAATCACAATTCACAAGGACAGCTAAAGCAACAGAAGAGGATGTGAAGAAATGCAATCTGATCCTATATACTCCGTATATGTTAAACCCCGAATTATTTCATAGTAAGAAGTCAAAGTACCCTAACTAACACCTCACTAAAACTAAAGCTCAAGATACATAAATTCAAATCTCCATAAGAAAATTTAAGGTGATGCTGTCTATTAAGGTAGCAAAATTGAAAGAAACCAAATCAAACTTTTTGATTGACCATAACCACAGAATCAAGGAATTCTAAGATCTCTCTTCAAACACATCCTAGATCAATTTTCTTCCTCTGCAACTCTCTCATTGACACCAGCAGGACAATAGAACTAGACAGAAGTTCAGCGATCCTCCCCATAACACTCCATGTCCATTGAAGCACAACAGCCATACCCAAACTAAACCTCCAATCTTCAAAGGTTCAACTCTTTCGACTTCTATCCTCATTGATAAAAATCTAAAAGTTCTATATGTTCTCAAATCCCAATACTTCATCCTCTCTAAAGGTAATACATAGGAAAATAAATTCTATGGTACTATGATGGTAATCAGACCATTGTTTTCACAACAACCCAAAGAAGCCAAATTAGGCAGGCAATCAGGAGCTAAAAACATCAAATTTTACCATCCACGGAAGCTACCATCATAGATCACAGTCCCAAGATAATTATGTACACAGGCTACAGGCTCCAACAGACCCACACAAAATTAAGGTCTCTGCGACTAATTCAGTAACTCCCACCTAAAACGGTACCCCAATTCTAGCAAAGAGCGCGACAAGGAAAAAATAAGCAAACAACAACAAATCAAATCATTCGCATCTTCCCATGAAACGACAGAGGTCGCAAGAACAATACAGCTCAAAAATATTCAGAAGGAATCATTTTCTTCTTTATTTTACAAAATAATCAGAAACTCCGTTTATTTTGTCAGAAAACCCACTAACACCACCATCAACACGCCAAAACCAATATAACAAAAATTAAAAGATAAAATAATAAAAAAAAAATGGCAGATTTTTACAATCAACCCAGTTCAAATATTAAATTTTCTGAGATCATCAAAATTATATTCACCTGCACTGCATGAAGTAGGTGGATCCTTCTGCAGATCCTTAAGCTCCTTCAAGATTCTCTTTGACGCCATTAAAACAGACTTCTATAAACAAAATACAATATATATCTCCACAAAATATTCAACCTGTAAAACGAATTGAAGATAAAAATTAATTCTTTACTTGTTCAATTGCAAGAGTAAAAACTCTAATTAACAAATACCCAAGTAAAAGCTACCCCCAATAAAATTAAAGCTTTAACGATCAAGGATTCAATTAAAAATCCCTGATCCAATTATGCTGGCAAAGAATTTCAATTGCAAAAAACCCAATTACAATTTACCCCCGACAAATTCAAAATCCAATTGATCAGGGCTTCAGTTGAAAATCTATTGAATCGAATTGAAAACCCAAAAATCAGGTTTTTATGACATAATCAATGAATTGAACAAAAGGAGAAAGAAGATTGAAATTAAACCTGGAAAGATGATGAAAGTGAAGTTGAGATCTGAAAATTTTGTGGGTTGATAGGCAGAAACAAAAGGGGTTGACTAGAATTAGAGAGTGAAGATTGCAACCCCAGATGAATTTGGTTATGGAGGATCCGAGTTGAGTTGTAATGCAAATTCGATTTCTCGAGAAAAGGTGGGTGAATTTAGGCCCAATTTATATGACCAACAACTTTTTCAAGTAGCTTAAATCACACGTGAAAACCTTTTTTTTCTTTCTTTTTTCGTTCTTTCTTTTTGGTGTGTACTTATTAATAAAGGGGTGAGGATGGGACGGGTATTCGAACCGTTAGTATTAAAATCACTAAAAGTGATATCCATAAACCGAAACGATAAGTTCGGGTAATAAGATTTTCGAATTGGTCATCGGGTACCTAATAAGATATCCAATAATGAATTAAACTTAATAATGTAGTTATTATGATATCATTTAACACTAATTAATAACAATACCACATGATCTTGACCAAATTATTAATAATGTTACTATCATTGTTATTATAAAGTGATTATGAAGTAAAGTAAGAGTTTAGATTTAAAAAAACAGAGTTAAGTAGAGAAAAAAAAAATGTTTATCGGATCGGATCAGGTAACCGTTAATTTTAAAATGATACTCAATAACCATACCCGATAACAAATGATCGGAACGAGTACCAAAACCGTTATGATTATCGGATCGGGTACCCTAATTTTCGGAACGGTTACGGATTGGGTTTATGGTTTTTCGAGTAGTTTTGCTCAGCCCTACTTATTATAGAGTTATAGTCATAGACAAAAGAGAAGGCTTTATTGTTTGACTTTTACATTATTCATACTCCAAATATTTTCATGAGAAGGTATTAGGTGCGGACTGTCGCACGAAAATTTGCGTGCGACGGGCTTGGCAGATATTTCACTTGTTGGCTGACATGTTTCATGTGTTGGCTGATATAGTTTTTGTGTTGGCTAATAGATTTCTTTTGTTGGCCAATATGTTTTTTTTTTGATATGTTCTTTTTGTTGGCTGCTATCAGACATCAGTTGGCTGATATATTTCTTTAGTTGGTTGATATCTTTATTTTGTTGGCTGATATGTATATTTTAATTGTTGGCTTATATGTTTCATTTTGTTGGCTGATATGTTTATTTTGTTGGCTTACATGTTGCTTTTGTTTGCTGATTTCATCCTTTTGTTGGCTGATATGCTTCATTTATTGGCCGATATGTTCCTTCTGTTGGTTGATAAGTACCTTTTGTTGCTGATATATTCCTCTTGTTGGCTAATATGTATCTTCTGCTGGCTGATATGTTCCTTTTGCATTGTTGGCTGATACGTTTTTATTAATGTATGATACGTTCCTAATGTTGACTAATATCAGACATCAATTGGCTGATATGTTCCTTATTATATTTGTATTTTGATCCACATAATTAACCATTTCATCCAACAAAAATTCATATATATTATACAAAAATATTAAAAAAAATAACACAAAAGTCGACAAAGCGTGCAAAATCACCATTTATGGGATCCCTCTCATACCATGCAGTCTGAAAAGCAATGGGTTTAGAAAAGTGGCCAACTCTTCAGATATAGAAGTAAGTAGGGGTGAAAGTAATCTGGATAAAAACCGAAAACCTAACCAAACCAAACCGAATTAACAATTTGGTACGATTTTGTTAGGTTTTCGGTTTGGATTGGTTTGAGTTTTTGCAAAAATATGGATTTCGGTTCAGTTTCGGTTTGGGGCTTCCAAAAATCGATAACCGGAAATCCAAACCGAAATTTATTAAGCCCAAATATCCAGTCCATTTTCCCTACATATATATACCAAAACCCTAAATTAGTTCCCCTCTTTTCCCTTTCCCTCTTTGCGGCAACCCTAATTCTCCAAATTTTCCCCCTTTTCTCCCTTACCACCTCCCTTAGTCTGGTCACCACCTTCCTCAGTCCGGTCACCGCCTTCCTCAGTCACGTTCACCAACTTCCTCAGTCATGCTCCATCACTCCCTCAGTCACGGTCACCACCTCCGTCAGTCCCTCAGTCACGGTTTCTCACCACCAGTCCACCGCCGCTCGTGTTCGCGCTCCCTCACCACTAGTCCACCACCGCTTGTGTTCGCCCTCACTTCTTGGTTTAAAGTTTTTGTCGATTTTCTTTGATTTTCTTTGATTACTCATTTTCTGCTTCTCTTTTCCGTATTCATTAGTTGTATAATGATAACATTCGATGTCCTGTTCGAATTTGATGAGATACCAATGTTCTGTTCTTACTGGTGAATTCAACACAAATTCAAATTCGGTTTGGTTTGGAGTCATTTTTCAAAACCGAATTATTTCGGTTTGGATTGGATTGGATTGAATCCAAATTTGGTTTGGATTCGGTTTCAAAAATCCAAAACCAAAATAATTCGGTTTGGATTCGGTTTGGTGTAAAATTCAAACAGAATACCGAACTTTCACCCCTAGAAGCAAGCAACCCACCAGATTTGGATAGTTGAAGATTATTATAAATACTTTTCTTTTTTTAAAATAATTTTAAAGAAGTGAGATTTTCCCCCTTTGCTTCATTTTTAGTATAGGAAAATGACATATTTTCCCAAAAAGGCACTTTACCTTGCAGCAGCCGCCCACTCCAACACCCTCAAGCAGCTGCATATTGCAAATAGCCAGAAATCAGCCCCAAATCGAAGACTCTTCGATTATTTAACGCTCCAATTTTGATTCAATTATCAAATTTTGAGGGGTTTTGAGCTTTATTTTCGTCATTGTCATCGTCGTCGTCATCGTCATCGTCATTGGAGTAAGAGTTGTTGGTTGATGCTTTAGCTGCTGTAATATGGTATCTCGTCGCACGAACTATTGGGTACGGGTACAGTTTACTTATATAAATTATATAAATATTATTTTTTTTTTTTAAAAAAAAAGAAAAATTCTCTTTGGTTGTATTTTTAATTTTTCTCTTTTGTAAATTGCGGAAAAAAAAATTATAATCTTTGATTATCATGAATTTTTTTATATTAAGTTAACTATAACATTAATGACATTTTAACTAAATATTCAAATTTTTAGTATAGTTATTTTTTTCACATTGATTTTAGAAATAATTTTTTTAAAAAAAGAGTCACCTCTTCCCCCCACCAGCCAGCCACCTCTCCCCCGCCCCTACCCACGTCAGCGCCCAGCCCCCTCCCTCGCCGGTACGCCGGCCTCCCCACCCCTGTCGTGCCTCTCTTTCCCGCTGAACCACCACTCCCTTCCCCAAAACCCAGCTGCCTTAGCCCCCGAAACCCACTCTCCAAACAATCCCTCAAATCCTCAATCTCTCCTCGGCTCTTCTCCTCCACATCCTTCAATCGACTCGATAACGAAACCAGCTCGATCATGATGCAGCTAATAAATCGTCGCTTCATCCGCTGAATTTTGGCTCGAAATCTCCCCAATTTGAACCTCCAAATTAAAACCCTAATTTCTTCCTCTTGATTTCGCTTTAATGATTCCACAGTTTTCCGATGATCTTCTGCAATTTTGAATGATTCGCTGGTTAATGTCTGCAATTCCTCCTTCAAATTATGATAATTTCTCTATGTTGTAATTAGGGTTTTGAGATGAAGGTCGAAAATCATGGGTTTCTTCAATTTTCGAAGCTTTAAATTGTCCATTTTCTAAGGTGGGCTTCTACAATTTTCTAAGTCAAAACCCGTTTAAGGTGGTTTCGAGCTCGGTTTTAGGGTATGAAGGCGGTGTTTCTGGGTGGGGGAAGGAGAAGGGAATCGAGTTAAGTGAGGACATAGATGGGGGCTGTGTTGGGGTAGAGAAAATGAGGGGGTGGGGTCATCGGCAGGGGAAGGGAGTGAGCTCCGGCGGGATGGGGCACCAGGAAAGGGGCCTGCCGGTAAGGAGGGGTGACTGGTTGGGTATTTTTTTAGGGGGTTGTTAAATACCACCCTCAAATCTCTAACTAACGCCCGCAAATTAAAATATGTTTACGAATTTACCCTCATAGATATAAACAAATAATTTACCTTTACAATCATAATTTTAACCCACCATTTACCAATCCACACCACCTCCTTACCATTTCATCTTGACACTCTCTCTTTAAAAAATTTCTCCCTCTAAACCACCACCACCACCACCATTTACCAACCCACACCACCTCCTTATACTAGCTCAATATAATTTCGCGTGGAAATGCCGAGGGACAAGGGGAAGGCCGTCGCCGTAGACAAGGTCAGTTTTTTTTTTCTTTCTGGAATTGGCGGAAACACCTAATTAATTCGCCAGATCAAGGCTGAAATGCCTAGAAATTTCAATCACCCATACGGTTATTCGAAAGATCTAGGCGTTTCAGCCTAGATCTAGCGAAAAAAGTGGGCGTTTTTGCCTTTTTGTTTTAAAAAAAAAATTCGTATGAAGTTCATTTTATCAAGTATGGCCCATACGGTTATTCGAAAGATCTCATATGTAGCAGGCTGATTTGTTTTTTCCCCCTTCAATTTCATCTAGTTGAAGAACTCCTAGCCTATTTCTTTTTTTTTTTTTTTAATTTGGGGTTTTTGCTATATTAATTTAACCTATAATTCTATTATTTCTTGTGTTGTCAGCAGCATATGAAGAACTTAATGTGAAAACGAACACCTATATATCTTACTTGTTATATGAGTGTGTAATTTTTTTGGCTATTTATTTTCTAATTATGAGTATATTGTTTATAAAGTTTATTTCATTGATATCTCCTATTTTGTTTTTAGAATATTTTAGTTTTAAGTTTGTAATTTTTTAGAATCTTAATGATACATAGAACACATTATAGGTTTTCTTTTGTTTTCAATTGTTTGCATCACCTATTTTGTTTTTATTATTAATATTATAATTTATTTTAAATTTAGAATGTAGTTGAGGGTTCTGGTCCACGGCAAGCTAGATCACGCGGTATTAACGCGTCAATTAGGAGAGATAGGGGGATTAGTATATGGGAAGGTAATTCAGTACCGGAGCGCGACAGGGTAGTGGATGAGCAGGAGGGAGCTGGTGGTTGGCATAATGCTTTGTTGAGGACTCCGGGTTCGGGTTTGAGGTACGAGGGTGATGGACCTAAGGATGATGAAGATGAGGGTGAGGGTGATGCTGAGGAGCAGTCGCCTGTCGTGACGAGAGGTCCTGATGGGAGATTTACGAGTTCCCGACCACCTCAATCTGCAACGTCTTGGCTTGTTCAAGGGCCAATGGACGATGGGCCCGAGGATGGGAGCGTTATTCCTAGTTTCGGGGCCCATGTTGCTCGGTATATTGGGATGGGGAAGATCGACAGTTTTTGCGGTGTCATACTAGAGCTGGTGTGTGTAGAGACTTGACTGACTGGCTAGAGCGATTTACGGTTGCCACTACTACGCGGATACGGCAAACTGGGTTGTCGTACCTGCCTAGCATTATGCACGACCACCTTGATTTTCCGCTGATTTCTGCTTTTGTTGAGAGATGGCAGTCAGACATGAACACATTCCACCTACCTTTTGGTGAGATGACCATCATGTTGCACGACGTACACCACATACTTGGTATTCGGGTTGATGGGGATATGGTTGTCGGTGATCTCCCTAGTGACCAGTATAGGACATTGGTAGGTGGGTTGTTACAGTTGACTCCGGAGGAGCTATAGGTCAAGACTCAGAATGCCATCTACAGGAACGGTGGCGTCCATACTGACTAGATTATTGCTAGGTGTTGTAGTGAGGAGCAGCCGGAGGCGGTTCAGGCCATTGGTTACATGTGGATCCTTTTGGGTAACACGCTCTTTACTGACAAGAGCGGTACCCATACTCACCCTTCTTTTCTCAGTGAGTTGTGTGTGGAGCATAACCTGGAGTGGTTGACGAGATACTCCTAGGGTTCAGCCACACTAGCGTACTTGTATCGTCAGCTTGAGCATGCCACCGAAATGGATGTGATTCTATCGCGGGTTGTCTGACTCTTCTACAGGCTTGGATATAAGAGTACTTTCCATGTTTTCGGCCTCACCAGGGTGTGTTTGTTGGGTTTCGTAGTGTCCGACACTACGCGGAATGAAACCCGCCCAAGACCCGCACACTAATTAATGTAACTAAACATGCAATCACATAATTAAACAACAAAAGAGAGAGAAAGAGAAAAAACAATCTTACCCTCGACGCGTGCTTCGCTCGTTTACGAGCTCTTACTTGAAAGCGCTAGCTTCGGAAGTGCGTAAGCCTCCGACGGCCCGCACCATTGACCCGACCCGAGCGGTCTCTACTTCGAAGGTTAGTCGAGGCTAGACCAACAAAATACTAGAGTATTACGAACTTAAAGGTTTCCTCACTTATAAGGAGATGCCTTATTGAGTTCAACTCAAGTGCTTTTTCCCAAACCCAAAACAAGGGTATTTATAGGGAAGGGAGCCTTGATTTCCCATTTCCCATCAATGTGGGAGAATTGCATTTTGCTCAATTTATTTTAATCCAAAAACAAATTAAAATGCAAATGAATCAACAAGCGCTAAGTGGCAAATAGCAGCACCAGCCATAGAACACGCACGCATAGCATGCTGCTTGTGATGCTCGAGCCGTGCTGTGCGAGTGCTAGCAATGCTCAGCTGCTGCGAGGCTGCGAGCTAAGCGCAGCCTAGCTGCGGCTATGCGAGGGCTAGCACATTGGCACACTAGCATGCGTGCGACTAGGCACACCAACCTTGCACGCATGCTCGGCCAGTGAGACTAGCACGCACATGCATGCTTGGCTTGCGGCATAGCCATGCGTTGCGGTTGGTGGCCCATGCTAGCCTAGCACTCGCATGGGTATGCCAATGCGATGCTACGGCTTATCTTGTACTTGTCGCTTGCTTGATTTCACGTCTTGTCGAATTCTGAATTCGACTCGACTTATGACGCTTGGTTTCGACGCTCCAAGCTTGATATCTAACGTCTTTGTTCGTAATACTCTATTGACTCATCTGATCCTTCGGATTGATTTGTTGTCTTGGATCGGTTATTCGATTGGGGTGCGACCCAAAGGGTTCAGTCAAGATTAAGCTGTAATATTAATTATATATTAATATTACTGATTAGAAGCGGCCTCCACCTAGGCATTCCGATCACTTGACCTCACTGAAGAATTAGCTTTCTAATAATTCCGAACCCTCTATCGGAATAATACACTTGTTGGAAGGACACCATTCCTTTCATTGTTGACACGAGACGTCCCTCATGCTCGTGCAGGGTTGTGGGATGTTGGTATGATGTGGAAGCATCAACAGCGTCTCGTCTCCTTTCGTACTCGACTTGACCAGCTGGGTGACCATGAGGTATAAATAGATACGTTATTACTATTTGTTTTATATTGCTTTTATTTACTGTTGATTTACACTTGTACTAATTTGCAGGTATGCTGGTTGCCGTACGGAGTTTTTCCTGCACAACAGGTGCCTAGGACTGTGTTTACGGGATGTATTCGCTATCAGGGCATCATAGAGCCATATATGCCCGATCGAGTTATCCGACAGTTGGGGTTTATATAGGAGATTCCCGGTGACATGATTAGGCCTGATGATGCTCAGAGACCACTTAGAGTGAAGTCTTATAGGGTCAGTTTTTCAGCTCAGATGACCACTCTCATGTCCGCTATAGTCCACATCATCACCATCCTCGGACTCAAAATCCTATATAATAATAACAATAAAAACAAATATTAATAAAAGTTAAGAAACAACAAAAACACAACTAATAATAATAATCTAACAACGCACAACTAATAATAATAACAACTAATAATAACTCTAACAATACACAACTAATTATAATAACAACTAAAAGGTGTGATCACGCACTTATAAATGATTGAGAATTTTATAACTAGAGAAATTAATTAAGTAGAGTAATTCAAAACGACCCTCCTAAACAAATTTGTAGTATATAACTATAATTTTTTTTTCCCTATAGTATACTTTAATTGACTATAGAAAAATCAAAGGACATAATATAAATTAGTTATGATCTTGCAAATTAGAATATTGGTCTAGCAAATTTCATAATTTTTTATACTCTGCCCATCTCTATAGCTACAAATGCTTTTTACTCGATTTTTGGGGAATCAAAAGTGTAGAAAATAAAAGTTACGTGTGCAAGCATGCTAATCCCAAAAGAATGATTACAGAAACAAATTAGAATACACATAGATTACGGAGTACATATCTACATTTCTTGGATTCTTAATATTGTAGATTCCATCAACAGAAAATGGTTCTGAAACTAACATTACTTGCTTTTGCGTCTGGAGGAAGGGGATTAAAGAACAAATTAGTCTTCTAGTTCCTTAAAATTTGCCTGGGATGTTTATGTTTCTAGGAACTTAGGAAATTAAGTTGTATGCACACACAAAAGAACCAGTTTGTACCATGTAAACATCTGACCCCATACCACTATGTTCATACTCTTAAGTGACCTGAAGAAGTCTACTTCTATACCTGTAAGGGCTCATAAGTGCTAGCAAACAGAAGTAATTATAATAAAAAACACAGGTAATATAATCAAAATAATAATAATAACGAATACGTGAAATTCAAAACCAAAAAAGAAAATAAATTCGAAATTCCAAGATAACGCCCAGAAATTTCGAAAAACCTACGCAGAAATGCCTAGTTTTGCAAAATTTAAATTATTTGTTTGATTTTGAAAATTACAGTGGTTGGTGGTTCAACGTGATCGTTGGTGGCCGGTGAACACTAGAGAGAACGGTAAAAAAAATTTGTGTAGGGTAAAAGTGTTAAGTTTATGTAAAATAATTATTTTAAAATATTTTTATAACAAGGCTACATACGTCATTTTAGGTTATTTTGCGGGCGTTAGTTAGAGATTCGAGGGCAACGTTTAGCGGCCCATTTTTTTTTATTAATAACATAATTATTTAAGTCTTAAAAACTAACCATGGTTAAGCAAGGATTTTAATTAAAATAATTATTATCATTGGTAATCAGAATTTTTATAATTTACCAAAGGAAAAAATTAAAAATTACAGTGTTACCAAAGAGAATTTCCCAAAAAAAAAATATAAAAAATTATACTCCATTCGTTTTGGTTATTTTAAAGCATCATTTTACTTTTGCATTATTCGCATACCAGGTTTATTCGCATACTTTGACTTAATTTTGTTACAATTATAAAAATAATAAATGTTATTATACTCTGTATAATATATCATTAGATTTTTAGATTAGTCACAATATTTATTTTCATAACTTAATTTTGTTATAATTTTTACAGAAAATTAAAAATATTAATGGTCATAGCTGTACATTGGCACATGTATCAATCAAATTATTGCGATTATTATAAAACGGAGGAGTAAACTACTTTTTACTCCCCTGTTTTTTTTAATTGCATCTCTTGAGATTTTACAGTATTCATATATTATCTACCTTCTTTAACTTAACAACTAATAGATAATAATAAATAAATATTATCGTGTAATATATTGTTAGATTAATTAATTAACTTTAATAATTTAAATTATTTATAAGTTTTACTAATATCTAATTAAAGGTTTGATGATCAAAGTTATGATTCGAAAAATGTGCTAACTCAAGTGATGCATTTAAAAAAAATACGAAGTACGTTTATCGTATATATGCTCAAGTTACTCAGCCAAACCATAAAAAAATTGATAAGACAAAAGGTTTGATGTGAATATTATTTAATAAACCACAGAGTTTTATTCTAAACTTGTGTATGGTCCAGGCGGTGCCCCGGTTCATTATATAATAGTACCCACAAAATAAGACCAATACAAAAAATAATAAGCATTTAGCTACATAGTATAATATATAGTGAAGTTTATACACTAACTGTTTCAGGGTTTTTATCCCTCAAGAGAGTTACGTCACTAAGACTGATTTCCCTACGCCTGTACCTGCAAAACAATGGAGACTCCGGTTGGGTGGAGTTCCGCCTCCGACGATCAAGTTAGAACGTGCACGGAGAAAGTAAAAAGGTGCGGAAAAGGTAAATCTAGATCTTCCCGAATTCCGAGATCAGGTGTTTTCTCTGATATGAGAGAATTGATTGTATTGTCATAAAAATGAACGTGTCCTCAAAGTGGGGTAAATCTCCCTATTTATAGGGTCATTGGTAAATGTGCCCCTACCTAGGTCATTCTAACCTAAATTTGGGGGGGATGCGCCGTTTTGCGGCTTTTCTCGGGAATTGGGCCCTAAAGGCCATCTTTTTCCATATTGAATGGGAGTGCCACGTGTCAGCTGAGGATTGGTTCATTTTGAACCTCTCCTAAGGTGACACGTATCACCCTCTGATTGGGCCACGTGGCTTCGATATTTTTACCCAAATATTTTCCCCTTACAGGGGTGACGTGGCGTGCCACGTGGCGTCTGTGACACTTATCACTTAAGCATTGATGAACAGTTAAAACTGTTCACCTTCTGGGGAAAATTACAAGGATGCCCCTAAATTTACCCCTCCCTCATTTTTGACATTTTAAAAAAAAAGTCTAGAGAGAGAAAGTCAAACGTTCTAGAGAGAGAAAACCTGACAACCGCCTATTACGGCCGGTCTACCGTCTGCGTATCTCACAAACAGCTACTTGATTTCTGCCTGCCTGATACAGCCGGTCAGCGCTTGACACCCCTTTCAGAAACAAATCTTTGAGGTACCGTCTCTCCCCTTCTCAGTTCTTTAATACCGTTTTTCCGTTTGTGTACATATCATTCAATAAATGGATTCACCATCAGCACACACGGCACAACCTAGGTTAGTAGTTAGCCGGTCTAGGACTGGGGGTGCCGTCTCTGGGTGTTTGGATCACCCTAGTTCATCTCCAAATCCAGCCGTCTCCGTGTCTGTGCAGGACATTATGGCTCGGACGATGTGGACAACACCTGATCTGGAATATAGGGAAGAAGGCACAGAAGGTGTGCCACCTGAGGAAGGCTGAGGTGGTGGCACCGGTTTAAGAGGAGGGAGGATCTCCTCCGGGTGCACCCAGCACTCCTAGTGACGGGATCCTTGAATCAGAAGAGGGAGACGGTGAGGAAGTCGTCTCTGTTTCTGGTTTTGAGGAAGATGAAGCTGTCTCCGAGAGAGACGGGGGAAAGACCGCCTCTGGGTCTAGCTCTGGGGAGAGAAATAGCGGCTCACTATCGCCGGTTGAGAATAGTGAAGTAGAAGAGAGAAAAAAGTGGAACAATGAGGGGGATCCGTTCCGGATCCATGTGTCTGCCAAAGACAGGGCGAACATGGAAAAAGGCCTGGAGGACTTCAAATTAAAACGTCCTCTTAGCGAGGGCTATGACATCCGGGTGCCGTCTGCACTGGGCACCATTGCCTAGAAGGATTACCAGCCGAAGGCCAACAATTACTTCGGCTGCTACGAGGCGGCCTTCCTAGCCAGTCTCCGCTTCCCCTCCATGATGCAATAAAGGTTATCCTTCAAAGATATAGCCTGGTGTGTGGCAGTTAACCCCAAATTTCGTGGGTTAACATTCTAGACTATATTACCGCCTGTGAGATGTAGGGCCTCCATCTCGGCTGGGAGGCTTTTTCCCATATGCACTACCTTAGCCGTAGCCCAGGCGGCTGGCGGGCATGGTACACATTGACCACTTACCCGAATTATCTGATGACCTTAGACAAACCGTCTAAGTGGTCTGACTGGAAGAACACGTTTTACCTGGTTTCTGCCCCCAAACGGCGAGATAACTTTGAGTATCGCTGTTACAATAAGAAGCCGGATCTATTGGGTCAGAAATGCGCTCTCTCAAAGGTTCCAGATGAGGATTATGAGAAAATAATAGAGCCGGGGTGAGCTTACAACAACCCCCTTTCAACCGGCGAGTTAATAAGTGTACCCAAGAACTGGGTACCCAAGCATGAGTGGCTGAGAAACGAGGCGTTCTTGTCCGCCTGCGATCTGAGCAACATGTTCGATAGACCTATGTAGAGCATGCATCCGACAATCTTTATGCCGTCTTTATTGTTTCTAACTTGTGAACTCTTGTTTGCTTGATGATCTGACATACGGCTCTTTTTGCAGAAACCGGCAGAAGCATGCTTTCTCAAGATAAGACGCCTGCCCGCTCTGCAGCTCAAATCCGCAAGGATAATGCAAATAAGAAGAAAGCACAACTGGCGGCTAAGGGCCAGGTATAAACCGCCTGCCCAGCTTATCTTCAATTTCAAGTTTATTTATACAGAGACGGCTACAACCGACTGTATGCTTAATGTCTGATTTGTTTTCCAGGATGGAGACAAGGGGGCTCCCAGATTTCTTACCAAGCTGCTCAAACGAAAGCCGGATGACAAAGTCCAGAAAGGTCTCTTTTGTTCAAACGGCTCCTGAGTTTCCGCTTGGGAAGGGTTGTTTGACCATTGGGGGGAAGAGCATCTCGAATTTTGGTCTTGGGATAGACCCAGCAAAAAAGCCGGGTTCCCTTGAGGTGTCGAAGGGTGGCGAGCCACCCAAAGCTGCAAGCGGTGCTGCAGCAACTGCAGGTGATGATAGCCTGCTGATTCTATCCCAAGGTATGGCTAACCCTTTCGAATCTCCTCTTGAGCTAGGCAAGCCCATACGGGTCAAGTCACATTCCCAGCAGACGTCAGAGGGATCATCGGGCAGCCGTCGGCAGATTGGTGCCGCCTGTATAGGTCACTCACCCCATCTTCCTTGTGGTGTAGATCAATCCCCCCGGTGGCCGGATGTGCAGCAATACTCCAAGGCCATGCTGGGGTCTATCCCCAAGAAGGAAAAGGAGGTCATTCCGGGGATTCTGACGTTCAATGTTGAACGTATCCTCTCCCTGCTGCCTGAGGTATTGTAACTTCAGATTTTTTTTTTTTTTTTTTTTTTTTTGAAGTATAATGCCGGTTGTGTTTCTAATATACCGTTCGCACTTTTTCAGGCGATGCTGAGAGTTGATGGGCTGAAGAAGTCGTATGCTCGCAAGCAGGATGACGTAAGACGGCCAATAAACGGGTGACTGAGTCCGCTGACGTTGCCCAATATCAAAGTACAATAAATCAACTTGAGACTAAAGCTGAGCTGATGACGCAGGCGGAAAACGTTAGGCGCTTGACCGTTGCTCTAGATGAGGTGAACAAGAAAGCCTCCGACTTTGAGGCTGCCCTTAAGAACGCCCAGGCGAATCTCAAGGTCTTGGAGGACGTCGACAAGGAGAACACCGATCTCCGGGTAGACGTCAACTGGATGAAGAACGAGATGACTACTTCCCAAGCCAACTTCAAGGCAACTCTGGAAGCCGAGCAGGACCGCCTCATCGAGGATAATGAGCAAGACTACGCAACCCGGATAAAAGATGGCATGGGAGATTAGACATCCGGCATCTGAGTACGACATTTGGGCCTTAGCTTATGAGTACGCCGATGAGGTCTTGACGGCAAGGGAGGAGGGAAAGTCGGATGTTCCGTTTGATGTTTAGGCAAACAAAGAGGCCTCAGACGAAGAAGAACCGGCTCAAGTTGCAGAGGGTGGAGAGAAAGAGCGAGAACACCAAGGAGATGCCCAAGTGAACTTTGCTCTACCTCCGCCTGAGAAGGATGGGAAGGATGCCCCGGAGGCCTCTCAGTATAATTAGCTTTAATGTCTTCATTTCTATTCGGCCTTTGGCCGTCTGCATGCCCGGCCTGCGTGCCGTGTATTTTGAATGTTTGTTATGACAATCTTTTCTTATTTCTCGGATATCGATCCGGTATGACAATTGCTCCCCCGGCCTTTCGGTCGGGTTTTATTTATGAAATTGCTGACTGAGTCGGTTTTGTTAAAAATTTTAAATTCTTGCAATTTTTGATTTTGCTATATATATGCTTCAATCTTGCCCAACTTATTAATTGCATACAGAAACTAACAAACCAGCTGGACTTTTGCCCTTGGGCGGCTGTGTGGTTGGTTTTAAAATAGATCGATTGACTGAGGAACCTTTGATACTTTAAGGAGTATGAGAGGTTCCTTGGTCAATCAATCAGTACCATGATTTCCCCAAGCCAATTACACAGCCGTCCAAGATTCAGGCGGTACTATCTTGAACACCCAGACGTTCACCATTTGGGTCATCTGTGAAATTGGACTTGATTGTCCATGAATATACTCAAGCGTCTTTTTGCCCCATTAAGGGGATTTCTCGAGTTACAAAATTATAGGTTTTTAATTTAAGTTGGAATAACGGCGGATACCGTTTGGTGTCAAATAGGACATGCGGTTTTCATACGCCGTCTAGGTTCCATTTTAGATTATTCAGGCCAGACAGCTATGAACTAGCCCCTATAGGGCTAGTCAGTTTTTTCCGTTTGTGTTTGAGTTTATAAAGCAATGTGCCACCCAAATGGGAGATGCTCTCTACGACGAAATCACCCGGATGGGCGTCGCCGGTTGTCGTACTCATGTTGGATCAGACGGTTGGTTTAGATTTGACCATCTGCACATTGTACAGGCGATGTTCCCATTGGGAGACATATCTAACAAAGAATAAATAATTTAGATTGAAAACAAAAAGCAATTTTTCATTGATAGGATTTTTATTTACAAAAATTTATAAGTCTCAGAAGTAGTATTTTTTGAGGTTGTCTACATTCCAAGTTTTGGCTAGCTTCCTGTCGTCTGGAGTTTCCAAGCGGTAGGTGCTGCCTCTTACTTCTTCATAGATTCGGTAGGGGCCTTCCCAATTGGGTGTTAGCTTGCCTTGCTCATTGGCCCTACCGGTTGCCTCCATTTTCCGTAACACAAATTCCCCCACTTTCAAGGGTCGTTTGTGCACTCTCTTGTCATTCTCAGATGGTATATCTCATGACGTAAGGCGGCATTGCCCTGGCGTTCTGGAAGTGAGTCCAATGCAAGTCGCATGGCCTCCTAGTTTGCCTCTTCATTATACATCATGATTTGAAGAGTTGGCTCATAAAGCTCAATGGGTAAGACGTCTTCAGCACCGTATACCATAAGAAATGGGGTTTCACCGGTTGCCCCTTTTGCAGTTGTTCTGATGGCCCATAGGACATGAGTTAACTCTTCAGCCCATAAGCCGCCAACCCTTTCAGTTTTCTTTTTTATGCCGTCTGAGAATAGCTTGTTGAAGGCTTCAGCCTGGCCGTTTTCCTGGGGACGGCCCACTGATGCAAAACAATGGGAGATCCCTTGGTCTCCCAGCCAATTCTTGAGGGTAGGCATCTCAAAACTTAGGGTCATTGTCAAAGACCATAGACATAGGTACCCCGAACCAGGTGATGATGTTCTTCCAGATGAAGGAGATGACATCCGTTGTCTTGATGCCTTTGACCGCCTCTGCCTCCACCCACTTGGTGAAATATTCCACGACAACTGTAATATACCTCCGTCCGCTTGGCGCAGGCGTATACGGACCCAAAATGTCCATGCCCCACTTGGCGAATGGTACTGGGTTATGAATGGCCGTCAGATCAGTGGTCGGACGGTGGATGAGTTTGCCGAATCTTTGACACTTATCATACTTCTTCACCATTTCCATGGCGTTTGCCTCAAGAGTGGGCCAAAAGTAGCCTTGTCGCCTGGCCCTTTCTGCTAGAGCTCTGCCGCCTATGTGTGAGGCACAGAAGCCCGAGTGCAGGTCTTCCAGAATCTCTTGCCTCCTTGCTGGGGTGATGCATTTCAAAAGAGGTTGCAAAAAACCCTTCTTGTAAAGCTTTCCATTGTGAATCTCAAGTTAGCCGCACGTTTTTTCATTGCAGCCATTTCTGGATATGTATCCGGCAAAGTGCCGTCTAGCAGATAGGCCTGGATGCCATTCATCCAGGTTGATCTTTGGTCGAGGACTCCAATGGGATCTTCTTCAATACTTCGTTTTTCCATTACCTCCCAGAAACTGACCGAGGAGTATCATAGGAGGCAGATGATGCCAACTTAGAAAGAACATCCGCCTTATTGTTCTTTGACTAGGGCACTTGACTTAAATGGAATTCATCAAGTGTCCCAGCCTCTGCTCTGATCGCCTGCAAGTATTTGATCATAGCTGGATGAGTGGCCTCATAGTCACCATGGTATTGGCTAACAACCAACTGAGAATTAGAGCAGGCGTCAATTTTTCTTGCCCCTGCCGCCTTACATATGCGTATACCGGCTAGCAGGGCTTCATACTCAGCCTCATTGTTTGAGGCTTGAAACTTAAACCGTAGTGAATATTCATACTTGTCCCTGAGTAGAGCTCTCGTCTACATACACCTTCCAAACCTGATCAAGATTCTCCGGTTCAACCGGCCTTGTCATTTCAACAATGAAGTTGGCGAACGCCTGACCCTTCACTACCTTCCTTGGTTCGAAAGAGATTTCAAGACTTTGCATTTCAATAGCCCATTTGAGCATTCGGCCGAATGACTCTAAAGTTGTCATTAGCCGTTTGAGGGGTTGGTCTGTGTAGACTACCACCGGATGTGCCAAGAAGTAAGGTTTCAACTTCTTGACTTCCATGAACAAAGCGAGACCGAATTTTTCAATCATAGAGTACCGGAGCTCTACATTTCGAAGCATATGGCTAATGAAATAGACCAAGAGCTGATTGTCGTCTCTCTCAGCAAGGATAACATCACTGAGAGAATGATCTGAGATGGGTAAGTACATGTAAAGCGTCTCCTTGGGCAAAGGGCTGACAAGCCTTAGCAAGGAATGCAAATTCTCTTTCAATTTTTGGAAGGTCGCCTCAGCATCATCCCCCCATTCAAACATAGTCTTCTTTTTTATTGCTTGAAAAAATAGAGGCACTTATCACCTGACCAGCTGAGGAATCTCCCCAATGCTGCCAGACAACCGATTAATTTCTGGACTTCCTTTACAGTGTGGGGAGACTTCATGTCATTGACCGCCTGTATCTTCTCTAGGTTGGCCTCTATCCCCCTTTGATCAATCAAAAATCCGAGAAACATCCCAGACCAACACCAAAGACACACTTCTTGGGTTTGAGCATGACCTTGTGCCGCCTGAGTGTGGTGAAGGTTTCTCAGAGGTCAGCAAGGTGATCCGTCTGTAGCTTGGATTTGACTATCATGTCGTCATTGTACGCCTCTACATTTAATGAAGACCGAGTTAATCATACGTTGCAAGGTAGCAAGCACATTTTTCAAACCAAACGGCATCACAGTATAACAGAATAGCCCCTGATCAGTGACGAATGTCTTCTTCTCTTGATCTTTTTTCCACGGGGGCATCTGATGGAAGCCAGAATAGGCATCCATAAAACTCATCAAAGCATGTCCGGCTGTTGAATCGACCAAATTGTCGATCTTCAGAAGCGGGTAATTGTCCTTCGAACATGCCTTGTTCAGATCAGTGTAATCAACACACATGCGCCAGGTACCATTCGGCTTCTTTATAAGCACAACATTCGCAACCCAATCTGGGAAGTGACATTGCCGAATGAACCCTGCGTCTAACAGATTTTTCACTTCGGCGGCTGCCGCCTAACTTCTCTCCTCGCCGTGATTTCTTTTCTTTTGCTTCACAGGCTTCTTTATTAGATCCACGACGAGTTTGTGGACAGCAAGATCCGGGCTAATGCTTGGCATCTCTTCCACTTCAAAGGCAAAGATGTCTTTAAATTCCTTCAGCAGATGGTGCAAGTCTGCACCCAGTTTTGCAAAGGCAACCGTCCCAACCTTTACAGTACGCTCTGGACGTGTGTCATCCAGAACGATGTCAATATGTTCTCCAGCCGGTTGGGGACGGAGGTCATCTGACCACTCCTCGGTTAGTGATTTCTATTGCTTCTCTTTTTTTACAGCCACCAGTCGGTCGGCCTTTCTTTTCTTGCCGGCTGCTGGGGGGCAAGCTCTTGCTCCTTGACATCGTCAAGGTCTATTGGCTCCTCACCCTGACCAGCTGCTGTCGCCGTGGGATTGACGTCTGATAGGTAGCACTCTCGGACCGTCTTCTGGTCCCCGTTAGGGAGCCAACAGAACCGTCATCTTTTTCAAACTTCAGCAACATGAGGGATAGGATGATGGCGGCTTTAGATTCGTTCAGAGTCGGACGACCCAAAATCATATTATAGGCGATAAGCTCTTCTACGACCAAGAATCGGGCGACCATGTGGCGCCCATCTCCCTTCTCTCCCAGCCAGATGGGAAGATCAATCCGACCGACTGGGTGCACAACTCCACCCCCAAAACCAACTAAGGGGTGAGTGCCTTGTGCATGCTGCCAGGCCTGTACTTCAGCTTGGACAGGAATATGTAGCTGATGATGTCAGACGAGCTACCAATATCAATGAGGATCCAGCCAACCTTCTAGTTGGCCACCTTGCATTAAATGACAACGGGGTCATCATGCGGCCGGCGGAATTTGCCCCAGTCCTTTTCAGTGATGATGACCTCAAGGAATGTGTCGGTAGACGCTTGGCCCTCATCAACGGAGCAGACATATAGCCGTCTAACATGGTCCTTGGTACTCCTGATGGTCGGCCCCCCTCCAGCAAAGCCGCCTGCTATGGTGTAGATCGGCTCCTTGTCAATGTCTAAACTAATAGTAGGCTTTGCTGGCTTTTTTTTACGGCTATCTGGGGTCCGTCTTTAGAGTCACCTTAGACTTGAGGATGTAAGATTTCAACACCCCCTTATCAGCCAATCTATCCAACATCCGCTTGAGGCTATAGCAGTCGTTGGTGTCATGACCAATATCCTCATGGAAGTGGCAGTACTTGTCTTTATTCTGGTTTTTGGCCTGACCTTTCATTGTTGTAGGCTTCTCAATAGTCACTCGGTCTTTTATCTTCATGAGGATGGAGCAGTAGTCTTTATTAAACTCGTACTTTGGGACGTACAGTTTAAACTCTTTCTTTTTCTTCTAGGATACTTGATCAGAATCGTCAACTGCCTAGATTTCTTTTCTCTTCTTGCTCTCTTCTGCTTTGTGAGCCGGCTGTTCTTGCCGACTCCCTTTTTTTTTGTCGGACATTTTGGAGTCCGACTGCTTGCCAGAGGAGCAGAGCTCGGTCGCCTGTACATAGGCTTCCGCCTCCATCAAGGCTTCTTGAAGAGTGGAGATTCTCTTCCGAACGAGGTCAAACTTGAAGGCCGACCCGTCTTTCAGACCCTTGAAGAAGTCTGTGTAAGCAACATCATCAGACAGTCCTTGGATCTGGATTCTCACTAGATTAAACCGCCTGGCATATGAGCGGAGCCCCTCCCTGTCTCCTTGTTGTACCACGCCCAAGTCAAGGCTTATCTTTTTGGTCGGTATGTTCATGGAGAAGTTTGAGGCGAATAAGAACGCAAGCGACCTAAAGTTGTTGATGCACCCAGTCGGCAAATGGTCGAACCACTGCTGGGCAATGCCCTTCAGCGTGGCTGGGAAGCACCTGCACCATGCGGCGTCATCCAACCCCTATAAGTACATGAGGTGGGTGTATGCCAACAGGTGGTCTTCTGGGTTGGTGGTGCCATCATAAGTACCCACCATGACATTCTTAACCTTAGTCGGCTATGCCGCCTCGGTTATCTTCTTGGAGAATGCAGAAGGTTGTTCTCCAAGTTTAAGCAGACGGAGCTTCCAGTTCAGTGGCTGGATGTTATAGGCCGCCTGACCCCTGAAGAGAGCAAGCTGCATATAAGGTTAGGCATACAACCTGTATGGCTGCTGGGACATATATGGGGCCGAGTCGATCATCTGAGGACCTGTATGGACGGACGGGTCGCCTGACAGGCTCTCTTGTACAGATTGATAATACCTCATCGAGGTATTCTTGAAACTGTCTGGGAAACTCGACGTCGAAGCCAACTCAGATAGTTGTTGTTTTTTCTTTTACTCGACGTAAAGGCAAGCATCGAAAAATTTCTTGGTGCCATTCGGCTGAACATGCCGAATGACCTTCCTCTTCTCTGTCTCGGGGAAGCGAAACTTAGACAAATCGATCAAGGGCCGAGTCCTCTCCTTTGTTTTAGGATGCGGAGTGGGCTCTCGGTCCTTAACAGGCTTGTTCTTCTCAAAATGAGAAGGCTTCTTGGCCGACTGGCCCTTGTTGGGACCAGCCGTCCTTTTGGTGATCAGATCCTTCATCTCTCCTTTGAAACTTGCCATGAATTTCATGAACTCGTCTCGGGTGATGTGAGCAGACTATCCTGCCGCCTGGGCTGGCCGGATGACTTACTCAGACCTGCTTGAGCATCGCCCCGTTCCTTGTTGTAATTGGAATGGATGCGCCTTGTAACGAGGGATCCATCAGCGGCCGTATATGTTTCGACCTTTGGTTCCGTATCATGATCTGAATAAACCTCAGCCATAGGCTGCTTATGCTTAGGAGGCAGTACAGTCTCTTGAGAAACCATCTTAGAGGTACTCTCCCCACAAACGGCGCCATATGTTTTTGTCCCTCGGGAGAGTTACGTCACTAAGAATAATTTCCCTACTCCGGTTGGGTGGAGTTCCAATTCCGACGATCAACTTAAAACGTGCATGGAGAAAGTAAAAAGGTGCGGAAAAGGGAAATCTAGATCTTCTTGGATTCCGAGATCAGGTGTTTTCTCTGATGTGAGAGAATTGATTGTATTGTCATAAAAATGAACGTGTCCCCAAAGTGGGGTAAATGATGCGTTTCTTGATTCGTTTGGTCTTAGGTTTAAACAAGCTTCACTCGTTTGTTTTCACCTAAGGGTTCTAAATCTGATTTCAAGGCTTCACTCACCTTAATCTCGTGATTTAGGGGTTTTTTTTAGGATAGTTTGAATTAGCTTCACTCACTAATTAATCTAACCTCTCTTAAATCAGGTTTCACTCGCCTAATCTAAGGATTTTTATGTTTAACTTCACTCGTCAAACACAAAGAAAACTTGGAAAGAAACGTTCCAAATTAACAAGCAATAAAGCTTTAATCAACAAAACAAAACTTGTATAATTCGAAGTTTACAACCTTTATTTATAGACTCAAAACTAAACCTAAACCAAATCAAATTAGAAGACTAATCCTAATTGAATTAGAATCCCATTTGACCTAGAAAACCTAAACACCAAAGTCAAGTCCTAATCTACTTAGGAACTTACTTTGCTAAAAACAAGTCCTAATTCAAATAGGAACTCTCTTTTGCTAAAGACAAGTCCTAATTCAAATAGGAACTCTCTTTTGCTAAAGACAAGTCCTAATTCAAATAGGAACTCTCCTTTGCTAAAGACAAGTCCTAATTCAAATAGGAACTCACTAGACCAAAACAATTCCTAATCAAAATAGAAATCCTAACGCTTAAAACAAGATAAACCCTTTCAAGTGAAAGGTAAAAACTTGTAAGCCAAAATCTAATCTAAGAAACATTAAAGAAACGGACCAAGAAAGGAAACCTTGAATGCTTCCGCATCATACTCCCCCTCTTGAAAACTAACTTGTCCCCAAGTTACATCATAGCAAGGAACGAGATCACTTGCACTAAGAGAAGCACAAACGCCTTCACTGAGTAGCACTTGAAATGTATCATAATGCTCCCCTTCAAGACCTTTCATATGATTCATAAAAGTAATGTTTTGTTCCATCAAAGCAGCCATCTGTTCAAGCAAGTGAGTTTCCGTTGATTTACTCACCATATTTGCGCACAATCGGTAATCTTCCCTCGAATGTTTGTTGCTGTAGATTTTGCGTCACTTATCCAATCACCACGAAATTTTACAGGCTATAATTTTAGTCCAATAGGAATCCAAACCAAAAAAAATCACCGAAAAATACCAAGTAGATAGTTCGCAGTAACCTAAAACTTCCAACTGGTCCAGATCTGCGCCGAGAAGAACAAGAACCAAGAAACTAGCACGAATTGATTCTTGATTGCTCAAGAACAAGGATATAACGACTCAATAATCACACCAACAGCTCTGATACCATTTTATGCGTTTCTTGATTCGTTTGGTCTTAGGTTTAAACAAGCTTCACTCGTTTGTTTTCACCTAAGGGTTCTAAATCTGATTTCAAGGCTTCACTCACCTTAATCTCGTGATTTAGGGGTTTTTTTTAGGATAGTTTGAATTAGCTTCACTCACTAATTAATCTAACCTCTCTTAAATCAGGTTTCACTCGCCTAATCTAAGGGTTTTTATGTTTAACTTCACTCGTCAAACACAAAGAAAACTTGGAAAGAAACGTTCCAAATTAACAAGCAATAAAGCTTTAATCAACAAAACAAAACTTGTATAATTCGAAGTTTACAACCTTTATTTATAGACTCAAAACTAAACCTAAACCAAATCAAATTAGAAGACTAATCCTAATTGAATTAGAATCCCATTTGACCTAGAAAACCTAAACACCAAAGTCAAGTCCTAATCTACTTAGGAACTTACTTTGCTAAAAACAAGTCCTAATTCAAATAGGAACTCTCTTTTGCTAAAGACAAGTCCTAATTCAAATAGGAACTCTCTTTTGCTAAAGACAAGTCCTAATTCAAATAGGAACTCTCCTTTGCTAAAGACAAGTCCTAATTCAAATAGGAACTCACTAGACCAAAACAATTCCTAATCAAAATAGAAATCCTAACGCTTAAAACAAGAAAAACCCTTTCAAGTGAAAGGTAAAAACTTGTAAGCCAAAATCTAATCTAAGAAACATTAAAGAAACGGACCAAGAAAGGAAACCTTGAATGCTTCCGCATCAGTAAATCTCCCTATTTATAAGGTCATTGGTAAATGTGCCCCTAACTAGGTCATTCTGACCTAAATTTGGGGGGTTGCGCCGTTTTGCGGCTTTTCTCGGGAATTGGGCCCTGAAGGTCGTCTTTTTCCATATTGATTGAGAGTGCCACGTGTCAGCTGAGGATTGGTTCATTTTGAACATCTCCTAAGGTGACATGTGTCACCCTCTGATTAGGCCACGTGGCTTGGGTATTTTTACCCAAAATACTAACCTTGAGAGATTTATATGAATATTTTACATCCAATTAGCTATATTAACCTAATCAATGGAATCCGAGACAAAAATATACTCCATAGCTAATTCATTCACATTATTATACAATTATTAAAGCCAAATAATATGCTTGTAAGAGAAGTGTAAAACCAATATAGCTAGGCTAAAGTTTATTTGCATTGATAAAGGTATAAAAACATGAATATGATAAAATTCACCTATTGCATGTCAAGGCCAAATAAGGTTGTAGACAAATAAGAAATAAAAAAACTAACCCAAAAAAATTGTTCCAAGAAGGTCAGTGAGTCATTTCCAACAATTATATTTTGGGTTTTGTTATTTATAGGGATGAATTCGTTGACTAATTACTCATTAATTACTCACTTATTCATCATTCAGTTGTAGAATTCCAATTGATTGACAATTGATCATCGGTTACAATCTTTACAAACTACTCCAATTTAAGCAATTAAATAATAATATAATTGTTCAATTCTTAATTAAAACCAATAATTAAGACCATTATAAATAATCCCGGTTACAAATTTTGAATTGGGAGAAAATACTTTTTTTTTTTTTTACTAATAATTGATACATCATTAACATGTAATTGCTTATGTGGCAAGTTTATAAGTTGAAGAAAAATGATGTGGCGAAATGAAGCGAAAAAAGTTACACATGGCGGAATGCCACTCCTTACCTTGGAGTTTTAATAATAATATAGATAATCTACTCCATATTATTTAGGTTACTGTATTTAGTACTCCATACTACATGTGTTTTTTAAATAAAAAAAAATGTTCATAATAAGGGTTTAATTTTCCCTGACTTTCATTGTACTAGTTCTTACTGTGTTTGCAGGACTTTTGGAGGATAGCCCCTTTTAGTCCTTTGTAAAAAAAAAAAAAAAAAAAAAAAAAAAAAAAGGGTTGTACTATTTAAAGGTACATTTAAGAGTCTATACTCCCTCTGTCCTTTTATTAAGAGTTTTCATTCTATTTTGGGGTAACCAAAATTAAGAGTATATTTCTATTTAAAGGTTGTACTTTTTGACTATATTATTATCTTTTTGATGATTTGTCATCCTTTTTCATTTTTTTTTTAGTATCTTTGACAAATTCCCAATACTTTCTCTCTCCCTCTCATCAATAATTCTGAACCACTTTTTCTTTCTCTCTATCTCTCCCTCTCATCAATATTTGTCTAGTTTTAAGAAATCTACAACTTTCTTAAGTTTCGTGAAAAAAAAACCAAACAGGCTCTTAATAAAAGGACGGATGGAGTAGTTTCCTTTTTTTTCCTATTTTGGAGACTCAAAATATTGTTCCTGTTTCTATTTTTGGATAGTATGTTAAGACTATTATACCCTCATTTTTTTAACTTTATTCATTAAACTTCCTAAATTACCCTTGCCTTGTACTTTTTCCCACTTTCTCTCTAACTTTTGTCTATAATTGTACTTTTCACTTTTTTTAATGTATTTCATCCACTTTCTCCTCCCATTTCTTATATACCGTGAAAAAACACAAACAGGAACTATAAACTGGTACGAAGGGAGTAGAAAATTTTCATTTAATTTTTACATGTACAATGGAAATTTTTTGTAAGGCATACATGTAAGAAGTGACATCTAAATATTTAATATATTTAAATTAGTTAATTTGTGTATAGAAATTTGGGGTTGAAATAAATATTGTACAAAAGATGTAAATTAAATTTCACATTCAACAAGTAATAGCATAATATAGAGTATAATTTAATGAACCAAGAGTCATGTGAAAGAAAAAAATAGAGTGTTATAACGGATGTTTGCAATGGAACGATTTAAGAACTCACCTTCTAATACAAAATAAAATAATTAGCAAAACACGATAATAAAAGAGACAATGATTATGAGGAAATTAGCAAAACACAATAATAAAAGAGACAATGATTATGAGGAAATTTAGATTTCCTCCCCTCAAACAAAATATTGTTTCATTAAGTTCCTACAAAATAAGACAATAACAATCTTGATGATTTTCCTCCTCAATAAACCATCAATGATGATTTTCCTCCTCAATAAACCATCATTGATGATTTTCCAACCATCATTGAACCATCATCATTTTCTAGTAAGCCTAAACCCCCTTATATAGGCTAACCTAGAAACCCACATCAATTAAAATTATTTTACTTTCTCCCCAAGCCTAAATAATCCTAGATTGATTATATACCTAAAATCTATCTAGTTTCTAAATTACAATCATCATTTAACTAGGAAAGCATAAAAGATAGAAATAAATAAAAGATACAATATATCTTTTTCCAAAACAAAATTGTTGGTATTTGGTAAGTTTAGTTTATTTCCTAACAAACCTTCCCTTAAACTCAACTTACCAAACATCCATATGTACCAATGAAACCTATTCCTCTTGTTGGGCTTGCAACCCTAACAAACCTCCCCTCAAGCCCAACATGGCTTTCAACTCGATCAACCCGCGATTGAACGCCTCTCCTCGAACTCGAACCACTTCTTCCATCCATGAAGTGATTTCTCTCGTTCCTTTTTGGAGAAACCAACTAGTGATTTTATGCACCGGAAAAATCACAAGAAAACCCTCAAACTGATCGTTAGTTTTTGAGGCCAAAAATATAAACCCTCTACCATGTAATTTTTGTAAGGACAAAACTACAAACCCTCCAACTGTGTCTTAAACCATTGTCCTGGCCACAAATCTTGATACCTTCACCGAACTTTGCCATAACGAGAATTCGTCTTCCCGTTAAATAATTCTACTTTGTATTTGTTCCCAAAATCCTCCATGCCTCAGCCTAGCTCTTGATACCAATTTCTTATAACAGATGTGTGCAATAGAACGATTTGGGAACTCACCGTAAAAAATAATATAGAATAAATAGCAAAACACGATAATAAAAAGAGACCATGTTTATGAGGAAATTTAGATTTCCTCCCTCAAACAAAATATTGTTTTATTAATTTCCTACAAAATAAGACAATAACCCTCTTGATGATTTTCCTCCTCAATAAACCATCAATGATGATTTTCCTCCTTAATAAACCATCATTGAACCATGCATCATAATTTTCTAGTAAGCCCAAACCCCCTTATATAGGCTAACCTAGAAAACCACATCAATTAGGATTATTTTACTTGCTCCCCAAGCCTAAATAATCCTAGATTGATTATATACCTAAAATCTATCTAGTTTCCTAATTACAATCCTCATTTAACTAGGATAACATAAAGATAGAAAATAAATAAAAGATACATTATATCTTTTCCCAAAACAAATCTCGTTGGTATTTGGTAAGTTTAGTTTATTTCCTAACAGAGAGAGCCAGGGGAATTGTGACCAAGTGAGTCCATTTTAACATAAAATGTAATTGAGGGTTGGTTAAGTAATGATGAGAGAGTAGAAAGAAAAAAAAAATTAAAGATAAAGCAAAAGTGTGAAGAATTTGAAAGCATGACCTACACAAAAAGTGAAAAGAATTTAAGCAACGGAGGTTATGCAACATAATAGGGCTTCAAACTTGCTAAGTGTAGTTGGTTGGAGATTCACCTATTACTTAGGGGTGAGGATCCCTTACCATTCTCCTTCCCCTCACTTTCAAGTACATGGCCTGCAATTATTAGACCAAAAGAAAAGCGTAAGAGAAAATCTAGTTGGGGTTATTCTCCATTACCTTAAAAAAATTTTTATAAGTTATTAGACATTACTTTATCTCGACTTTTGAAATTTAGATGTAAATTTTTGGACATTTTATACAAGCTATTGGCATATATATCAGTTTGTGAGTGGACTCACAGTGAAATGGATACTATGTGTTTACATAATTTTCGTTATGTTCCAATCATAAAAAGTTCTAATATTCGTGAAAATAAAAAAAATAAAAAAAATTATTTAAATGTGATTTTATACGACCATTTTGGATTTAATAGAGAATGAAAATAGAAAAGGAAAAAAAAAAAAAACCTTTTAAGCTATCACTCTATCTTGTAAATGTTGTAATAGTTTGTCCATATTCAAAGAACGAAAAAAAAATATAAAGGAACATCATCTATTGAGAAGATTTTTACCTTTAAAATTACTTTTGACCAATAATATTTGAATTCAATAGCTAATAAAAAATTTTGTATATTTTTTGGTAAAATATAGATATTAATGGTCAAAAGAGCATATTAAATAACTTGCATAGTCAAAATGAGACTATAAAAAAAAACGGAGAAAGTATTCAGTATTAGGAACATGACAAGTATTTTGGTATATTCCAACTTAAATATTTTAACAGCTAAAATAGGACAAGGGGAGTTACTTCCTTAGTTTCAACTTAAGCATTTACAGAGTAGTTGATGACCTTTTGTCATAAGCATCTAATTTATCCCTTTATATAGACGTTGCATAGGCCAAAAACTGGTTAGTTTTATATATAGCAAAGCATTTGGATTTGGTCACTTTTGTACTTTCCCCATCAATGCAATCTCTTCACTTTCATTCTATCTCCTTTTCTTAGATATCAACAAAATTTAAGAGACAAAATATATTTTTATTTTTTTATTTTTTTTAAGGGGTAAGAGGTGGGCCCCACCTTGATTCCTATCACAGGAATGTCAAGGGGGTATTACCCAAGGGGGAGGGGGATATGAGCATCGAACCCAAGTTGCAGCCACGAAAACTGAATTCAAGCTCCACTGAGCTATAAGCTTCTTGCTCTTTAAAGACAAAGGCCTTGTTTGGCAAATGACTGTTGGCTGTCGACTGTTGACTGTTTAACTTGGCTTGTTTGACTTGCTGTTAGTATTGGTTGTTTGTAGTGGTTGTTTGACCATTTGTTGTTTGTAAATATATTTGGTAAAATCAGTTGTTAGTTGTTGGCTGTAACTATGCAAAATGACCTTAAAAGACATTGTTATGTGCTCTAATTCATTTATTATAAAAATTATAAGTATTATTAATTACTAACTACTAGTTATTAAGTACTAATTATTGATTAATGATTATTAATTATATTACTAATTACTAATTGTTAATTACTAACTATTTATTATTAAGTACTTAAAATTACTAATTACTAATTATTAATTATTAACTACTAGTTATTAAGTACTAGTTATTAACAAATGATTATTAATTATATATTACTAATTACTAACTATTAATTATTAAGTACTAAAAAATACTATTAATTATTAATTACTAATAATTAATTTTTAATTATTAATTATTAATTATTAATTATTAATTATTAATTACTAAATATTAATTATTAATTAAGGACAAAGAAGTAATTTGTTTAATGAAAAGCCAAAAGCCAAAACCAAAAGGCTAAGTCTTACTAGCTTTTTGGTTTTGGCGAATAAGCCGACTTTTTAGCTAGCTAAAAAGCCATTTACCAAACAGGCAAACATGTATTTTGCCTGTTTGACCAAAAGTAAAAGCCAAAAGCCAATCAAAAAGCCACGATGAAAGGAACAAAGAATTCTCAGAATATTAGTATTGTGAAGTTTATGGTGAAAAGAGATAGAAATCACAAATTCAGGGGATAATTCTCCCACGGTGGCTACTGGAGGGCCAGCTTTCAGTTGGAGCATATAGTTCATACAAGAAGTTGGGAATGGTTGGTGTGCAGGGAAGGAAGATAGAGTAAAAAAACACATAAAGATCGAAAATTAAAAGATCACAAGTCACAACATACAAATAAAATGAGGATAAACAAAAGTAAGTGAGTTATTGTTGAAGTCATTACTCTTAACTAAAATGTTAAATTCAGGTCCCAATTAATAAATAATTCTTAGAACCATATCGTACATATCTCTTAAAAATATAAAACCATGAAAATAGATGATCATTCTTGGCTACACTTGGGATTATCACTTGTAGAAGTCGAAGTCTGTATCAGGCTTCTTCACATTGGATCGATAACCCTTTTCGAAATCCTTTGGCAAAATAACATATCTGTTTTTGCGGACCGCATGCATGCCTGCTTCTTGGCAAATAGCAGTTATCTGCAACAATTTATAAGGTAAACATTAGATACAGTCTTTACATGTAAACAAGATTAGGTAGGGAGACAGGGCGCACACAACTTTTAGAATAGGAGATCAACAAGTAAAATCATTGAATTAAAACATAGACTAGGATTTATAGAATTACATTTAAGTTGTTTAAGAGTCCACTAATATTGCAATAACAAACAGAGCTTATCTTTCTAACATCCCATATTGATTTTTTCATCCATGTCAAACCAAATGTCAGCTACTTAATGTTAGCAACTTCTTTTGTATCCTTCCAATATTGGCATCAATGTCCAGCCTTAAAATCTCAGAACAATTTTGCTTCAATCGTCCAGTACCTCTCACTAATTTTTTAAAAATAATCCTGTTCTTTCTACCCAATCAACCAGATGTCCAGAAAGCAAAATCCACACAAAATTACTGACTTTTGCCCATTTACATTCGCTTCTAATCTTAGGAGGGTAATGATGTAATAAACTAATCTTAGGAGGGTAATTTGGGAAGTCTAATATTATTAGGTTAGAGACTTTAGCTTTAGTATAAATAGATAGAGGAGGGAAAATAGAAAGTAGGCAGAATTTTGGAGTGATTCCTTAGGAGAGTTGTGACCTTAAGTCACTATTAGGAGAGTTGTGACCTCAAGTCACTAATATGAGCTTTGTAGGCTAAACCTACTACCTATTGTAAGAAATCGTTAATCTGTTTAATCAAATTTCCAAGCTTTCTCCCTTGAATTTCCTCTTAATCAGTAAAGTATACAAGTCAGATTTGCTAGTCTATAACAGTATTCTGCCTACTTTCTACTTTCCCTCCCCTACTATTTATACTAAAGCTAATAGAATTAGGACTCATATGGTTGTGTATAAATATACCTTATGTGATTAATGAGAAGATTGGGATCTTGAAATTATTTTGACAGCTATAATTCCCAAGTGTCATAGCCAAAATAGATCTAGTAGCCATTCTTCTTGACCAACAAGCAGCCTCAAAACACCAGTCTGATATCCATTAGCTACTAGTCCACACTATACATCCTAGTTATCTTTACAAAGAAAACCACGTGAAAGCACTCAAATTTAATAGGACGGAGACACAAGTCAGAAAACCTAATTTCCAAAAGGCCAACAAGTGCTGTGTGAGAGGATGCATAGGCTGTAAAATCTACAGGGGCAACTGCATCCAGAGAAAAAAGTTGAAAGGCCTTATAATTCCTTCTCCTGTAAGCCAGAGGTCTATGAATAACACCAATTGGTGCTAGATAGCAATATCAAGTGACATGAAGCCCTTTTTTGGCCTAAAACAAGTTACAAATGAAGATTGACCTTAAGCTTCTTCCTGCTACAGGCCTACAGCCTCAGCCTCAATCCAGTAACAACATCAGTCTGAACACCACCAGCTATTGTCAGACACTAGTCCACACTACACATGCCACTTCCCACATGACTAAACCAGTCAACAAATTTGCTCTAGTTTTGAATCCTTACAAGGAAAGCCAAGTGGCAGCGGTAAAAATGATAGGATAAAGATATACAGGTCAGAAAACCCAATTTCCATGACTCCAATAACCTGGTGTGTGAGAGGAAGCATAGGCTGTACAATTTACAGGGGCAACTGCGTCCAGAGAAAAAAGTTGAGTTGGGAGAGGGACGGATCAAGAATCCTCGTCCCCTTTGTCAGTGAGCTAACCCTGTGATTAAGGCTGGTTGGTGCTAGATAGCAAGATTGAGTGTACCAATGCCCTTTTTTGTGCCTATAACAAGCTTAAAAGGAAGAGCGTCCTTCAGCTCCTTTCTGCTACATACCTCAGCCTCACCCAAAAAAAAAAAAACATTTTCCCAAGCTCTTAATTCACTCTCAGGACAGCAATAACTTTTTAAAAAATGATTTTCAGCACAGCTCTAGCTTCAATATAACAAAAGTGATGACTTCAACTGCTCAAGTTTAACATAAAATTTCAAACTTAACCGCCAGGCCTGATTTATTTTTTTTGTGAGCAGCTCAACCCAAATGTGCGCAACCTTATGCATCATTAAAAAACTATCAATCTACAGGGGCTGACGAGTGTTGCAGTTACTGTAAAAAAAAACTATCGAACATGAAGACAAAAATGCAGTTGCTTGGCTGCCAGAAATTGTTGTTAGATTTCCATCTCAAACAGATCTATGATTATTTAAGATCCAGAATTTACATAAAGGACATTATTTCTGGAACTTTTACACATGATTTTATAATACTACCTCTGTTTTATTTGATCTGCTCACTTTTCATTGATGGATTTTTTTGTTTAACATGCTTAATTTTATTCCATTTTAGGCATACTATATATATCATCATACCCCTTCCAGATTTACGCCTTTCTGTATTCTCTCTTACTTTATAGTACACCTACCCACCTTTTTACGCTCTTTCTCTTAATTCATCTTACACCCACCATCTTTTTACACTTTTATTACACCCACTCATCTATTCAAAGTTTTCTTATATTATGTATCTACATCAAGTGAGTCGAACAAAGTTAGCGATACATTTGAATGATCACGGTTCCATAAAGAAAATCAAGGGACCAGATTTCTTATCAGTGATTATTACCAAGTCCCAGTAGAGTTTCTTTTCAGGAAAATATGGATCTAACAATATGAAACACACTGCATCACCTTCCTCCCTCACCCAACACCAAATTATGCTGCTCTATACGTGTGGGCCTAAAGCAATTTACCAGGACAGAAAATATTGGCATCTTTGTCTGATTTTTAGCTATATTGAACAAGCAACCATGAGGACAACAGCAATTGCTAAATGGAGACAACACCATAGATAGTAGAACATCTAGATCCACGGAAGTGTCTTCCAACAAACCAAGCCAGGAATAAGAATCCGCAACAAGACATATATTCAAAAACTGGGGAAGTTAAAGACTGATACAAAGGATTAAAATCCTAACTACGACCCAACCAAGAGGATAAATTCAGGTATAATCTTATTTTCAACTAATGCATACTAGTAACATGGAATATGCAAAGTGGTCATAGAACAGACAAATAAATCACAGGCACAAAATACATCATACTACTGACCTCAGCAGCACTAATCTTGTCTGGGCGTGAGACGTAATCCTCCAAGTCAACTTCATCACTCAAGTTCATCTTGGCAGTACAAACCTGGAAGAAAATGTGGGCAGATGATAAATTTATTCATAAAGAGTTATAGACCACTGGAAAATGAAAGAAGCAGAGGGAATAAAGGAACTGGCAACTGAAAATAGGATCATAGTGCACCTGAAAAACAAGCCTCTTTTGTCGTCTATCAGGCAAAGGAAACTCAATTTTCCTGTCCAGTCTTCCAGGACGTAGCAGTGCAGGGTCAAGAGTGTCAGCTCGATTAGTTGCCATGATAACCTTAACGTTCACAGTTTGGTCAAACCCATCCATCTACAGGAGCAACAATAACTTAACATAAATACAATACAGGGGATGTCAACATAGAAATATACATTTCATTTTTGTAGGAGCAGACACATCTGCATAGCTTATATGCCCTTTGAATAATACCTGATTCAGAAGTTCCATAAGGATACGCTGAACCTCCCTATCAGCACCAGTCTGAGCATCAAACCTAGCAGTAGCAATAGCATCTACCTCATCAATGAAAATAATTGCAGGTGCGTTCTCTTTAGCAAGGCGAAATACATCACGGACCATTCTCGGACCCTGCATTAAACAAAACAGAACAATTCAGTAAAATTTCAACATAATCCAATTAAAAAAATAAAAATTAATTAAAACAATCTGCTTAAATATTAGATTTTGAGATGCTCAAACTCTTATCAAAAAAAAAAAAAAAAAAAAAACTAAGGAAATAGATATAGGTCCCAAAGGTCCAATATGAAGAAAAATACAAAGTTGAATGTGAGTGTCCAAAGATATGACTGGATAGGTGATACAAGGATACTTTCATATGTGTTATACATGTATCAATATATGTATAGGTGAAAAGCATTAATTTTCTTCTCTTAGCCAATAGTGAAGTGTCCAAACCCATGCGCATGGCAAGCATCTAACATGGATCATTGACCGGAAATGAAAAGCCTAAGCATTGTAGTTTATGTTAATAGTAATTTATCTTATTCACATAGTCAGTATCTCTAAAGGAAAGGCTGCATATACTATGTCTCTTACCCAGTGTAATTAACAGCCTCTTTAGAGACTTTGGGAAAAGGCTAAGTTCAGTATAGAGTAGAAGATGCTAATTACAACACATGAAAGATAAAATATGATATATGTAAAAAAAAAAAAAAAATTATGGAGTACATACATAAATACACACCTTCCAAATTTTAAAGAGAGAGGTAATAAAAGTTGAGAAAGACCCACCTCACCCAAATACTTCTGAACAAACTCAGAACCAACAACTCTAATGAAGGCAGCAGTAGTATGATTGGCAACAGCCTTTGCAAGCATTGTCTTTCCAGTACCAGGAGGGCCATAAAGCAAAACACCCCTGGGAGGATCAATACCAATTTGCTTGTACAAATCATGATGAGTCAAAGGCAGCTCAACTGCTTCACGAATTTCCTGCTTTTGAATGTCACATCCTCCAATGTCCTGACAAAGTTATTGCCAGAAGAGCATTAAGAAACATAGGTTCACAAGAGACTCAAAGATCGATGAACATTTTCATGTTACAACAATCTGATATAGAAGTAAGCTTTGAACAATGATGAACAAATGATGCACTGCAGCAATACTGTTTCAATACCCTTAAAACCAAATAACCCCCAAAAACATAATAGGAAAGAAAGATAAATCAGCAACGAACTATCTAACGAACACCAGGAAAAGTAAATCCACAGAACACAAGCAAAAATTGATGCACACTGTAATAAACACAATGCAGCTTCAACATTATAATTGTCCTTGCTACCAAGATAGAAAGAAATGCAGGCAATCCAATGAGAAAGCTTAAATAAACACTTTTGAGTTTCCAAACAAGCTGAATATCAAAATAGTTTACGCATTCTTTAATTTAGTTTTCAGTTGATTACACAACTAATATCATACAATTAGTGAAATCTCAAAACCAAAACAAAATGCTACATGCCCTAAATTTCTAACTCAAGAGTATGGGATTGAGAAATTCACATCTATACAACACTTCTGAGATGAACTACATAATAAATAGAAGTAAAAAGTTGCCAACATGGAATGAAACATAACAACATACATTGTAACACACTAATGCACCCTAGCAAAGGTTAAAATGCCACAGATGTACCTTTCTAGGTATTTGTTAAGGCACTAACTATCAAATTATAATGCATACAAGGAAAAGTAGATAGTAATAGGATAGAGCATTGCTAAACAATTGTATGATGCTTTCAGGTACTAATCTACCATGTATGCAAAACAAATCTACCAATATAACAAATTCGTAGTCATGTCCTCATGGCAGATCAATTGATACAGGTTTAACCAGCATTATTCCCTAAAGATAGTACTTTTCAAGATACCGGAAATGCACAACACACTAAAAAGTATGGGAATACTGTCAGGTAATACAACACAGTAGATGAATCTTTATTGCTTCAGGTAATCATTTTATCACCTAGTACTAATCCTTCATCAACCTTAAAATTTACAAATATGCAGCTATGCTCCCAAAAGTTCACCTTTCTCACATTTAACTATTAAAACTAACAACCAATTTCAGTTCTCATACATAATACCATCAAAATACAGAAAAACAAAACCCTTAATTTTAAAGACTCGTTTTCTTTACTAAAATTCACACTTCATCACCAAAAAAAAAGTCTCCTTCATACATGCATCAAGAAGCACAAAATCAAACTCCAATTACAGTATGAAATTCTTCCAAATTAAAAGGAAAAAATAAATAATTCAAAATCAACCATTACCAGTTTACCACACCCCTAATTTAAATTACCAAATTCAAAATTTTACTCCAACAGCACAATTCAAGCAAAAAAAATCATCAAATCAATAAACCACAATTCCAAATCTTGAACAAAACACATCAAATTCAAAAAAAAAAAAAAACCCTAAAATTCAATAACCCAAACCTAGAATCAAAACCCTAAGAGAGAGAAAACTCACATTATAGCTAACATCAGGCTTCTCAGATTGACTCAAAAGCGAGATACTCGAATCGGCTTCGGGAGGAAGAACATCAACAAGTGCATTCGAATGTCGGTGAAGCGCAACCGAAGCCGAAGGCTTAAGCAATTCACGATTAATCGTACTAAGAATCCGAACATAGTAATTACTCCCAGTAGTAGACCCAACAATCCCATTATTCTGATCAACCATCTCCATAAACTGCCCAATAACAAGAGGCACAGATTGAATCCTTTTGACCTCTTCTTGAGCTCTAAGATGCTCTCTTTTGAGGTTTTTGAGTTCGTCTTTGACGTATTCTTCTTGGATTTCCATGAATTCGATTTGGCGTGCTAGGGATTTCAATCGGCCGTAAAGATCTTCTTCTTCTGGGGCGGAAGAATCTTCGGATGATGTCCATGAGATTGTTGCTGGTGGTTCAGATGGTGGTGGTTTGGGGTCGAGCACCATGGCTGATGCCGCCATTGTTGAGTTCTTTGAAGGATTTGGAGGAGAGAGAAAATGAAGTGAGGGTTTGGAGTATTGCCGAAGAAATTGTTTTTGTTAAGAGGAGAGACCGAGAGAGATGTAGAGTTTATATACTCTGTATCAATGTATCGTATCATAAGACGATAAACAAGGAATACTTAGCAAGGGGTATAATCGTCAATATATATACTATTAAGGTATGGGTAATTTTGTAATTTATGGAAAAAAAATAATTATTCTAGATAGCTGTATGAAATCATGACGCTAATGAAAGATTCGAATAGCTTTACAGGAATTTTTCTACAACTTTTTCACCATATACCCTTGAGTAATTTTTTTATTCACCATATATCCACAAAATTAATCAAATTCACTAAATACCCACCAGTTACTGTACATTAACATTAAATACCCTTTTACCTAACTGACGTTAAGTCCTCGTTAGTATGACTTGACCATAATGCCCTTAGTAGTGTATTGTGGCATTTTCTGTCATTGCCCAAAGAAGATAAAAAAAAGTCTTCTAAGTATTGACCCCCCCTCCTTCGCATTCATCTTCTTCTCCCCTGTTCTTCTTGCTCTCACGCACCATTGATAGTGTGCCCTAAAAAACTTGGTGACACCCCTCTAAAGTCATCTGGTTTGAAGTAAGGAAGATCCGAAGAGTGAACTGTTTGCAGAATCGGGCGAAAAGGGAGGGTATTGAAGATCGGCGGAAGTTGTTGGGGTAGAACAAGGGTATTTCATCAAAATAGAAGCCTAGGTATTCAAACATCAACGAAGGTAATTTCTTGACTTTCGATTTTGATTTCGAAGTTGAAAGATGAAGTCTTTTGTCAAAATTGTTGATGCATTCTAGGGTTATGTGAAAATTACGATTGAAATGTCAGTAATTAGGAAGTGTTGCTTCATTTATTGTTATGTATCTCTGGTGAATTGTGGTGTGAGTATGTGAATAGATTTTGGTTGTGTGATTTGAATTTTACAATTTAGGGTTAGGTTATTTTAACTGATATGTTGCATGTTTCGTTTTAATGTGTTAAATTGTATACATTGTATGAAGTTTGAATGTGATTATGTTGTTGGTTGTATATAGGATGAGTAGTGTGTGGTTGCTTGTCCATGGTAAGAAGGATGATAAGACGTAAGCTTTTGATATTATGATTGAGGATACAGACTTGTGTAGTCTAATAGGGTTGTATGAAGATATGTTTGTATACTCTGTGAAACAAAATGTGTTTCTCCCAAAGTTTTTCACTTTATTAGTGCATAAGCCAAGGACTAATCGAAAATTGGAGCTTAAAGATGATGGGGATATGTTAAAAATGTGGGAATGGAACAAGGGTAAGGATACTATAGAGATTTGGGTTGAGGAAACAAATGTTCATGGTATTGTTTTTCAGGATGCTGAACAAAGCTGGCAAAGAAAAATTAAGGAGGATGCTGAGAAGGCTAAGGCAAACATAGAAAAGAATAAGATGGAGGCTGAGAGGGAGCAAGCTGAGAAGGAGTTGTGGGAACAGCAACAATACACTGTTGCAGTTGAGGTGCCTGTTGTTAGTGCAGAAAATTCTAAGGTTGAATATATGAGGGTGTTTGAAACTCCAGTTGCTGATGAGTGTTTCCCAGGAGAGTCTCAACCTGAACCCTCATAGTCCTATACCCAAACCTCACCTTCTCCTAAGCAACAAACAGATCTCAAACCTCACCTACTCCTAAGGAACAGCCAACTAGGAGAAAGAAAATGACACCCAAAAGGAAAAAAACAACACCAAAGAAAAAGAATCATGTCAAGCAACCAATTCAGCAAGAGATGCCTGAACCAAATGAACCTTCATCACCACAGCAACCTATAACACCACCTCATACACCACCATCTAGACAGCCAACTCCACCACTACCTAGACAATCAACTTCACCACCACCATAAAAGGGTGGGTATGGATTAAGAAAGGAGTGATAGAGAGAAGTCAGGGAGGTCAAAGGGTGAGAAGGGAGACAGTGATAAGGGAAGCAGAAAGTGATGTTTTAGAAGATGATGACAGTGAAGATGATGATTATGAAATGTCTGATGCTGAGGATGAGGAGGAGACTGTGAGTGATCTGGAATTCATTGTAGATGAAGATGATAATGTGCTTGTTGACTTTGATGAGTTGAAAGAGAAAATTTTTGAAGACTACTAGGATGGGAGTCATAAGTTGGACAAATTGTACAATAATGGGAAGATTTGGAACAATTTACCTTTTGGCTCTATTGTCTTGGAAAATTGGTTGATTTTTGAGAATAAGACTTAGTTTTAAGAGGTTTTCAGAGATTATTGCATACAAGAGGGCTTTGTAGTCACCATTAAGAGGGCTGACAACTGCAGATATACAACAAGTTGTGTTGTTGAAGCTTGTAATTGGAGAATACATGCTGCAATGTTAACTAATAATGTCAGTTGGGCTATCAAAACACTGACCTGGTTATGCAGACATCTGCTGCAAGATCTAGAAGAAAATCTAGAGATACCAGTTGAATCACTTCAGAGGCTATGCATGGAAAGATATAGGCTCAATGTAAAGCAGAGACTATTTATAAGGTTAAAGTTATAGCAAAAGAACAAATTCATGGTGGATTTGCTGAGTCTTATGCATTGCTGCCAAGATATGTTGAGATGATTAAGTCTACTAATCCAGGGTCTTATGCACTAGTTACATGGTCCGGAGATAGTGCAACCCAAGGGCAAAAATTCAAAGCCTGCTTTTTCACTTTTGCTGCTTCTGTTAAGGTGTTTTTAGGTGGCTGTAGGCCAATAATTGGGATAGATGGTGCACACTTGAGTGGCTACTACAAAGGGGTCATGTTGACTGCTTTTGGTATTGATGGAAATAATGAAATTTTTGTCATAGCTTATTCAATATTAGACACAAAGAGTATAGAGAGCTGAACCTATTTTTTCAGAAATCTAAGGTGTTTGTTTGCCAGTGAAGGATGCCATAAAGATGATTGGACCTTCGTTTCTGACAGAATGAGGGTAAGCCATTTATTTTCAATTTGTTTGTGGTGTAACTCTTACTTATTTTGCCACTGAACTCTGATTTTTGTTAATTTTTTGCTGGTTAAGGGTGTCGAATCTGCATTGTTTGAAGTTTTCCCAAAAGTTACCAGGAGGGTTTGCTGCCAGCATCTCTATTCTAATTGCAAGAATACTAGGTGGAGTGGGTCAATGTTCCACAAGCTCTTTTGGATTGCTGCAAATGCATACAATGAGTATGTCTTTGAGAAAGCAATGTCCAAAATCAAGGAGCATGATGTAGCTGCTGAGCAATATCTAAGGAATGTGGAGGAGTAGTGGTCAAGGAAGAGCTTTGAAACCAATGTTTGTTGTGATCACAACACAACAAACTTTGTTAAGTAATTTAACTCATGCACGAAACCACACAGAGATATGCCTGTCCTAACTTTATTAGAAGGTACAGTCACTTATCCATGCCCATTTTCATTTTCTTTATGCATGCTTACTAATTACATCACTAATCTTGTTGGTGTAACTAAATAGCTGTCAGAAATTGGATCATGAAAAGGGTGGGAGAAAGATTTGACAAGGCCATTGACATGGATCCAAATGCATTAACCGACCATGCACATCAGATTTTGCAGAGTAGGAGTGATGACTCCAGATTCTACCATGTCACTTCTTGTGGGGGTGGTGAATTTGAGGTTAGGGATGGACTTTTCAAATTTCTTGTCAGGCGACAAACATGACTTGTGGTTGTGGCAAATGGCAGGGTCTGGTATTCCCTGCAAGCATGGGCTTAGGGTCACTTACCACTAGAGAATGGAACCTATCAACTTTGTTTCAGCTTTCTTCAAGGGGGCTGCTTATAAAGCCACTTATGCCAATCATGTCCACCCTATGGCTAACCCTACACACTGGTCAGAGTTCAATGTTCCTCAAATAAACCCACCAACAATGAAGAGAAGTGCAGGCAGACCTGCAAAGCAGAGATGGAGCAAATGAAGCAAGAAAAGGTAAAACGCATAAACAAGCACTACTACATTTTTGATCTAATGCAACGGCGAAGATAGGGCTAATACAACGGCTCTACTATTACCGTTGTATTAGACAAGGCTAATACAACGGCATCATGTTAATTATATCAAACACTAAAAAACCGTTGCATTAGGCCCGCTAATCCAACGGCTCATGTTGGCTAATCCAATGGCAATATTGCCTAATCCAACGGCATATTCTAATCCAACGGCAAAATATCTAATACAACGGCACTGTTTTTATATAGGCGCCAAAACGAAATTTCCATTTACTAACTTCCCTCCTCATTTTTCCCCAAATTCATCTCACTACGCTCGCAATTACCCAGAAGATAACTCATTTTCCCCTAATTTTCATTTTTAGCTAGCTCTGTCTTCATTCCCACGCCCTTCAGTTCCTCATTTTTCCCAATTCAGTGCCCAGCTTTGTTCACAAATTCACATTTTTTTTTCCCAATTCTCTCTCTTCTTCCTCTTCAAATGGTAGATTAGGCGAATTGAAGGAAGGCGCTGGCGGTAGCGGTGGTGGTGGCTGATTGTTCGACTCTTGCATGTGACAAATTTCCTCGGATCTTTAAGGTATACCTCAATTTGCTCAAATCTCTGGTGTCTTTGTGATTAGGGTTTGTGTTAATTGAATTTTTTCTTTGTGTTTATGCTGGTGAATGGTTTGGTTTTACTTTTTTTCGGGTTCATGTCAAATAATAGACAAAGGCGTATATGATGTGGGTTTGAAATTTTCTGGGTTTGAATTTTTGTACAGTATAATTGTGTCATTATTTATGCACCACTCTAATCTCCCTATTTTACTAATGAACCCTCCTCCTTGCCTTTCTTTACATAACATATAATTTATAGTTTTTCAATTGATAACAATTGAATACTATTAACCTATGTAGAGAGGGTCCTGAAATATATACTTGCCCTTTATGGAATTGTCAGGAATATAAAGCTTTGTTTTAAGCTTACACATGTTTGCCCTCTCATCTTCAAGTCTTTAACTTTAGCACGACTTGAATCTATCTTCTCTAATTTTCATATTATTAATTTGAATCAAGGTCTTATGAATTTGCAGCGCTCAAATTAGGATGGACTGAATTGAACAACAGAAAAGGGATAGATTTTTTACTTTTCAAAATACCGAAGTCTGGAACACTCTATCTGTTATCTAGTGTACAACTTACTACTAATTAAAACTTGAGCTTCAATGCTAGCGCAAATACACTCTTGCTTGCATCTTCTGTTTTGGTTCAATTGATCATTTGCAGGGTTATGTTACACCGATTAGCTTTTACCTCACACTTAGGCCAAAACAGTTAGGATATGCCAGCCCTGTTTCTAAACCTCAAGAGTGTATTATCAATCAGACGCTTATGCACAAGCAAAAAGGATCAGAAACTGTGTTACTTTTACGGCCAATGATTAGCTTAACCAAAATTGATCACAAAACAATTTCAACCACACTAAATAGGTTCAATAGGATAATAATTCTATCAATGTGTTTATTGAGGGGTTCTTTCTCAAAAACTATTCCTCATCCTACTATAAATGTAACATTTTCAAAAACAGTAATAATAGTCCCTACACAAAGTTGATGACCCATTGATTTACTTTGATTTTATATAGATTTCTGGTTATAAATTTACTCAATTGAAATATGGGTTTGAATTTTTGTAGGTGAAGATAAAAAAGGACTTACTCAAGATAAATAGAATAAGGTGTTGAACAATTGCCGGCAGCACAAAGGGGTTTTCATCTTTAAGTTGCCTTGGTATGCCTTTTTGAAATTTAATTATGTTTAAAATTTTCTTAATGTGAATTGGATATGATTTTCACAACCAAATTTTAGAAATTCTTCTCCCAATTTCTGCCAGAAATTAGTTAGGCTCTTATAATTAGTTTTCATTTTGGAAATTAATTTCGTTTTGATTGAAGGGTAGGGTAATAGGGGTAATTTGTTTGTGTTTTGGATCGATTATGTCTATGATCTCGTGTTCTTGTTAAGCCTTACAAGGAGAAGAGCAAAGGATAGTATTGCAATTCATTCACCTCCATCTTCTTAGCTTCCTACACAAAATAATATTCAAATGTGACTACTAGACAACATAAATCTTTCTGACATATTAAAAGAGTCAAACCATCTTGAGAGGCAAGAGGTTTAGTACATGTTGATATTAAGAGCGAAAAATGACTTTAGAATGGTCTACTATTGTTAGGTTCTAACTCGGTTGCATAAAAAGAGAGAAATAAAAAGAGAGAAATAAAGCTGTTCTTAGGCTGAATTGAAAATACAAAATCATGTCAACAGAGTTCAGCAACTCATCAATTGTAAATGGAGGAAGTTTCATTGTAAATGGTTGTATAGCCTTAGATCTAGTTTGCCTAGCTGTGTTGGGTATTGAGTGCTGGTTCTGTGTGCTGTTTCTGTTCTTTGCTGTGGGCCTGCCCTGCTCTGGTGTTGCTTGTCCTGCTGTTTTGGCGATCTGTTTCTCTGGTGCTGTTTCAGTGATGTGTGCTACTGTGCTGTGGTTCTGTGTGTGGCTGTGTGGTGTTGTAGCTGGTTTGCTGAGGTGCTGGGTTGTGGAGGCCTACCTGCAGGTTGTTTTTTGTGCTGCAGATGGTTTCTGTGTTCTGTTCAGGCAGGTTCTGTGTGTGGCTGTGTGGTGTTGTAGCTGGCTTGCTGAGGTACTAGGTTGTGGAGGTCTGTCTGCAGGGTGTTTTTTGTGCTGTAGTTGGTTTCTGAGTTCTGTTCAGGCTGGTTCTGTTTGTGTTTTGCCTCCTTGTTTTGCTGGTGTTGCTGTTTCTGTCAGAGCTTGCTAGGTGTTGTTGTTCTGTCAGGGCTTGCTGGGAACTGCTGTGTCTCGCTGCTGTGTTTGTCGTTTTTGTGCTGAATTGTAGGTGTTTTTGTTAGGAGGCTTGTTTTTAGTCTTTGGTGTATGTCTCACTATAAATGGTTTTATTCTTTTAAGTTGTATTATGCTTAGTTTGGTGTAGGCTAGGGTGTTAGTCTCTTTTTTTTTGGTGGTTTTGTTTTTGGCCGTTCACATTTGCATTGATACGTCAGTAGCGAAGGTTACTTGATGTGTTTGTCTGAAATACGAACTGAAATAGAGTGATATGTTTGTCATTCTTTTAATTTAACTTTTATTTTTCATTTTAGTTTTTGTGACTTAGATAAAATAACTCTCTAAATTCGAACCCGAAAGAATGGATGGTGGAACTAAGAATTGGTGGATGTTTGCCAAATGGAGAGATGAATATGAACGGGGAGTAGACGAATATGTCAAAAAGGCTTTTGCTATTAAGTCTCAAGGAAATCAAATTTGTTGTCCATGTCAAATTTGTCATTATCGTTTTTGGCGGTGTGAAGGTGTGGTGAGAGACCATTTAATTTGTAATGGTTTTGTTCCAAGATCGGATAAGTTATCAGATTTAGGGTTCAATATCCAAAGAGAAGAAAATATTTTGGATAATGATGAAGGGTCCATCCCAAATGAATCTAGCGATGACGTAGTGAGGTTGTTGCATGATGCACGTGATGCTTTTAGAGAGGGGCCAAATGATGAGGCAAAAAAGTTTTTGAGGTTAGTTGAAGAAGGGCAAGAAGAACTGTATCCTGGTTCCAAAAATCACTCAAAACTTTCCTTCATGATTCGGCTTTTTATTTTGAAGTGTGATCATAATCTAACCAATGCCGCATTTGGAGATATATTGGAGCTTATAAGGGAGGTGTTGCCTAATGCAAAGTTGCCAACTTCTTTCAATGAAGCGAAAAGTGTTTTGAAAGTGTTGGGGTTGGATTATACAAAGATTGATGCATGTCCAAACGATTGCATGATATATTGGGAAGAGCATGAAAATGCAACAAGCTGCCATGTTTGTAAAACACCAAGATGGAAATCAAAGGACAAAGAGGATGACATAGAAAATGGTAAGGGAAACACCTATAGAATTCCTCAAAAGATTCTTAGGTACTTTCCGATAAAGAAAAGGCTTCAACGACTATTTATGTGTCAAGAGACGGCGAGATACATGACTTGGCATGCGGATGGGCGTGAAACTGATCATCTTTTACATCATCCAGCTGACGGTCAAGCTTGGAGGGAATTTGATTCCTTGTACAAAGAGTTTTCTGATGACCCGCGCAATGTGAGGCTAGGATTAGCCACAGATGAGTATTGTACATAGTACTTGGCCAGTTTTGTTGATCAATTACAACTTGCCTCCTTGGATGATTATGAAGCCTGAGTATTTGATGTTAGCACTACTAATTCCGGGTCCTTCTTCCCCAGGCAATGACCTTGACATATATTTGCAACCACTAATGAAGGACTTGAAAGATTTGTGGGAGTTCGGACTGGAAACTTATGATGCTTCGAGTAACCAGAGGTTTCACATGCATGTAGCATTGATGACTACCGTGAGTGATTTTCCTGCTTACGCGATGTTATCTGGCTGGAGCACAAAAGGATACTTGGCGTGCCTTGAGTGTCATTATGAATTAGATTCTGAGTGGTTGCCTTATAGTTCTAAGAATGTGTATAGGGCAAATCGTATATATCTACCTCCATTTCACCCTTGGCGTCGTGATAAGAGGAATTTTGATGGGAAAGTTGAGGAAAGACAACAACCTACTCCATTGAATGGAATTGATGTAGCTAATCTGTTGCGTGATTTTCCAAATGAATTTGGAAAGATGCAAAAGAAACCAAGGCGTGATGCTGATGATCCGAACCCATGGAAAAAGAGGGTCATTTTTTTCGAGTTACCATATTGGAAGCATTGTCTTAATCGTCACAACCTCGATGTAATGCATATTGAGAAAAATGTGTTTGATAGTGTCATTGGGACATTGTTAGACATTCCTCAAAAGACCAAGGATCATAAGAGCGCTCGTCGAGATTTGGTAAAGCTTAATTTGATGCCGGAGCTTCAACCAAGAGAATTGGAAGATGGTGGCGAAGAATTTCCAAGATCCTGCTTTTGGATGTCATTGGAGCAAAAACGTAAGTTCTGCCACGTCTTCAAAAATGCCAAACTTCCTCAAGGCTATGCTTCTAACATTGGTCGATGTGTACAAGTTGGGGAAAGGAAAATTGCAGGCTACAAAAGCCACGATGCACATTTTATGATGAATTATTTGCTCCCAATTGCAGTGAAGACAACATTATCCAAAGATGTTGCTACTCCTTTGATTAGACTTTGTGCTTTTTTTAAAAGTATATGGAGTAAAAAGGTTGATCCTCAACATCATGAAAAATTGCAATCTGAGTTAGTTGAAACATTATGCCTACTTGAGAGGATTTTTCCACCTGCCTTTTTTGATATAATGGTACATCTACCTCTACACTTGGTGGGCCAAATTAAATTGGGTGGACCTGTAAGTTCAAGGTGTATGTATGGGATTGAGAGGTATCTTCGTGGACTAAAGCAAGATGTTCGAAATAAAGCTCGTCCAGAAGGCTCAATGGCAGAAGGATATCTAGCCAAAGAATGTGTTGCCTTTGTAGCTAGATTTTTGAATGGATCAAACTCGGCCACACCTCAAGTTAATGCTTGTAGTACATCACAATCATTTCTTCCTAAGGTAGGACGTCCAATAAAAGGGAAAGGAAGGACATCAAAGAAAAAAGACCGTGAACACATACTTGATCACTATCAATGGGTACAAGCGCATCGTTATGTCTTGTTCAATTGTGACTGCGAGGAAGTTGAGAAATATATAAGGTTAGATTACCAACCAAAATGTAGTTTTTTTTTCTTTTTCTCTTGGTTTTCAATATGTTTTAATTGTAGTCTTAATAAAGTAATCTTTTTATATTTCATAGTGAGCACAAGGAATTTGTAAGCGCTAGAGGAAAAAGAAAATGGAATAGCGTTCAAGATCACAGCAAGGATTTTGTGGATTGGTTTAGGGAGAAAGTTGATTTCATTGTTGAAGAGGGTCAAGACATCATCCCTAACAATATCATATGGTTATCAAAAGGGCCTTCTTACATTGCTAAAAAGTATACAGGGTACTCAGTCAATGGTTATAGGTTCCATACCATGAAGCGCGATGCTAATTGTGTAACTCAAAATAGTGGAGTCACTCTAACGGCCATGACACATAGCTTTGCGAGTTCCAAAGATCAAAATCCTGTTGAGGCTAATGTCAATTATTATGGTTCAATAACAGACATCATTTCAATATCTTACCATGGCTACTTCTGTGTCGTCTTATTTAAGTGTGTGGTTTCACTCTGAAAAAGACAATGATGAGCTTGTAATGATTAATATGTCTAAGACAATTTCTAAAGAAGAACCATTTATCTTGGCATCTCAAGCACATCAAGTGTTTTATGTTGAAGATCTTAATAGAGATGGTTGGCATTATGCTGTTCAAATCCCTCCTAGAGAGCTTTCTGATGGTTTTTTCCCTAACAATTTAAATTACATTATATTGCACTGCTTTCCATATTATATTATATTATATTATATTGCATTGTTTTTCATATTATTATCTTTTATGGTTTGTAAACATGTTGTCATTGAATGGCTTTGCAGATGAAGGGGAGTAAAGCAAAAGCTTCTGATTCCCAAAGTCAGCTTCCAGACTATAAGTTACAAAGGCTCAGAAAATTGAAGCATAATGTTGAAAGAATGTCAGCCCAAGGATCGGGATCCTTGGCGAATAAGATACTGCAACAAAAAACACGCGACATACTTTGTTCGAGTGTGAGGCAGACAGATGATGGCTCCTCAGGAGACTCTGATATGGAACAGGAAACTCTTGGTTGTGAAAAAAGACAAGTATGTGAAAAGGTATCTTTAGTAACTTGAATTTGCTTTGACGACATATACATTCCTGCCTTTGCTCTGCCAGTCTCTTGGTATAAGTTGTGTAGGAATTATCTTAATTTTCTGGTCATTCTCCTCTATAAATTTAGATCCTGAAGTCTGCACTAGTCTCAACTATCAAGAAGATTGTATTAGGTTTACTAAGCATGAGCGTACATGAATCATTTTGGTTTATCTTATTAGTCAAGATTATATAGCCTCCTTCCAGCTATTACGTGCTGTTGTTCTGTTAATGAGCTTAGACTCGTTTGTCAGCAGTGCTAGCTTCCACAGTGCTCCTGAGGTTTATCATACCGGAAGTGTGATGACTGGCAGTGGCTTGAGCTAGTGGATCCAGGATGCGGAAGTGGTTGTGATGGGTTTGAGACTTACCTGCTTAGATGTAAAGGGTTAATCGAGTCAGCTGGGTTGATTATGTGTGAATTTTACCTTTCCAAAAAAAAAAAATGCTGCCAATCTGGTTTAGTGATCACTAGCTCACAGACTTAGCTACTAGAAGTATGATGATCAGTCTTGTTGCTTGTTGAGACTGTTTGCTGATCTTAATGTTTTTACTGCTGTTCTCATACATTTTTAAGCTAATGATTGGAATTTATATCTTTCATCTTCATAATCGCTTTTTTTTTTTCCATCTTTGGTTTAATGTATTGTGGATTGATTTGATGATACACAGTGTCTCTTGGGTTTTTTGACGACATATACATTCCTGCCTTTGCTCTGCCAGACCCGTCACATAGTAACATGTTTCGCTTTTGTTTTATAGGTGTCTTCTCAACAACATCCAGTTCATACACGGGAAACTCAATGGAAGCAGCAAGAACAGCAATTGGGGTCAACAAAGGCATCTGTGAAGAAAAGAGCGTTCTGTTCTCCTGGCTCAATGTCAGCCTACCTCGAGTTTCGGAAACGACAAAAGGATGAAGCGCTGATGATGAGCAGTGAGGTGCATGAAAAAGGGCAAAATTATGATGATGAGCAGCTGAATGAGACCGATTGTGCTCTTCAGTTCGATTGTGAGGGCAATGATGAGGGCAATGAAGCAGCGGAAAGAGCAGTTTATGGCACAGTTTGGAATGGAAGGTATATTCTGATCATCAATTATGATTGCCTTAGGTTGACCTGTCAAATAGTTATAATTTTAGTAAAATATAATTATAGATATAATTAATAGTATAAATATGCTCTGACAGACATAAATAGATTGAAAACTCCAATAAAGAAGTAGATACATTCTTCCTAGACATTTATAAAAGAAAAACACATGTATATGCAATGGAGCTTATATTTTGCCTCTGATTCCTAAAACTTAAAATTTGTAGTTTGTTCAATAATCGTATCTATTTCATATTAGACCTAATGGCTGAAAATATATAATATGTAATATTTCAATTTAAAGTCTGAACACAGGAAAGAAAAGCATAACTTAATAAGATATTGTCTCTGAATACTTCCTTAGGTTCTCCCTGCTCCACTGCCACAGTGAAAAAATAACATGAAGTGTTTCAGCACCTATCTTATTCCATTTGCACTCAATCAACTAATATCTCTAATTCATCATGAATTGCAGCAGTACCCTCAATTGATACACAGATTCTTCTAAGTGATAAACATAAATCATTTCGACAATTTGACTTTTTCTAGAAGTACCACAGACACATAACCATCAAAAGTAAGGCTGAATGGAAAATGGAGAGAATAATGTAGCAACTTATACATTAGTATAGTTTATGGAATTTGCTGTAACTAATACACATCAAAAAAAACTTTAACTCCACTTGACGAAAATAGAGATTTTTCTTTAGGAAAATTATTCATTGATAAAAAATAAAAAAAAAGAAAAAAACACAACATACTTTAAACATTTTGTACGGGATTTCTATTGAGGTCAGATGGAGAAGCTCTACCAAATAGTTCGTTTACATGGCAGAAAACGTGTCCCTACTCTTTTTAAAGTAGGCATTTTCAACTACTAAAGAATTCATCATGCTATTCATTAATAAAAAGTAATAATTGTTATGGTACAAATTTACACTACTTTTGCCTATGCAATAGGTACTAACCCCATATGCAGCCATTACAGAAATATGTACTAAATACTAATAAAGTACACGCATTTAAAATTACCTAGCAATAACATTTTCTCTTTTGCATTCTCAGTTGAAGAATCTTTCTTATCTGATTCTGCCATCTTTGTTAAAGCACTGGTTGAGATATATATAAACTTGTTAAGCTGGATAAACTTATGAATGCAGTGTTTATTACCACAGAAATATCAAGTGAATTGTCCTCGAAAAGGAAAAAACATCGAGGTCGAACAATGCTCCATAGAGTTCACGCACGTACAAGAGAGGAGCGTCCTGTGATTGTTCTGAACTCATTAGGTCAGCCAGTTGGACCTACTAAGGAGATTGTGCAAGAGTTCAAGTTTTTTCTGGGAACGGTGGCAAGGGATTCCGAACTTGCACCGCTTAACTACAGAAATTTTCCTAGCCTACCGACACTTGATAAGATATTGGATTATGTCCAGGTAGTATACATTGATACTGTCTTAGTTGCATTACACGTACACCTCCACACGTTACTAATGTTTTAGCTTGAACAGGAGAAGTATATGGTCCCCCATGCCGGGTTAAATTGGGTGATGGATGCTGTAAATAGTTGTTGGAAATACTATAAATGCCAAATCAAGAAGAAACACTTCTATGCATATGATACGGATGATTTAAGGTGGGAACATAAACCAGATATAATCTCCGATCAGATGTTCCTAGATCTTCTACAATATTGGCATTCCGATGAGGCGAAGGTACTGTATATTGATTCTAATCTAATTCTCTCGAATAATTTTATCTAATATGTGTTTAATTTTGAATTAAATGGTGGTTTCCGATTTTCCCTAGGCAATTAGCGACAGCAACAAAAGCAATCGTCTAATGTTAGATGATATGCACACTTTGGGACGCAAATCATATGCTATTTTACGCCATGAGTTGGTAAGTACATTTTTTAAAATCTAAATTATAGGCATGTTGCATATATTTTTATTCTAATTTCATATATTATGATTTACATATATATAGCAACAACAAGATCCAGACAAGAATGAACCTTCTCAAGCAAAGGTTTACAAGGAATCAAGAAAAAGAAGTGCTGAAAGGACATACATTAGCAGCAATGAAAAAGCAAAAGAGAATATTGTGAGTTATTCGATAATTAGTAACATTGTACGCCTAAATATTGTTAGTTATTCGATAATTAGTAACATATTACTATGTTTGCCTAAACAGGACAAAATTGATGCTTTGGAGTCAGCACAATCACAAGAAGATGGTAATGTATGCAATGACCCTTACAGTGAAGTGATTCCACCTCCTAAACGCAAAAGTCGTTTGCATCTATATGGCTCGGGTGTGAAGAAGAGTGATTTGAAGAACAAAGATACAAAGTCAAATTACATACTCCCGGAGGAATTCCTGGTAGGCATAAAAACACAATTAGTCCAAGAAATTGCACCTACCATCACCGCTGCAGTTTTGGATTTGATTCGCGAGGTGAACCCCGGGATTAATCTTGTGGTTCCTAGTACTCTGCAGCAATTGACTCCGCATGATGCATCTAGTGCACCAAATCGAAATACTGCCCAAAGTGGACAATCTTCAAAATCATTTAATCAGGTATAATCTGCACTTCTCTGCTCTAAACTTTAATTTCTAAACTTCCCCTGACTGCTTGCTTGACTGCCTGACTGACTGACTGACTGACTGACTGACTGCTTGCCTACCTGACTAAAAGCTTGCCTACCTGACTGCTTGCCTGCTTGCTTGCCTACCTGCCTGACTGACTGCTTGCCTGCCTGACTGAAAGCTTGCCTGCCTGCCTTGACTGCTTGCCTGCTTGCTTGCCTACCTACCTGCCTGCCTGCCTACTATAGAAGGGGCTGGCGTAGTTATGCTGAGTTTGCCCATATAGACGCCTCACAACTTGCATCATTCCACTCCTTATCTCCCTCTAGCATTCCCCGAGCATAACAATCAGGTGTGCAATAATTAATGTCGTATGCTGATCACATTATGCTGGATCTTGTCTCCCATGTGAGACATCTAAAATGCCTTAACTTCTATTTTTTTATCTCTTTGATGTATTAAATCCTGGAAGTGGGTTTCCATTTTGATAACTTGAATTCCTGAGGAATCTCATAAAACCTTTATCTTTGGATGATAGTCAGTCTCTCCCCTTTTATTTATCTTCCAATATTCAAGATGACTTCTTTCTGTCAGAAAGTAATCAATCTCTCTAAGTAATTCTTAGCCTGGGATGAAGCTTTGTTTTATCCCAAGGGGGCCGAGGCCCTTGTAAAAATACTATACTGCGTACAAGTATTGCTTAAATCTTTACAGCATTATACATTAATATGTTCCTGGTATTTAGCAACTTCGAGCTGTTTAAACATAGCATTAGCTCAAACTGTTGATATAGCCTTCTGATGTCTTTTGTTTGTTTAATTTCACTTACCATTGGATGTGGAAAATTGTTAAACTTATGATATCTTGCCAAGGATGTCTAATTTTTGTTCTCTTATTGTATATTTTGTACTTTGATGACTGATTTGTGTGTTGTTGTGCGTTATTTAATTTCCCCAATAGGTGTTGTTATTGTGGCTTATGCATTACTTTTTTTACTTAGGTGCTTGATGACGATGAGCTACCCCGGGATGAATGAAGTAAGGACTAATGTTGATTTTATGTATCTATTGCAACTTCTAGAGAGCTTTCAAATTAAACGTTTGTTAATTAATTAGCTAGTGAACTTTCATTTATAATTAGTTAGTATTGACACTTCGTTTACTTTTGTAATGCAACGAATATATATTATATGTACTTCGTTTATTTTGTAATGCAACGAAGATATATTATATGTACTTTGTTTATTTAAATTATAAATATACTAATATAATTTATATTTATTATTTTAGATTTAAAGAAAAAAATAAAAGGGGTCTAATACAACAGTTTTTTTTTTATTTTAAAAAAAGGGGGCTAATACAACGGTATTAAAAAAAAAAAAAAAAAAAGAGGCTAATACAACGGATGTTAAAAAAAAATAAAAAAAATAAAGGACCTAATACAATGGATTGGGCGAAAAATCCGTTGGATTAGGTAGATACCTAATACAACGGATTCATCAATCCATTGGATTAGGTCCAATTATTCCCAAAAAAACAAAATAGACCTAATCCAACGGATTGAAGAAACCGTTGGATTAGGTCTATTTTGCCGTTGTATTAGACCTAATCCAACCCTTGCAAATGTGACGGTTGGTAACCGTTGTATTAGGTCTAATACAACGGTTTTTGACACCTAATACAACAAAAAAAGCCGTTGTATTAGCTCTTAAATGTAGTAGTGAAGTGTGGTATTTGCAAGGAGTTGGGTCATAATGCTTTGACTTGCAAAAACAAAAGCCAAGTTGAAAGTACTGCTGCAGGAACAGGAAAGAGGAGGGAAAATAAGGCAGCACCTGATGGTGCAAGCTCATCTCAGCAACCAAATCCAAAGCAAAGAAAGACCAGGAACAGCCAAGCTGCTTAGTGTAAGCTGCTTAGGGGCAGAATTTTTTTGTGAAGCAAATTGCAAAATCAGTATATTAGTGCCTCATATTTTTGACAGTAGGTTTTTGTAAAGAATTTGCTATTTTTTGGTGACAAACACATTTGCATGTACCTAAATGCACTAGTCAATTATGGCAAGTAATGTTTCACTTTCATATATCACTTGAATGTTACAAAAACTATTATTGCAAACATTACAACCCCTATTTTAATGGCATAGTTGACTATTGCATTTTCCTCTTGAGAATCTTCAATTCATGTTTCAGTTTAACATCACCTCCATTTTTATCGTCTTCCTTGCTTTGACATTCATAATTTCCAATAGTATGCTCAGCAACACCTTTACACCATTTAAAGCTGTCACAAGAATCACACTTGTAATACAGCCTTTTGTGGATTTTTGGTTGTGTCAGAACTCCTTTTCGCATATTTCCTTCCGCAAGAACATGATTTTTTTGGAACTCTAATAAATGTTGATTCATAAGATGAGGAAGAAGTTTGTGAAGACATGATTGAATGGAGCAAGGAGTATGGAGAAAGCAAACTGTTGTTAAATAGAGGGTAAACTAGCCATTATAGCCGTTTTACATGCCAACGGCTAGTTTTTTTTTTTTTTTTTTTTTTTAAAAAAAACAAAAATTTTCAAGGTATATGGTGAATTAACTTTTAAAAGTTAGGGTATATGCTGAATTATAAACTTACACTAACGGGGAGTTAACGTCAGTTAAGTAAAAGGGCATTTTGTGTTATATGTACGGTAACTGGTGGGTATCTTGTGAATTTAATAAATTTTGTGGGTATTTGGTGATTTAAAAAAATTAATCAGGGGTGTATGGTGAAAAATCTGATTTTTTAAAACTTAATCCTCCCTCTATCCTCCATCATTCGAATCATCCGCCGTATCAGTAGCCGTGAACCAGCGTCTAGAAAATGTTTTTCCTTTGGGGTTAATATGGCCTTATTTTACACACTTTGTTACTATATTGGTCTATTTTGTTCGACCGGCCAGTTTCTAGTTTAGGAATCGTCAACTATCGTTCTTTCGATAAATTCTTTTCTTTTGGGTGGAATAGGTTTTATCTTCAGCAATTAAGAAAGGGAAATAACTACCATTGAAGCAATATTCTTTTCTTTTTTGTTGTCAGTTTTCAAATTATTATGTTTTTAATAAGTTTGACTAATTTTTGATTCATTATATGACATATATCATATTATTTTGAAAAACAAAAAACTAAAAAACATAAAACCACAGCGATGCCAAACGAACCCTTAGATGTTACCAGCAAAAGATTTGCAGAAACACGAATGTACAAGCCACTAGTTATTTAGTTGTTTGGGAATTATTTTTTTTTCTTTTTTTATTTAATATTTAGATATTTGGTATGATCATACCCATTTCCCCTTGGGTTTTTAAATCTCATATCATGGATTTGAGGTATTGGTTTAGAAATTGAACTAGATAGTACCCGTGCGATGCCGGGATGTTAACTCAGTACATTTATGTTAAAAATGATCGATATTACAAAATTAAAAAGAAAAAAAAAAAAAAAAAAACCACAAGAAGCAAAATACTAACTATAATTGAAATCATTAGTGTAACAACTTTGATTGGATAAACTTGGATAGCAAACTAATCAACCAAATGGCAATAAAAAAAATAGGAGGTGATTAAAAAAAAAAAAGACACAAGAAGGAAATAGGTGGAATTATAATTCTTTTGGAAGGAAAAAAAAATATCGCTTTAGTATAGTATATAGAAGATTTTTCTTAAACTAATATGAATACCAGATCCTATTAGGTTTTTAAAGTCCATACATTATGGAATTATGGATTTGAGATTCTTTTTTTCAAAACAAACATTACGTAAGGGTTTTAATCATTTCAAAATCATACTTCATACGTAAAATTTACATATCAAATGTCAATTGATTCCTTGATTATATTTTTTGTAATCACGTACATTTTACATACATTTTTTACATATCTGAAAACAACAAGCGGTTTTAAACCTTAACCAATCACACGTTGATAACTATATTAGTCGCTAATTCATTATCAACATTAATCTTTTACATATTCATACTATATTTTCCTATTAAAATATGATAATTTGGCAAGTCTCCATGACACATTATAATTTCATTCAAGTTAAAAAACTAAGGATATCGATCAATTGAAAATCATGTTCAAAGTTTTACAATAAACAAATATGGCTTAATTCTACTATAACATCATAGATCAATGCGACTTCTTTATGTACGACATAAGTAACAAAAAGAACCCACCATCCATCCTACAATATTTTAATCTCTTTATTTTCAACTTTTAAATTTTTGTTTGTAGGATGACTTGTATGATATAACATTACCCAAACCATTGTGTTGTTTGTAATGATATTAATCTCATATAAAAATAATAATATAAGTTGGAGGGTAATAAGTTTTGTGTAATAACTACTTCGTATTAGATAACACTTTTTTTATTTTTTCAATTTCTGATATTTTTTATCTTCGATATTCTTTATCAATTTCTCTTGTCGATATCTTACCATCATCCTGCTAAGTTGTCATATGTTAATTATTCCCTGAGTCTTTTATACTCACTTTACTAGCGTCACTGCCCATTACACTACTAGTTAAAACTCTAAAGGTAATAAATTATGCTAAGTGCTGATTAATAGAGTATGGAAATTGAAGGCACAATAAAGTAAATATAAAGGACAAAGTATCTATAATGAAGAGTGTTTTATACTGCTTGAGAGAGGTTTATAATTGCTTGGATGAGGCACAAATGAGGGATATATACTCTCTATTTATAGGTAGGCCTCTATGTATAAGCATTGAACATTCTTGTTTTAGAGAGTTCCTAACCTATTACCTTATAGGGTTCTCTACACACTAAGCCTAGAAGTTTCTGTTTAGGGTAAAAATACCCCTATCACGTAAACCAATCAAAAGCTAACAAGTGGCTCAGTAAAAGGCTAACAGATGGCTAGTTATGGCACGTGCATCGCACACATGGGTTAAGCATAGAGTGATTTGCACCAAATGTTAAGAGAAAATCCAAATTTCTCTCCTTGAGAAACTTGGAAAAAATATATATCATAGTATTTTTTATTTATTTCGCCCCAAAATAAGGGTATTTTGACTATTCTCAAGAAGAGAAACTGTTGGAACAAGTGTGTTTTGGTGTAAATTTTGTGGAAAACAAAAAGTCCCACATTGGTGGGAAATAGAAGTTTGTCCTCCCTTATATTGGAGAATGTGGAGTATTTGGGTGTGGCCCTTGGGCTACCCACATTTTGTGGAGAGGGAGGACTTACCTACCAAGCCCACTTATCACACACGCGCGCCGAACCGAACCGAGCCGAGCCGGGCTGGGCTGGGTTGGGTCGAGTCGGGTTTATTAATTAAACTCAATTTTTGCTCAGTTTTTGAACAAGGCTTAATTACGTAATTAGTGCCTTGATTTTTGCTAAACGGTTTTGACTGGTTATCTCTCTAACGTTTATTTCCAGATTAATTAAACTTTGGCCGTTTTACTAGCTGTTTTGACTGGGTAAATTAACGTTTTAATTGACCGTTTTTGGCGTTAATCACGCTGGTGTTGGAACGGTTTTTGCTACCGTTATACCATTGTTTTGCCTATAAAACATCATGTTATGTTCACTGTTTTTAAATAACAAAAAATCACAGAATTTTTCTAATTCCTTTTTTTTTCTCTTACAAAATATTCGAGCAGTGTTCTTTATATTTTTTGGTGGTTAGTTGTCCACTGGTTCTGTGCAAATCCACTGGTATTTTCCTTGCTTAGACAGACTGTTTTATCCTGGGGAACATCCGGTTGTTGTACGAGCTGCTTGCACAAATTAAAGGGCAGTACCGTGAATGTTCTAAAGAGAGCGACATAGTCCGCGACTCAGTCTAATTCCCGGTAACTTTGTTCTGTTTTTATTGTTTACAGCAGTTCGGTTAATAACAATTTTAGAACATTCTTTTCTGCCTTTATAATCATCATGTCTACCGAGGAAATAACTATGTCCAATGACCTTAACAAGCCCTTCCTTTTGAAGGCGCTCATTTTAAAAGGTGGAAACAGAAAATGCAGTTTTTCTTAACTGTTAAAAAAGTGCATTCTGTATTGACTGTCCCTAGGCCTGTTATTCCTGATAATGCTGAACAAGATGATCTAGTGTATTGGAATTCTGAAATTGAAACTTGGAATGAAACCGATTTCATGTGCAAAAACTATATTCTTAATGGTCTGTCTGGTAACCTGTATGACTATTATAATCTGGAAAACACCGCTAAGGATTTGTGGGATGCCCTGCAAAAGAAATATGACACCGAAGAAGCCGGTGCCAAAAAGTATGCTGTTAGCAGGTACCTGAAATTCCAGATGACTGATGATAAGTCCGTGGAAGTGCAGTCCCACGAACTTCAGAAAATTGCCCATGAGATAATTTCCGAAGGTATGGCTCTTGATGAACAATTTCATATTGCTGTTATAATTGACAAGTTGCCTCCTTCTTGGAAAGATTTCAAAAACAGTCTCAGGCACAAGACTAAGGAATTTTCCTTAGAGAGTTTGATTACTCGGCTCCGTATAGAGGAAGAATCCAGAAAACAGGACCAGAAAGAAGAAGTCTTACAGCTCTCTGCAAACAATGCTCCTAAGCGTTCTGCTGCAGTTCTCAAGCCCGTTGGTAAGAACTTCAAGCCTCAGAACCGGAAGAATAACTTCAACAAAAATAAACAGAATGTTCAAAAGAACGATGGAAAGCAACAAATTCAACCCCCTAAGAATGGTACTGGTCAATTCCTATGTTATAGGTGTGGAAAACCAGGCCATATGGCACGAAAGTGCAGGAACATGCCTAACCCTGTACCACAGGCTAGCATGATAGAAGAGCCACTTGTGGCTATGATTACTGAGATCAACCTTATTGGTGGATCAGAAGGGTGGTGGGTAGACACTGGCGCTACACGCCATGTCTGCTATGATCGTCGGATGTTTAAAACTTATTCTGAAAACACCGATGATAAGAAAGTGCTGTTGGGTGATTCCCATTCCACTAATGTTGCTGGTATTGGTAATGTTGAGTTGAAGTTTACTTCTGGCAGGACTCTCATTCTGAAGGATGTACTGCACACTCCGGAAATGAGAAAGAACTTAGTTTATGGTTTTCTTCTTAATAAGGCTGGTTTTACACAAACCATAGGTTCCGATTTATTTACTTTAACTAAGAATGGAATGTTTGTAGGGAAAGGTTATGCTACTGATGGCATGTTTAAACTGAATGTTGAGATTAATAAAATTTCTGATTCTGCTTATATGTTGTCTTCTTCTGTTAATATTTGGCATGCTAGACTCTGTCATGTGAACAAAAGACTCATAAAAAATATGAGCAATTTAGGCCTTATCCCTAATGTTTCCCTCAATGACTTTGATAAATGTGATTTTTGTAGTCAGGCTAAGATTACAAAAACACCTCATAAGTCTGTTGTTAGAAACTCAGAACCGTTAGATTTAATTCATTCTGATATTTGTGAATATAATGGAACGTTGACCAGAAATGGACAACGATATTTCATCACCTTTATTGATGATTGTTCTGATTATACTCGTGTTTATTTGATGAAAAATAAGAGTGATGCTTTTGATATGTTTAAGTTGTTTGTGACAGAGTTTGAGAATCAGTTCAACAAGCAAATAAAAAGGTTGCGTAGTGATCGTGGAACTGAGTATGATACTGATGCTTTTGTAGAGTTTTATAACTCACATGGTATCATACATGAAAGATCAGCTCCTTATTCTCCAGAAATGAATGGTAAGGCTGAAAGGAAAAATAGAACCTTTACTGAGTTAGTAGTTGCTATTTCCTTAAATTCTGGTGCTGCTGATCATTGGTGGGGAGAAATTCTTCTCACTGTTTGTTATGTCTTGAACCGTATTCCAAAGACTAAGAGTAAGATTTCTCCTTATGAATTACTTCGTAACAAACAACCTAACATTTCTTATTTCAGAACTTGGGGTTGTCTGGCATATGTTAGGATTCCTGATCCTAAAAGAGTTAAGTTAGCTAGTAGAGCTTATGAATGTGTATTCATTGGCTATGGTGTTAATAGTAAAGCATATAGATTCTTTGATTTAAGTGCACGAGTAATTATTGAATCTAATGATGTTGATTTTTATGAGGACAGGTTTCCTTTTAAATCTAGAAATAGTGGGGGTTCGTCCTCCTCTTTTATTCCTGCAGTCAGGTCTAACTCACAGGATTTAGATGCTGAACCCGAATTAAGAAGGAGCAAGCGGGATAGAGTGGCAAAAGACTTTGGCCCGGACTTTGAAGTTCTCAATGTAGAGGAGGATCCTTCTACCCTCCAAGAAGCCTTAGCCTCAGTTGATTCAGATTTATGGCAAGAAGCCGTGAATGATGAAATGGACTCACTTGAGTCTAATCGAACTTGGCATCTGACTGAGTTGCCACCAGGATGCAGAACAATTGGCTGCAAATGGGTCCTAAAAAGAAAGCTAAAAGTTGATGGGACCGTTGATAAGTATAAAGCTCGTTTGGTAGCTAAAGGCTACAGACAAAGGGAGAATGTTGATTTCTTTGATACTTATTCACCTGTTACTAGAATAACTTCTATTAGAGTGCTAATGTCTCTTGCTTCTGTTTTTAATCTTGTAGTACATCAGATGGATGTAAAGACAGCATTCTTGAATGGTGAATTGGAAGAAGAAATCTACATGGATCAACCAGAGGGCTTTGTCATCCCAGGAAAAGAACATCTGATATGTAAATTAGATAAGTCTCTTTATGGTCTCAAACAAGCACCTAAACAATGGCATGAAAAATTTGATAACTTAGTCATTTCACATGGTTTTAAGATAAATGGTAGTGACAAGTGCATATATGTAAAATTTGAGAATGACATTTGCACTATAATTTGTCTGTATGTGGATGACTTGTTAATTTTTGGCTCGAATATTCACGCTGTGAATAATGTGAAGCTATTGTTAAATGCTGAGTTTGATATGAAAGATCTAGGAGAGGTGAATGTAATCCTTGGTATTAAGATTACTAGGACAGTAAATGGAGTTTCTTTGGATCAGTCTCATTACATTGAGAAAATCCTAAAGAAATATGGTTACTTTGACTGTAAACCTGTTAGTACACCTTATGATCCCAGTGTAAAGTTATTTAAGAACACTGGTGAAGCCGTAAGGCAATCTGATTATGCGAGCGTCATTGGCAGCCTTCGGTATGCCACTGATTGCACTAGACCCGACATTGCCTATGTCGTGGGATTATTAGGCAGGTTTACTAGTTGTCCTGGTAATGAGCATTGGCATGCTATTGAAAGGGTCATGAGATACCTTAAGAGGACCATGAACCTAGGATTACATTATGAGAGGTTTCCAGCTGTACTAGAAGGCTATAGTGATGCCGACTGGAACACCTTATCAGACGACTCTAAGGCTACTAGTGGATATATTTTCTCTATAGCCGGTGGAGCTTTATCTTGGAAGTCTAAGAAACAGACTATTTTAGCTCAGTCCACCATGGAGTCAGAGATGATAGCACTAGCTTCAGCTAGTGAAGAAGCAGGTTGGTTAAGAGACCTGCTAGGTGAGATTCCCTTGTGGGAAAAACCATTACCTGCTGTCTTGATCCATTGTGATAGTACCGCGGCTATTGCAAAAGTTCAGAACCGTTACTACAACGGTAAGAGACGACAAATACGTCGTAAGCACAGCACTGTAAGAGAATATCTTTCTATTGGAGCTGTGAGAGTGGATCATGTACGCACGGAGAATAATTTGGCTGATCCTTTGACGAAAGGATTAGCTAGAGAGAAAGTCCATAATTCGTCTAAGAAAATGGGACTATTGCCGTTGAAATGAGTTACACATAATGGTAACCCAACCTATAGACTGGAGATCCCAAGAAATAGGTTCAATGGGTAATAACAAGTTATGGAGTGATATGAGTTGGTTATGTTTAAATAAACATAAAATTCCTGAAGCGATCGAGGATGAGTTAATAGGAACTCTTAATGAAGTTTATACTCCATTTAGAGTGGAGTACCTAGCTACAGGAGTACTCTTGATAGATTCACCTATGTGAATGTGGAAGTGAGGCCGCTTCCTATGAAATGTGTGGCAGCATTTCTAGAGCATTCACTATACTGGGATAGACGTGCATGGCCGTAATAGCACGGGTCTTTAACAACACCAAGAATAGGTCGTGTGAGGTACGTTGTCAGAGATAGGGTTCAAAACTTCGAGTTACCCTTGTTAAATCTGAATCGTATTGACTATGCAGAAGTTCAAGTTGAAAAACACTTTTGTGTATGCACAATCTATATGTGTAAGGATTCTGCTCGAAAATGTTTTCAAAAAATTCAAGTGGGGGATTGTTGGAACAAGTGTGTTTTGGTGTAAATTTTGTGGAAAACAAAAAGTCCCACATTGGTGGGAAATAGAAGTTTGTCCTCCCTTATATTGGAGAATGTGGAGTATTTGGGTGTGGCCCTTGGGCTACCCACATTTTGTGGAGAGGGAGGACTTACCTACCAAGCCCACTTATCACACACGCGCGCCGAACCGAACCGAGCCGAGCCGGGCTGGGCTGGGTTGGGTCGAGTCGGGTTTATTAATTAAACTCAATTTTTGCTCAGTTTTTGAACAAGGCTTAATTACGTAATTAGTGCCTTGATTTTTGCTAAACGGTTTTGACTGGTTATCTCTCTAACGTTTATTTCCAGATTAATTAAACTTTGGCCGTTTTACTAGCTGTTTTGACTGGGTAAATTAACGTTTTAATTGACCGTTTTTGGCGTTAATCACGCTGGTGTTGGAACGGTTTTTGCTACCGTTATACCATTGTTTTGCCTATAAAACATCATGTTATGTTCACTGTTTTTAAATAACAAAAAATCACAGAATTTTTCTAATTCCTTTTTTTTTCTCTTACAAAATATTCGAGCAGTGTTCTTTATATTTTTTGGTGGTTAGTTGTCCACTGGTTCTGTGCAAATCCACTGGTATTTTCCTTGCTTAGACAGACTGTTTTATCCTGGGGAACATCCGGTTGTTGTACGAGCTGCTTGCACAAATTAAAGGGCAGTACCGTGAATGTTCTAAAGAGAGCGACATAGTCCGCGACTCAGTCTAATTCCCGGTAACTTTGTTCTGTTTTTATTGTTTACAGCAGTTCGGTTAATAACAATTTTAGAACATTCTTTTCTGCCTTTATAATCATCATGTCTACCGAGGAAATAACTATGTCCAATGACCTTAACAAGCCCTTCCTTTTGAAGGCGCTCATTTTAAAAGGTGGAAACAGAAAATGCAGTTTTTCTTAACTGTTAAAAAAGTGCATTCTGTATTGACTGTCCCTAGGCCTGTTATTCCTGATAATGCTGAACAAGATGATCTAGTGTATTGGAATTCTGAAATTGAAACTTGGAATGAAACCGATTTCATGTGCAAAAACTATATTCTTAATGGTCTGTCTGGTAACCTGTATGACTATTATAATCTGGAAAACACCGCTAAGGATTTGTGGGATGCCCTGCAAAAGAAATATGACACCGAAGAAGCCGGTGCCAAAAAGTATGCTGTTAGCAGGTACCTGAAATTCCAGATGACTGATGATAAGTCCGTGGAAGTGCAGTCCCACGAACTTCAGAAAATTGCCCATGAGATAATTTCCGAAGGTATGGCTCTTGATGAACAATTTCATATTGCTGTTATAATTGACAAGTTGCCTCCTTCTTGGAAAGATTTCAAAAACAGTCTCAGGCACAAGACTAAGGAATTTTCCTTAGAGAGTTTGATTACTCGGCTCCGTATAGAGGAAGAATCCAGAAAACAGGACCAGAAAGAAGAAGTCTTACAGCTCTCTGCAAACAATGCTCCTAAGCGTTCTGCTGCAGTTCTCAAGCCCGTTGGTAAGAACTTCAAGCCTCAGAACCGGAAGAATAACTTCAACAAAAATAAACAGAATGTTCAAAAGAACGATGGAAAGCAACAAATTCAACCCCCTAAGAATGGTACTGGTCAATTCCTATGTTATAGGTGTGGAAAACCAGGCCATATGGCACGAAAGTGCAGGAACATGCCTAACCCTGTACCACAGGCTAGCATGATAGAAGAGCCACTTGTGGCTATGATTACTGAGATCAACCTTATTGGTGGATCAGAAGGGTGGTGGGTAGACACTGGCGCTACACGCCATGTCTGCTATGATCGTCGGATGTTTAAAACTTATTCTGAAAACACCGATGATAAGAAAGTGCTGTTGGGTGATTCCCATTCCACTAATGTTGCTGGTATTGGTAATGTTGAGTTGAAGTTTACTTCTGGCAGGACTCTCATTCTGAAGGATGTACTGCACACTCCGGAAATGAGAAAGAACTTAGTTTCTGGTTTTCTTCTTAATAAGGCTGGTTTTACACAAACCATAGGTTCCGATTTATTTACTTTAACTAAGAATGGAATGTTTGTAGGGAAAGGTTATGCTACTGATGGCATGTTTAAACTGAATGTTGAGATTAATAAAATTTCTGATTCTGCTTATATGTTGTCTTCTTCTGTTAATATTTGGCATGCTAGACTCTGTCATGTGAACAAAAGACTCATAAAAAATATGAGCAATTTAGGCCTTATCCCTAATGTTTCCCTCAATGACTTTGATAAATGTGATTTTTGTAGTCAGGCTAAGATTACAAAAACACCTCATAAGTCTGTTGTTAGAAACTCAGAACCGTTAGATTTAATTCATTCTGATATTTGTGAATATAATGGAACGTTGACCAGAAATGGACAACGATATTTCATCACCTTTATTGATGATTGTTCTGATTATACTCGTGTTTATTTGATGAAAAATAAGAGTGATGCTTTTGATATGTTTAAGTTGTTTGTGACAGAGTTTGAGAATCAGTTCAACAAGCAAATAAAAAGGTTGCGTAGTGATCGTGGAACTGAGTATGATACTGATGCTTTTGTAGAGTTTTATAACTCACATGGTATCATACATGAAAGATCAGCTCCTTATTCTCCAGAAATGAATGGTAAGGCTGAAAGGAAAAATAGAACCTTTACTGAGTTAGTAGTTGCTATTTCCTTAAATTCTGGTGCTGCTGATCATTGGTGGGGAGAAATTCTTCTCACTGTTTGTTATGTCTTGAACCGTATTCCAAAGACTAAGAGTAAGATTTCTCCTTATGAATTACTTCGTAACAAACAACCTAACATTTCTTATTTCAGAACTTGGGGTTGTCTGGCATATGTTAGGATTCCTGATCCTAAAAGAGTTAAGTTAGCTAGTAGAGCTTATGAATGTGTATTCATTGGCTATGGTGTTAATAGTAAAGCATATAGATTCTTTGATTTAAGTGCACGAGTAATTATTGAATCTAATGATGTTGATTTTTATGAGGACAGGTTTCCTTTTAAATCTAGAAATAGTGGGGGTTCGTCCTCCTCTTTTATTCCTGCAGTCAGGTCTAACTCACAGGATTTAGATGCTGAACCCGAATTAAGAAGGAGCAAGCGGGATAGAGTGGCAAAAGACTTTGGCCCGGACTTTGAAGTTCTCAATGTAGAGGAGGATCCTTCTACCCTCCAAGAAGCCTTAGCCTCAGTTGATTCAGATTTATGGCAAGAAGCCGTGAATGATGAAATGGACTCACTTGAGTCTAATCGAACTTGGCATCTGACTGAGTTGCCACCAGGATGCAGAACAATTGGCTGCAAATGGGTCCTAAAAAGAAAGCTAAAAGTTGATGGGACCGTTGATAAGTATAAAGCTCGTTTGGTAGCTAAAGGCTACAGACAAAGGGAGAATGTTGATTTCTTTGATACTTATTCACCTGTTACTAGAATAACTTCTATTAGAGTGCTAATGTCTCTTGCTTCTGTTTTTAATCTTGTAGTACATCAGATGGATGTAAAGACAGCATTCTTGAATGGTGAATTGGAAGAAGAAATCTACATGGATCAACCAGAGGGCTTTGTCATCCCAGGAAAAGAACATCTGATATGTAAATTAGATAAGTCTCTTTATGGTCTCAAACAAGCACCTAAACAATGGCATGAAAAATTTGATAACTTAGTCATTTCACATGGTTTTAAGATAAATGGTAGTGACAAGTGCATATATGTAAAATTTGAGAATGACATTTGCACTATAATTTGTCTGTATGTGGATGACTTGTTAATTTTTGGCTCGAATATTCACGCTGTGAATAATGTGAAGCTATTGTTAAATGCTGAGTTTGATATGAAAGATCTAGGAGAGGTGAATGTAATCCTTGGTATTAAGATTACTAGGACAGTAAATGGAGTTTCTTTGGATCAGTCTCATTACATTGAGAAAATCCTAAAGAAATATGGTTACTTTGACTGTAAACCTGTTAGTACACCTTATGATCCCAGTGTAAAGTTATTTAAGAACACTGGTGAAGCCGTAAGGCAATCTGATTATGCGAGCGTCATTGGCAGCCTTCGGTATGCCACTGATTGCACTAGACCCGACATTGCCTATGTCGTGGGATTATTAGGCAGGTTTACTAGTTGTCCTGGTAATGAGCATTGGCATGCTATTGAAAGGGTCATGAGATACCTTAAGAGGACCATGAACCTAGGATTACATTATGAGAGGTTTCCAGCTGTACTAGAAGGCTATAGTGATGCCGACTGGAACACCTTATCAGACGACTCTAAGGCTACTAGTGGATATATTTTCTCTATAGCCGGTGGAGCTTTATCTTGGAAGTCTAAGAAACAGACTATTTTAGCTCAGTCCACCATGGAGTCAGAGATGATAGCACTAGCTTCAGCTAGTGAAGAAGCAGGTTGGTTAAGAGACCTGCTAGGTGAGATTCCCTTGTGGGAAAAACCATTACCTGCTGTCTTGATCCATTGTGATAGTACCGCGGCTATTGCAAAAGTTCAGAACCGTTACTACAACGGTAAGAGACGACAAATACGTCGTAAGCACAGCACTGTAAGAGAATATCTTTCTATTGGAGCTGTGAGAGTGGATCATGTACGCACGGAGAATAATTTGGCTGATCCTTTGACGAAAGGATTAGCTAGAGAGAAAGTCCATAATTCGTCTAAGAAAATGGGACTATTGCCGTTGAAATGAGTTACACATAATGGTAACCCAACCTATAGACTGGAGATCCCAAGAAATAGGTTCAATGGGTAATAACAAGTTATGGAGTGATATGAGTTGGTTATGTTTAAATAAACATAAAATTCCTGAAGCGATCGAGGATGAGTTAATAGGAACTCTTAATGAAGTTTATACTCCATTTAGAGTGGAGTACCTAGCTACAGGAGTACTCTTGATAGATTCACCTATGTGAATGTGGAAGTGAGGCCGCTTCCTATGAAATGTGTGGCAGCATTTCTAGAGCATTCACTATACTGGGATAGACGTGCATGGCCGTAATAGCACGGGTCTTTAACAACACCAAGAATAGGTCGTGTGAGGTACGTTGTCAGAGATAGGGTTCAAAACTTCGAGTTACCCTTGTTAAATCTGAATCGTATTGACTATGCAGAAGTTCAAGTTGAAAAACACTTTTGTGTATGCACAATCTATATGTGTAAGGATTCTGCTCGAAAATGTTTTCAAAAAATTCAAGTGGGGGATTGTTGGAACAAGTGTGTTTTGGTGTAAATTTTGTGGAAAACAAAAAGTCCCACATTGGTGGGAAATAGAAGTTTGTCCTCCCTTATATTGGAGAATGTGGAGTATTTGGGTGTGGCCCTTGGGCTACCCACATTTTGTGGAGAGGGAGGACTTACCTACCAAGCCCACTTATCACACACGCGCGCCGAACCGAACCGAGCCGAGCCGGGCTGGGCTGGGTTGGGTCGAGTCGGGTTTATTAATTAAACTCAATTTTTGCTCAGTTTTTGAACAAGGCTTAATTACGTAATTAGTGCCTTGATTTTTGCTAAACGGTTTTGACTGGTTATCTCTCTAACGTTTATTTCCAGATTAATTAAACTTTGGCCGTTTTACTAGCTGTTTTGACTGGGTAAATTAACGTTTTAATTGACCGTTTTTGGCGTTAATCACGCTGGTGTTGGAACGGTTTTTGCTACCGTTATACCATTGTTTTGCCTATAAAACATCATGTTATGTTCACTGTTTTTAAATAACAAAAAATCACAGAATTTTTCTAATTCCTTTTTTTTTTCTCTTACAAAATATTCGAGCAGTGTTCTTTATATTTTTTGGTGGTTAGTTGTCCACTGGTTCTGTGCAAATCCACTGGTATTTTCCTTGCTTAGACAGACTGTTTTATCCTGGGGAACATCCGGTTGTTGTACGAGCTGCTTGCACAAATTAAAGGGCAGTACCGTGAATGTTCTAAAGAGAGCGACATAGTCCGCGACTCAGTCTAATTCCCGGTAACTTTGTTCTGTTTTTATTGTTTACAACAGTTCGGTTAATAACAGAAACTCCTCAGAAGCTTCGAGGTTGGAGCAAGAAGATGAAGAAGCTCATAAGCACTGTTTACTGTGAAATCAATAGAGTAAGGAAATCACGCATACAAACGTCAAACTTCTTCCGATTAACCATTCCCTTAATATTTAAGATATTTTCTTAGAGTTTTCATTAGATTTGGCGACAAAGTCATCTAAAACGGTGTTGTTGAATTTTGTGTTCTACATTGAAGCAGCTTGAAGAAGGAAACAAATAAGATGAAGGTGGTTAGCTGGGTGGGGAATGAAGGAAGGAGGAGGTAGAAATCATGGAAGTGGGTCACGAATTCATGATTGGAGGGAGGAGGAAGATGAGTGAACTTTTTTTTTTTTTTTTATATATATAATTTTTTTTATTTTTTTAGTACTTATATATGTGAAATGACGTTTATTTCAAATAAATTTGATTTAGGTCATGCACATTTCCCTAATAAAACAAAATAATGTCATACTCATTGACATTTAACTTTTATGATAAAATAACTAATGTCACAATACTTTAGATTAAGGTCTAAAGTAGACCACAGTAATTTTGGAAACAACTTGAATTTAAGTCTCCTTTTGTTTTTTGTATTTTGATTTTTGGAAATGATATACATAACCTTTAAGCTATATACAAAGAGCGAAAAACAAAACCAAAAAAAAAACACAAACAAACAAATATAAATATAACATTAATTATACTGATTTGCGCGTGGTTTTATCTTATATTCCTAAATTAACACCAAATTAGAAAAGATATAAAAAAGCTTATTCTTAGCCCTAATAGCTACATATAGCATTACTACCCTTTTTTTTAGACAAATTGCTAAACTAGTCCATAACCTTTCACAAACCAATATAATCCAATTTAGGGGGCGTTTGGTTCGAGTATTCTAGGTATCAAGTATGGGTTTAGAATGAGTAAAACCCATACCTTGTGATTAGGGGATTGAACCCCACCACGTGGACCAATGAAACTCTACCACGTGTCATCCACTTGGACCAACCAGAGTCTGCCACGTGTCACTCAGTGAAGATTCCCAAGTGGACCAATCAGAGCACGACATGTGGTAGACAGGGTGCCAACTTGGACAAGCAGCCTTCCAAGGCCCATACACCAAGAAAGCCCAGTCAAGCCTAGGTTTTCTGTAAACCTCACACATTGCGAGACCCTATAAAAGAGAGATGTTCCTCCCTGGGGAACGACATAGAGAAATTATTAAAAAATCACGTGTACATTAATTGTTGAGCATTAACTCCACCTTTAATTGCACTTCTTGAGAGCTAAGGCTCGAATTTCGAGGCTGTCTGAGATAGCCGGATGATCACTTCTCTTCTAAGAGGAGCCTGATCCCGTTTACTTTCCGCATCCTTTACATCTGACACGTTCTAACTTGATCGTCGGAGGCAGAACTCCTACCACCCGGAGTCTCCGTTGTTTTGCAGGTACAGGTGCACGGATCCAGTCTTGGAATTGTAACTCTCCCGCAGGACATCCAAAAAACCCCGAAACATTTGGCGCCGTATGTGGGAGAGTACTTCTAAGATGGCTTCACAAGAACCTGTACTGCCTCTTAAAGAGAAACGGCATATGGCCGACGCACAGGTCTATTCTGACCAAGACACTAATGACGACTATGAAGTCGATACATACATGGCCTCTGATGGGTCACTAAGAACTAGGCGCATCCGTCCCGCCGAAAGGAGGGAAAGGGGCGACGAACAGGCAGGTCCTAGCGAACCAGCCGGCCAGCCGATTGGTCGACCCTAGGCGACCGAAGGCTCTGCCCAAATCACCAGAAATGAGCTCATGACTCTCATGACAAGTTTCAAAGGGGAGATTAAGGACCTGATTGATAAACGGACGGTTGTTTTCCACCAGAGAACAGTCGGCCAAGAAGCCCTCTCATTATGGGAGGAACAAGCCGGTCAAAGACCGAGAGGCCACTCCTTACCCTAAACCTAGGGAGGGACAGAGGCCCTTGATCGATTTAGCCAAATTCCGGTTCCCTGAGCCAGGAAAGAGGAAGGCCATCCGGCATGTTCAGCCGGATGGTTCAAAAAAAACTTATTCTGATGCCTGGATGTTAATCAAGCAAAAGAAGAACATACAACTGTCAGATTCGGCTTCAACGTCGAACTTACAAGACAGCTTTCAGAATACCTCAATGAGGTATTCACAATCAAATCGAGAGAATCAGAAAGGCGGCATATCCGCCCGCTCTAGTCCTCAGATGCTCCATGCAACCCCATATGGGCCTCAACAGCCATACATGCCGTATGGACAACCTTACATGCAGCCTACTCTCTTTGGAGGGCAGGCGGCACAAAACGTCCAACCTTTGGACTGGCAGCTCCGACTACTAAGACTGGGGGAACAACCCTCTGCGTTCTCCAAGGAAATAACTGAGGCCGCACAGCCGGCCAAGGTGAAAAATGTATTGGTAGGTACCTATGATGGTACCACCAATCTAGAAGATCACCTTATGGCATACACCAACCTCTTGTATCTACAAGGGTTGGATGATGCTGCATGGTGTCGATGCTTCCCGACCACATTGAAGGGCGTCGCCCAGCAATGGTTCGGCAACCTACCAGCCAGATGCATCAATAGTTTCAAGACACTTGCATAATTGTTTGCGTCCAACTTCTCAATGAACATCTCTTCAAAGAAAACAAGTCTTCACTTAGGTGCAATTTAGCAGGGAGAGAGAGAAGGCCTTCGGTCATATATCAGGCGGTTCAATCTGACGAAAATTCAGATTCAAGGGCTGTCTGATGAAGTGGCCTACGCAGACTTTTTCAAAGGTCTAAAGGACGGGTCGACCTTTAAGTTCGACCTTGTCAAAAAGAGGGTTGCTACCCTCCAAGAAGCACTGTTGTAGGCGGACGCCTATATACAGGCGACCGAACTTTGCAACATCAGTAAACAGTCGGACTCCAAGAAGTCTGAAAAAAGAGAGAGTCGGTCATCACAGCCGGCTAAGAAAGAAGAAAAGAAAAGAAAAGAAGTCTGGGCGGCCGATGGCTCTGAGCAGCCGTCCCAGAAGAAAAAGAAAGAACCTAAACCATACACCCCCAAGTATGAGTTTAACAACGATTGTCACTCCATCCTCATGGAGATCAAAGACCGGGTGACCATTGAGAAGTCGGCTGCTATGAAAGGTTCCGCCAAAAATCGGAATAAAAATAAGTACTGTTATTTTCATGAGGATGTTGGCCATGACACCAACGACTGCTATAGTCTCAAGTGGTTGTTGGATCGTCTGGATTACAAATGAGTGCTCAAGTCCTACATTCTGAGGTCCAAGGTTACCCTGCAAACTAATCCTGGGCAGTCATCCAAGAAAAAGTCTCAACCTGCTAATAGTTCTGATACTGACGAAGAACAAATCTATACAATAGCAGGCGACTATGATGGAGGTTGCCCAACCATTTAGGGAACCAAAGACTACATCAGGTGGCTAGATGTCAGCTTAGTTGATGAAGGACAGACGTCTAAGGACATTTTCCCTGAAGTTTTCATCTCTGAGGGAGACAGGGGCAATGTCAGGAGGCCGCATGATGACCCCATTGTCATCGAATGCAAAGTGGCCAACCAAAAGGTGGGCCGAATCCTCATAGACACCAGCAGTTCCTCTGATCTCATCAGCCACAAGTGCTTGACCAAGTTCAAGTACAAGGCTGTCAGGAAGCCGCGCCTGCCCCCACAGCAGCCGGAAAAAAGAGAAAGGCCGACCAGGTGGTGGCCGTGAAAAAAGAAAAGCAATAGCAATCACTGACCGGAGAACGGCCGGATGAACTCCGTCCCCAGCCAGCTGGTGAGCACATTGATATTGTTCTGGATGACACTCGTCCAGAACGTATTGTTAAGGTGGGGACGGCTGCTTTTGCTAAATTGGGTGCAGACCTTCACAACCTATTGAAAGAGTTCAAAGACATCTTTGCCTTTGAAGTGGACGAGATGCTAGGCATCAGCCCGGATCTAGCCACCCACAAACTTGTTGTGGATCCGAAAAAGAAGCCGGTTAGGCAAAAGAAGAGGAACCATGGTGAAGAAAGAAGCCAGGCGGCAGCTGCCGAGGTGAAAAAACTGTTGGATGATGGGTTCATTCGGCAATGTTACTTCCTAGATTGGGTTGCCAATGTTGTGCTCGTGAAAAAGCCAAATGGTACCTGGTGCATGTGTGTTGACTACACGGATCTGAACAAGGCTTGTCTGAAGGACAATTATCCTCTGCCAAAAATTGATAGTTTGGTGGATTCTACAGCCGGCCATGCCTTAATGAGCTTCATGGACGCCTATTCAGGTTTCCATCAGATACCCTTGTGGAAAAAAGATCAAGAAAAGACAACATTCGTCACTGATCAGGGGTTATTCTGCTATACTGTGATGCCGTTTGGTTTGAAGAATGCACCTGCTACCTTCCAGCGAATGATTAATACAGTCTTCATTAATCAAATTGGAAGGAATGTGGAGGCGTACATTGATGACATGATAACCAAATCCAAACTTCAGACGGATCATCTTACAGACCTCCGAGAAACATTCGCCACACTCAGGTGGCACCAGGTCATGCTTAATCCCAAGAAGTGTGTCTTTGGTGTTGAGTTTGAGAAGTTTCTCGGATTTTTGATTGATCAAAGGGGGATAGAGGCCAACCTAGAAAAAATACAGGCGGTCATAAACATGCAGTCGCCCCGCACTGTAAAAGAAATTCAGAAGTTTACAGGTTATCTGGCGGCATTGGGGAGGTTCCTTAGTCGGTCAGGCAATAAGTGCCTCTATTTCTTCCAAGCTATTAAAAAGAAGATAATGTTTGAATGGGGGGCGGATGCAGAGGCGACCTTTCAAAAGTTGAAACAACACTTGCACTCTTTGCCAAGGCTGGTTAGTCCTTTGCCAAAGGAAGTGTTATACATGTACCTAGCCGTCTCTGACCATGCGCTCAGTGTTGTTCTCCTTGCTGAAAGAGGCAGCACCCAGCTCCCGGTTTATTTCATCAGTCATGTTCTACGAAATGCGGAGTTGAGGTACCCTATGGTTGAAAAATTTGGACTTTCCCTCTTTATGGAAGTCAAGAAGTTAAAACCTTACTTCCTGGCACATCCGGTAGTGGTTTACACAGACCAACCAATCAAGCGACCAATGACAACCATGGAATCATCCGGCCGAATGATCTTATGGGAGATTGAAATTCAAAGCCTTGAAATTTCCTTTGAACTAAGAAAGGCAGTGAAGGGACAAGCGTTTGCCAACTTCATTGTCGAAATGACAAGGCCGACTGATCCTGAAAACCTTAATCAGGTTTGGAAGGTATATGTGGACGGGAGCTCCACCCTGAACGGTTGTGGTGTAGGCGTCATATGTTAGTCTCCTAAAGGAGACAAGTATGAATATGCACTACGATTAAAGTTCCAAGCCTCAAATAATGAGGCAGAATATGAAGCCCTACTAGCTGGCATCCGCATGTGTAAGGCGGCTGGGGCAAGAAAAGTGGACGCCTGCTCTGATTCATAGTTGATTGTTAGCCAATACCATGGTGACTATGAGGCCACCCATCCGGCTATGATCAAATATTTGGAGGCGGTCAAAGAAGAGGCTGGGACGCTTGATGAATTTCATCTAAGTCAGGTGCCTAGGTCCGAGAACAATCAGGCGGATGCTCTCTCCAAACTTGCATCATCCGCCTCCTGTGACACACCTGGGTCAGTCTTCTGGGAAGTTATGAAAAAAAGAAGCATTGGAGTACTAGACCGAAGCTCAACCTGGATGGATAACATCTAGGCTTACTTAACAGACGGCACCTTGCCGGATTCTTACTCAGAGATGGTTACAATGAAAAAACGTGCGGCCAGTTTTGAAATTCATAATGGAGAACTCTTCAAAAAGGGCTATCTCCAACCTTTACTGAAATGTGTCACCCTAGAGAGGGGACAAGAGGTTTTAGAAGACTTGCATTCGGACTTCTGCGCCTCCTACATAGGCGGCAGGACCTTAGCAAAAAGAGCTAGGCGGCAGGGCTACTTTTGGCCCACTATTGAAGCAGACACCGTGTAAATGGTGAAAAAATGTGACAAGTGTCAAAGGTTTGGCAAACTCATCCACTGTCTGGCTACTGATCTGACGGCCATCTATAGTCCAGTACCATTCGCCAAGTGGGGCATGGATATTCTGAGACCTTATACGCCTGCTACAGGCGGACGGAGGTATATCCTGGTTGCTGTCGACTACTTCACCAAATGGATCGAGGCAGAGGCGGTCAAAGGCATTAAGACCAAAGATGTTATCTCCTTCATCTGGAGAAATGTCATCACTCAGTATGGGGTACCCATGTCTATGGTCTTTGACAATGGTCCTCAATTTGAGACACCTACTCTCAAGAGTTGGTTGGGAGACCAAGGGATATCTTATTATTTTACATCAGTCGGCCGTCCTCAAGCAAACAGGTTGAAACCTTCGTTAGTAAGTTAATCTCAGAAGGCATTAAGAAGGAAATAGAAAGAGCTGGCGGCCTATGGGCTGATGAATTGCCACATGTTCTGTGGGCCATCAGGACGACTGAAAAAGGGGCGATTGGTGAAACCCCATTTCTCATGGTTTATGGGTCAGAAGCCGTTTTGCCTATTGAGCACTATGAGCCGACTCTTCGAGTCATGTTATATGATGAGGAGGCTAACTGGGAGGCCATGCGGCTAGCACTAGACTCACTCCCAGAATGCAGGGGCAATGCTGCCTTGCGCCATGAGATCTACCGTCTGAGAATGACGAGAGCCTACAACAAAAGAGTGCACAAGCGCCCCTTGAAAGTAGGGGACTTTGTGTTACGAAAAATGGAGGTGACTGGTCGGGCCAATGAGCAGGGAAAGCTGACTCCCAATTGGGAAGGCTCCTACCGGATCTATGAAGAAGTAAGAGGCGGCACCTATCGCCTAGAATCACCAGACGGCAGGCAGCTAGCCAGAACTTGGAACGTAGACAACTTGAAAAAGCACTACTTCTGAGACTTGTAATCTTATTTTATACTTAAGTATCAATGAAAGTTGTGTTATTTACTCTTTATGTATTTCTCTCATGGTACCGTCTATACAATGTACAGGCGGCCATATTTAATATTTCAAAATACTGCTCCAACATGAGCAAATTTAAGCTAAGTCTAAAAAGCTTAGCGGCTATGTGTTGTTCCTTTTAGAACAACCTAATGAGGCCCATGGCCGGATGATCTGACTAAGGCCTATGGCTGAATGATCTTTAATATGTAAAAAATTAGTCTACTCCAACATGAGTAGATATAAGCTAAGTCTAACAAACTTAGCGGCTATGAGTTGTTCTTTTTAACAACCAATTGAGGCCAATGGCTGGATGATATAAATTAAAACAATACGTTTGTCCCAACATGAGCAGGCGTCTGGCGACATCCATCTGGATGAATTCGTCGTAGAGAGCATCTCCCATTTGGGTGGCACATTGCTCTGTGAACTGATCAAATGAGACAAGGATAACAAAGACTGCCGACTGCTCTAAAAACATGCGGTAGTCAATAATATCTGAGTCGGATACCGACTGTTGTTGCTCAGGGGCAACAAAGTCGGCTACATTTGAGGATATAAGCTAAGTCCAATACTTAGCAGCTAAATTTCAAAAATAAGCTAAGTCTAACACTTAGCAGCAAAACATGCGAAGCAATCACATGCGACCTTTTGCCGTCTATACATTTAAAATCAAGCGATTAAGACTGACTTAACCCAAAGGGCTAACTCACAATCGTTTGACCAGAAAAACCTCAAATGGAACCTAAAAGGTACGAGTGAAACCGCCTGACACCAGTCGGTATTCGGCCACTTTTCCTACTTAGGTTTACGAAGCTAAGACAATTAAAGCTACCGCCTGTATTGAACAAGCGGCCGCTATCTTGGTTAGATGTCCCGTTTGATGCCTGCTACTGCCCAGGTATCATTCAAACAGTCTATTCTAAATCAAAATTAAGCTAAGTATAAAACTTAGCAGCTAAACTTGGTTCTTCTTAGAACTACAATGAGGCCTATGGCTGGATAATACTTACCCGCTTGCCTGATGGCCGACTGTCTGTCTGGTTTGGGGCAATCACCATAGTGATTGATTTACCCGGAAACCATTCGTACCCTTTACAGTTCCAAAAATTTCAAAGTCAATCAATACACCTTTGAAAACCAGGCGCACAGCCGCCTAGGGGCAAAAACAGTCGGTGTAATGAAAAAGCATTCATAGGCAAGCAATTAGAGAAACCGGCCAAAATTGCCAGATGATTCATATAATCAGTTGGCTAGATGACCAACAAAAAAGAGTTAAAATTGTCAATAAACCCAACCCCTCGGTCGGTAAGGATACAAACAGAACATATGGCACGCAGGCCGAAGAAAGTTAGAATAAAAGAAGAAGAAAGGCTTAAGCAGCAGGAGGGGGCTGTTCAACATCAGCAGCCGCATCTTTTTGTTCACCAGTCGGCTGCTGCTCTTTTTCAGCATCCTGCTCCTCCTCCTGGTCCGACCCCCCGGATGCGGAATCAGACGACTCGCCCTCCTCCTCTTCTCCATCTTGAGCTTGGCCCATGATTTTGTCTTTGTACTCTTGAGTGGAGGCGGCAAACTGATTCTTCCAGACCTCATAGTTGGCGTCCGGGAAAAGAGCCGCCCAAGTCATCTCCATGATGATGTTGTAGTCGTCCATCATGTCTTTGACCAAGTCCTACTTTTCTTCCTCGACTCTAGAAGTGTATTTTTTGGCAAGCTGGACTTCCTGGTTAGCCAACCGCTGTTTCAGTTTGTCCACGCAAGTACGAAGGCTGTCTGCTTCCCTCTCCGCCTCTTTGAGAGGCTCAAGCTTGGCCTTGAGGTCCTTGACCTGCTGCTCCAGCTCAGAGACCTACTTCTTCGTAGTGTCCAAGTCAGCCTTGACCTGCAGGTTGGCGGTCGCCTGTGAATATAGTATGTCAGTCGTCAATATTTTATTTTGAGCAATCTGAAACATGGCCTTATCATGAGAAGAGGCGGAGCGAGCATTCGCAGATTTTAACTCCTTGGTCTTCTCGTTGATGGTCCTGCGAAGACCGTGCACTCGCAGCATAGATTGCATTCGGCAAATGAGAACATTAGTAACAGGCAGCCCTAAGAGTTGTGTAAAAAAGGGAAGTAAAAATTACAAGGATACCTCAGCTAGAAGGGCGAATATTGTATCCAAGTTGAGGGTGCCGACTCCCCTGATCGACTCCCTGTCTTCAAGGGAGACGACTCAGCATGGTTTTGGCCAGCTGTTGAAGATCTGACCTCTGAGGGGTATCTGCACAATCAACATTTTTTAAGTACTTGGTGTAAACTCGGCCAATAGACCGACTGTTTTCAGAGGTACTAGACGACTGCTGATTGAACTTGACCCTACAGGGGTAAGGCAAGGGATTAAAATTTTTGATACCTTCAGCCGCCACTTCCTTCTCCTTATGAGGCCGGCTGACCACAGGGACGGCTGGAGACTTGGGAGGATGGCTTCTCCCTGGCCTATTGGCCACATGTTTCCTAGGTCTACCAGGAGTTGTCACGTCACCAGCCGTCTGTTTTCGAATCTTCGGATCCGGCTGTGAGTGAGGAGAGGGTTTGTTGGGGTCGCCCTGCAACAAAAACCACAGAGTGAGAAGAAGGTGACAACAAATCATTTTTGACTTAGACAAATGGAAAAGAAGTTCACCTTGGGCGCCTGTGAAGCAAACGACTCTTCAGCAGGCCGCTTGCCAAGGATGGCCGAATGGTATTGTGCGGCAGCTTGGCTTGGATTTCCACCTTGAAAAGGCCTTTATCCATCGTACAGCCAGTCATGCTTGGGAATGTAGCTTTGGGGAATGAACTCTCTCGCCCCAGTCTCTCTGTTGGCTTGGATGTCCACCTTGAAAAGGCCTTTATCCAGGATCTCTTCCCTGGCTTTTCTAGGAACAGGCGGCAGTTCTGATCCGCCTGTTAGAAAAGATGGGTTCCTGTTCCACCTGTTATACTTTGAATTTGTTAGGGCTGGAGACTATGGAAAAGGTGTTTCTCCAATCTTTCCATTTGTTCTCCTTCCCTAAAGTCATCATATAGCTCTTGTGGCTAGACAAAGTGTACCAGCCCGACCCGCTTGTTTTTGGGTTCGGCTGAGGTAGTGCATGTGGGCGAATGCTTCAAAGCTGGGGTCTACTTCGTGCATTTCGCAGCCGACAACATAGCCTAAGATGTTTAACCAAGAATTTTGGGCCAGTTGCCAGATACCCAGCTGGTATCCTTCTAGGATTCGCTCCACAACCGGATGTAGAGGAAATCTGAGGCCAGCCTTAATAGCCACCTCAAAGCAGCCAAAACATTCGTCCCTGTAGCTGGACCCCTCTGGCCAGACTACAATGTCCTCGGCATCCGACGTACATAAGATATAACTATGCCCCATGACATGGTCAGCTCTGAAGCTCCCTATTTTGTCCGCCATCATTTTCCGCCTGCCTGCGAGAACATGATGATAGTAGGCGCCATATTGCTCTCGGCGGGTAGGAGACGGCTTCGCCCAGTCTTCTCTCATTTCTACGGAAAGGGATTCTCTCGCTGTCTCCAGCCGAGAGTGCTTCTCTTCAGAGTCATCAGAAAATTTGCTTGAAGTACTAGGCTCAGAGTCACTGCCTGAGCTCTCGAACCTAGAGTCCGCATGGGGGGCCTGTCCAATAGAGCCCGAGTCCTCATTTTGAACTTCCTCCCCTGATTCTTCTAAAATGGAATCACTGGGGGTACTTGGGGCGCCAGGCGGCACATCGGACAGTTTACTAACAGGCTCCCTAAAGGAGGAGCCGTCCGAGTTCACCATCCTGGTTGTTTGTTTGATTCTAGCCATGGTGTCCTGCACAGACACATAGACAATCAGACTCGGGGTACTTCGCAAAGAGAGGTCTATCAAGGGGCAGTCGACACTCCTAGTTCTAGACTCAGTCGTCCCCGGTGACTGGCTGATCATTAAACTAGGCCGTGTCGTGTGCTTTTGGGAAACCATTTTCAAAAAGAAAAAGAAACAAAGAGAAAGCACGAAAGTAAAACAGGCGGTTACCTTTAGACTGTAAAGTTGAAGGTGCTTGAAAACTCTTCGGCGGCTGTAAGAGCAGGCGGTCTGGTAGCAAGCGGCAGTCGTTCTTTCTCGAAAAATGACAAGTTCTTAAGTCAAAGAGCTGTCTGAATTTTTTTTGGAAATATTAAAAAATTGATTGGGACATGCCCTTTTTATAAGGGGGTAATTTCAAGGTCACCTTGAAAAAACAAAAAAAAAAAAAAAAAAAAAAAAACGGTAAAAACCGTTGACCAATCAACATGCGACACTTCTCACAGGCGCTATGTGGCAAGCCACGTCACACCTGTGAGGGGCAAATGATTAGGGATTTAACCCCGCCACGTGGACAAATGAAACCCTGCCACGTATCATCCACGTGGACCAACCAGAGTCTGCCACGTGTCACTCGGTGAAGAGTCCCAAGTGGACCAATCAGAGCACAACATGTGGCAGACAGAGTGCCAACTTGGACAAGCAGCCTTCCAAGGCCCATACACCAAGAAATCCCAGTCAAGCCTAGGTTTTCCATAAACCTCACACATTGCGAGACCCTATAAAAGGGAGATGTTCCCCCCCGGGGAACGACATTGAGAAATTATTAAAAAAACACGTGTACATTAATTGCTGAGCATTAACTCTAGCTTTAATTGCACTTCTTGAGAGCTAAGGCTCGGATTTCGAGGCTGTCTGAGATAGCTGGATGATCACTTCTCTTTTAAGAGGAGCTTGATCCCCTTTACTTTCCGCATCCTTTACATCCGAACACGTTCTAACTTGATTGTCGGAGGCGGAACTCCTACCACCGGAGTCTCCGTTGTTTTGCAGGTACAGGTGCACGGATCCAGTCTTGGAATTGTAACTCTCCCGCAGGACATCCAAAAAACCCCGAAACACCTTGTGTTTGGTAAGCAATCAATAATCATCAATAATCAAGAATCAATAATCAATAATCAATAATTTATATACTAAAAGACACACCAGCAATGACACATGTCATCTCCTGGTGCGTCCTGAGTTACTACCTCCGTTTCGTATTATCTGCAATATTTTCCAAAAATGGATGTTACACATTATCTGCAACAAACTAAAACTTTCCACTTTTAGTAACTTTTTTTGTATAAAATTACCAACTTACCCTTACTTAACTTCAATAAACACATTAAATTATATGTTATTAACCTATTAATCTAAATTAGTTCATCCATTATTTACATCTAACCCACATTTCTCTCCTCTCTCACAACCACATCCACCACAAGCACCACCAAGTTTGCTCTCTCCTTACTCTCACCCACCACTACCACCACCACCACTTTTCTCTCTCTTCTTTCATATCTCACAACCACCACACCGCAACCAAGCACCAATTCATCCCATTTTCTTTTTTACCCTTAATAACCTACCCTTACTTTTGTTAATCTACATTTGTCAAATTTTCTCTTAGGGCTCGTGCAACCTAGTTTGTTGCAGATAATACGAAACGGAGGAAGTATTTTTCTTTTTTTTTTTTTCAAAAAAAAGAAATCTATTGATTAAGGAAACAAATTATTTACAATAATAATATTATTTTTTTAGGAAATTTTGACATTTTTTTTTGGTAAACAAATTTTGCATTACCAAAAGAAGCTGCAAATAGCAGCAAAGAATACAGCATGAAGCCAAAAAAGGCCTAACCAACCCAAACACCAACGCCCAACGGGCAACCAACCACCAGCCAAAGAAACAAAAATCAAAGGCTACCTTCTAGGAAGGGTTCCTAAGATTTTTGTTTCAAAACGAAGGCTCTTCTGAACTCAGTGGAGAGGAACTACCCTCTAGGAGGGTCATTCCTAACCAAAGGACCAGGACAAAACAACTAAAAATAGGATACAAGGAAAGGAGCAAGTTCAAGAATAGCCTAAACAACAACAAACACCCCAAAGAAATACCCACCAAGAAAACCAAACAAAAATAAACTAGCTCAACAAGGAGCCCACAAACAACCACCAGCAAGGAAGATGGCACCTGGCAGCAAGACCAACAAGATCGAGGCTAGCAACTAACCACCAGAAAAGACAGGCCAGCAACCAGCAACTAGGGAGCAGCCTTAAGAACAAGAGGCAGCCAGCACACAGACCCCATCAACAACATCAGGAGCTAGGCAGAAGGCAGAAAGCATAACAAAACTTACAACACTAACCAAGCAACAGTAGCATAATAATCCAGCAGCAGCAAAAGAGAAGAAAGCAACAGCATAAAACACAGAGCAGCAGGAAGAAATCACAAATGAAGCAAAAACCCAACAACTAACACCCAGCCTTATAACCCCAGGAAAGCACCAATATACTGACAGCAAATAGCAAGCAAATGAACCAGGCAGCCAGTAAAGAAAGCAGCCAAGGAAGCAGGAGGCAGCAGCTAGCAGCCAGAAATTAGCAGCTATTAAGAGGCAACCAAAGGCAGCAGCAGATACCGAGCAGGCAGCATAAGATAGGGAAGCAGGTAGCAGCATGGAGAAATCAACAGCAATAAGCACCAAACCAAAAGGACCAGAAGAAAAGAACAGGCCATCAACCAAGCTTCATCACATAACAAGATGATGTCTCTCAGCCTCAGCACACCTACAAGCCACTTTAAACACAATCTCACGAAAGACAACTTCAACATCATCACATCTAGCTTGAAAAACGGTGTTATTCCTCTGAATCCAAACACAATAAATAACTTCAGCAAGGAACATTAAGTGCAGCCTACTACTAGGCTTAGCTTTTCTACACTTCTTGATCGCCCATTCAACTTCTTGTTGAAAGCCCTGGACTGGCTTTTGGCAGTGAAGCAAATCCAAAACTTTCTGCCAAATTCTCTTTGCATAGCTACATTGAAAGAACAAATGTTGAACACTTTCTTGATCTTGCAAGCACAATAAACAAACAGGATCACAAGAGATATTCCATCGAAGCAGCCTATCTTTAGTTAGTAGGCGGTTCCAGCTAGCCAACCAAAGGATAAAGAGGCTCTTGGGAGAAGCTTTGTTATTGCAAATAATTATCTTCCAAGGGACCTTAGGAGCTTGCATCCTAAGGTGATTATAGATATGTTTTATATGAACCTTTCCCTCTTTCTGAACAACCCCCCAACCGCCAACACTATCAATCACTTCCCTGTATTTTATAACTATTTTCAAAACCCATGAACATTTTTGAGGCAATGCAGCAGAGCCAGCATCCTTATTTCTGAAATAATACACATGGGCCCATCCGATCTAGAGGGAATCGGCTTTATGAGTGATGGCCCAAAGGAGCTTACAAATAGCAGCAATATTCCACTCATACAAGGAAATTACATTCCATCCCCCACTAACCTTAGGCAAACACACGTTGTTCTAGGCATTTGATACCACTAAAATGACCATGTTTGACATTTGCTACCCATTTAAAATTTTATTTTATTTTACTACCACCTAAAAGCAAAAAAAATATAGGTTTTGCTACCACTTAACAAAAATGGTTACTATTTCTGTTAGTGGGGCCCAGCCATCGTCCAGCCACCTTCACTGCCGCCTTCCAGCCACCCCTCCCTCCTTAGCCACCCTCACTGCCAGCCCCTAAACAATCCTCCGGCGCCGACGACCCCACCTCTCTCCCCTTCCACCAAAGCGTTGCTGCCACCAACACCGCTGCTATTTCCTCCCTCCTCTAACCTTAACTCCTTCTCTCTCTTCTAACTTCATCCCTCTACACCGCTGCTGCCACCAAAGTGCTTCTCTCTCCACCACGAACACACATAACCACCACCCATGCCGATTATGCCACCATCACTTCGTTGCCAGTAAATCACCCCTCGTTCACCACCATGGCAGCCCCTTCAATCACCATCAACCCTCGTTCACCACCATGGCAACCCCAAATTAAGACCCATATGCTGCAATTTGAGTTTTAGGGTTTTGTTTTCACCCTTTTAGGGTGGTTTTGGGGCAGCGTGGGCGGGGAAATGGAGGAGGTGGGGTCGCTGGTGTCGGGGGAACGTTTAGGCGCCGGGTGATGGAAGCCGACACGGGGAGGGGGAGGTGGCTGGGAATTTATTTTTTTAAAGTTTCTTTTTTTAATAAATTAAATAATTATTTAATGAAATAATGGGCCCTACTTAACGGAACCCTAACGGATTATGTTAAGTGGTAGAAATAACTATATTTTTTAGATTTGGGTGGTAGTAAAATAAAATAAAATTTTAGATGGGTAGCAAGTGTCAAACATAGTCATTTTAGTGGTAGCAAATGTTAAAATTTCCTATTTTTTATACATATTCCATATTAATATGTAATTGTGGTTTCAAAAGAAAAAATATTGATACGTAATAATTATTATATTTAAAATAAAAATATTTAACAAATCTTTTATAAAAAAATTTGGACAACTATAAACCAAAAATCATATTCTTAAAATAATTTGTGATCTGTTTTACAACTAGAAAAAATATTGCTCTGTGTTTTTGCCTACTTTTTGTTGTAGTTGTGTATTAAAACCTACAACTAAAAAAATGCAAATACCAAATCAACATATCACATATATCACATACTTTTATTATTCCTCGATTAATTTATGATTATGATACTTATCAATCAAGAATCTATAATATCACTAACCTAATTTTATAAATTTCAAACTTATACCTCAAATCCATGACATATAGGGTTTTGAAATCTTAGGGGGTGGGTTTAGCCCATACCATCCATCCAGGTATCAAAATAAAAAGCAGAAGATGAAGAGGGAAGTAAAAAAAAAAATCATATTTGCCGCCAATATCTTGTGTTGCTCATTCTGGAGTCTCCATTGAAGACGTTAGGTATGCTTTTTAATTTATTTTTTTTTATTTTTTGCTTAGAACTATTTTTAAAAGTAGAGATTTGTGTGAGTTTCTTTGTTGGGTGTAAAATATAGTAGTTTTGTCGGCGAGATTTCGTAATTGCTAAATGCAGTACAAAATAACTTAAATGCAGAAAAAGATTAATGATATGTGTTTAGGGTAAAAATTACCCTAGACACGTGGCCCAATAGCCTTGCGACACGTGGCAGCCAGCCATAGGTCAACAGGGCTCCAATACCGTGTTGACACGTGTCCTTTGAACCTTAAGTGGGGTACTTGTCTCCCCACTATAAATAGTGGGTCAGACCTCATTTATGGGGCATTGAATACCCATTCCAAAATTCAAACACTATTATCGAGCAATATTAATTGCAGAATTCTCCCAACTCGCGAGAAGTAATTTCGCTAATAACGCACACTTATTCTCCTGTACGTTCACTGACTTGATTGTCGGAGGCGAAGCTCCAACCAACTGAAGTCTTCGTGGTTTTGCAGGTACAGGCGGTGAAGGGCATTCTCGGAATTGTAACTCTCCCGCAGGACACATCAAAAAACCCCGAAACATTTGGCGCCGTCTGTGGGGAGAGTACTTCCAAGATGACTTCTAATACTGTACCATCGAATCCGGACAAATGGCCCTTGGCCGAGCCTGAGGTCCAGACGGACCATGATAGTGGTGACGATGGAATCGAAACCTATGTGGCCCTAGACGGGTCCTTCAGAACAAAACACACTCGTTCTAGAGATAAGAGGGGACGGGATAACAGCCAAGCTGCTCTAGGCAACCCAGCCGGCAACCCGGTTGCAGGTGCCCAGGCGGCAGAAGGCTCTGCTCCCGTCACTAGAAACGAACTCATGACATACATGAATAGTTTCAAGGGCGAGATCAAGAACCTTATTCGGTCAGCTACACCCAAGAAGAGTCAGCCGGCCAAGAAGCCTTCCTCTAGGAGGAAGACGGTTAAAGAGAGGATCCCTACCCCTCACCCAAAGCCAAAGGAGGGGGAGGGCTTCAAGTTCGATCCAAACAGGCTCCGCTTCCCTCAAGCGGAACCTAGAAAACCCATCCGGCACTTACAGCCGGACGGTTCCAAGAAGACTTTCTCTGATGCACGGACGTTCCTCCAGGAAAAGAGAAGTCAAACATCTGCGTCGGCCTCAACGTTGACCTTCCCGGACAGTTTCCGTGAAACCTCTAATAGGCGCACGGGACCAAGCCAAGGGAGTCAGACGGGCGAACCTTCCGCCCGGTCCGGACCCAAAGTGATCCAGCCTGGTCTATTTTGTCCGCCAAATGGACTGGGTGGATCCCCTTTTTCTCCGCCAGGTCTCTTTGGTGGACACATGCAGCAGCCGTACCAGCCCATGGACTGGCAGCTGCGCCTGTTAAATTTGGGAGAACAGCCAACAGCGTTCTCCCCCAAGATAACCCAGGCGGCACAGCCGGCTAAGGTTAAAAACGTGTTGGTTGGGGCCTATGATGGTACCTCCAACCCAAAAGACAACCTAATGGCCTACTCTAACCTCATGTACCTACAGGGGTTGGATGATGTCGTCTGGTGTCGATGCTTCCCGGCTACCTTGAAGGGCATTGCCCAACGATGGTTTGGTAATCTACCAGCCGGCTGCATCAATAATTTCAGAACTTTGGTGTACTTGTTTACGTCGAATTTTTCAATGAACATCCCTGCCAAAAAGACTAGCCTCGATCTAGGGGCAATACATCAGGGTGACATGGAAGGGCTCCGGTCCTATGTCAAACGGTTCAATCTGATGAGAATTCAGATTCAAGGATTGTCCGACGAAGTTTCTTACACCGACTTCTTCAAGGGCCTGAAGGATGGGTCAACCTTCAAGTTCGACCTCGTCCAGAAAAGAGTAGCCACCCTTCAAGAGGCATTAATGGAAGCTGAAGCATACATACAGGCGACAGAGCTTTGTGCTGTAAAGCAGCCGTCGGATTCCAAAAAATCCGATAGAAAAGACAGTCGGCCACAGCAACAGCCAGCGAAAAAGGAAGAAAAGAAGAGAAAAGAGCTCTGGGCGGTCGACCGATCTGGTCAGCCGGCTCAGAAGCTCAGACGAAAATCTGAACCGTACGTTCCCAAATACGAGTTCACGAAGGACTGCTCCTCCATCCTCATGGAGATCAAAGACCGGATGTCTCTCGAGAAACCGGCTGCAATGAAAAGTTCCGTAAGCAACTGGGACAAGACCAAATACTGTCATTACCATGAGGATGTCGGCCACGACACTAATGGCTGCTATAGCCTCAGGCGGCTATTAGACCGTCTGGCTGATGAAGGGGCTCTAAAGTCCTATCTACCCAAAGCCAAGGGTAACACCCAGGCCAAGAAGGGGCAGACGGCAAAGCCTGTGCTCACCAACTCTGAGACGGACGAAGAGACAATCTTCACCATAGCAGGCGGTTTTGCCGGAGGGGGCCCCACCATTAGGGGCACCAAAGATAACATCAGGAAGCTGGTCAATTAAGTGGATGAGGGCCAGGCATCGAAAGACACCTTTCCTGAAGTCCTTATTTCCGAAAAGGATCGGGGCAAGGTCAGGCGGCCCCACGATGACCCCATAGTCATCGATTGTAAAGTTGCCAATCAAAGGGTTGGCCGAATCTTAATAGATAGCGGGAGCTCGTCTGACCTGATCAGCTATCAGTTCTTGACCAAGCTCAAGTACAAACCTAGTAACATGCACCAGGCTCCTTACCCACTAGTCGGTTTTGGGGGAGGAGTAGTACATCCGGTAGGAAGCATCGATCTTCCCATCCGGCTGGGTGAAAAGGGGGAAGGACGCCACATGGTCGTCAAGTTCTTAGTTGTAGAAGAGTTGACCGCCTACAACATGATATTTGGCCGTCCGACCCTCAACGAATCCAAGGCTGTCATCATCCCCTCCCTCATGCTCGTCAAATTTGAAAAGGATGATGGAACAGTCGGTTCTCTGAATGGAGACCAGAAGACGGCTAGGGAGTGCTATCTCTCTTACGTCAAACCAACTATGGGGGCGAACGGTGACGGTGACCCCATAGAGGATAACTGCGATCCAGAAGTCCCGGCTCCAAGGGCAGCCGGTAGAAAAAGGAAGGCGGACCAAATGGCACCCGTCAAGAAAGAGAAACAATAGCAATCAATAGCCGGGGAAAGGTCGGATGACCAACGACCTCAGCCGGCTGGTGACTGCCTTGATGTCGTCCTGGACGACACCCGCCCCGACAGAGCTGTCAAGAATGGGACGGTTGCTTTTGACCGGTTGGGAGCAGACTTGCTCCAACTGTTGAAGGAATTCAAGGACATCTTTGCCTTTGAAGTGGAAGAGATGCCAGGCGTCAGCCCGGATCTAGCCGTCCACAAGCTCGCCGTGGACCCTAAAAAAAGCCGGATCACCTGGCTGACCTCCGAGAAACGTTCACCATACTCAGGCGGCACCGGGTCATGCTTAACCCGAAAAAATGTGTATTTGGTGTTGAGTCTGGGAAGTTCCTCGGATTCCTGATTGCCCAAAGGGGCATAGAGGCTAATCCGGAAAAAGTACAAGCGGTTATCGACATGCGGTCTCCTCGCACTATAAAAGAGGTCCAGAAATTGACCGGTTGCCTGGCGGCATTGGGGAGGTTCCTCAGCCGGTCAGGCGACAAGTGCCTCTATTTCTTCCAAGCCATCCCGGAGAGGTCAAGATTTAAATGGGGAGAAGAGGCGGAAGTGGCATTCCAGAGGCTAAAGCAACACCTGCACTCTTTGCCAAGGTCAGTGAGCCCCCCTACCCCAGGAGGTTCTCTATATGTACCTAGCCGTCTCTGACCATTCCCTCAGTGTCGTTCTCCTTGCTGAGAGAGACGGTAACCAGCTCCCGGTGTATTTCATCAGCCATGTCCTTAAAAATGCTGAACTTCGGTACCCTATGATCGAAAAATGCTGAAGCCTTATTTTTTGGCTCACCCGGTGGTTGTATATACAGACCAGCCGCTCAAACGCCCAATGACCATCATAGAGTCATCCGGCAGAATGATCAAATGGGTTGTTGAAATACAAAGCCTCGAGATAACTTTTGAACCCAGGCGGGCAGTGAAAGGTTAGGCATTTGCCGACTTCATTGTCGAGATGACTAGGCCGGTGCAGCCGAAAAATCCTGATCAGGTTTGGAAGCTATTTGTAGACGGTAGTTCAGTGAACAGCTGTGGTCCAGGCGTTATCAGCCACTCTCCGCAAGGGGATAAGTTTGAATATGCACTACAGTTCAAGTTCCAAGACTCAAATAATGAGGCAAAGTATGAAGCCCTGTTAGCCGGTATACGCATGTGTAAGGCAGCAGGGGCAAGACAAGTTAACGCCTGCTCAGACTCTCAGCTGATAGTTAGCCAGTACCATGGGGACTTTGAGGCAACCCATCCGGCTATGATCAAATATTTGCAGGCGGTCAGAGAAGAGGCCGCGTCACTTGACGAATTTCATCTAAGTCAGGTGCCTCGGTCTGAGAATAATCAGGCGGATGCCCTTTCAAAATTGGCGTCATCCGCCTCCTGTGATGCACCTAGGACAGTTTTCTGGGAGGTCATTGAGAAAAGGAGCATTGATCATGACCCCATTGGAATTCTGGATCGCAGTGCTACTTGGATGGACCCCATCCGGGCTTACTTGACAGACGACACTTTGCCAGATGTTCCTTCAGAAGCAGAAGCACTCAAGAAGCGTGCCCTAAGTTTTGTAATGCACCACGGAGAACTCCTCCGGAAGGGGTACCTACAGCCGTTTCTGAAGTGTGTGACCCCGGAAAGGGGAAGAGAAGTCTTGGAGGACCTGCACGCGGGTTTCTGTGCTTCACACATAGGCGGCAGGTCCCTGGCAAAGAGAGCCAAACGACAAGGGTATTTTTGGCCCACTCTCGAGGCAGACGCCATGGATTTGGTAAAAAGGTGTGACAAATGCCAAAAGTTTGCCCGGTTGATACATCGTCCGGCAACTCATCTGACAGTCATCCACAGTCCAGTTCCATTCGCGAAGTGGGGCATGGACATTCTGGGTCCTTATACGCCTGCATCAGGCGGTCGCCGCTACATTCTGGTGGCAGTGGACTACTTTACCAAATGGGTTGAAGCAGAGGCGGTTAAAGGCATAAAAACAAAGGACGTGATCTCCTTCATCTGGAGAAATGTCATCACCCGATTTGGGGTTCCTATGTCTATGGTTTTCGACAACGGACCCCAATTTGAAACGCCTGTCCTCAAGAGCTGGTTGGGGGACCAAGGAATCTCCCATTGTTTTGCATCCGTCGGCCGGCCTCAGGCAAACGGGCAAGTTGAGGCTTTCAATAAACTGATCTCAGACGGTATAAAGAAGAAGGTTGAAAGAGCCGGTGGACTATGGGCAGAAGAATTACCTCACGTCGTTTGGGCCATCAGGACAACTGAAAAGGGGGCAACCGGTGAAACCCCATTTCTTATGACATACGGCACCGAAGCGGTTCTCCCCATCGAACACTATAAGCTAACTCTCCGCATCATGCTGTATGATGAGGAGGCCAACTGGGAAGCTATGCGGATTGCACTGGACGCTCTCCTAGAGCGAAGGGGCAACGCGACTTTACGTCATGAGATTTACCGCCTGAGAATGACAAGAGCCTACAACAAGCGGGTTCACAAATGGCCCTTGAAAGTAGGGGATTTTGTGCTTCGCAAAATGGAAGCAACCGGTAGGGCCAATGAACAAGGCAAATTAACCCCAAATTGGGAGGGACCCTACCGGATCTTTGAAGAAGTACGAGACGGCACATACCGCCTGGAAACCCCAGACGGTAGAAAGCTGCCTAGAACTTGGAATGTAGACAACCTCAAGAAGTACTACTTCTGAGTCTTGTATATTTTTTGTAAATTTCTGGATGATTAATGAGAAATATTTAATACATATTATGTTGAGTACTTACGCCATGTCTTGTGCTTAACACAAGCGGCTTTTCTTAAAAATTCCCATGCGCCATGTCTTGTGCCCAACACGAGCGGCCCGGAGAATTAACGAAATCATCCGGTGACACCCATATGGGTGAATTCATCGAAGAGAACATCTCCCATTTGGGTGGAAAATTGTTCTAGTGATCAAATCTCAGGCGGCCATGCCCGCCTAGAAGATCCATTGTACCAAAGAAATGCAGGCTAGCACTTCCAAAAGTACAGCCGGCACACTCCTTGGAAAAGGTACCACCGAAAGTTGATCTCAAAACAGACAGCCGGTACCCAAAGAAAAAGTTGTCGCCTGACTCTCTTGAGAAGGCAGGCCTCCAAAACATTTGGTTACACTACTAACCACAATCTACGCGAGGGTGTCCTAGCGAAAGCCCAACCGGCAAGTGGACATCCTAAATCTATACAAAGGTGTCTTTGCAAAAGCCCAGCCGGTTAATGGGCATCTCAGCAAAAGATCAGTGCAAACCGGCTGGCAGTTATCTTGTTAGTACTTGTCTAAATTATTAAGTTTTAGATGAGTATATGGATAGCCGCCTGGCACCATGGCATCTCTGCCAGTCTCCTATCCAGGGGCAATTATCCTAACCCCATGCGGTAATATATTGGCAAAAAATATAAAGCAATATAAAGCAAAAGGAATTCATTCAAAACCCGGCTCAGCCGGTGGAAACTGTACTTTACAAACAAAACCGGCACAGCCGGTGAAAATGTATACCATCAATACTCAAAATAAAAGACAACAGCAGAATAAGCTGACTCATACGGCGCTATTACAAGATAATGCACGGCGCGCAGGCCGGGAGGTCGTTGCTATTCTAGCTGCACAGTCACCCGGTCGCTAGGAGCCTGAGTCCCCTCAGGATGCGGTTGGGCAGCCTCCTCCCTCTCATCCACCTCCTCAGCGGCCGCCTCCTCCTGCATCCTCTCACCCGGACGTTGTAGTCTGTACCCGGATGGATAATGGAGAACGCCCTCTTCATTCTGTTCTCGCAGTCTTTCTCATTCTCCTCAATGAGCCGGCTCTGTTCTGCGGCAAAGGTGGCCTGGAAGTTGCCCTTTGCAGCAGCCGCCTCCTTGACCAGGCAGTCATTTTCTTGTTGTAGGCGGGTGCTGGTCTTCTCCGCCTGATCTAGCCGTTTGAGAGGCTCCTCATGCTCCTTGAGCTCCTTCTCGACATTGTCCAGCGCCACCTTGATATTGTCCAATTTGACCTTGGACTCATTGAGGGCCTTCTGGAGGGTCTTGACCTGGTCCGCCTGTTGCATGATTATAGCTTTAGTTTCTAAGTCATGCACAATCATTGAATACTCAGCAACGTTATGTGCGTCATCCGCAGACCGTTTGGCCCTCCTTACCTCTTCCTGTTTGCGCATATAGGCCTTTTTGAGCCCTTCCACGCGCAGCAGTGCCTGCAACAACACAGCCGGTGTCAGTAGGGAAACCGGATATGCATACATCAAATAAAATGTCGGGTGGGCACTTCAAGCTCACATCAGCTAGCTCGACCATCACACGGTCGGCATTGAAGGTGTTGATCCCAGGGATCGCCTCCTTCTCGTCCCAGGGGACGGCTTTCAGCATGGCTCGGGCATACTGAGCTGCATCCGGCCAGCGGGGGGAATTATCTGCACCAGAAACAGACGGTGAGAAAGCTGCAGATGCTCCGCCTATGGATTGCCGGCTGATCGAAGAATCTCCCGGCTGAGACTGAGAATAAGACTTAACCCGCATGGGCAGGTCAAGTAGCGTGAGGTCGAAGGGATTTGTACCTTGTTGGAGATCTCTCTGGACTCCATCAGTTGATGGACCGGTTGAGGTCCTTATTGGGGTGGCCTCCTTTGAGGCCACGGCTTCAGCAGTAGACCCGCCCGGGGTCTTTATTGATTTACCGCCGGTAGAAGCCCGAACGGTAGATGCGGTTTTCTGAAGCCTTCCTAGCAGGCGTTTTTTCTCCAGATTCTCCTTACGGATATCTGAAGCCTTCCTAGCAGGCGTTTTTTCTGCTGACATCATCTTCTTTTCTTCTTCTGTAAAACACAAATCAGATACATGCGGTTAAGGTCAGAACAATGGCAAAGGCATTGTGATAAAATAAAAGTGATCAGCCGGCCTAAGTTTGCCGGCTGTGGTTCTTAACCTACGTTTTTCGAACATTCTGCTAAGCCCGCAGGCGTACAAGAAGCACTCGTCCCTAAAGAATTCATGCTTGGGCACCCAGTTCCTGGGTATACTTATAATCTCTCCGGTTGAGAGAGTGGAGGGGACTAGCTCAAAGAATCCGGAGTCGAGGATAGTTTCTCTGTCATCCTCCGGGTACTGGGGGCAACCGAAACTTCTGCCCCAGAAGTTCTGGTTTCCGGTTGTAGATCCGGAACTCCCTGTTCTCCTCTTCAGTCGGCGACTTAACTAGATAAAACCGGTTCTTCCAGTCCGACCACTTAGACGGCTTGTCCAACGTCATCAAGTACTTGGGATGGGTCGTTAAAGTATACCATGCTCTCCAGCCGCCTCGGATTCTACTCAAATAATGCATATGGGCAAACGCCTCCCAGTCGGGGTTGAGATCCTGCATCTCGCAGGCGGCGATATACCCGAGTATGTTCACCCAGGAATTAGGGGTGAGTTGCCAGAGGCCCAGGCCGTATCCCCTAAGTATGGCCTTTATTGCGTCATGTAGAAGGAAGCAGAGCCCGGCTAGGAAGGCCGTCTCATAGCACCCAAACCAACCGTCTGCATTGGGTTGGTCGTCCTCCCACACGGTCGTTCCCATCTCAGCCGGGATCGTCATTCTGTAACCCTTTCCTAGCGGCCGCTTTGTAATAAAGTCCGGCAGGTTGGACCGCATGAGGGCCCTGTCCTTAATAGACACGGCGATCATGAGAGGGTCGTTCCTATTTTGCCAAGAAGGTCTCTCTGCCTCCTCGCTATCTTCAGACTCAGTCAGATAGCAAGAGCTACTACTTTCAATGCGACCGGCATCAAAGCCGGATGGGGAGTTGGAAACCTCATTGATGGAGCCTGACTGCTCCTCAGCCCCCTGAGCAGGGGAAGGCTCTTCGTTGAAGGAGCCTAAAATGCTATCGCTTGGGGTGGCGGGGATGCCCCCGGTTGAGTCTCTAGCCACCTCGTCTGGGGCTGGTCTCTCAGGCGGCAACTCGTCTGAGCTTCCGCCTCTATAATTGGGGTCCATAGCTGTTCCCCTAGTTCTGGCCATCGTATCCTGCACAGACACGGAGTCGGTCGATATGGGTGTTGAAAAGGGTAAATCCCAAAGGCCAGAGGCGGCAGATCCAGTTCTAGACTCAGCCGTACTAACTGACCGGCTGAGTTCGCAACTATGTTCTGGGTATGGATATAAAGGGTCCATCTACTTATGGGACTAATAAATAAAAGTGCAAGTAAAAGACTCAAACGGGAATACATGGAAAGCTAGAAGGAATAGAGACGGTACCTAAAGAGGGAGGGAATTTGGCGAAACCTCAAGAAATTTCTTGGGGATGCTTGCGAAGACACAGGCGGTCTGAAATCCGGCTTGGTTCTCTGGAATACCCTCACGAAAATCCTTTGCTAGCTTGCAACTTCCCAGACGGTCTACACCGGCTGCTCTCTAAATTCTCAATTGCCCGGTTGCTCTCTAAGTTCACAAACAACCGAATGCACTCAAAATTCTCAATTGCCCGGCTGCTCTCGAAAATCAGAAAATTATCCAAGTTTGTAAATGAGGGCTTGCGGAGGGGGACTTGGCTATTTATAGGTTTCTTCTCAGAAGGCGAGGAGTCCTGACTCTTCACCTTCTGCTTCTCCCGCCTTTTCAAAAAAAAAAAAAACCTTTCACAGGTGCCACGTGGCACACCACGTCAGCACCCGTGAGGGGCAAATGTTTAGGGTAAAAATTACCCTAGACACGTGGCCCAATAGCCTTGCGACACGTGGCAGCTAGCCATAGGTCAACAGGGCTCCAATACCCTATTGACACGTGTCCTTTGAACCTTAAGTGGGGTACTTGTCTCCCCACTATAAATAGTGGGTCAGACCTCATTTATGGGGCATTGAATACCCATTCCAAAATTCAAACACTATTATCGAGTAATATTAATTGCAGAATTCTCCCAACTCGCGAGAAGTAATTTCGCTAATAACGCACACTTATTCTCCTGTACGTTCACTAACTTGATTGTCGGAGGCGAAGCTCCAACCAACCGGAGTCTTCGTGGTTTTGCAGGTACAGGCGGTGAAGGGCATTCTCGGAATTGTAACTCTCCCGCAGGACACATCAAAAAACCGCGAAACAATATGTAAATAAGAAAAAGACAAAAATAACCTCATCTAAATTAATGCCTCCATTTCCCCAATTGATTCTTCATTATTAAAACAAAACGTTGTTGACGTCATCACCGTCCACATGTCACTCACATAATAAATTTTTTTCCGCCTAAATGCAAGGATGATGTCATTTTTTTTTTTTTTTTTTTTTGGAGCTGCCATATTAAACAAGTTTGAAATTTGAATATTGGAAACTTCTACATTACAACTAAAATCTATCAATTTATCTTTAAAAATTGAAACAATTGTAATTAGCACACTAATAAATGGACTCCTACATTAAAATATGTATTAGGCGATGTTGAACAGATATTATATAATAATTTTGATGAAAATCTTAAATTATAAAATTACAAATATTTTTGTACAAGGTGCATAATTCTTATTTATATTTATCCATTTTTTAAAAAAGTACAAATTATAGAAATAAATTTTTACATAAACCGTGCATCGCACGGGTTTTAACCTAGTTAATGCCTTCATTTCCCTAATTGATTCTTCATTTTCAATCCTCTCCTGCAAAATGTCTGTTGTAATTTTCTCCAAACCACTTCTACATTGACTGCATCTATCACTCATTTTTTTAATTGTTGAATTCTAGATTGATTTCTCAAATTGTTGTTATTTACCATAATCTTGTTTAATTTCTACATAAATGTGTAGTTTTTTAAAAAAAAAAAAAAAAAAATTCGCCAAATTCATTGTATTTTGGTACTATACATCTTGTTTGGTATTTGCCTTGACTACTAGTAGGTAGTTTAGAAGCCCGGAAACATCAACCGGTAGGTAGTTACAGCCCCGGAAACATCAACCGATAGATAGGTTAGAGGCCCGGAAACATCAACCGGTAGATAGGTTAGGGACCCGGAAACATCATCCGGTAGGTATCTAAGAGGCCCGGAAACATTATCTGGTACTCTGGTAGTTGGTTTTATGCCCGGAAATTACAGCCGGTTGCTTGATGCGGGTCTTGCAATTGTCGTCATAATGCAATTCATTACCTTCTGTTAACCGTTTTGAGAAATAAATTCATCAATCTCACTAATCAATGCTCTGCAAATAAGTTGGAATATGCGAACAAGTAGAATGATTGGGATGATTAAATGATTTTTTGGTTGGAATGCTTGCAAGAGTTTAGTTTAATAAAAGGGTAGGATAGGAAATCTATTTTTTCATAAAAATAATTTTGTCCTGCATTTAGGTAATTTAGTACCTCCCTTGAGTAATAGCAATTTGCGTAACTGCTAACATATAAAATCGAGATTCTGCAATTGAATGGTTAGAGCAAAAATAGAGTTTACTTTGTTGGGCGTAAAATATAATAACTTGCCTGCGAGATTCCGCAATTGAATAATATTGCAATTTGCGTAATTGCTAACGTATTAAGATTCTGTTATATAGCATGATAACCACGTTTATTGTTCTACATACTTTAGGTGTAACGGTCAATAAAATACACCTTTTTAAAGATAGGAAATGTTTCGGAGTTTTATGGAATTCCTCGAGATACAGGTATTGAATATAGCCGAACAGTCGCAGACACCTGCAAAACAACGAATATTCCGTTTGACGAAATGTTCGCCTCCGACGATCAAGTTAGTGATCGAAAAACAATATAATTTAGGGAGAAGTTGGAGCAAATTACTTATGCAATAAATGAGATGTCTCTATCCACCTCTCCCATCATAAATGATTGGGGTATTTATAGGGGTAGGATTGTGTGCCATCTAGGGTTTGGTGACCTAGAATGGGGTGCTCTGATTGGCGGCGCAATAAGGTAAGGACAAGTGTCCTTTAGGGGCGCCGTTTTAGCTTCTTTCTCGGGATTTGGGCCTCCTGATGTAAGGAGACCTTTCCTCATTCAAGTGCTTTCCTCTTTGCCACATGTCATCTTCTTATTGGGACACGTGTCTCCCTGTTATTGCGCCACGTGTCTCTATAGGATTGGACCACGTGTCAAAGGTACTTTTACCCTAAACATTTGCTCCTCAGAGGGGGTGGCTCGTACCATACGGGCAGTCTCCTCTGATCTTCACTCGTCCAAGGTCGTTCGAGTTCGGGCTAATGGAGCATTGTTATTAAAAGGAGGCGGACTGTACTGTCCGACTGATCATGGGATTATCCCTTTGGGCTAAATGCCTTAGTCGGTCCGCCTGATTTCATTGGTGAACTTAAGTCTTGAAATCAGTCGGACGGATGGTGTCGCCTGGTATCAGGTGGGACACCTGTTCCATATTTCTCGGGCCAGTGGCTTGAAGTTGCTGACCTGGCCGTCTATTATGACGCACCGTTTGGGCAACTGTACGTCTTCCCCGTCTATATTGACGGAAAGGTTAAATTAACCGTTTGGGTATCTTGGCTAATTTTTCAAAAAAAAACTGTTTGAGCTTCTAGGCGGGAAAAGCGATTTTACCATATTGCCCCCATAAATTTGCATATAAATAAGACTTGTTTGACTTCATTTTGTCACTTTGGAACTTTGCGATTTTTAGAGAGAGGTCAGAGTTTTTTAGAGAGAGAAAGTGTTTTTCCCTCACATCATCAAGAGCTCTGTCGTGTCTTAGAACTTTCCGTTCGAGTTTGTTGAGTTTTCCGGTCAACCTTAAAGATTTTCAAAGTCTTCCAAAGTTTTCTACTCGTATAGAGGTAACCGTCTTCTTTTCTTTACTTTTTCCCTTTTTCATACTCATTTTATTTTTCAAAACACAAACTGGCACAATACTCGGTTTCGTCCGCTTCTCCTCATGAGGTCGGCCGTTTGCCTAGGACTGAGGAGTTTAGAGTGGACGGAGACGACTCCTCCTCTCTTTGGAATGGGTCCATTTGTAGTGCGTACCAACTCACCCCACCTATTCTTCTCTGTCCTTGTAGTCGAACATGGCGCGTACGAGACAAACGTACGAGCGGGATCCCCTAGAAATCCATACGGCAGTATGGTGGATCCACTAGTCCCTTTTGACCCCAGTAACACAGACGGGGAGAGTACGGGCGCCACAGTTAGTAGTAGTGCCTGTTTCGTAGTGGGGGTGACCGCCTCCTTTTCTGAGCGACAAGCTCAGCAAGGCACTTCTTCTCAAACCTCTTCTAGGGAGGCGTCCGGGTAAAATACGGTACAACGCCTCTCCTAATATACCAGCTCGGTCCTGATGTTGCCCGAGCTGTCATCTTTTGAAAGGAATCCTTCGACAAATCAGGCGGACGCTAGGTACGACCGAGGGGGATCGTCCGGCCAAAATCCCCAACAACCCTCAATCCAAACTACCAGGTCGCCCAAGCCTAAGATTGGAATTCGTATCTCTGAGCTGTCCGACCTGCCCCTTCGCATCGCTCCTTTTTCAGGAAATAAAACGGACGCTGGATGAAAGAAAGATAAGGGTAAAAAAACCCTTGGTGCTTGAGGGCACCCTTGTTACTGAAGCCGGCCAAGGCTCCAGGGGAGGGAGCTCGGCCGAGGCTGCTGCCTTGGACACAGTGTTGTCCTCCGAGTTCGGCTCAGCCAGGGCTCCTGAACCTAGGCCACAGAACCAGAAGCTGAGAATCCGGACGCCGATTAGGCGGCCGAAGAGGCCAACGGCGAAAATGTCAAAGACCCATATGCCTGTACGGTTAGCGATGTTGCCCTTGGCTTTTTACACCATAAATTTAAGGAGTTCAAAGAACTCCTCCAACTTGGAGAAGCCTACCAGATTGTGGCGTCGAGCCGCTCATACTCGGTGGCCGCCTAGGAAGGTTAGAGGCAACGGAAGAAATGCTTCAGCGTCTACCGCGCCGCCTTGGAAGTGGGCCTTCGCTTCCCCTTACATCCATTCGTCTAGGCTCTGCTGGACGAATACAACATTGCAATTTTCCAGCTGGGGCCGAACAGCTAGGTAAACAATTTTTGCTATCTGGTGACGTGCTTTTGGCAACACTTCAAGCCGGACGTCCCAGTTTTTTGTGAGATGCACTCAATGGTCCGATTGGATGTTGAGATGGACGGCTGGTTTGTTTAAAACACCTAGACGGAATATTGGGTGGTTATGCACAAGCCGTCCAAGTGACGCGACTGGAAGCACTGATTATACCGCATTAGGACTGACAACGACTGGAAGCACCGATTATACCGCATTAGGACTGACAACGAAGAATTCAACTTGCGGATGAATCGCTTCAACGCCGAGCCTATCCAGCTCGGACGTGGGTTGCACAAACCCACTAAGCCACCCGTCCACCCTGACAATAGTTTTCAGCTGGAATACATCAAGGTCCAGAAAGTTGGTCAGGAATGGGAAGTCGGTGACCGTACCATCCAATTGGATCCCATTGGCCGACTGGCTTAGGAACCCGGTATTTATGTCGGCGTGCGGCCTATACCGGAACTACTCCCAAGGTGGAACCTTGTGACTTGACCGTTCGAATGTTTTTACATCTTGAAAATGTTCTAACACTTCTTTTTCTTTTTCAGACAAATCTCTTACAATGTTGGACCTGAACAGAAAAGAGAGACCAACATGTCCGAGTTCTACTATGTGCGGTACAAAGTCCGCCAGCAGCAGTACAACCAGGCCAAGGAGGTACTGATAATTCTCTCTCTCTTTTTTTTTTTTTTTTTTTTTTTTTGCCGAGCTGGTATGTTGGGAAGGGGTTCCTTCTCTACTTTACTCGGACGCAGCTTTCTTTAACATGATGTCGAACTGGTATGTTGGGAAGGGGATCCTTCCCTACTTTACTCGGACGCAACTTTCTTTAACATGATGCCGAGTTGGTATGTTGGGAAGGGTGTTCTTCTCAATTTTTCTTGGACACTTTTTCTTACTTTGGCTTTCTGTTTTTTTCAAGCGTCCACTCCTACTCCCAGGGCGAAGAGGAAGCATTCAACTTCTGCTTCCAAGGACGGTCAGCCATCGAAGTCTAGTAAGACAACAACCTCAAAGGCTAAGTCTTCCCTGCAAGCGGCCAAGACCACGCCGCAGACTGCCTGAAAGCAGTCCAAAGGAGAGCAACCCCAGCTGACACCTAATGGGGTATCCAAGTCTGTGAAGCCGCAAACTGAGGCGATCCACGATGAATCCGTCCGCATGGGAGAAGGGGGTAAGTTGTCCCCATCCAAAACAACCGACAACATAGCCTTGACTCCACCTGTCGAGGTAATTGACAAATCTGAGTGGCAGAAGGATGCCACTCAGTCGGCCGAAGAGCAGCTCGGTCGTACTCAAGAAGAAAGGGATCAGCCACTGTCCTTTCACTCGGCGGCGTTCAACATGCTATCCACTCCATCTTTCTCGAAAGGTATATAAGACATAATCATGCTTCTTACTTGTGTTTTGATAGATTAATTTAACAATCTAACTTCTTTTCATGGTTGGCACAAATATAGTCGAGGAGATGAATATGAAGCCACCCGATCAGTCGCTTACCGGCGCTGCTAGAAGGCCATGAGGGAGGCCATGCTCAAGGCCATCCCTAAGGAGCAACGGGAGAAGTTCCGCGGAATTGATGAAGGCTTCCTCGGTCCCATGATCAACTACAACGCCGAGGTAACCACACTTTGCCTAAGCTTCAAAACTTAGCTTTATTTTTATACTTTGCTCTAACTCATTTCCGTCCGAATACAACTCTTCCTAAGGCTTAATGCCTTCTTGGACTGGAAGGCCAAAGAGAATGAGAAGATCAGGGAGGCCTTGGCCGAAATAAGACGGATATCCGATGAAAATACCGGAACAATTGCTATGCAGGAGATCAGGCACAGGACAACCATCAACGCACTATCAGAGAAGTCAGCTCAGCAGAACGAGGACATCGTTAAAATGGGCAATGCCCTTAAGCAAGAGCGACTGGCTCGGGAGGCTCTTCAAAAAGAGAAGGAACAGGCGGAGGCCAATGCTTCTCAGTGGAAAGAGGGATTTGAAGCCTCTGAGAAGCTGAAGGCCAACCTGGACTCCACCCTCTAGGCTCTTCAGGCGGCCCTGGACCAAGTGGACTCCCTCAAGCTTGAGGTTCAGCATTTGAACAAGTCCATTGCGGACTTGTCTTAGCACCTAAAGGCGTCGCGGCTGATAGATCTTGAATAGACCATCCGGATTGAGCATAAGGTCGAGCAACGACTGAAGAGCCGCTTCTATGAGGCGTTTGCCATGATGGTTGACATCAGTGAAGTGGCTTATTATCAAGTGCGCTTTGCCCGCCGACTGGAGCACGTCTCCCTCAAAGAGGAGGCCGAGGCTATCGGCTTGCCCCCCCTGAGTTCGTTAAAACTCCTTCTGGCTCCGAGGACGAAGAAGATGATGATGAAGGTGATGGGGAGGAGGAGAAAAAGCCGACCGAGGAAGAAGAGCCGGCCAAGACCAATAATACCGCCAATGCCAATGCTGATGAGGCACCGGGTGAATGAGGAGCCTGGGTCCCCCTGTTGCTGTAGGCGTCATTCGAAGCGCACCTACGTTAAGCATGTTGTGAATATGCTTGGCACTCATAAGAAGCAGGATTTGACATAAAATTAGGGACACGATTAAGGATAAAGCAAAGTAGGGAGCCGCCAACAACGGAGCTTGTAAACCGTTCACAGATCATTATAAGGCAACCACGATAAAGGGAAAACGATAGGCAACAACGATTGACCCGTGAAGGTTACACCCCATTCATAATACATGAGATTACTAACTCCATATGGTTCGGAACCACGAAAGGAGGATCGAGGATGATGGTACGAAGTGAGTCATGGAGTCACATTCACCCGTATTGGCCTCTACTAAATTCTTGTTGTGAAAAGTAATTCTTGCGATTTCAAAGGCATGCAAACAAAGATTCAATTTGTTCCAAACTATTATTAGGCTAAATTGGTTGAATTTTAATGCAACACATAATTCTAAAATATCGTGATCACTTGATTAAACAACAAGATTAAAAAGGAACCTAAACCGGTCGTCCAAATTATCTTATTAGGCATTATATTTAATTACATATTCCCTTTAAACATGCAATATGGTGATCATAAAAATGACACTAACATTGGAAGCAATTCAACCATAATAACGATGATTAGTACATGTAAAACATAATAAAAATCGTTAGAAATATAAAAGGAACAAAAGGAACATGATTCCTTACTTTGATTGCGTTTGCTTACAACTATAAAACAATAAACGCGTTAGTAACTTCAAGGAAAATAATAAAAAATAATGGAAATTAAATTAAATTAAAGTTAAAGTTGATTTGGGGCCAAACCCTCAAACAGTTCTACCTTTCATGCCTTGGTTTAAGCATGGAACTACGGGTAAAGTACAGACTCCGGGGAGTGCTTAGGGCAGGAATGGTATAATTAGGAGAATAGGGAAGGCTTAGAATATTAGAGAGAGATTAGAATGATTTTTTTTGGTGCCCCGAAACTGAGAAATCAGTCTCGTATTTATAGAGGAAATGAACAGGGTGATGCACGAAACCGTAAAAATAAAATGCGCCGCGGAGGGAGCCCTAGAAATTGTTGCGTCACGGCAAGATTTGCTGCGACACGGCGCAGTTTGCCGTTACACGGCAAATTTGTTTTTCAGTTTTCCGTCCAAATTCATTTTAACCCTATTTCTTAATCATTAAGTTCGTGATATTTAGGCGTCGTTTCAGCTTAAGCTTCCGCTTGATGCAATTGAAGATCAATTTGTTGTATGCTTCAACTTGGCCATTAGCCTTTGGGCGTCCGACCGAGGCAAAGCAATGTGATATGCCCTAGTCACTCAGCTAATCCCTGAGAAGGTCGGTCTCAAATTGTGGTCCATTATCGAACACCATTGACTAAGGCACACCAAAACGTGTGATTATGTTCTTCCAAATGAAGGCAAATACCTCATTCCACTTAATTCCTCGAACGGCCTTAGCCTCCACCCACATCGTGAAGTAGTCAACAACTACTAACACGTACCGTTGGTGCCCTGATGCAGGAGTATAAGGGCCTAAGATGTCCATGCCCCATTTTGCAAAGGGAAGTGGACTACTTATAGCCGACAAGCTGTTTGTCGGATGGTGGATGAGAGTTGCGAATCTCTGGCACTTGTCACATCTTTTCACCATCTCTATGGCGTCCGAATTCAAACTCGACCAGTAATACCCCGAGTGGGTTACCTTTTCAGCTAAGGCACGTCCGCCTATATGTGATTCGCAATACCCCTGGTGGAGGTCGTCTTGTACTTCATGCCCCCTGTCAGGCATAACACACTTCAAGTATGGCTTTACAAATGATTTCCTGAACAAGCTCTCACCCTTCATGTCAAACCATGCAGCCTTTTTTTTTCATCACCCAACTCTCCTTTGGGTCGTCTGGAAGAACTCCATCTTTGAGATAGGAGATTATTCCATCCACCCATGTGGAGCTTCGGTCAATGATTTGCATAGGCTCGGCATCAATGCTTTGCTTTTCTTTAACTTCCCAGAACATGGATCTCGGAGTATCACATGATGCCAAAGAGGCTAGCTTGGACAGAGCGTCCGCTAGATGATTCTCGGACCGAGGAACTTGCTGCAGCATGAAATGCTTCAGGCCCTTGGCCTCATCTAAGAGTCCGAGCAAGCATCAATTTTTGTTGCCTCGGCCGCCTTACACATTCTCAGGTCGGCCAGGAGGGCTTCTTACTCAGCCTCATTGTTGGAGGCTTGAAACTGAAATCTCAAGGCATATTCAAACTTACCTCCTTCTAGAGATATACAAATGATACCAGCGCCACATCTGGTCGTTGTTGCACTTCCATCAACAAAAACTTTCCAGATCTGATCCCCTGCCGGTTGTAGGTCCGGTCGTGTCATTTCAGCCAAAAAATTTGCGAAGGCTTGACCCTTGATAGCTTTCCTGGGTTCGAATGTAATATCGAATCCCCTTAATTCCGAGGCCCATTTTAGCATTCGGTCGCTGGCCTTTAGCGTCGTGAACGGCTTCTTCAATTGTTGGTCCGTGTAGACCACAATCGAATGAGCAAGAAAATATGGCCTTAGCTTTTTTGATGCCATGAACAATGTCAAGCCAAACTTTTCAATGGGTGGATACCTAAGCTCGGCATTGTGCAGAACATGGTTGATGAAATACACAGGGATCTAATGGCCATCCCTTTCGGCAAGCAGGATGGCACTTAAGGAATTATCAGAAATAGCCTATAACACCCCCAAATCTCTCTCTACGTAGATTGTAGAAAAATACGTATAAATACCGTAGAGATAGACTTGGGCGTATTACCGCCGCGTAATAACGCAAGGCTTATATAAAAAATACTTTTGAAGCGGAAAACTTTATTCTTTATTAAATAAACCATTGAAAAAAAAATTCGTTCATAATTCGTGACACAAAATGACTCAAACTTTTCCTAACTAGGTGAAATTCCCGTGGACTCCCGTATGCATCAATCAATTTCCACCTGAAATATTCACCTGTTTACCATAAATGGTAAACCGGGCAAAGCCAAAACAAAAGCACGTATTAGCAAAATATGCTAAGTAAGTCATGTGTAAGATAAGTCAAACGTAATTTAAAACGTTTACGTTTAATTTATAAAAATACTAATGCCATATTCAAATAAGAACTTTTCCAATCCAATTCTTTCAAGACAAGTTTAAAACTCAATCGATTACAATCCAAAACCAATTCCTCACTAAGTGTGCACACCCCCCAAGTGGTTTACTTTATGAACAAAGGCCAATCTTGAGGAAAGACTAGGTCATGCAAAGTCCATAGTCTTCTCTAATCCATTCCCTAAGTGGGATTCATAACCATATCGATTGATTTACTTAAAAGCACCTTTTAAAAATCCATCATTCTTGAATATTAAGAAACCTGTAAATCAATTTTAATCCAATCCTTTTTAATAATTTTAATCATAATTCAAAGTCTATTTTGATTAACCAAAAATCATTAATTCAAACCATCATGAAACATAATTTTATAAGGAACATAATAAGATACAATTTCATGGACAACTTTCGAAGGTATCAAACCACATAACGTACCTTAATTCCGAATATCAATCAACACTTCGTACTTTCAAAGTTCAATCACGAATACATCTTGCAATTAACATAACCATACGGTTATCACAACATCTCTAGACATAAACCCAAATCTAATGTGCATGGACTATAAAACTCTTTTAAAAATAATACTTTAATATAAAATTATAACTGTGAAATAGGTAATTATATTTTAGAAAACTAACCATGAAGAAAATAAAGGAATAGGATTAAAGGAAATTGAATTTGCGTTGGAAAGGATAGGCAGAACTTGCAGAGGTCATAACTCCTTTGATATAACTCCGATTTGAGTGCTTCTTGAGCCTAACCTCAAGGATTTTTCAAGATAAATAATTTTCTGTGAAATAGAAAAATCAAAAAACTGACCAGAAGTGACCGAAAATTTGCTCCAAAGATATACGGGCAGATTTTCTTTTAGAAAAGAGGAAAAGAAAAATAGGAAAAGTTTGAGGGAAAAGAAGAGTAAAAGAAAAGAAGGGAATTGAGTTTTTGGTGTGAAGAATATGAGAGGTATGAGGGGGTATTTATAGGTGTTTAGGTGATGAGTTTATAGAAATTTAGGGTTGTATGATTTATGGTAATTTCAAAGGATGGAAATTAGGGTTTAAGGGTTTAGGAAATAATTAAATGTATAGAAGAATATTTAGATTTTATTTGGTCATGAAATTTTTGTTTAGTAAGTTTTGAGCTTGGAGTGAAAGTATAGAATAAGATCAAATAATTTTTAGATTTAAGAGTAGAAATAAGGAATTTTAAAGGATTTTTATTTTTAATAAAATAAATTAAAATCATTTAGAAAAATCATGAGTGGCCAAAAATATTGAGCTCAATATTGCTCAATAATTCCGGTCCCTCTATGTTAATTTTATAGATTTTGTAAAATAATTTTTATGCCTAAAATTAATAATCCAATAAAATTTATTTTGTGAAAATTAATACTTGAAAGAATAAAATCAGATTTTTATTAAATAATTGGGGTGGCCGAAAATTTGACTTATAATAATTAATTAAGTCAGATTTTTATTATATAAAATCTGAAAATTAATTCTTTAAAAATATATTTCATGAAAATAATTAATTTGGAAAGATATTAAAACAATTTAGATTTTTATTCTATGAAAACCGAAAATACAATTTAATTAATCTACCGAATTAATATAATTTCGGTTTAGCTATTTAATTTTGAGAAATCAAAAAATACTATTTATAACATAAGTATAAAATAGTTTCATTTATTGGATTATCAAATTTAAATAGTTTTGTAAAATAATGATTTAGGCGCCAAAATTTAAATATCATTTTGGCTCCAAAACTAAAATACTCTTTAGGAAAATAATTAATTTAGATAATACGTCAAAAATACGAGACTAGAATATTCTTTAATTTAGAAAATGTCTTTCAAAAATACGGGGTATTACATAGCCAAATACATGTATATATCTTTTCTTTGAGTGGACTAACGAGCCGAGGAAGTGTATGCAAATGATTCTTCAACCGTACAAAGGCTCCCTCGGCCTCCTCTGTCCACTCGAACATTGTTTTTTTCTTAATTGTCTGGAAAAATAGCGGCACTTATCCCCTGATCTTGACAAAAATTGTCCGAGTGCAGCTAAGCAATCGGTTAATCTCTGAACTTCTTTTATAGTTCTAGGTGATTTCATGTCTAAGACCGCCTGGATCTTTTCAGGGTTGGCCTCAATGCCGCACTGATCAATATAAAATCCGAGAAATTTGCCGGACTCAACACCAAAGACACACTTCTTTGGATTTAACATCATCTTATGCCGCCTGAGTTCGGTAAATGTTTCTCGGAGGTCACTCAGATGATCGGCCGGCTTCTTTGATTTAACAATCATGTCATCAATATAAGCCTCCATATTCCAGCCAATCTGATCTCTGAAGACCGTATTCACAAGTCTCTGAAATATGGTAGGGTCATTCTTCCGGCCGAATGACATAACTTTGTAATAGTACAGCCCCTGCTCGGTCACAAACACTATTTTTTCTTGATCTTCTTCCCACAAAGAGATTTGATGGAAACCAGAGTATGCGTCCATAAATCTCATCAGGGCATGCCCGGCCGTTGAATCAACCGGACGGTTAATTTTAGGCAAAGGAAAGCTATCCTTAGGGCATGCCTTGTTAAGATCAGTGTAATCCACGCACATCCGCCAAGTTCCATTCGGCTTCTTGACCAGAACTACATTGGCCACCCAGTTAGAGTAATAACATTGTCGAATCAAACCAGCGTCCAACTACTTCTTTACTTCGGCCGCAGCCGCCTGATTTCTTTCTTCACCATGATTTCTCTTTTTCTGCCGTATAGGCTTTACGGCTGGATTCACAGCCAGCTTATGGACTGCTAAGTCTGGGATTATACCTGCCATCTCATGAACTTCAAATGCAAACACGTCTCTGATTTCTCTTAATAAATTCACCAAGTCATCTCCAAGCAAGCCCATGGCCATAGTGCCCATTTTGACCGTCCAATCAGGATGGTCTTGGTCGAGCACTATGTTCGTATAATCGCTGGTCAGCTGTGGCCTCAACTCTTCTATCCGGCCGACATTCATTAACTGTTATGCTTTTTCTTTCTTGATCGACTTACGTTTCTTGCCGACCTAGTATGCTTGGAGTGACCCTTCTTCGGAGTTTTGCTTAGACGCTTTTCCATGTCCGTGTGATGTTGGCTTCACGGCCAACTGATTACATTCTTTTGCCATCTTTTGGTTTCCCTAAATAGACCAATCTTTCCATCCGACTGCTCAAACTTCATCAGCATCAAGTGAGGGACGATTACAGCCTTTTCTAAGGTCAAAGTAGGGCAGCCAATAATGACATTATAGCCAGTGAGCTCTTTAACAACTAGGAAGCGAAAAACCATGTCCATTCCTTCTCCCTTCTTCTTAATCCGACGGGCAAGTCTATTCATCCGACCAGGTGGATAATGCTCCCACCGAACCCAAACAACGGGTCAGAGATATCCTTTAGGGCATCTTCTGGAAACTTCAAATTCTTTAGATAAGCTAAACTGATTATGTCGAACGAGCTGTCTGTGTCTATCAGCACCTGTCCAACCTTCAAATTGGCGACTTTGAGAATGAACACCATGGGGTCATTGCGGGGAGCTTTTTGGAAAAGGCTCAGCCTTGACCCCTTTTGCGTGCATTACATTCCCTAAATTCCTAGCGTCTTGCTTGATTCCCTTCATGGTTGGGCCGCCTGCAGCAAAGCCGCCTGATATGACGGCCACAAACCCTGAGTCCGTGATGTCCCCGTCATCATCTTTTCTTTTCTCCTTCTTCTTCTCATACTTGTTGTCTGTTCGAGAGTAGGTAAACTTAGACTTCAGAACGTACAAATTGAGCATGCCCTTCTCGACCAGCTTATCCAGCAACCTTTTTAAATTGTTACAGTCGTTCGTATCATGCCCCACATCCTTGTGGTAATGAAAATACTTGTGCTTGTTTCTATACTGGGCCGGCCCTCTCAAAGGTTGTAGCTTCTCAAACTCGAATTTGTCTTTGATTTCCATAAAAATTGAATAACAATCTTTGTTGAACTCGTACGATGGCTCGTACATCTTGGCTTTCTTTGACTTGGTCTGTTGGCAATCAGCCAGCCAGACTTCTTTTCTTTGGTTGTTTCCTTCTTTCTTTTTGTCGGCCGAGTCTTGCTGAGAAGGTAGTTTCTTCTCGGCGCCCTTGGCCGGCTCTTCTGACTTTGTCAGCGAACAGAAATAGCTGCATCAATATATGATTCGGCCTCCCGCAAAACACCTGTGTATGTCCGAATCTTTTTTCTGATCAAATCAAACTTGAAGTCATTATGCCTTAGACCTCGAAGAAACTCCGAGTAGGCCATTTCATCCGGCAGATTCTGAATTTGCGCTTTCTCCAAATTAAACCTCTGAACATACAAACGCAACCCCTCTTTCTTTCCTTGGACAATGGTCGCCAAGTTAAGACTAGTCTTCCAGGGTGGAATATTATAGGAGAAGTTTCCAACAAACAACAGGCTGAGAGTTGTAAAGAAATTTATGCATCCGGCCGGCAGACTGTTGAACCAGTCTTGAGCCACACCCTTGAGGGTGGCCACGAAGCATTTACACCAGGTGGCATCATCCACACTCTGCAAGTACATTTAATTTCTGAACGAGGTAACATGCTCTTCTGGATTGCCCGTACCATCATAGGCACTTACAAGTACACTCTTCACTTTAGCTGGATAAGGAGAGTTGAGAATTTCTTGAGAAAACAGAGGCGGCTTGTAACCAAGATTTAACAAGCGAATTTGCCAATAAATAGGTTGAGGTTGGGCGGCCGGGTCTGGCCAGGTAAGCTTCCTGGTCGTACGGCTGGCCATATTGCCCGTACTGCCCATATATAGGAGGAGTAGGCGGCATAATTGCACCATAGTTATGGGGCGTTTGAAACTAAAGGGGTTGAGTTAAAGGAACTGGAGTTGGAGTACGGGGAGCTTGACTTCTGCTGGTCTTGGCCGAGCTGGTATGATTGGAGAGAGTGTGGTTGGAGAATTCATCCGGCATGGTGGGAGTGGAGGCGGTGTCCGAGTAGTAGGATTGTGCTCGCTCCTGCCGCTTGTGCCGGAGATAGTCTCTAGCATCCTTCCGGGACTGGGATGGCTCATTTGGCTGCCTCAAAGGCTGCTTGATCTGCCCCCCCCCCCCCCAACCGACTGTGTTTTCACAAGTAGCATGGACTAGTTCATCCGAGGCACCCTTGGGGACCTCTGATGTCTTCTGAACGGGTATTCCCTGCATCTTCAGTATTGGCCGTCTTGTTTTGGAGTTTTTTCCTGATGCCCTCTTCTTCTCTTCTGGACGGCTGTCTAGAAGAAGAAGGTATCTTACCCTCAAGCTTTTTTCGGAGCTTGTTCAAGGCAGCACAAGGAGCTGGCCGTTACTAGGGGGGTCCTCGGCCTCATGGAATGAGGCGGTCAGAGGATCACTGGTGTTGATTGTAGCGACTATGTTCTCTACATAGCCGTCCTGACCAGAATCGGGTGTCTGACCATCTTTAGCCATTTCAGTCGTGTATCCCCACAGACGGCGCCAAATGTTTCGGGGTTTTTTGAAATCCCTCGGGATATAGGTCTTAAATATAGCCAGACAATCGTGGACACCTGCAAAACAACAAATATTCCGTTTGACGGTATTCGCCTCCGACAACCAAGTTAATGATCGGAAAACGAAATAATTTATAGAGAAGTTGGAGCAAATTGCTTATGCAATAAATGAGATGTCGCTATCCACCCCTTCCATCATAAATGATTGGGGTATTTATAGGGATAGGATTGTGTGCCATCTAGGGTTTGGTGACCTAGAATGGTGTGCTTTAATTGGCGGCGCAATCAGGTAAGGACAAGTGTCCTTTGGGGGCGTCGTTTTAGCGCCTTTCTCGGTATTTGAGCCTCCTGGTGTAAGGAGGTCTTTCCTCATTCAAGTGCTTTCCTCTTTGCCACTTGTCATCTTCCTATTGGGACACGTGTCGTCCTGTTATTGCGCCACGTGTCTCTATAGGATTAGACCACGTGTCAGGGGTATTTTTATCCTAAATAGGAAACATAAAAGATTAGATAATTTTAATAAACTGATTAGGGATAGTGATGTTGCGTGTAGGAGTGAATTGTGTATGAATGGACAAACCTTTGGTGTACTTTGTGAGATGCTTCGGGATATAGGGGGGCTAAAAGGAACTCGTAGTATGACCTTACAGGAGATTATTATTGCATTGTTTTCGTACACGTTATCTCTATCACAAAAAGAATAGGTTGATAGGAAATTATTTCTATAGGAGTGGTGAAAGTATTAGCAGACAATTCAACCTTTATCTCAGCTCCTTGCGGTTTTAAAGTTACATCATCACTTTGTCGCATTGTTACAGCACGTGCTTTATTACACAATCTGATTCGGAAGTACATGCCCACAAATTTTGATGTTGACATCAGATGAGAGTGAGGATGAGAATGATGATGATTCCGACGATGAAGTTGAATATATTACCCAAGTTCGATCATCAAATGCTTGGACTACTTTTAGGAATGATTTAGCCAAGTCCTTATGATAAATGGAAGAAGGAAGTGGTGCTTGACCTTTTGAGCCGTAATGTTTAAATAGATTATTTTCGTAAGGGTGAAAAACTCTACTGAATTTGACAGAAGAAGATTCTTGAAGGTTCTGCCTTGTTACTCCGTATTTGCTTTACATAAGAAGATTCTTGAAGGTTCACCCCCTCCCCCTAGCCCACTCTTTTCTTGAACTTTTTTTGTACGGCACATCCTTTTTCTAGAACCGCTTGGTGTGTATTGTCCTAACATGTAATGATGTTGCACTACTGGATTTTCATTTATTAGCTTTATGTGCCATTTATTTTAAATTGGTCTCCGTGAAGGTGTTTTTTTCTTGGGGTTTTCATATTCATTATGTTATTTTTCACTTTTTTTGTCGATGCAACATGCAAGTGCTTTGATTGGTGGTCATGGCTTTTTATCCTTATTTTCCCGTTAGTCTCCACCTCTCTCGTTGGTTGAACCGCTAAAGTAAATAGAGTATAGCTTCTGAAGTTGACAAAATTAGAACTTTTGTTCCATACCTATAGTTTTGCATGATGTTCAACTTGGGATTTTTGAGGTTTGATATAAATGTTGTAGCAGTTACTAATTTGGTATGTAGTAGAATGTTACAAGTGCCAATTTCCTACAATGATTTTATATTTTTATGTACTAAAATTTTACTATGTTGATTCCTGATTCCAACATTATGAACCAAATACTAGGTAAGGAGATGATATTCATTCCAGAAATGAACCAAACACAAGGTATTAGGAATTAAATTCCAACCTCATACCACTCTGATTTCATTCCTGATTCCAAACCCATACCAAGTTGGTGGTCTCAATCCGTCGAGTAATTCAAATTGGGTAATCAAATTAAAAGCTAGTTTAGCCAAGTCTAGATCCAAGGAGCAACTGGTCACATACTCCGATATAACTGACAAACAAATCCCTAAATCATTGACCTCAGCACAGGCAATTGCAAATTGACCCAAGTAATTAAAAGCACAAAAAACTACAAGATCAAATTTTCTCCTGATGAAGCATATCAGTTTCACCCTATTATTAGCACATAATCCATTACACATGTCCTGGTATTTCATACACTGATCTGATATCCAGAAGGATGAACCACCATAAAACAAATGGAAATAACATATACATTCACAGGCCTGAAGCCTGTAGTCAAAGGTTTTCTGAAACTTTATGACAGGCGTAAAACAAAGTATTATCGTCATCATCTAGTATCCCCCTTGAATAAATGCGTTCAAGCGGTCTAACTCATCTCGGTGCTCACTAACCACCGCACGGACTACGTCGCCAATAGACACCATACCTTTCATCCCTTTATCATCAATCACTGGGATGTGTCGAATGCGGTTATCTGCCACTCAAAACAATGTGAGAGAACATTCATGTTTAGCAGGTACTCCTAAATAACAGGGGAAAAAAAAAAAAAAAAAAAGAAGAGCCAGCAACTTCAATAACTAACCTGTCATCAATTGCATCGCCTTCAGAACCTTGGTATCAGGTGTAACGGTAATAAGCTTGTTCTGCACGCAAACCAGACATAATAAGAAATGACACATGAGAAAGTCAAATGAGTCTTTAAACAACCATATCTGTCTTGATTATGGTTAGGGTAAGATGCAACATACCTCCTCAGTCATGATGTCACCAACCTTGGTAGACTTTGAGGATCTTCCTTGCACTATGATTTTCCTCAGATAATCTGGAACACCAAAAAGAAACTTTTATTATAAGTCCTGTCATTATGCTTTTGTTAACAGCATTTAGCATGAAATGAACTAGTTTACGGTATAAGATTGTGCCAAAGCAAGCTAATAAGATGAGGCTTTGTTGACTTAAAAAAAAAAAAACTTTGGCAATCTTTCCAGTTTCCTCACCTTATGTTATTATATTAGTAAACAATCAAAAGTTTGGGAAAGCAAAAGATTTAAGGCAAAGACCATCAAGAAGATGTAAAATGTCTAATACACTATGGATAGGAGCATCTACTGCCAGGTAATCAGGGGGGGGTGTTAGAACCACAACATCTTAATTAAGAGCAAAAAGATTAAAATATACCTTGATTTTGATCACTACACCTTATTTCACTTATTTTAGATGCAAGTATACCTTGATTTTGATCACTACACCTTATTTCAACTTATTTTAGATGAAAGAGCAAATCCTTAAGTTAAACGGCCTCAAACAGAAGGGTTGATTATTTCTAAAGGTATAAAATGGATAGAGACAGATGTGGTCACTTTATTACACTTTACACTTAGCTATATACACCAAACAGGATCAGGATCACATCCGCAAATGGGAACTTTTTTTTGAATCACAAGTTCAAATCCAAACCAAAATTACTGAACAACATGATAGCTTTTCTACATATCAAAACCCAAACAAAAATTATTCAACAGTTGGAATTGAATTCAACATCAAACCAAATTTAAATTACTTCTAAACTGATTAAAACCAAAATTTGAATTTGCTGGTTTGGATCCAAGCTAATGCTTTCTCATGCCAATGATGGGTCACTCCAATAAATCTAATATCTAGTTGTATTGTTGTAACAAATTATATACTTCCTCTCTTCACTCTCTCTTAATAACATTTTGACTTTTGCACTATTCATACACCCTACTTTAATGTTTTTACTTGTACATAAAAAAGCAAATTGTAAACGACGGTTAAATTAGTCCCAACTCCCAACGTATATTTTAATAGCAGAATATATACTTCCTCCCTTTACTCTCTCTCTCTCTCTCTCTCTCAGGAGAGCTTTTGGTGCGTCTCGCCAAAAAAAAAAAAGTCACTCTACCCCAATCGCCTTACACCTAGGCAAACTTTCTAATACATTGTTTCTGAGTTTCTCTGCTTATAAGTGACCACCTTTCCATCCAACATAGCAAATAATTGTAGTTCTCCACCATTCGGTCTCTAAATTAGAAATACTACGCATCCAAATAATTGTTGTTATTGAAATTCTAGATCTTTGATAAAACATTACTCCAAGTTCATGAAAACTATTCAATACAGTACTAGATCCTTATAAAACATCTATTATAAAGTTGTAAGGCTCTAAAATAAGGATAAACAGTCATAGAACGAGTGTGTGTATTAACTGTATAAGTAGTAGAAAAATAATTCCTACTTCCTTGAAAAGCCTATAAAATTCACTACTACTACGGCAAGCCACCTCTTCTAATGAATAGGAGAGTTGAGAACCCTGTCACTAAGAAATTTTTCGTGAACAATGCAGTGAATCATATGGTACTTGGGAAGCCTGTATCTGGCTCAAATGATATTATGCAATTAAAATCTCAGCTAAAAGAAAACTAAAAATAACGGCTCCAAATTCTAATACCAGAGAACTCCTTTATGATCAGATAGTGTGAAACTTCAGACAGATTACAATTCAACAGGTTCCAACAAGGATTCAAAACCCAACAATAATCATTCCAACTTCAAAAATACTGTAGGATTCCCTTTAAATGCCACCATACCTTAAACAGATCCAGATTACTTTATCACAATTCTACCTCCTCCTACAAGAATTCAAAACCCAACAATAACCGTCCCAAGTTCAAATACCACTAATTCCCCTTCAAATACCATTATACTTCAAACATATTTCAATTCCAGTTGCTCCGGCAAGGATTTGAAACAGCAATATTAAATTAGAACCTTCATGTGAAACCAATCTAGCCCAGAATGGAACCTTTTGAGAAAACTTAGAAATAGAACAGGAAGTCCTCTTAGAAAATAGAATGCTATCATTCATCATAATAATTAAATACTACAGAGTACTACGTATCAAAATTTACAGAGAATCAGGTTCATAAGTCCTCAACTCAGCAAATCTGCAATCAACAGATCTTATATGAGAATCACTCATCCATGAGTGAATTTTGGCAACCCTGCAAGACCTTATAATGTTGATTAAATTAACCATTAGAGAACTTTGACCCTCCACTCAAACCTAAGAATGCATTGGATCAGAATATTCAGCACACAATAATCCTGCTGACAAAATCAAACTTTTAATGAGAACTTATAATTCCAAACAATCCATCTAAAACCGATCAAAAACCCAAATAAATTTTGGATGAAACGCACTATGCTCAAATTTATGCAATCTTTGACGTGCTTCCCAATTCCAATCCCAGTCCACAACTCAAATTCTTCCACTAGATTTAATCAAGCTCAGTCAGTCAAGATACCTTACAATGCACACTTAAATCATCAGATAGACCCTGATTACTATCAATTGCATCTCGAAACTTCCTGGTCCTCACATGACTTGGAACCTTTATTTGATGTTGAAATGAGATACCTAATTACCAAGTTGCATCAGGTTCTTTGCCGATACATCTGCATCTATTAACTCTTTAGTTTTATCTTACTAAATTTAACAAAATTTTCTTCATGATTCTCACCCTTTGATATCCATGAAATGGGATACCTAATTACCAAGTTGCATCAGGTTCTTTGCTGATACATCTAACATCTATTACCTCTTTAGTTTTATCTTACTAAATTTAACAAAATTTTCTTCATGATTCTCGCCCTTTGATATCCATTATGGCCAAGGACATCATCTTCGCTATCAATAAATAGCATGAAAGATCAAGTAGGAGACATAAGTAGCTTACTAAAGTATTTATCCTCAAAGTTAGCATGACCTGACAGGCACGCAAAATAAGTTGCTTGAGTTGATCATGATTCATTATAAAAAAAAAAATTAAAAAAAAAATAAAAATAAAAAAAAAAAACAACTTCATGGTGCACTAAAAGTGTTGACTCAAGGATTTGATTTATGTCCTACAACATCTGCACATACAAGCTGATCAATCTTCCTTCAACAATCAAAAGTCAAGACCACACTTTTTGGAACAGTTCCTAGAGAACTGGAGCACTATGTGGAAGGCTATAGCCTTTCAAGGTCTAGAAGAATTACATTAGTTCCAAGGCCAAGTGAAAATTTAGAGAGCGATTCTAAGATTATTCATCCAAGATGCAAAGATTTAAAGTCAGTTAAACTTGAATAGTTATATGTATGATGTGAGTGAACTCAGAATTAACAAGCATAATTGAATTATATTATGATAATATTTCGGCTACAAGTTTAAACACATAATTAAGTCATTCTAGTCCAAGCTTTGTACTCCTACACTACATAACTGGGTGATGAACATGGTTGATTTATACAGTCCATCAATGAGTTCATGATAAAAAAGAAAATGGTTGATCTACATGTGGCAAAAATTCTCAAAAAGAAAAGATCCCAAATTTCATGTTCTTCTGTAATATTGTACACATACCTCTTTCTGTGATGATACCAGCAATTGACTTTTCCTCTTCAGGCTTCACAACCAACAATGCTCCCACATTGTGTTGTGTCATCTGTAAAGATAAAGATGATGTCCATGGCTGATGAGCTTACCAAGCAACCAGACATGAAGAAATGAATTCAGTAGTACAAAGCAAAGAGGAAGACATAAGTCGCATACCGACTTAACAGCATCGTAAACAGTGTCCTCAACTGTGCACCAAAGCCAGGAGCCATCAGCCCCTTTACCCTTTTCTTTCAAGATATCAGAAATGGTGGTTCTCTCAAAGCCATGCTCATCTATACGGGCAGACACAGTTGACTCAAATCGTGCACATGCAATGGGTCTCAGAAATTGATTTCCCAGGCGTACATGTTGCAAGACTGCATTCTTTCCATTTAAGAGAAGACCTCGAACTGCCCCTTGCATTTTTTTCCTGCTAACCAAAATTTTAACACTGATTAGCACTTAGCATACTAAATACTATATATTAAAGACCAATAATATTTTAACTATAAAAAAAACAATTAACCTACAATAAGATACTCTAAACAAAATATAGTGAGGAAACTTCAAACAAGACAGGCGAAAGGGCAAGAGATAATGAGAGGGTCAAGGGTGAACGGCAGAGAGGAATGCAGGGGAAATGGTTAGAGATCATGCCATTGTCTAGGAGAAATCAAAGGTGTAGCAAGATAGAGAGATTAAAATATTTGCCCTCTCTTTTTAGGGACTAGGAAGTGGAGAGAGGGAACTAAGGAGGATGCTAAGCACTAATGAACTCATATCTTGTTAGTCGTTCAAACTCCAAGTAGTTGTTTGGAATTAGTTTGATTTGAGAATATTATATCCAAATAAAAGTTTTAGCTATGACATAAATAGGTCCCACTAGTGGGAGAACTATATAGTGGAGAAAAATAGTAAGTTCTTCATATGTTTTCCTTGTATTGTGAATTGTGATAGCAAAATAACTTCATAAGCTGGCAAAACATATATTATTGGAGACAATAATTTTTTTTTTAACCCTTGAAGTCATATCAAGTAGCAGTGACAGCATGTATACAACAATTCTTTTTTACGTTTTCATTCACGCAATCGCGCATGATAATTAGTAAGCATATCACCATGGAAATTCCAAACATTAAAACTAATTTCAATAATATTAGAAGAAAAGTCTATCACAGATCACAATTTACACCTCCATTACAAATTAGTCATCCCTTTAACCAACACTAACAATATTAATTTCACAATATTATCCACTTCACAAATGCAATATTGCTCGTCACTTCAGAAAATTAAGTTCCTACCTCTGAGAAGAGTTTGTCAGTTTGACTACATATAATCACAAATGCGGTTCACAACTTCACATAAATCGACAATCAGTCATCAAATCCTATTAACTTAATCTGTCTTTTTCAAAGGAGTATAAATGTTCCAAGTAGTGGGTGGAGTTCGTTTCATTTGGGAATAATTTTATCAAAACAAAATTTAAATATGACAACAAACAACCCAATTTAGTTCATCTGATCTCTCTAAATTGTGAATTCTAGTAACAAAAGCACTACATAAGCTAGTTACATTCCTGTAAACAAAAAAAAAAGCAGCCTTTTATACATTCTTTATTAATTGAAAACTCATGGGCGCAATCATCAAACAGGTAATTACAGGGAAGTCGATTACAAATCACAATCTGATTCATACACTCCACTACATTACTCGTACATTTAACCAACAATAACAACACTGATTTCACAATACTATTCACTTCACAAATGCAATGTCACTTGTCGTATTAGGAATCTTCCTCCATTTTTTTAGTTGGATCATTTTGACTTTTGCACCAGTCAAATACTCTACTCAGACTAACTTGGGTGATTTATATAAGGAAAAACATAGTCATTTACTCATGTGGGAACTTTTTAGATCCATCTTAACTTATATTTTCAAATATCAACACTAAGGATGCATAAACAAACGTAAAAGTCAACACGTTGCAACTAAAATTAATCGCAAATCGGTCAATCGGTCATCGAATCCTAAAATAACAGTCTATGAAATATCTGATGAATTTAATGTGATCTAACTTCAATATAATTACACTTATAATTTTCAAATACAACGACCAAGTTGAGTAGTTGACTATGGTCCAGCCTTGACTTCATAATACAAAGCCCTTTTTTTTTCTTCATCAAAAAATTTCAACATCATAATAATCACAAATTAATAATTATAATAATAACAATAAATATTAGAAAATAACATTCAAATAAATAGTTGATCAACTACAATAATAGCAAGATCTAAGAAAAATGAATCAATAGAATCGGAAAAAAAAAAAAAAAAAAAAAAAAAAGAGAGAGAGAGAGAGAGGCCTCGGGAAAGGGTGAATAAATTACCGGCGAAAGGAGAAAAGCGACGGCGATTGTCTAGGGTTAATGGGAAGAGAGAGAAAAGTTTAAGGTTAAAGGTTTGAGAGAGGTGGAGTGATGACTGTATTGAAATTGTAGAGACAAAAATGAATGAGTCATTTTTATAGATAAGAGCTTGCTGCTTTTATGTGGACCCCACCTCAATCCACCTGTCTAGATTGAAAGGACAGTTACATTTTTCTAATATTGGATATTGGATTGGATATTTTTATACTCTGTTAATAATTTTTAGGATATTTTGGATTTTAACACCTGACAAAAGGCTGAAAATGGTTTTTAACACCCCCCAAAAAAAAACTTTTATTTTAACACCTCCCAAAAATATAAAAGTTGGAAGTTAACACCAGTTAACGATTTCCGTCACGGAAATTTAACGTGGGTCCCATAAATTGGCTTCAACTCTCCTTCGTTTTCAATTTTTTACGAAACCCACCTTCGTGGCTGCCATCCCATTTTTTCTTCTTATTCCTCCCTTCATCTTTTCTTCGTCTTCTTCCTCCCTTCATCTTCATGGCTGCCATCCCAAACTCTTTCCTTCGTTCTTGCCCACCCTCCCCTCAACTGCCACCCCTTCCCTCCCCCCTCCCTTTCCCCCACCCCTACGCTGCCAACCGAACCCACCCCCCTTCCCTTTCCCCGTTCTCGCAACCAAATCAGCTCCTCTCCAAATACCAGCCCACAATCGCAACCCCTGCAGCCACCTCCTCACTCAAACCGCAAAAAATCAATTCCCAACATCAATTCCCGAAATCAGAGCAAATCGCAGATCCATCGAACCTCGTCTAGAAATCAATTTAAGTTTGCCGAAAAAAGTTACGGTGTGGTGGTTTAGGGGTTAGGGTGGCCGAAAAGGTTAAGGCGGGTCGATTCGTTAGGGTTTGGAGCAAAGTGTTGCAGAAGAGTGGTGGTAGTGGTGGTGGTTGCGGCGATTCAGATCTTTGATTGTGGTTTCGGTGTGGTGGCTTGGGTCGGGGCAGCAGGGGAAAAGGGAGAGGGTTGGGTTGCATTTGTGGGGAAAAGGGGTGGGATGGGTTCGCCGGTCGTCGGTCGGGGGAGGGAGCTGGGTGGCTAACGGGATGGGGCAAGGTTGGTTTCTTGGGTGGTTGATTTAATTTTGGTGGCCGGTCCCCAGTTAACATGTTTGCTGGCTGCGAAGGCTTGGTCAGTAGCCGTACAGGGCCCTTTATGGGCGGCGGAATTGGTGGTAAAAAAAATGGAAGTTCTCAGTCGCTTTGTTCTCCAACGAAGGAGAAGATGAACCGGTGTTGAATTTTTATTTATTTTTTGTATGGTTTGATTTATGAGCACCAAAAATCTGTAAATCTGTAAATTATGAGCACCAAAAATCTGTAATGGATAAAATCAATGAAATGAAGGTTCAGAGAGGAAGTTTCGTGTTTTGCTGGGTGAAAATTGAAGTTGAAGCCAATTTGTGGGACCCACGTTAAATTTCCGTGACGGAAATCGTTAACTGGTGTTAACTTCCAACTTTTATATTTTTGGGAGGTGTTAAAATAAAAGTTTTTTTTTGGGGGGTGTTAAAAACCATTTTCAGCCTTTTGTCAGGTGTTAAAATCCAAAATATCCTAATTTTTATGACAATCTTATTTTTCTAAATTGATTAATCAGTAAGAAAAAAGATCTAAAAATTTTCTCTCCACAAACCTAGCCACCATAGTTTAAAGTTAGGAGTTGTCATTGATTTTTATCGGTGATAAGCTTCAAATTCTTCTTTAATTTAATGTTCTTAGCCAATAAAAATCACCAACAGTATGGTGATTATAGTTAGTCCTTCCATGTAGGGTTTAGTCAGTTCTCTAATGGTGGGATGTTTAGCATTGTTTGTTTGCATGTTTTTCGTGTGTGCAAGGATATAAATTTGAATGATTCGTCTTGCAAATTTATGAAATTGCAGGTCTGTTGGTATAGGGTGCAGATTTAAAAGATTCGTCTTGCAAATTTGCAGATCTTGATGACCAATTAAGTTTTTTCCCTTTTGCGACTATACATCAATGGAGCTCCGTCAAGAACGATGCAAAGACATCTAAAATTATCCAGGAGCAATTCAGAAGCGATACCATTAGTTTAGGGGTGTTTAATTCTTGTATTGAGAATTTAGATCTCTTAAGGGATGATTGTAAGTGCTGAATGGCTATTATTATTTAATGAAATCACCCCTCCCTATTTCATTCAAAAAAAAAAATGATTAATCAGTAGAGGGGGGAAATTAATTAAAAATGTTGTTAAAATAAGGTTAGTGAAAGAGAGATATATTTCTCGTGAAATAATAGTGAACTTTACCAAATAAAAAAGCACTAGATTTAAACTCGTACATAGCACGGATTTTATTCATAGTTAAACTTAACTTTTAGCATTTAATCGAAATAACAAAATATTAATACATAATATTACTATTTTTTTAATCTTATACAAATAAGCCTCACACATATACAAACAAATTTTAAATCTTCCAGGCTTCCATCATCATTCGTAAATCAATCGTTAATCGTGTCAGTTGATTAGTTGCGTAGTTAAACCAGCCCCCTTAATTATGATCTTTGTTCATCGCATTCAAAAATTTCATGGTGTTCAAATTCTAAAATATGCTTCTACTTTTACGTTTGAATATTAGATGAGTTTATATTGGATTGAAAAAATACTGGATTTAAAGTGGTGAAAAAGTACATTAGATATAATAAATTTTATTAACGTAGAACTTAATCTTTTAGCCGAATAAATGATAAATGATGAACATTTTTTATTCGCTGGAAAAAGAGAAAGGATATATTTTTAGTTTCAATGATTTTTTCTTATTTTTTGAATCTAATTCAAAACTGATATTTTTTATAATTGAACGTGATTTCATATTTTTTTATTAGTATTTTTTAAAAAAAATATTTTAGGAAAAATTAGAAAATAACGCCACAAATTTCACAAAAAATGAATTATAACACCACAAAATTTCAAACTTTTATTATAACACCACAAAAAAATCAAAAAAATTTGATTTCACCACCATCTAACGGATTCTTGGATGGAAGCCGTTAGTGGGGTTCACTGTGGACATGTGTCACTCAACAATTTTTTTAAAATAATAAATAAAAATAAAAACAAAAATAAAAAAAATAAAAAAAAACCCTAAATCCTAACCCAATCCAGCCCCGCCACCGAAACCACCTACTAAAGCCGCCGACACCCAAAAGCCAACCGTTGGAGCCCCTTGACCTCCCGCCAGAACCCGTCGGAACCCCCTGACCTCCCGCCGGAAACCCCTAACCCTACCAAAATCGCCGACTCCACCTAATCCCCTCTTCCTCCTCCCCAAAAACCACCGCAGCCACCACAACCATCTCACGCAATGCCCCCACTGTACCGACACCAGCACCCAGCCGGCGACCCACAGAAGTCCGCCTGCCCGACGATCCCCACCCTGATCCTCACCCTAGTCTGCGACTCTGCGACCCCATCTCTTTGCTAGCGCGCGACTGGGGTGTTTTTCGGTGGCTAGGGTGTTTCAAGGTTGGCTCAAGTGGGTTTTTCGGTGGCTGGGGGTGCCGACGGTGGGGCAGGGTTAGGGTTTAGGGGTTGCCAGCGGGCGACGACAGTTGCATGGTTGCTGGTGGTGGGGCTGGGTTAGGGTTTAAGTTTTCTTTTTTTTTAATTTCTTTTTTTTTTCTTTTTTTTTAACCAATCAATGAATGACACGTGTATTTGGTGAGTCCCACTAACAAATTCCATCCAAAAATCCGTTAGATGGTGGTGAAATCTGTAGGGTTTCGTGGTGTCCATTACCGCGCGGAAACAAAACCCGCCCAAAGATCCGTGCATAAATTAAAGCGACTAAACATGCATGCAATTAATTAAACAATAAACACATAATAATAGAGAGAGAGAGAGAGGAAAAGATGATCATACCCTTGATGCGTGTTTTCCACTTAACACGAGCACGAACTCACGAACGGAGAAAGAGCCTCAAACGCGACCCTTCCAACGTAATCCACCTACGCGCCCAAACTTGGCTAATATTACCGGCTAGGGTAATATTAACACTACTAACAAGAAGATCTCTTTATAAGGTTTTCTCAATGGAGATGCCTTATATAGAGTTCAACTCTTGCAATGATTCCCAAGGGAGGCCTTGGGTATTTATAGGAGAAGCATCTTCGTCCCCTTGATTTCCAATCAATGTGGGACTTTGCAAAGTTGAGAAATAAATGCATTTAATTTAATTCTAAAATAAATTAAAATACAAACAACAAATAATCAAACAACAAGTGGCATAAATATGAGAGGGTTAGGTGAGGACCACAAGGCCCTCCTTGCTCCCCAAGCCAAAACCGGACCCTATTCACGTGCGCCAAGTGGCAGCCCAGCTAGCGGTTTGCCTTGAGCAACAAGGCCTGCCATTGCTAGCAGCCTTGTGCTCTCGGCTGGCCTGCTAGCTTAGGTCCATCGCAGCAAGCCTCACAAACATGCGGGCTGCTATGCTGCTGGGCGCTGTTGCTGCTATTGCAAGCTGCACGCCCCTTGCAGGCTACTGGTGCTTGCTAGTCGCAGCGAGTGCTAGCGATGCCTAGAACACTACTCACATAAATGCTGGCCTTGCTAGCCTGTGCTGCCACATGCCGCACTTAGCCAGCACGCCCAGCTCACCCATGCGCGTGGCTTGCTAGGCTTGCGGCCCGAGCATCATGCACTTGGCCAGCAAGACTAGCTAGTGCATGCGCGCACCAAGCTAGGCTTGCGATCAGTGCTTGCTCGTGGCTACTTATGCTAGCCTAGCCCTCGCATGGCTAAGCCACTGCGAGGCTAGGGCTACGCACTTTTAACTTTATTATTGTTGTTTGATTTATTTGTTCGTCTCGTTAATTCCTAGAATTTAACTCGATGTTTGATGTTCGGCTTCGACGCTCTAAGCTCAGAATCCGACGTCGGATTACGTATCCTCTTGTTTGACGTATTAAGGCCTTCGGCTTAATTCGTCGACTTAGTTTGGTTGTGTTAGGTTTTCAAGTAATTGTAGAACAAGAACTACTTTAACAAGAACTACTTTAACAAGTGTGGGAACAAAACCTAAAACATGTATAATTAATATTAAATTATACAATTATCCAAATACAATTCAATGTATTACAACCAAACACCAAAAAATTAAAGTATTTCAGAAATTACAATGAAAAACACTAGTGTGAAAGATAATGTACTTGCCTCTACTCCAAGCTTTAACAATCTACATGAACATGAGAAATAGGTGACTACTTGAGTCTAATTCCTTGATACTCTGTCTTAGGCGTATGAATACTTTCCTAAAGAGTTTAATTTCCCCCACAACGGTGCTTGGGTTTAATCCGGAAATACTCTTTGAGATACAAAAGACAGCCCAATGTTCTTAGCACTAAGAATCAATGAAAGATGAACAATTCACAAGAAAGGATTAATTGTAAGAGATTTCTCACAAAAGTTTGCAAGAAGTTTGTGAGGAATTGTGAAGAATTCTTTTTGGGAGAGAAGCAGAATAATTCTGTATATCTCGAATCTCTTCATTAAGCCTTTTATTAAAGACTTAATAACCGTCAGAATTTCGCGAAATCAGGACTGGCGCGGGCGCTCCACCAGGAGGCGCGGGCGCGCCCCAAAGTGGCGCGGGCGCTCCTAATCAGGAGCGGGCGCGCCTCTCCTGTACTTCCGAAATTCAACAAAGGAGGCAGAAGGGGGCGCGGTTTAGGCGCGACCCAAGCGCGGGCGCGCCACTTGGACGCGCGGGCGCGCCAAATGACGCGCAGGCGCGCCAACTTTCTCCTTTCAAACGTTCAGATTCCAGTGAGGTCCGCGGTTTAGGCGCGACCTCGGCGCGGCCGCGCTTACCCAGCGCGGGCGCTACTCATGGTTCGCGAGCGCGCAACCATCAACACTCTAAATCTTCCAACAATCCTCCCCCATTTAGAGTGTTACTTAAAACATTCTCCACTTCTTACAATTAAACCACATCTCATGCATCAATGTCAATGTCCCTTCGGATTGAATTGACACCTAGTATAACACACTTAACGATGATCATATCCCATGATTTCCATATTGATTGAATCATGTGGATATATCCAATCATTCGAAGGTGAAGTACACATAAGACAAATCGAATTAATCATCACTTGACACCTTTAAACAGCCATGTGTCCGTATCTTTCATAAGTTCATCAAAGTCTATATGTCCAACTAGACTTCTTGAAGCGGCTAAACTTCGAACTTATATAGGTAGGTTCTCATATACGTAAATGTGTCCTAGTGACAAGACACTTACATTTAGATCTTCTCAACTCTAAACCTTTGAGAACTTTAAATGACGCTACCTTACACATCACAAGTACCATAGCAATATGGGTCATCAAATATTGCTAACAAACAACAAAAATGCAATTCAACCACATTGAATCTAAGACTTGATGTTTCTTCAAGCGTTAGATTGGGTTTCACAAATTTGTGTTTTTGGACATAACCCCATTCCATTCATAGCAAATATGATGGAATGTCTTGGCATTGCCTTTGTAAAGCAATCCGCCAAATTCAACTTTGTTGGAACATAGTCAAGACTTATGACCCCATCATTGATAAGCTCTTTCACTAGGCTATGCCTTAGTGAAATATGCCGAGACTTACCATTGTACACTTGACTATAAGCCTTTATCAACGCCGAATTGGAATCACAATGGATTGCCACCGGTGGCATTGGCTTTGACAATAAAGGCAACTCAATCATGAGATTCCTCAACCACTCAGCTTCCTTACTAGCTGAAGCAAGAGCTATAAACTCTGCTGGCATAGTGGAGTCGGCAATGCAAGTCTGTTTCTTAGAAGACCAAGAGATGGCACCTCCTCCAAACATAAATACCCAACCACTTACAGAAGAACCATCTTCTTTGTAAGTGATCCAACTTGCATCCGAATATCCTTCTAAAACCGAAGGAAATCCACTATAAGATAGACCATAGTCTAACGTACCCTTAAGGTACCTCAAGACCCTCCTTATTGCAAACCAATGCTGTGCACCTGGGTTACTAGTAAATCTACTTAGTTTTCCCACAGCCAATGCAATATCCGGTCTTGTACTAGTCATGGCATACATCAAGGATCCAATTATCCTTGAGTATTCCAATTGGGAAATCGTTTTCCCCGAATTCTTAACCAATTTTACATTAGGTTCCATGGGGGTGTTCACGGGGCACTTATCAAACATGTTAAACCGTTTGATCATTTTCTCAATGTAATGAGATTGACTTAATATAAGTCTTCCTTTGTCCCGAATTATTTTGATGCCAAGAATGACATCCGCCTACCCCAAATCCTTCATCTGAAAAGATGAGGATAAGAATTCCTTGGTCAATTCTACTTGTTGTAGACTTGTACCAAAGATAAGCATATCATCAACATATAGACAAATGATGACACCATGACCTTTGTCATCAAATTTGCTATATATACACTTATCAGCTTGATTCACCTTGAATCCAAAAGACAAAATTGTGTCATCAAATTTTCGATGCCACTGTTTTGGTGCTTGTTTAAGTCCATACAAGGACTTAACCAATTTACACACCTTATCTTCTTGTCCTTCCAAAACAAACCCTTCGGGTTGTTTCATGTACACTTCTTCCTCTAGATCTCCATAAAGGAATGTCGTTTTCACATCCATTTGATGGATTACTAGATTGTATACCGAAACCATTGCAATTAATAACCTAATTGAGGTTATTCTTGCAACCGGTGCATATGTGTCAAAATAATCAACACCATGCTTTTGCCTAAAGCCTTGGATAACCAATCTGGCTTTAAATTTCACTATGGAGCCATCCGGTCTCCTTTTCTTAGTGAAAATCCACTTGCAACCAAGAGGTTTGCAACCGGAAGGTAAATCCTCTAAGACCCAAGTGTTATTTCCCATGATGGAATCCATCTCATCATTTATAGCCTCTTTCCAAAATGCACTATCTTGGGAAGAAATTGGTTCACTATAAGTCTTTGGGTCACTATCCACATTGAAACAATATGGAATAGTAGAACTTAGGGTATCTCTAGATCCTTCAACCAAATAAATTATGAAGTCATCTAGAGGATTCCTAATTTCCTTTTCTCTAGTACTTCTCCTCAATTGAGGAGTTTCAACATTCTCATTATCGAATGCACTTTCATGAGTTTCAAGTTGATCATTCAACTCTACTATCTCCCTATCATTGGCACTAATTTGTAGATCTTTCGGTCTACTCATTGATGAAAATCGGTTTTCATCAAAAATTGCATCTCTCGACTCTATAACTGAATGAACAGATATATAGTCATTTTGTTCTATTACATAGAACCTATAGGTTTTGCTATGCTCAGCATACCCTATAAATATGCAATCCAAGCCCCTTTCACCGAGCTTTCTTTTCTTGTTGCCGGGCACTCTTACGACTGCCCTACAACCCCAAACCTTGAGATACTTCAAGTTTGGCTTTCTTTTGTACCAAAGTTCATAAGGAGTAGATTCTTTTCCCTTTGTGGGAACCCGGTTAAGAATGTGACATGCTGTCAACATAGCTTCACCCCAGAACCCTTCACTCAAACCTGAGTAAGATAACATGGAATTTACCATTTCTTCTAGGGTTCTGTTTTTCCTTTCAGCTACACCATTTGATTGTGGTGCATAACCAGCTGTTGTCTCATGAATTATACCCAAAGATTGGAAATAACTTGGATCATAATATTCCCCTCCCTTATCAGTTCTAATTCTCTTAATAAATGAATCTACTTGCAATTCTACTTCCCTTTTGTAAATATCAAACTTGGTTAAAGCTTCATCTTTGGAATGCAAAAGATACACGTAACAAAACCTAGAAAAATCATCTATAAAAGTGACCATGTATCTTTTGTTCCCCAAAGAAGGCGTACTATGAAAATCACACAAGTCACTATGGATTAGTTCTAAAATGTTAGAACTTCTCTCAACTCTCTTAAATGGAGTTCTAGTGATCTTGTTCAACATGCAAGTAGAACACTTATTAGGAGAAATATCACAACATGGAATCAATTCTTGTTTGGACATAAACAACATTTTATTATAATTCACATGTCCTAATCTAGAATGCCACAAGTCAAATAAATTCAAATCAACATGATTATCACTTGCATCAACATTCAAACAAACATCATTAAATCCATACATGTCTTTCAAAGAAAGCTTAAATAATCCATTACATAAATAACAACGACCTATGAAATTTGTTCCTCTAGTAATAATACACCTATTAGCTTCAAACACTAGTTTATAGCCAAGACTATTCAGGGAAGGCACCGATACAAGATTCCTACTAATATCCGGAGCATACAACACATCCCTAAGAATGATTGCATTCCCCGAACTAAACATTAGTTCTACTTGTCCTCTACCAAGGACCTTGATGGTTGAATTGTTCCCCATAAAGAGATCTTCTCCATCACCAACCTTGTGAAAGGTTTTGAACCAATGCCTCATCTTGCATACATGCCTTGAAGCCCCCGAATCAATCCACCAGGAGTCATCATCCTGCACCATAAAAATGTTAGGATCCGTTGCATTTAAATCCAAACCGGAATTAAATTCAACCTCATGAATTGGATTACCTTTGGTGGGTTGTTCCTTGCTAGTACTAGCATGGCCCTCCTTGGCTTTCTCCATCCTTTTCTTGTAAGAAAAGCAGTCCTTCTTGCGGTGTCCAACTTTACCGCATTCCCAACAAGCAAACTTGTTATTGTTTGCTTGCTTCTTGGACTTTCCTTTGAAAGAGGTATTATTCTTCCTCTTTCCACTAGTGGAAGCACCAGTTTTTCTTTCCTCTACCAAATTAATGGTAGATGAGCTAGGATTCCCATCCTTAGCACTTTCCATGGCTCTTATCCCTTCTTCAACTTGAAGATGGGTGGCCAACTCGGACAAAGACATGTCCTCTTTCTTGTGTTTAAGCTCATGCTTAACACTTTTCCAACTAGCAGGCAACTTGTCAATTATACTTGAAACTACAAACAATTCATCCATAGAAATACCATGTTGTTTCAAGTTCCCATAGATTCGTTGTAATTCATGAAATTGGTCCATTATGGACCGACCATCAACAAACTTAAAATTATTGAAATTACTTACTAAAAACTTCTTACTTGAAGCATCTTCAGCCATATATTTGCCTTCTAAGGACTCCCAAAGCTCCTTAGCCGACTCCACATTTTGATACACATCAAAAAGATCATCTTCCATACCATTCAAAATATGACCACGACAAATAAAGTCATCGTTGTCCCATTTTGACATTTCCCGAACATTTTCCAAGGATTCTTTCTCATGTTCACTAGGCCTTGGAGTACTAATAACATAGGCTACTTTCAAAGATGTAAGAAGAAAGTACATCTTCTTCTTCCATCTCCGAAACTCCACACCGTCAAACTTCTTGAGTTTGACAAAGTTTGTGGTCAATTCTTTCACACTAGACATGCTTGATTACTTCTAAATTTAAACTCTTTAGATTGTTAGGTTTTCAAGTAATTTTAGAACAAGAACTACTTTAACAAGTGTGGGAACAAAACCTAAAACATGTATAATTAATATTCAATTATACAATTATCCAAATACAATTCAATGTATTACAACCAAACACCAAAAAATCAAAGTATTTCAGAAATTACAATGAAAAACACTAGTGTGAAAGATAATGTACTTGCCTCTACTCTAAGCTTTAGCAATCTACATGAACATGAGAAATAGGTGACCACTTGAGTCTAATTCCTTGATACTCTGTCTTAGGCGTATGAATACTTTCCTAAAGAGTTTAATTTCCCCCACAACGGTGCTTGGGTTTAATCCGGAAATACTCTTTGAGATACAAAAGACAGCCCAATGTTCTTAGCACTAAGAATCAATGAAAGATGAACAATTCACAAGAAAGGATTAATTGTAAGAGATTTCTCACAAAAGTTTGCAAGAAGTTTGTGAGGAATTGTGAAGAATTCTTTTTGAGAGAGAAGCAGAATAATTCTGTATATCTCGAATCTCTTCATTAAGCCTTTTATTAAAGACTTAATAACCGTCAGAATTTCGCGAAATCAGGACTGGTGCGGGCGCTCCACCAGGAGGCGCGGGCGCGCCCCAAAGTGGCGCAGGCGCTCCTAATCAGGAGCGGGCGCGCCTCTCCTGTACTTCCGAAATTCAACAAAGGAGGCAGAAGGGGGCGCGGTTTAGGCGCGACCCAAGCGCGGGCGCGCCACTTGGACGCGCGGGCGCGCCAAATGACGCGCGGGCGCGCCAACTTTCTCCTTTCAAACGTTCAGATTCCAGTGAGGTCCGCGGTTTAGGCGCGACCTCGGCGCGGCCGCGCTTACCCAGCGCGGGCGCTACTCATGGTTCACGAGCGCGCAACCATCAACACTCTAAATCTTCCAACAACTTGCACGCTTGGGTGTGACCCGTTGGGTTCAATTAAAGGAAAGCTGTGAGATTAATATAATTAATCTCACTGATTGGAGATGGCCTCTAACCCGACTTTCCAATCACTCGACTTTACTACATAATTAACTTTGTAATTGATTCTAAACCCTCTATCGCAATAATACACTTGTTGGAAGAACATCATTCCTTTCAAAATCTAATTTTTGGGTTTTTTTTTATGGTGTTATAATAAAAGTTTGAGATTTTGTGGTGTTATAATCCAATTTTTGTGAAATTTGTGGTGTTAATTTCTAATTTTCCCAATATTTTATAATAATCACTTCTCATATTTCATTATCTTCTTTATCTAATCCAAATTATTTTTTCAAAAAAAAAAATCAATTGAAAGTGAATTTCTTTTTAAGTTTAATACTATTTATATATATATATATACAAAATAAAATAAATTGTTTCTTTTCTCTTAGATAAAATTTTTAATTTTAAAAGATAATATTTTTTTTATAATAAATTTAAACCTGTAATTTTAATCCTATGTGACGCTTTAAAATAATAATCCTAAGCATAATCTTATACGGAACGCTCTAATACTAATCCTACATGGCGCTCTAATAATTTTTAAAAAATTAAAATCCTACGTGGCTCTCTAAAATCTTGAGAAAAAACTCCCCTTTATATATATACACTAGTTTTGTGCCCGGGCGATACCCAGATTGTTGATAAAATGTTTTGGTTTGAATGTTAAATAAATACGGTTATATAATCCCTTTTGATAATGCTAGATATTTAGACATACAATATCATATCGCTATTTATATAATAATTGTACTTTTTGTAGTTTTGTTTGTAAATCGATATCTATGATATTATAGACTTAAAATTATTTTTTATTGAACTTAGATTATTTTTACTGAATTGAAAGTATTTAATTTTTACCAAAATAAAATTATTTTTACTGATTAAAACTCATTTTTATTGATTCATTATTATTTTTAAAAATAAATTAAATATATTATAAATGGATCTTATTTTAAAGAACTTTTTAAAACAAATTTTATGATGGAATTAGAACCGAGTTATAGGATATTTATTAAAAGTTATGATTAATTTTGTATATGTGAAATATTAGAAGTATATCAGTAATAAAACTCTATACAACATTTTTATCTTAAAAAATCTATCCAAAATTCTCTTCCTTACCATCATATGTGTCACTATAATATCTATTTATGGCCTATATATGGGGCTCGACAGTTGGAGAAAAACTAAAATGCCAAGTGTCGCTGTCTCGTGGCTTGGCTGCGAAAAATCGGCTTTATTTATTAGTGATATGATATAATATTATATTGTAATAAATCATAAATGGATGAAAATAAAAAGTGTTGTGATTAATCAAAAAATGGAGAATACGAAACAAATTTGCTATTAATTTAATCTACTTTGTCCTAATTATTGCTTTTAAAATAGATAATTATCAATAAGTTTTTTTTTTTTTTTTTTTGACAAGTAGAACTAAGAAAGAACAAACCAAACCAAAACAAACCAAACAGTTAAAAAGACCAAAAAAGAAAATGACGTTGACGACTTCGAACAGCTAGACAATGAGCAGGGGCATTCCACTGACGAGGAACCTTGCGAATCCTACAAGCAGGAAAATCATGAAGAGTCTGGCGAATATCCCCTAGCAACCAAAGGCAAGAAATGTCCGCCGACAAGAAGCACACAACAACGAAATTAACATAGCATAGGCTGTATAAATGGACACCGAAGAGAATCCTTTCCGCAAAGCCGATCGAAGACCCCACAAGCAAGCCTACAGTTCTGCCTAAAGGGCGGAAGAAGCCCGAGTAGCACGAGAACCACCGCCCAAGACTACATCAGAATACAAATCCCAAAGGATCCAACTGGTACCTGCACTACCATCTTCACCATCCCATGCACCACCGAAAACCACACAGGCAGATAAGAAGTCGATATCATTACCCTGTGAACAAGTAAAAATCGTAAGCCTGAAACGACTAGGACGGTGGGTGCAAGAAGGAGAAGGCCGCCGGGGAAAGGAATCAAATTGTTTGAGGCGTTGGAACCACTCGTCAGCAATATGGAAAATGGCTATTGAGACCACACTGCTTGCCTAAAAACATAGTGATTCCTGGAAATCCACACAGCCCATAGCAGAGAAAGAAAAGGAGAAAAGACCATCCTAATTCTTAGATCCAATGTAATCAGAGACCTGATTTGCAAACCAAAACTCAAATCGAGGTGTAGGAAAGGGAGAGGGGCCAAAGTCCGAAAGACCAGTAACCAGGAGTTGACGAACAAAGGAGCAATCTTGAAACAAATGAGCAGTGGATTCCGGATGCTGACGACAGAAAACACACAATGAATCAACGGGAATACCTCGTTGACTGAGAATAGCAAACAGAGAAGGGCATTATGAAGAATCTTCTAACAGAAAACTTTCAACCTTGGCAAGAGGCCCCAAAGCCGCTTCCACCAAGAATCCAAAACTGGATGACTGACCATAGGGGAAACTAAACGCCAAACCGGCATCGCATAAACCGACTTGGTGGAAAATTGGTCATCCCGAATAGATTTCCAGTACACAAAATCATCCATAGGACGAAGAGGCCGCTCAGCAGAAAGAATTCGAGTTGATGTAGCGTTATCAAAGTATCAATGAACCAAAGAAGGTTCCCACGCGTAAGAACGCGAATAAATGATAGAAGAAATATGAGACGGAAGATCCGACTCAACCAAACCATCCCTGAACTGCACCGGCCCGACGGCCCCCCCGCGGCCCAGTCGTCGTCAACTAGATGAACAGACGACCCATTGCCGACCTTCCAAGCTAGCCCCTGGCGCAAAGTAGACATGCCTTCCAACAAGCCTCGACAACCCCAAGAAGGCCGCGGAATACGACCAAGAGCGAAAGCAGTCAGCGAAGGGTACTTAGCCTGTAGGACTTGAGTAACAATTATCGAAGTTGTTACTCAAAGAAGAAACGCGCTTCATCTCTATTTCTGTATTTACGCAAATAAAGGAGTATCCAATATAAATAGTTGATGAAAAATAAAATGGGGAGTTCGATTTTGAGGTGGATTTAGTACATAAGGGAATCTAACATCCGACAATGATCCAAAAATCATTCACCTGATCCAAATTAACACAAATTTCGACATATTTATATTTCAGTGGGCTGATTTAAAATGCAAATAAGATCCAGTGGGCATATAAATATACTTCGTACACAGGGTGATTAGACAACAGTCCACTCAAATTATTTATTATAGATTAATACTGTAATAATTTTTTTCAAAACATTTCCTCGTTTACTCTGTAAGCCTAAAATTAGCCAAACATCAGTCGATAAATTTTCCCATTTAAAAGGCCACTTTTACAGATTGTTCACATGACATGTTTTTACCCAAGAATAAAAAAGGGGGGATCAACAAAAAATTTTACTGCAACCTCACCACTTCTTTTCACAAGCTCAACGAGTAAATTACAGTGTAACTTTACATGGAAGGTTGACTAAAAAAATGCTTCCAAAATACAAACCTGATAACTTGTAAACATACATGGCTGTAAAATTACAGGCTTTCGGTTTTTATGTCCCGTGTTGATTAATGGTTAGAGGTTTCCATCCAAAAGGAGAGGCCGAACTGAGGAATTTGAAAGTTGAGGGACTAACTGCCAGTCTGCCACACTGGGCAAAGTTTAGGGATCTCCAGTGTTGTAAACTCACCAAAAAAACGAAAAACAAAAATGTGTCGCACGCACAATGTTAACTGTGCATATGCCTCTACCATCTAATTTGCAGCTTGAAAAGACCTTGAATCGTCATCTCACAGAAGCCATCATTCTCCAGTCATGCTTCTTCCGGCGGCCTCTGTGATGGGCTTTCTGCTCTGAGAAAGTGTTTTCCCCAACCATTTCCAAATTAGTACCTATATCAACATTATCAAGAGAGTATAATTAGCAATGCCACAATTATTTCTATAATCCACTAAAGCAATTGAACCATTGTTCCTTCGATCTCCCAACCTATCAATCAATGTGTATTTGGATGTTTCTAATGGACAATCTTACTGAAGATGCTAAGCCTATCAATTACAGTCGATTTTCTATCCAACAACAAATCTCATAATTTCAGGAAACAGCTGCAGACGGTAGTAAGCTAAACAAGCTTTGATCAATATTTGCTGAAAGTCTGAAACTATCCATAACAAAAAGGCACAAGTATAAAGGAAAAACTACGTTGAAACTGTCAACACTGCCAGTCAATTATCCATCCATCAGAAACTGGTAGAACCACGAATTACTGACAATGATGAAAGACACCACACAATCTCTATATGATCCATGAACAGCCAATCCAACTTTCTAACTTCATTTTCTATGATTCCCATACAATGCTAAGCTTTGAAGTATACAATACTTTGTGATACATTCTGAGTCATCTTCAGTTTAAAATCAATGAAGTTTTATCTCTTAATTTTGGATTACATTTTACTTAAAAGTCACCAAGGAAAACGGTGATCTCCACAACTGAGTATAACCAAGAACCTTTTTACATTCTAAACCTCTTCCAAGGTGGTACTGACCCTCATAAACTGTTTTGTGTTGCAAGTCGCACTATATAAAGAATTTTATAAAAAATTTTAAAAATCATATACTGCAATGTTGAAAAAGGGAAGGAAAAAAGAAACATTAGGCAGGTGTTGGTAACTATAACAACTAAGTGGTCAAACTGATCCTCCAATTCCTCTCCTCCAATGTTATCCACAAAAGAAGTATTCTAACCCATTTGAGTAAAAGAACGTGGCACTGCAAGCCAGAAATTACAATAGTAATGTTTTTGCACTAACTGCTCTGAACTATTGATATCTCTTCTGTAGTATATTAGCACATGTAGAGCAGATCATTCTTGTGAGGCAAAGGTCTTGAATATTGACACCATAAAACTACAACAAGAATACAAGATTACTATAATTATGTCTAATGAATACGGTATTAGAGTCAGACAGCTGAAGAGCAAGCATTGATTGAGCAACTGTAGATCATATCAAAGGCCTGTAGTAAAAGCTAACACCTAGGCATCTTGCTATGAAAAGCATTTAAGAAACTAGTCTATTCTTCCTTTACTACCACAGCAAAAAATGAGTTTCCATTTACAAAAATTATACAACTCTTTTGTTGATCAATGCTCTTACATATAAGAGCCTAAGAAGCTCCTGATGATGGATACTGAAGTAAGAGCCAAAGCTAGATAAGGACTTTCAGAATGTGTGACCGCTTACTCAGCATGACAAATTGGATGCTTGTTCCTACAGGTGACTTACTTAGACCTGCTCCTCACTAGAATATCCAAAATTGGCAGAGGACAAGAGCAGTTGCAATAAAAAGAGACAAAGGACCTGGGTAATGGTCCAATCCAAATTACACACACTTAAAGGAAGGGGGAAAAAAAGAAGTAAGAATATAGGGATAGAACACGTGCAACTAGCAACTAAAGTCGCTTTCTCTGAAGTTCTAAAGCATCATCATGGTATGATAGTTCAATTCTTCTTTTGAAAAAGGAAAACTTCCACAGCATAAAATCTAAAAAGATTCCCACTACACATTAAATACTAGCCACATATTCTCCTTCACTTTAAGTTTCTCACTAGATTGCTTTCAAGTTTCAACCTAATAAAGTAGTCACTGCTTCCTACAGCACTCACCATCTAAATTGCAGCATATCAAGTCATGTACTGAGTTTACTACTTTTGCTTTTAGTGATTTAGGTTTTGTGTGTGTGTTTTGTTTTGCCTTTTTTTTTTTTTAATATAGATCATATAAACCAATCTATCAAATACTAGGTCTCCAGACACTCCCAAATATATTCATTCCGTTCTCTATTCCTTTGCCTTATACTCACCTAACATCCTCGATATTTATTTTCACCCTCATCCATAAGCAATATATATTAATTTAGAAGCTCCAAAGCCACTATACATTCACCGGTGTATAAAAATGCTATTTTCTTTTTTCTCTGCATGCTCATACACCTTCGTTTCCTTCACATGCCTCTCCCCTTACTTTCTAAATCCCACTGCACTCCAACTTCACAGCACTTAGCTTAGAGTTGCTGACAGTGTAGGACATAGATATGGCCATATGGCCACACAAAATGGGAATGAACAGTTGTAAAATTTTGAAACTTTAAAATATGTACAAGTATATGTGTATTTGAGCCAAATTGTGCTATCTAGAAAGCACTCCTCCCACCAGCATACACACACAAAAAGCAATTTTTCTCTCTATCTTAATCTTTTAAGACTTTTCCTACTTGACTTGCTCACCACCAACCACATGCATCAGCTGCAGGTGGATTCAGGTGCTATGAGGATAATTAATGGTTTCAATACCTCAAAAAGTTTCCAGTTCTCGTGGTATTACTAATTGTGAAAAACAATGGCAAGTAAATTCATGTAGTCTTTCTTGTTTGGAGAAAAAACCCTTCACAAATCAATACACAATCTCTAAATCGTGGTTTTCATTTGTTATCCTGTGGCATATAATCTGAATACTGTACCTCCCACATCTTAACCCACAGCCAACCATCAATGCATTCTTTCTGTTCAATCAGTAGGCACATAATTCAACAGGCGTTACCTGGTTAGCTAAATAATTGCAACCAGCTCCTATTCACTCATATGGAGTGTATGGACACATTCAATTGACTGGAGCTGAACTCCTATATTCTACTCTTGTATTATCAACCTTCTATATAGAGTCAACATCTTCACCAACATGTTTTAAGCTATACTTTCAAAGTAAATCAAACGAACACGATCAGTCTATTGTCAATAGTCTACAATACTCCATTGGGTTAATGCAACGAAGACAAGTAGTATTGTCAATATTCTACAAGTTGAAATTTCTGAAGTTTTGCATGAACTTTTCGCAATCAATCTATGGAAATAAAACAAGAGACAAACTATTACGAAGTAGTACATACATTGGGTTAATGCAACGAAGACAAGGGAGTATTGTCAATATTCTACAAGTTGAAATTTCTGAAGTTTTGCATGAACTTTCCACATACAGTCTATGGAAATAAAACAGGTCAAGCACAAACAAGAGACAAACTATTACGAAGTACATACATTTACACTCACGCAACTAAACACACAAAACAGTTAAGACTTGATAATGCACAACTGCACAACAAACACAATAGAACCAATGAAACTGAATCATTGCATATAGCATACTGTATATCCTAACTGAAGTCTACAAGAAATTTCATAAGCCAAAAGACCGAAGAATGAATGAAATGACCAATATCCAAATCCAAAAACAAGTAAAAGATAGTTAAACTATGTACCTCCAAATCTTTCACCCCATAACAACAATCTGGTATCCTCTTCCTCATCATCAATCTCATCACCATACCCAAACTCCGCATCGCCACGATACCCGGGTTCACTCCCGTACCCGGATTCGCTCCCCTGCGCATCAAACCCGAACCCCAAATTCGAACCTTCCCTCTCCCCAACCCCATTCCCCCTATCTCTCTCCCTCTCCCTTTCTCTCCTAGCTTCACTCACATCAGAAGCCCAACCATTTGCATTCCCACTAGCTCCACCATTCACAAACAACTCCCCACTCGAATCGGTCCCGCCTGCCGCCACCATAAAATCCGAGCAAGTAGCTGTCGCCGTTGCCCCAACTGAGCAGCCCCTGCCATTTCGGGTCCCACTACGATCACTGCTCCTCCCAGAAACCGACCGTGACCCCCCTCGACGACGTCGTTTCTTTGCCATCCACCGAAACTTATCCTTCCTACTGTTATAGTTACGGGATTTATCACCGCCATCGTCGAAAAGACTGAGCTTGGAGAAATCAATGGAGTCAATCGAAAGAGAAAACAAAGAAGTAGCTCGATCTGCTAAACAAGGACGTTTGGGATGAAGCCCAGATGTTTTTTTATGATTAGGGTTTGAATTTAAATTGGAATTGGTTGAAATGTATGAATCGGAATCTAGGATTTTGGAATTGGAATTGAGATTGGAATTAGGGTTTGTGTAATTGTTGAAGGGTTTCCATGTATGAAGTTGCAATAAGCATGAATCAATCGAATTACGAGATGTTAGGGATTTAGGTGACATAATTTACAGAAATTATCCAGAATTTGGTGAAGAAATTAAATTACAATTGGGGGTCAAAAGGGGCTGAATTTGAAGAAGTTAGAGAAAATAATTGGTGGGAATTGTGAAGAGAGTTTACAAGCAGTAGCAATAAAAGTTGCAGAAGATTGAGGTTGAAGATGAAAGTGATGGTGATGGATAGATTCTAGAATAGAATACAAGTACAAGAATTGACATATACGAAGTACTTTCGAAGAAGCTGGAGAATGGTGTACAAAATACAATAAATATCGTATTCCCTCCGTTTTTTTCAATACTGTATTATCAGACGATCTTTAATGGTGCGACTTAATTTTGAGTATTAAAATACAAAATTAGTTGTTTTTCACACCCAATGTTGATATCCAACCCACTTTTCAATTTAACGACTCATGTAATACGTAGTATATAATTTTTCAATGGTGAAATTCTCTTATACAAGTACTCCGTATATACTAATGTCATTTTCCAATATGACCCACTACATCCAATTAAATAAATAATTTTAAGTTTTTACAAAAAACATTTAAAGTTAAATAAATAAATAAACCAATATAAAATTGATAAGGGTCCACTTATTTTTGTCAATTGAGACTCAAAGTTGAGTATCTAAACTTAGCAATTTTCTTTTGGAGTATCTAAGTTTAGATACCAATTTATTAATATCCTTTACAAAAAATACTCTATCTCCTAAAAAAACTTTAATGAGTCTCACCATTGGAGATGGTCTCATATTCCCTCCGGGCTTTTCTAGTGCATTACTTTTGTGAATTGATCATTATCATTAAATGCATCATTTCTTTGAATAAATCAAAAGTTTTACCTTCCTAAAGAAAAAAAAAAAATTCCAAAACCTAAATTACTAATAAATCTCGGTTTACATGTAATAAATGTCTCAATACAAGACCGAGGTGTTTTGGGTTTTTAAAATAATTTTGACCTCAATATTCACCCTTAACAGCCAAAATGACCCTCCAAAGTCTTTACCAAACAATTTTCTTAGCTTGTAAAATAGCGACTCACAAACCCAAGTGTTTCTTGACACGTAGTGTCGTAACCAAGTCATTAATGGTAAGTATTTTTTACTTACCTCAAATTTGATTCTTAAGGGTTAAAATGACCCCTAAAATCTTAATTGATCAACTTTTCCACATACAAACCACAACACGCAAGCTGAGGATTAATTGGCACGCAAAACATAATATTTCTGGATTATTTTTTGCCAATTATGACCTCAAATTGGGCCCTTTAAAAATAAATAATCTCAAAACCTTAATCAATCAATTTTCCTTGACATGCTAATCAAGAAAAAAAAAAAAAAAATTAAAGCGACAATGTCATTGAGTGGCCCCACAAACGATTTCCACGGACATAAACTATTAGTGGTGAAATTAAACAAATAATAAATTCTAAGTAATAATAAAACACAAAAGATGGGTATTTTTAAAGGGAAATTACTGGCTGATCTTCATGGTCAACATAATTTGTCAATCATAGGGGGGGATGGTGTCTTTTCATTCATTAAGTCAAGGATAGTAATGTCATGGGACATGTATTGATGTGTTCATAGTGGCAGCTATGCACTATTGTGGTAGTTATCGTTTGATAGCGTTAACAACAAAGTAAAACGTCTATTAGGGGCAAAGCCCCAAAATCCAAAATCACTCCTCTCTCCTCTTTCTCAAGTCTCAACAGTGGCGGGTGCGTAGTGTTAGGTTTTACAGCAATTCAACAAAATAAGAATTACTTAAAGATGGTGGAACAAAACCTAAACAGTGTATAAATCCAAACAAATTATACAACAACCAAATACTAATTAAAGTATTACAAACCAAGCACTAAATAAACAATGTAATTCAGAAATTACAAAAATAAAACACTAATGTGAAAGATTCTACACTTGCCTCACTCCAAGCCAATGAATCCACCAAGAACATGAGAATACCAAGGACCACGTGAGTCTTCAATACCGGATACTTGTCTAAGGCATGTAAACACTTTCCTAAAGTGATTATTTCCCCCACCACGGTGCTTGGGTTGAAACTGGAAAGTCACTTTGAGATACAATAGACAAACACTACAATCTTTGCACTAAGAATTGTAGTAAGATGATCAAATTCTCAAAATTAACTTAATTGATAGAGGATTTCTAGAAGAGATTGCAAGTTTCTTAGAGAAATTGTGAAGAATAGAGAATAATAGACAATAAAAATCAGAGAGAGCAAAAAACCCGAATCCCCTTCATTCTTTTAATTTCGCAATTAAAAGAACAAACGAATCCGCAACTGCCAGGGCCGCGGGCGCGGCATCCTGTGTAATACCCCTAATTTTTGGATATACTTTCTTAATAACTTAATAATTTCTTCAATTTGGAGACAAAATAAATTTTAAATTTTGGCGACAAAAATCTTTTTAACAAATTAAATATTTTCATATTTCTAAATTAAATGATAATCTTGGTCGATCCACATTTTTTTACTAATTAATAATGTACGTCGTTTTGAACTAAATTATATTATTTTCTGATTTTTATCTTAATAATAATTAATAATCTTAGCCTAATTATCTTATGATTTACAACTAATTTAGATTTTTAATATTATCTAAAATATTTTAAGGATAAACTTGATTTAATTATCATTTTCCTAACTAATAATTAATTTCCGTTGGTTTAAAAAAAAAAAATGTTTGCCGTATGTTTTGGGATGGAATTCCCAACTTTCAAGATTTCTTTGATTTCATCCTTACTCCTCCAACCAAACCAATGATAATCTTATTTTCTTCTCATCTTTTTCACTTGATCCTTTTCACATAAATTAACTTAGGCCAAATTACATCCAAATTCATCTAAAGAACCCAAATTTATCTTGTTTGCATACCAATCCTACACTCTCTTGAACTTTATCTTTTTCACCCTTATTCACCTATAAATAGACCCTTAATCCCCTTCATTCATTCACACCAAAATCAGAAAAAAAATCCTCTTCTCAACCTTCAATCCCACGCCATCCTCTTCCTCTATTTTCTTCTTGTTTGCTCAAACAAACACCGTACCGCAACTACACTACCGATTGTTGGCACCCAAACAACCACCACTACTACCATCTACTTGCCACCATACACCACCTGCTGTCACTGCCGGCCACCTGCTGCACTATCCTTGCAGCCAGCCGCCCCGTAAGCTGCTGCCAGAAGGTCCTACCTTCCTTCACCTTGCCGTACTTGGTTGAACAACAAAACAAAGAAAAACTCCACTTAGTAGTACTACTATTTTAACCTTAAACTTTTCTTTTCCTCCTCCACTCTTATCAATGATGCTATAATTAATTATACTAATTGTAGTACTAACACCACTATTATGATACTAAAATTTTATTTTTGATACTTAAATATACAATTTGCTACAAACAAAACTTGGTTTTATAAAGGTTAATGTTAGGTGGTTCATGCACTAGTAGAGTATTAATTATAGTTTGGGTTTATTTTATTAACCTTATATTAATTAAGGTTATTTTAATTGTGTAGGAGGATTCCATTGATCGTGGTCAAGTGTAGTAGTCGTACCATAATTCGTTCTTGTGATCAAGGTACGTATAGGTGGCTAGGTCCTTGATACAAGTTTTGAATGCGTGTTTTGGTGAATGTTTATAGTTGTTTAAATATTGCGTATGAAAGATTTGTTTAATGATTTTCATAATGTGTTAAAAATAAAATTTTACGACTTAAAAGTTTGATCTTAAAAGTGTTGTTTAATTTAATAAAAAATTGTTTATAAATCACTTGATTACATGTTATTAAATTAAAGAAACTAATTTAAGATTTGCGGCTCATTATGAGCCTGAGTATTGATTACATATTATTTAATTAAAGAGATTTATTTAAAATTTGCAGCTCATTATGGGCCTGAGTATTTAGTATTTTATTGTCGCTCTACCCGGGACTGGTTAAGTAAGACCATGAGCTTTGTATGATCTGGTCTTTCCTCAAGTACAGTTTAACTTGCTTGGGGGGTGTGCACACTTAGGTGAGGAAAATTGATTTTGGAACTTTGTCTGAAATTAGAATTCTATTGATTTGGGAAGTTTTTATTAATGGACGTTACTACTTTTGGAAGACTTAAATTTGGAAAGTCTAATTTTGGAAAAGTGACTTTTGGCAAGTTTGAGTTGGAATAATTATTTCGAAAGCATGTCTGTCTAATAAAAGCATTTATATGCCTTGCACTTATACGTACTTAGCGTTTTTGCTAACCCGTTTTCCTTTTTGTTTTGGTTCGCCCTATTTACCATTATTGGTAAGCAGTTTTGATTTCAGGTGTGAAGTTGATCGTGCGCATACTTGAGTCGGGAGTGGGATCACTTAGTTAGGAGTTTATTCATTCATGAGTTAGACATGTATTATTTGGAGTAGTAATTATTTTTTTTTTCAAACCATATTATGAAGTTATTATATTATTAATAAAATCAGTTATTTTTCCGCTGTCATAATTAGTAGTTAAAAAGCCTTACGTTTTCACGTGGCGGTAATACGCCCAAGTCTACCTCTACGGTATTTTATACGTACAAATATAGTATTTACGTAGAGAGAGATTTGAGGGTGTTACATCTTGTACCGCGGGCGCGGTTGCCTGTGCCGCGGGAGCGGCGGCCATGTCACGGGCGCGGACAGGGTAACCCGCGAGCGCGGCTGCCCATGCCGCGGGCGCGGACAGGGTAAATTTCAATTCACCCTCAGATTCAGGAGATGGTTGGTCGCGCCCTTGCCGCGGGCGCGGCTTTCCGTGGCTTCCCAGCCGCGACCTCTCCTGAATCAGGAGTGGGCGCTCCCAACACACTCTAAATATCTAACAATCCTCCCCTATTTAGAGTGTGAATTTCAAAACTTTCTCCACTTCTATCAATTAAGTCACATCTTATGCATCAATGCCAATGTCCCTTCGGATTGAATTGACACCTAGTACAACACTCTTAACGATGATCATATCCCATGATTTCCATATGGATTGAATCACACGGATATATCCAACCATTTGAAGGTAAAGTACACACAAGACAAATCGAATTAATCATCACTTGACACTTTTAAACAGCCATGTGTCCGTATCTTTCATAAGTTCATCAAAGTTTATATGTCCATCTAGACTTCTTGAAGTGGCTAAACTTCGAACTTATATAGGTAGGTTCTCATATACGTAATAGTGCCCTTGTGACAAGACACCGTCATCTAGAGCTTCTCAACTCTAGAACTCTGAGAACTTTAAATTGATGCTACCTCTCACATCACAAGTAACATAGCAATATGGGTCATTAAACATTGCTAACAAACAACAAAAATGTAATTCAACCACATTGAATCAAAGACTTGATGTTTCTTCAAGCGTTAGATTGGGTTTCACAAATCGGTGTTCTTGGACATAAACCCATTCCATTCAAAGCAAATAAGATGGAATGTCTTGGCATTGTTTTAGTAAAGCAATCTACCAAATTCATTTTTGTAGGAACATAGTCAAGACTTATGACCTCATCATTGATAAGCTCTTTCACTAGGCTATGCCTAAGTGAAATATGCCGAGACTTACCATTATACACTTGACTATATGCCTTTATTAAATCCGAATTAGAATCACAATGGATTGCTACCAGTGACATTGGCTTAGACAATAAAGGCAACTCTAACATGAGATTTCTCAACCACTCAGCTTCCTTACTAGATGAGGCAAGAGCAATAAACTCCACTGCCATAGTGGAATCGGCAATGCAAGTTTGTTTCTTGGAAGACCATGAAATGACACCTCCCCCAAACATGAACACCCAACCACTTACAGAAGAGTCATCCTCTTTGTAAGTGATCCAGCTTGCATCAGAATATCCTTCTAAAACAGAAAGAAATCCACTATAAGACAAACCATAATCCAACTTACCCTTAAGGTACCTCAAGACCCTCCGAACTGCAAACCAATGCTGTGTACCCGGGTTACTAGTAAATCTACTAAGTTTTCCCACAGCCAATGCAATATCTGGTCTTGAACTTATCATGGAATACATCAAGGATCCAATCCAATTGGGAAATTGTTTTCCCCGATAACATTAGGTTCCATGGGGGTGTTCACAAGACACTTGTCAAACATATTAAACCGTTTGATCATCTTCTCAATGTAATGAGATTGACTTAGAATAAGTCTTCCATTGTCCCTAATGATCTTGATGCCCAAAATGACATCCGCCTCCTCCAAATCCTTCATCTGAAAAGATGAGGTTAAGAATTCCTTGGTCAATTCTACTTATTGTAGACTTGTACCAAAGATAAGCATATCATCAACATATAGACAAGTGATGACACCATGACCTTTGTCATCAAATTTGCTATATATACACTTATCAGCTTGATAAGCTTTGAATCCAAAGGACAAAATTGTGTCATCAAATTTCCGATGCCATTGCTTTGGTGCTTGTTTAAGTCCATACAATGACTTAACCAATTTACACACCTTATTTTCTTGTCCTTCCAAAACAAGCCCTTCGGGTTGTTTCATGTACACTTATTCCTCTAGATCTCCATAAAGGAATGCCGTTTTGACATCCATTTGATGAATCACTAGATTATACACCGAAGCCATTGCAATCAATAACCTTATTGAGGTAATTCTTGCAACAGGTGCATAGGTATCGAAATAATCAACACCATGCTTTTGCCTAAAGCCCTGGATAACCAATCTGGCTTTAAATTTCACTATGGAGCCATCCGGCCTCCTTTTCCTAGTGAAAATCCACTTGCAACCAAGAGGTAAATCCTCTGAGACCCAGGTATTATTTCCCATGATGGAATCCATCTTATCATTTATAGCTTCCTTCCAAAATGCACTATCTTGAGAAGATATGGCCTCGCTATAACTCTTTGGGTCACTATCCACATAAAAACAATATGGAGTAGTAGAACTAAGGACATCCCTAGAACCTTCAACTAAATAAATTATAAAGTCATCAAGAGGGTTCCTAGGTTTCCTTTGTCTCTTACTTCTTCTAACATGAGGAGTCTCATCCTCATTATTAGGAGAACATTCATGAGATTCAAGTTGATCATCAAAATCAACAATCTCCTTTCCTTCGGCACTAACCTGTAGATCCTTCGGCATCTCTTGACTCAATAACCGAATGGATCGATGTATAGTCATTTTGTTCTATTACATAGAACCTATAGGTTTTGCTATGCTCAACATAACCTATAAATATGCAATCCAAGCCCCTTTCACCGAGCTTTCTTTTCTTGTTGCCAGGCACTCTTACGATTGCCCTATAACCCCAAACCTTGAGATACTTCAAGTTTGGTTTTCTTTTTTACCAAAGTTCATAAGGAGTAGATTGTTTTCCCTTAGTGGGAACCCGGTTAAGAATGTGACAAGCTGTCAACATTGCTTCACCCCAGAACCCTTCACTCAAACTAGAGTAAGATAACATGGAATTAACCATTTCTTCAAGAGTTCTGTTTTTCCTTTCAACTACACCATTTGATTGTGGTGCATAACCAACTATAGTCTCATGTATTATACCCAAAGATTGGAAACAAGCAGGATCATAATTCTCTCCTCCCTTATTAGTTCTAATTCTCTTAATAAATGATTCTACTTGTAGTTCTACTTCTCTTTTATAAATATCAAACTTTATTAAACCTTCATCTTTGGAATGCAAAAGATACACATAACAAAACCTAGAATAATCATCTATAAACGTAATCATGTATCTTTTGTTCCCCAAAGAAGGAGTATTATGAAAATCACACAAGTCACTATGGATCAGTTCTAAAATATTAGAACTTCTCTCAACTCTTTAAAAGGAGATCTAATGATCTTGTTCAACATACAAGTAGAACATTTATTAGAAGAAATATCACAAGGAGGAGTTAACTCTAGTTTAGACATGAAATTCAACTTATTGGAATTGACATGACTTAATCTAGAATGCCATAAATAAAACAAATTCACACCATTGTCATTACTAATATTTAAACAAACATCATCCATCATTACAAACTTCTCTCTTAACGAGAGTTTAAACAATCCATGAGTTAAATAACAACGTCCAACGAAAGTGCTACCTCTAGTAATAATACATCTATCTGCTTCAAACACTAGTTTATATCCAAGACGATTCAGGGTAGGACCAGATACGAGATTTCTAGAAATCTTCGGAGCATATAATACATCCCTAAGAATGATACCATTGCCCGAACAAAACATTAGCTCAACTTGTCCTCTTCCTTGGACTTTGATGGAAGAGTTGTTCCCCATATAGAGCTCTTCACCATCAACAACCTTGTGAAAGGTTTTGAACCAATGCTTCACCTTGCATACATGCCTTGAAGCCCCGAAATCCATCCACCATGAGTCATCATCATGTACCATAAAAATATTAGGATCCGTTGCATTTAAATCCATACCGGAATTAAATTCAACCTCATGTAAAGGATTACCTTTGACAGATGGCTCCTTGCTATTAGAAGCATGGCCCTCCTTGGATTTCTCCATTTTCTTCTTGAAAATGTAGCATTCCTTCTTGCGGTGTCCAGTTTTACCGCATTCCCAACAAGCAAACTTGTTGTTGTCCTCCTTCTTCTTGGACTTCCCTTTGGAAGAATTAACATTCTTCCTCTTTCTACTAGTTGAAAAGCACTAGATTTACCTTCCTCCACCACATTAATGGTGGAAGTGCTAGGATTCCCATCCTTAGCATTTTCCATGGCCCTAATCCCTTCTTCAACTTGAAGATGTGTAGCCAAATCAGACAAATATATGTCCTCCTTTTTGTGTTTTAATTTATGTTTCACATCTTTCCAACTAGTAGGTAGCTTATCAATGATACTTGAAACAACAAACAGTTCATCAACACTAATTCCATGTTGTTTCAAATTTCCATATATACGTTGTATCTCATGAAATTGATCCATGATGGACCTACTATCAACAAACTTAAAATTATTTAAATTACTTACAAGGAACTTCTTGCTCGAAGCATCCTCCGCCATATATTTGCTCTCCAATGACTCCCATAGCTCCTTAGCAGACTCAACATGTTGATACACATCAAATAAATCATCCTCCATCCCATTGAGAATATGACCCCGACAAATAAAGTCATTATTATCCTATTTTGATTTCTCACGAACATCTTCCATGGTTTCATTCTCATGTTCTACTGGCCTAGGAGTACTAATAACATAAGCAATCTTCAACGAAGTAAGAAGAAAATACATCTTCTTCCAACGTCGAAATTCCACACCATCAAACTTCTTAAGTTTGACAAAATTAGTGGTAAGTTCTTTCACACTAGACATGATTAAATAATCACTTTAGATTGTTAGGTTTTACATCAATTCAACAAAATAAGAATTACTTAAAGATGGTTTAACAAAATCTAAACAGTGTATAATTCCAAACAAATTATACAATAACCACATACTAATTAAAGTATTACAAACCAAGCACTAAATAAACAATGTAATTCAGAAATTACAAAAGTAAAACACTAATGTGAAAGATTCTACACTTGCCTCACTCCAAGCCAATGAATCCAACAAGAACATGAGAATACCAAGGACCACGTGAGTCTTCAATACCGGATACTTGTCTAAGGCGTGTAAACACTTTCCTAAAGTGATTATTTCCCCCACCACGGTGCTTGGGTTGAAACTGGAAAGTCACTTTGAGATACAATAGACAAACACTACAATCTTTGCACTAAGAATTGTATTAAGATGATCAAATTCTCAAATTAACTTAATTGATAGAGGATTTCTAGAAGAGATTGCAAGTTTCTTAGAGAAATTGTGAAGAATAGAGAATAAAAATCAGAGAGAGCAAAAAACCCGAATCCCCTTCATTCTTTTAATTTCGCAATTAAAAGAACAAACGAATCCACAACTGCCAGGGCCGCGGGCGCGGCATCCTGTACCGTGGGCACGGCGGCCCATTCCGCGGGCGCGGACAGGGTGAATTTCAATTCACCTCAGATTCTAGAGATGGCTGGCCGCGCCCTTGCCGCGAGCGCGGCTTTCAGTGGCTTCCAGCCGCGGCCTCTCCTGAATTAGGAGAGGGCTCTCCCAACACACTCTCAATATCTAACATGTAGTAGTTCCGACGATGGAGGGTGCAGCAGCAACAACAAAACTGAAATCAGTGTTGGGTGAAAGCTAGTTGTGACTCCAACAACGAGTGGTAATCGATCTCTTTCATCCATCAACGTCGGCAAGAATTAAGTCTAAGAGCTCCTTGCACAATGCCCAAGGTTATTAATTTCAAGATGAAATAGTCACCCCTACCTTTTGGGGTTGACCAAGCCCTTAATATCACCTTTTACTCCTAGGATTTTCTTTTAATATGGTGCTGTCGATGGTGTTGGTAGACGGTTTAATGGATGAAGCTTGGACATGATGAAGATGGTGGTGTCGGTGGTAGCTTCAATGGAGGAAGCAACTTGGACACCATTGTTAGCGTTATTAACGAAGGTAGGATCTAGGCTTGCGTTTTTGGTGATTAAGTAGCTGACGAAGCACTAGTATGAGCTAGCTTTTATGAGTAAGCACTAAATTGACAAAATATGTTGATCATGAAGATCAACTGGGCGAGCCCATTTTTAAAGGTTGTAAAAGTCATGGGATTTTTTTTTCTTTTTTTTTTGACGGGTATGTCATGGAAAGTTATTAGGAGGGTTTATTTTTTTAAAAAAAAAAAAAAAAAAAAAAAAAAAAAAAAAAAAAAAAAAAAACCCTCATTTTGGAGAGAGTCTAGAATGGCTAAGCTGGGGTTTTCAAGTACTGTTAAAGTTGAGAGAGTGACTCTACAATTATAAATTGTAGGTTATTAGCCATAATATTATGAACTTATTAGACACAAAATAGTATTAATTGTACTTCCTCCAATTGTTAGATGCTTTTCATATCTATACCTAAAAACAACTGTATTAATGAATGAAAGTAGGATAGGGAGGACGAGTAAACCTTTATTGATCATGAACGTAAAGAGGTTTTTGTCCTAAAACACAAGGGTTGAACAAAATGATGAAGAGGAAGTGAGAGAGAACCACAAAATGCCCAGAGATTCAGTTATCAAAATGATTTTCCGCATAAAATCATATTCATCATATTCCAATATGCAATTTCAAGTTGGCTGGTTAGCTAGACAGTGCAGTTCTTCCCATACTAAGTACTAAAGAAGTAAAGATCACATTATGCTTCAGATAGTTACAGCGACACAAAAACACTACAGAAACTGCACAGATTGACCCATATTAAGCCCACAAATCTATATTTACAAGTTGTAAGTAGCCAGTCTAATTATTTACTGGTTGCTGTGTAGACTATCATGCAAAGCAGAAGCATAATCTCCAAACTGCAGGTCAGAAGGCGGATGCAAGGTGAAAACATAGGAAATGGGACTGGATGTTACTAGAGGTTTTTTTGTATTGACAGCATCTGGTACAACTCCAAAAGTAGTTTCATCAAACTGGAAAGACTCCTTAAGAAAGAAGAAGCACTCTGCACCCAACTTCTCCACCTGAGACACCATTAACAGATTATAGTAGTATGTCATATATTCAACATAGACGGAGAAATGATTTGTATTGTGCCTAGAATTATCAACCAAGGAGAACATATAGCATGAACACGGGATAATCATTTCATATTGATCTGAAACAAAAACAATCCATACACTCCCAAATTTCTTAAGATTCTGTCGGTGTGTGATACATCAACCAACTTCCATGGTTCAAACATTTAGTGGTAGGAGAGAGACTGAGGTCAACAAAAGAGGGACATTTGACTTTCTAGGCAGCATCCTTCGGGTACCACTCCTAATAAACCTTGTATATACCTAAGCCTGCTGTTCTGGACAGGCATGGATACAATGTAAGATTAGGAATAACTGGCTAGTGGGCTATCCCTAATTCAAGCATCACGAAGTATCAAAGCTGTCCAACACACATCAAAACATATTCTCGAGCATAAAATTTTGTATGACAGCCTATTAACTAGGTCAGAGTCACAGCAGTTAAACAAATCGAACAAGATATTGAAGGTTTAAGTAATTAACAGCTGTACCTGTAGGCGTGAGAACCTGACATTGTTCATGGTAAGGATGACATGAACTTCAAACAGCATATCAGCTAAAATGCGGATAGCCAAATGCTCAAAAAAGTTATGTATAAGATGCTTTTGGTTTTCCGCGATTTCTTCACAACTATCAAAATTAGGAAACCAGAAGATACGCTTCACTTTGTCCCAAGAAATTGAATTTTCAACTGCTCCAGATTTAAAAATCTCAAAAGGTTGACTTATGCCCCACAAAATTTGAACACCAGACAGAGATGGATCAAATATAGTGGTCTTTGAAAGAGAGGTTGTGGCTATAATCTTTGATGATTCACAATGCTGAGAGAACGTTGATGAAAAAAGCAAGTCTGTGTCATCCAGTAACAATAGACAGCCATCGGAAGATGTGGGAAATAATTTAATAAATGCTGCAGCATCACCAGCCTCATCTTCTGGAATGCATAAACTTGATCCAGCAGACACGAATTGAGCACCATGATCATGAGAAAAGACACATGCGTCACCATTTCGACAACCCTGCGTAAGCACTAAACAATTAAACAAAAGTAGAAACTAGTAGCAGAAGAATGTGTGGAAGACTTTAAAAACGTAAGAATGATAATGAAGAAGGCAGCAAATAGCATAAGGGCAGAGAGGTGTGGCTATCCATTTTCTTTATGCCTGGTCATGATGATCAGGTAAATATCAAGAAAAGAGCTACAAGGGCTAACTATTTCCCATTATTACTAATACTTGTATATATATGTGCACTAGTTGACTCGCTTTATAGTTTATGACTGATGTTTGTGTTCATTTGCAAAGGACTACTAGAGAGGACTAAAAACTGCCAGTTAAATTTCTAAGGATGTTCACCTTGCTCATTGCTCCTGATACAAAAAGAACTAATAACAAAGCAACCTTGTTATCTTTTCTGCTTCTCATCAGTCATTACACACAACAAAAGCAATGGACTTAAAGTTATATCATCAATTCAAAGCACCGATGAGCAATGATACATCATTGAGACATCTGCAAAATGTTGCTTTGTACAGCTATTCATCATCTGATACAAGGCAACACAAACATAAGTGTCGACAGAGACTGATACCTGCAAAGATGCAAAAAATTTGCACACAGGTTTTTTGGCTTGTTGTGAATGGGAGAATAGACAATCACTGCCTCTCTTACAATACCCTTGGACAAAAAACCTACACATTGATACTTCCACGTTAAAATGTGATTCCCTCTCATTAACATACTGGTGAGGGTCTCCAACCAAGGCTTCTGCATGCTGAACTCGGATCTGAGAAGCAAATTTACTAGACAAATGAGATTGCATATAATCAAATATAAGTGGGAGGAGGGGGGGGGGGGGGGGGGAGATGCGACAGATGCTACCTCTTTAATAACAGTTGCAAACTTCTCTGCCATGCTTTGACTTTGAAAGTGGTGAGGGGACACAAATGGTGTAGCAAGGCATTTCTTTGTTTCATCATCCTCAAGAAGAGCATCCAAATCGTCATTTGGCTGACATTCTAAAAGGCACGTATGTCTAAATTCATAAGGATCATAGTAAGAGGGCAAGCCACAAGATGTGGCAAGAAACTTAGGCCTATATTGATGCAACGAGCATAAAATTTCATTGTCTGCATAGAAAAGTGCAGCAAATATTAAACCAGATTGTAATGAAGAGTTTCAACTTCAAGGGGTCTAAAGGAGCATAATAACATACATATTTCAGAAATCTGATGCATCGATGCCTGCAACAGATTATGGAAGCAGCACCATTCTTCTTCGATTTTAGAGAGCAACACATGCGGTGCTTTTATCTCCTCGACATTTAAAAGTTGTTTCAAACGCTGCAACCGTTGCTTATCCTTCATAGCAATTAAAAAGGTAGAAAACAATCATATATAGCAAGAAAACATAAACCCTTGAGTCTAGAGATACGCAGAAGGAACATCACTATTACCTTACATACTCGCTGCCAAAATTGATAAGCACACAGATTTGCCATGCAAACCACCTCTTTCCTTCCAGCCAGAGAAGGATTCTCTCCGTTTACAGCAAAGTAGGAATCAGTATATTCCATAAACTGCAAATGGTAGCTAATACTTAGAAAGACAAATGCATACCAAAATTATGTCAAATATAATTGTTACAGACATACTCCGGATGCCAAATAAATGTATAGATAGTACATGTACCCGAATTTCCTGACCAAAGGGACGAATAATGGGCTGTGGCTGCAAATCCATCAATATGCCAAGTAAAATGCCCTCACGTAACATTCCAGCACCACCTAATCTGAGGATCAGCACAGAAGCATCAAAAGATAAGGAGAAACTGGCGAGCAATCGTCCATAAAAGGTGGGTTCATATCGACCCCTAGGATGAGCTTTGTGAAGGGCCTTTATATGAACTAGTAAGTTCAGTGCATCCTCTATAATCTCAAGATCAGGTGGGTCCAAAGCCTTCTGGGACAAAGCTGGAAATCAAAATCAACATTTAAAACATCTACTTTCAAAGTAAATAAATAAATAAATTATTTATTAGAATGAATAAAAGAGAGAACACAAAACATATTAAAACCGTAGTCAGGCCAGAAGCACACTGTGCTTGAGATATGACGCTATGACTTATAACATGACTAGTAAACGCACTAATGTATCCCAAGGAAAAGTGTGACTGGTTTGATTACCCAACCCAGAGTACTTTGAAGATACGCGCATTTTTCATATGACACCATTAGGGATGTGGGAGACAACTAGCATACTCCAGGGAAAGTATTACTCCAACGAGAAAGAGAGGAAATAGTAGATCCATTTTGATAGAGGGGATTAGGAATGGATAAAAAGAAAGAAAATAACTTGTTTCAATTCCCCATGGTTAGTTCCAATAATGATATGAAATTTTATAGAAAAAGCAATGGAAGTGATGAGAAAGCCCCATCATAAAATTTTCTTTCCCTTCCTCCCAATATTGGGGGAATTTGGAAAGAATAATAAGAAGATTAAAGTATGTCAAAACTCAAAATGAACTTTTTTTCTTTTTCCTTAAAAAAACAAACACAAGGAAACAGAGTTTCTTTCTCTTCCCTTCCCTTCCCTTCCCTTCCCTTGACAATCTGTTTAATATTACACCAAACAAAGTGCTCTGTTAACCAAGCCCAAAAAGAAACAATTTACTTTCTTATAAATTTTTATTTTTTATTTTTTATTTTTCGTGAATGAACAAATACCAGAAAGTACAATAAAATTGTCCTCCCAACAGCTCTGTTGAATTTTTCCCATTGAGTAACTCTAAGTTCCCCTACCACCTTAGCCCACAAAGAAGCTAAATAAGATATCCTATCCGGCTATCCCACAACATATCAGCAGTGAAAAGCAATTCCCTTAAAAAACCAAGCATCCCATTCTAATCACAATATACACAAATACCACCAAATAGCCTTAAAATCATTTCACCACAATATTTTCTTCTCCTTTTCCCTTCCAAAGCCCAAAAGGCAGATTTGCGCACAGATCCAATGAAGTGGCTGGTACTTCCCATGCACAGCAAAGAGCTTCCTCCAAATATTTCTAGCCACCTCACAATGAAAGAAGAAATGTGAGCATGCCCCATTGTAGGCACAGAAAAATATGCACAAATCTGGCATAGTAGCCATCTGTAGTTTTCTTCTTTGGTGCAAATCATTAGTGCTGATTCTCCCCAGCACCAAAGTCCACACAAATGCTCTTACCTAAAGTGGAACTATGGTCATCCAAATAAATCTATATACCAGCAAGAGAGGGGGGGGGGGGGGTACCTCGTTGGCAGTGAAAGGCAGACTGCCAAAAAAAGATTTGCAAGAAAAGGTGCCCATTATATCCCTCAATCACTTCCTAGAATCCATAACCTGCATTACTTGGGGATACAGAACCTCAAAAATCACAGTGAACGCATCTATTTATCTATCTTGAAGATGACTTCATTAATGAGGATCCAAAACATTGCTAGAATGGAATGCGGAAATGGGAGCTTAAGAGACTAATCAGAACATACTGCCTTACAAAATGGTGACAGCAACTAGTGGTAAATGAATTAACCCATGCAAAGAAACTACAGACTTTTGGATTACATCCACATTCTGAAAAGAAAGGCCCATGATCCAAATGAGGCAAATTCAAAATTAAAAAAAAAAATGAAGAGAGCAGCGATAGCAGGGAGGTACCTACCTTTTGGGTCATTAATAAGTTTTGATTCGGCACAGCAAATGAAGAGCACCTGTAGTCTTAGTGATAGCTTGAGAATTGCAGGGGACTCAAATTCTGGCAGCTTATTAAAAAATGATCCTGTAACCAACCTATAAATCTGGCCATCACACGTTCTGCCAGTTCTTCCTTTACGCTGATCAGACTACAGGACAATCCACTGTTCAATTAGACTTCATATGTTTGACTATTTATTAATTTTATATATAATGGTACTATAACAATACCTGAGATTTAGAAACCCAAGCAAGCTCAGATGTATCCATTTTTCGGTTGTCATCCCAGTAAACTTGTAGTGACCGGCAAGAATCAATGACATATGCAACATCAGGAATTGTCACTGATGACTCTGCAATATTGGTAGCTAATATAACCTGCATCATGTGAGTAGTAGCATAAATCAGACAAAAACTCTAAAGTAGCTCAGGATCCAGAACAAAGAGACATGGGCCAGACCATTTGCAAAAGATTCACCTATTGGGCCTAATCTGAGTGTGTTAATTTCTTAATGGTTTTCCATAACATTTCAAAGATTGCCCACAATTCATTAATGAGATGCGATATGCCCGTATGCAAGTCAGAATATATATTGAAAAAATTAAGGACCAATTACAAGGTTTAGAGAAACAAACCAATGAAAACATCATCAATTAAACAGAAGAATGCTTTGTGAGAACAAGGTGACAAAGGGGATAAAGAATAAAGATACATTTTTGAATTTAAAAATACGCTCTTAATCCCACAATGTTACATACTCCCTCTGCTTCCAAAAGATGTTCCCATAACCTGTCTTGAGGTGTTTCTTAATGATTTACCCATTTCTACTTTATCCTTTGTTAGATAAGCCAACTTTACTATCTTACTCCCTTACATCTACAATATATACTCATTATTCACACTCTTTCTTACTTGTTTACCTTATTCTTACACCCTTTCAACCTTTTTACCCTCTCTCTCTCTTAATCTATGCACCTTTTTCTTACACCCACTTAACTCTCTCAGAATCAAGAGTCACCTGTAAATGAGTACGAAAAAAGAAAACGGAGGGAGAATGTTACAAAACAAGCGTGTAAAATCAAAGTGGATTGATAGAGAAAATTTTGCCCCTAATTTGTACTTTCTAGTTAATATATGTGCACACTTAAGAAGGGTAAATTATACTGAGAGAGAGAGAGTTTGATAGTAACCGGGTAAGGTTGCTTACATTTAAGTATTTGACCCCTATATCCCACCTAGAGTGAGAGCAATTTTAAAGGCATAAATAACTTCAATGTTACTGCTTATGCAGTCCAAAAATATTTTATTTTCTATTTTATTTTTATTAAATCATGATAGGGTGATAGTAATCCATGAAAGTACAGCAACAAACAATTACAGATTTCAATTCAGAAGTCTTTATTGACTCCAAGTATTGATTAGTGACTCCATCCTAAATGCTTACAAATTTTTACCCTTACTAGTTATTACTACCTCCGTTTTCCCAAGTCTTACTCACTTTCCGTTTACATCCGTTTTTCTAAGTTTTACTCGCTTTTACTTTATTCCTTATATGACAGCTTTTTAAACATTTTTTATCATCCACAACCCCACTTTGTGGGACCCAATTTTATACTTCCTCCGTTCTAGTAATATTGCTGCAACAATTGGACTTTTGCACTATTCATCATGCTTGTTTGACCACAAATTATGATTTATACGTAAAGTAAACTATAGTCATGTGGGATCTTATTAGATTCGTCTCGAAAAATAGTTTCACAAAATCAACTTTTTATAATTTTTACTATTATATAATTATAGATATTTAACATATAAAATGTGCTTTGAGATGCGTAATTTCATCCTTGTTACAATATTTGTGGAACAGAGGAAGAGTAATATATCTATTACTCTCATCTTTAATACAAACGTATCCACATATATAGTCCCCATTCTTACTTTTCCTTGGTTTGCACAGCTACAATACTCAAAAACACTCAACAAAACAGCAGTAGTTATAGTATAATACAAATGCTGGCATGTATTGCACATGGCTAAATAACTTATTCGTTAGTGTGTAAACTCATAATGACTATTTCTCTAGATTTACACCATAATGACTACACAAAAGTACCAACTTATAATGGCTAACACTTTTTCTTTAGTGTGAACTCATGATGACATTAAATATACAGCGGAGGCACATTTGATTGAAGATAATTTTCAAGGAATAGGGTAGAAATTCCACAAATATCCTTTTGTATGTAAGCTTTAATATCCTCATCATGCCATAGGTTACTCTTTCCTTATTATACGAACAAATTGTAATTTTAAAACTAATTTTAGAAAGTGGAATTATTTTGGGACAATACAAAGAAATATGGCCAATATTTAGGGAGGAAGGGAGTAATAATCAAGGAAACTTTAGAAGTTGACAAATTTACTATAGTTTCGTCTTTGGAAAGGATGAAAAAAGAGAAGAGATACAGAAACATAAGGCTGTAAAGAGTACTAAGTAGGGAGAAAACACTACAAAAATAACCCCTTTCACCTAGAGACCCTTTAGATTTTGTTCTTTACTCATCCATTGCATGTTCCATCTATATCATCACTGTAGTTATAACTTAAAATAGGTCAAATCAGTAATTGATAATTTGATATACCTCGGTGCCAGCACTAATTGTGTCTGCAACACTTATGACGACAAAACAGACCAACAAATTAACCACCAATATAGAAAAGAGAAAATCCAAATGCACCTTACGATGGGACTTTGATATCTTCATAGCCTTCAAAGCTTGGTTTGTATCCACACTGCTGTGTAAAATATGGACCTTGAAATCTGAACTGAAGGGTTTTAAGAGGTACCATTGCTGCTCTAAGGAATAGTATGTTGGAAGGAAAACCAAAATACTCTTTTCAATGTCTGGCTCACTTGTATGTATGTACAAGACAAGTTTATGAATAAGATTGTGCACATCACGTTTGATATCAGCCTTAGCCATGGATGGGGCTGTACCGCAACAGTATTTCACAGACAATGAGTCTGAAGACTCTGAACTCTCATCAAGAAGTTCAGCAACCTGCCATCAAACAGAAGTCAGTAATATAATACTTCTTATTGAAAGAAGAGAATCTGATAAATCATGAAAAAATAAAAAAAATTTAAAAAAAAAAAACAACCTTATTTGCATCAGTTAGCTCAGTATATATAGACTCAATCAGTATAAAGATAAAGAAATTTTAAAAAGTAACAGAAAAGTTTCCTTATAAACAGCACCCTTCAGGAAACCAAAAAAAAAAAAAAAAAACCAATATGAAAATTCATATATAAGCTAAACAGGACGTTAAACTAATATCAAACACCAAAATTAGGAAACGCAGGCAATTCTACGTAATTCCTCCTAATATATGTTAAAACATTTAGGTAAAATGCAGTTTCTATCAGATACTCCCAAAAACAAGTTCCCCAAAAGTGTTTCCGGTAGCTGTGTTAGCTTTCAGTAAATCAGGTACTAAGAAGTAAGAACATGTAAATACTTGAAGATGCCTTCAAATAGTTTGGTAGTTAAGCCCTACGTGCCCTTAAGTGCACTGTTAAAATTCTCACATCAACTAAGTGAGAAATCAAAATGCCCTAGAAAGTAAAAATAACAATAACAATAACAATAACAATAACAATAACAAAATAATAACAATAACAATAACAACAACAATAGTAATAATAATAATAGTAAAATTAATATAACTAAGAAACATAGAAAAAACTGCACTAACAAGTAAGCTTCAACGAATACCAAAACAAGATCCAAGAGAAAAGAAATGGATGTTTACCTGTTCAAGATAAAGGACCTTCCGCTGAAAATTGATGTGCTGACTAGAACTGGGAATAGCAAGGACTTCCACTCGCTCATCCCTGCCAAGATCCTTAAAGTAATCCCGGTATCTCGAAATATCAGCAGTTGCAGACATCAACACCAGCCTATACAAAATTTGATTTCTATCAGGCAGCTAAAAGCAAAAGCTGCATGAAAGTCTCAACTATGTGCTAGAAATCATAGCACAAAAATCAAATATAGTTTCTTAGATACAGAAATCTTTTAGCATATACTTCCTCCAATAGCTATGCTGTAAGTTTAGATAAAATGTAGCACTTGTCACCATAAGCAATGAGAGTATGAAATCAGACAGTGAAGATTGAAGAAAACCAACATGCACTTAACAGCATGTTTGTTAGTTTCCCTCAGGTGCTATGTCAACTTTCTAAGTAAGCTCAAATTACGATTATAATCATTATTATAATTGTAAAATGAAAAAGCACTTTATCTTCCACGACTTCTAACATGGATCAAGGCAAGTCGCTCAGATGACTAAGACATGGGAGCTATGAACACTTGCAGCCAGGGGTAAAGATGGATAGAAGGAAGGAACAATAAATTGAAGCAAACAGATATATGAATAAGGAAAACCTTATATCTTTGTTTCTAAGAAGAAACTGTTTCACACAGACAAGAACAAGATCAGATTCTACTGATCTCTCGTGCACTTCATCTAGTATGATAGCCTTGTACTTGAGCGCAAGTATCCCCTTTTCTCTTATTTCCTCCAGCAGTACACCAGCAGTTTTAAAGATGATTTTTGAGCTGCATTGATACAAGTTAATTTTAGCAAAGATGCCACTTCAAAAATAGAAAACTGCCCCGTGGTTTTCTCCACGGGATACAATAAATCAGTCAAAAATACAAATGCAGAGTATTATACACAGAGCTACATGCAAAATTGCATATACATACCATATAAGGAACCCTAACTAGACAAAATGTATACAAAGAGACAACTTTAATTCTGAAGTTCATGTTAACTAGTAGAATACAAGAGAGGATGGGTGTCTTTTATGACAAAAACCCATTACATGAGTCAAGGCACTGGAATATGAGTAAGCTACAGAAACATTCAAACATAGTAGAATAGAGATGCTGTCTTTTTCAAAAAATAATAGTTGGGAACAGATGTTCAGAAAAGTGTGTGCCAATACCTGGATGACATGACCTTAGAGTGCCCAATGTGATATCCAACCTCGCCTCCCACTTCACATTGAACAACACTTGCAACCATTTTAGCAACAGCTACAACAGCAAACCTCCGAGGCTGTGTACAAATAACTGGGGTTATGTTTGCTTCACGGAGAAACAGCGGAACCTGTGAGCTTTTCCCTTCAACACCCAATTAAACACGTTGTCAGCATACGTTAAAAGTAATAACAATCTTAAAATAATTAAAACTTTAACACATTAAATAAGATAACGAGAAAATCTTGTTTTAACCCTGAAAGGTATAAAACAATCCAAACCCAAATAGTCATAAGGTGGAATCTTATATAGCTACGGCCAACGATGGTTGTTGTGTTACACGCATTGGAATGATACTTCAAATGCCTGTGATAACACCTTAGGAGGCAGTGGTAGTAGAGACATGCAAAATTGTTACCCTTTTTTTTTTTCTTTTTTTTTTTTGAGGGCAAATTTGTTACCTTATGAGATGAACATATTTATCCATTATGCCATAACATCGTACCCTTTAAAAAAATGTTCTAGGTACCTTAGTAAGGAAATTTATTACTTATTTTCATTAGATACACACCAACTCAAATCAAACAACACTAAAATGAATCTAAAAAGACCCATTTGATATGTATTTTCTCATTTATTAGTGTATAAATAAGGTCAAAGTACAATTTTTAAAAAAATCATTTTACTACCATCCTCTTCCTTCACCTTCAATAATCCTGGTATAATCTAAGTATCTAACTACATCACCCAGGCCTAAAATTGAAATATCAAAATAAATAAAACACTAGACATTATAATCCAAAATTAAATGGAACATTCACAAGGTCCCTCCCTATAGAATTAACACTCCCTCTTTTTTCTTTTTCTTTTTCTTTTTTTCTTTTTTTTTTTTCTTTGTGTGGGTGTGTGTGCTTTTTGTACATTTTCCATCGTAATATTGTAAATAAAATATCTCAATAATACATACTTCCTCCGTTTCTTTTTAGTTGACACGTTTGACAATGCATAACTTCAACCATTAATATCTTTAATTACCGATAAACAAAAATTATAAAAAGTTGATATTAAAAATATATAGTGACGAATCTAACAAGATCCCACATGACTATAGTTTTCATTACTTATAACCACAAAACCCGGTCAAAGGGGAGTGAGTAAATAGTGCTAAAATAAAAAAGTATCAACTAAAAAACACGGAGGTAGTATTACAAAAAATTAGAAAAAGATTTATATGAAAACTAAAATCAAGATGAATCTAACAGGTTCCACAAAGACTGTGTTTTGAAATTAATAAAAAAAAATAAAAAACTCATTAAATCCGGAATATCCATTTTCCATGAAATCTTAAGAGATTCAAAGTTTCTAAATGTGACAAATAAAAACCAAATGAAGGAAAAGTCATATTACTACTTCAAATTACACTATCAACAACTAATTCCTTCCAGAGCTAATTGTCACATTACTAGTTCAGGTCACACCATAAACACGACAACTAATTCCTTCCCGGTATTGTCACGTTATTAGTTCAAATTACACTAGCAACAACAACAACTACAGCCATCACATTATTAACCAACAAGACAACTTCTCGCCAAAAATTGCTACTTGATCAAAGAAAAATTCAAAAAAATAGGAAACTCATGCTTGATTTTATCGAACACATTATGAACAATGTAGAAATTGAGAAGAAAAAAGTAAAAAATTTATACCACAACCAGTTTCGCCGACGATGAGAGTAACTCGATTCTCCATAATTTTGTCAACAATTTTGTCCTTCATAGCCGTAATCGGAAGAGAAGCGAATTTCTCAGCAGAAAACGGAGAAGGATACGACGAACTGCACGACGAAGACGACGGCGATGACGGCGACTCCATTGAAACTCCGGCGAATTTAGGAGAGAGAAAATGACTCAAAAATAAAAAATCAAAAATCAAAGACCAAAAACACTCTTTTTGCTTTAGAAGTCGTCTTTGTTAATTGTGAATTTGTGATAGTATTATAGTGTATGAACTGCTAATGCTGCTGCGCCCTTTTTTTGCTTTTAGTCTCTCGCGCTTTGAGAGAGTGATTCGGTGTGACGCGGGTGTAAGGGAGTGATGATGTGTGATGGGGTTTGATTTGATAGAGTGGGTTTAGGGGGTGGGATTGTGTACGTGGAGTGATCAGAGAGAGGGTGTAGGGAGGTATGGTGTAGTGGTGGTGTAGGGGAGAGAATTCTCTTGCAAGTAGGGGGAAAAATTAAGGATCCCATTTACTTGAAGTGAGAATCGAACCTCTGTTCACTAGGGTGGAAGGAAGGCGTCCAACCACTAGGCCAACCTTAATTCTCTATACAGTCCTAGTTGTTGAAGGTGGGTAGACTCTTGAAATGGGATTGTGGAGAATCGTACGTACAGTTGCCGGTTGGATCTTGTAGTACGCGATGTCATTTGGAATAAAATACGAGTAGGTGGGATCTAAAAACTATGAAAATTAAAGTTTGATCAGAGTCTTATACTTCATACAAGTATAACTGTATAAGATATAATCAGGAAAAAGCAATACTCCTACTAAATAACAATTTTACTCTCTTACTTATCCATATCTTCATATCACAATTTTACTTTCTCATAAATATGCTAAGGACATATAATTTCTCGATTACTCCGCTCCAAATTACTTCCTCCGTTTCTTTTTAGTTGACACATTTCTTTAATCACGTTAGCCAATGCACAAATTCAACTATTAATATCTTTAATTAATTACCGATAAGCAAAAATTGTGAAAAGTTGATATTGTGAAACTATATATCGTCACGAATCTAACAAGATCTCACATGACTATATTTTTCATTACATATAAATCACAAAACACGCTCAAAGACAAATGTGTGAATAGTGCTAAAATCAAAACGTGTCAACGAAAAAAACGGAGGTAGTATTTGACATATTTTTTTATTCACATTTGACAATGCTTGCAATCGTGAATATTAATTGACAATACTGTCAATACTACCAAAAATACAAATCTAGAGAAATAAATCCAAATCTTGTGTGACAATATTTTTCTTATACATTAATCACAAAAGCTAGTCAAATCCGAGTTTGTGAATAGCGATAAAAGTCAAATCATATCAACTAATTTGGCACATGAGAAGTATATACGAAATATTTAGAATATCTAATATGATTAATATACTATTGCGTTTGCCCTTATCTACTCTAATACAAGTATATAACTTTAATTTGAAATTTATTTGGGAATGTAAACAAAACAGAACTTTTTTTTAAACCAAGGAAAAAGAACTTTTTTTGTGTTCCACCCGGTTAATCCTTTGGGTTAATTCGGATTCGGGAATCAGTTTTGAATAATTAAGTTTCAGTCCCCTCCCAATTGTTGTTGTGAAGGATCGAACCTTATTAACATTATAGATATGATCGAACAAACTAGCAAATGACAATAAGCAAAGCATCCATTGAGGGATGTATTAGCCATTATAAAGGTCATGCCTCATTCGAAAATAAGATACAAATCTTAAACTATATATCATGATATTGATTATTGTAAGTAATCAATGAGAATTGGACCTCTAACCATTGTTAAATTATATGATTTATTTACACTTGACCATTAAGGTATTGTTTGGTTGCACTTGATTTCCAATCAAATTTCCCATGAATTTTGTTTCGGCCATGTTGTTTGGTTGTCATTGTAAAGTAAAAATGGAGGGAATCACAATTTATGGGAATTTCTATTTCCCATAAAACATGGGAATTTATTTACCCATCCCACCATTAGTCATTCACAATTCCTATGGTTTACAAATTCCCACATGACAACCAAACACATTTATTTAAGGGATTATTTGGCCTCGTTTTTTTATTTCAGTTTTCAATTTTTTTTAAAACAAAAAACCAAAAACAGGAAACAAGAAAAAGGTGTTTCCACTTTTTTGTTGTCAGTTTTCAAAAGTATCATGATTTTAATAAGTTTGACTAATTTTTGATTCATTATATGATATATGTCATATGATTTTGAAAAACAAAAAACCAAAAAACCAAAAAACAGAAAACTACAGCAATGCCAAACGAACCCTAATTAATTTCTAGGAATTTCATAAGAGAAATAATTTCCCATATATTAGAATTTTCCATAGAAATTTATTTCCTACGCCAACCAAACAAACCCTAAGTCATGTTTAATATAGTCATACAATTACAGTAGGTTATTTATTTCCTTAAATTAATTTGAATCCCAATCATTTTTGGGCCATATGTGTCACCTCCACTAATTTATTATTATCTATCGTTTTTCTTTTACGCTTATGTATACGTTAAACTACTACTCATATGAAGGGTGTTGTTTGTTATCTTGGCATTTTATCAGACCTATGTTTCCTTATAAGGTTTTATTACTTTAAAAGGCAAAAGCTAATGAGCACCTCCTGAGGCGTTAAATAAGAGAACTAAAAGTGAAAATATATAAGTAAAATTAACATTAATTACACCGATCGACGCGTGATTTTCTCATGCATTTATAACTTAATTCTATTTAAAGTAATATATTAATTAGTTATCTAGCACCCCGTGACGCTTGTTAGAAAGATCCATTTTGAAAATATATTAATAAAGTTATTAAAGGAATAATTTTGATAGACATAGTTTTCATTTAGATAAATTCTTAAATGCAAATATATGGCCTTTCATGCAAGGTGTTCAATATTTTGAAAAAAGTATATCTCACCCAAGTAATGAGTTTAAATACAAAAACTAGGCTTTTGGCTCGTACAACTTATAGGCTTATTATTGGTGTTTATTTCGGTTTGTGTGCTTTTGAATATTGAGTGTTATGTGTATTTGGAAAGGATAAATGGGGTAAGACACTTTGCTAAATGTAGTGTATTTAGTTATTACATATTAGCATGGAAACATGGGTGATTATTGGTCATTATAGATGGAATGTGTAACCGGAAACATGATTAAAGAAATTGAATTTTTGGAAATTTAATTCAGAATGAGACTTAAAAAAAAGTGGAGGGGCTAAAATTAAAGAGAGTGAAGGAAAGGTTGAATTGAAGAGGGGAGATTAAGTACAATTGGTTTGAATTATTGTGAGTTTTCTAAAAAATTAAAAATGTAATGAGACACAAGCACATAGTAGTATAATTAGGTATACCTCTATTTGTTGCCACTTTTAACCCTAAGAAGCCAACTATAACTAGTTCAGTCTCCCATGCAAGCAGCTTAGGATCTTTAATCTCTGTGAGATCATCCCATATAGAGATAGTCATTGGCATTATAGTGCTGCAAATTTAAATAAAGCATTGTGAGATGAAAAATTTAGTGTAAGTAATTGATGTAATGTTTTAAATTGGAGTATTATTATTACAAAACTTGTACTGACATGTGGTCTATCACACTTTATGTCTCGAACTGGATGTTCAATGCCCTGCTCACTTGTTATTATTCTTATATCACTGATAAAGAGCACCAGACCTAGGATATCTGTGTTTATCATGTGCAATAACTTAGTTACCAAAACACTTTCTAAACTTATTATAGAGATATTTTGAAATAAAAAAACCACAAAATTTAGAGATATATATATATATATATGCGATCATATGAGACCACAAACCTTATGTGAGAACCCTATTATATGTGAGGACGGATCAATTACATCCAACGGCCACAATTAATTCCGGTCAAACAAAACTCCTGCGTTTTTTCTCTCTCCTCCTTCCTCTTTCATGCGTTATTTTCTCTCTCCTCATTCAATTTCTCTGTTTTCTACTCTCTTTCTCTCTGCTATTCTCTATGATTTTTCATCACTACTTCTTCAATCTTCATCAATTCTTCGTCAAGGTGAGTTATTGTTTATATTTTCGTGTTTTTAAATTACTTTTAGGTCACATTCAGTTACATTCATTGTTGATTTTCGTTTGATTTTCGCTGATTTCAGCTCACATTGTTTATTAATTTGTGTCGATTATGTTTTACTTTTTTTTTTCGTTGCTTTTAGTTTTATTTTCGTTTTTTTTAGTAGTTATCAAGTTTATTTTAGTTTTATTTTGCCTTATTTTCGTTATTTTCCAGTTTTTTCATTCTTTTGAAACCTAGAAATCATTGATAATTTGTGCTATTTTGTTGATTTTAGCTTGATTTTAGGTATTTTAATTTGATTTTTCAGTTTATTTTAGTTCTCAATTATGTTTTATTTTTTGGTTTTATCTTATTTTTTGTTTGATTTTAGCTTTATTTGAGTAATTATTAGTTGATTTTAGTTTTAATTTTGCTTCATTTGAGTAATTATCTTACATTTTCTTTGTTTTTTTTGGAGACCTAGAAGTAATTGCTATGGATTCTGCAAATGCAAATGTTGTTGAATCATCCCTAATTGTTCTTCAAGAAAATACAATGTATGTGTTTCTGCTCATTTAATTTTATTTTTTCATTTTATTTTTATTTGCTCATTTTATGTTTGTTGTTCAATAAAATACTTAGTGTTTAGTTTTATTTTTTATATTTTGTTGCATTTTTTTTTTTTGCTGAATTCCATATATTTTTTGCTACTGGAAGTATGATATTCAGTTTTGTTGGCTGTGATAGCTTGGCTGGACAGTAGGAATGAAATGAGTGTTTGGTTTTACTCAATGCTGTTATAAGGTTGGCATTTGTTAATATTGGGTTCCCATTAGTACATGATTCCGAGACCAAGCAATTAGATGAGGCTAATGAATTGCGGTTGATACTAATTATCCACAGTGAGTTTGATACATTGGCTGGACACCAGGAAGACGGGAATGTAAATTAGCTATGTAAGATAATAAGTTTGCTGCCAAATTTCTGTTCCTGCCTGTGTGATTGCTACTTTTCTAAGATTGAAAGGGATGTATGAGTCTAGTGTAGAGATATTGCAATGTTGGATAGCTATGTGACATTGCCACACAATGAATATTATATTGCTTATTTGGAGGAAAAAAAAAACATATTTAGAGATAGAGTTCTTTTAATATGGTAATTGTATAAAGATTTCCTAGCAAAATTGCATACAAATCCATTACCATTCCCACTATATAGGACCGTTTACCAAACATGGTTTAAGTAATATTCTTAAGTAATAGAAATAGGCTGTGGTGTAAGGTTGGAGGGTGGGAGGAGGGGGATTTAAGTTCACATCTTATTATCGTACTTTTGTTTATTTACCTCATTGGATATCCATGGGATCACTTCCATCACAATCAACAAATAGATGACTGGATGTGAATTTCTGTCTAAGATTGGGTTGGGGCTATGGGGGTGGGATGGATGCTCAGGTAGAGACAAGTGGTCTAGAGATGTTATGATTCTCGTCGAGTAATTGGCTGAAGCAGCCTGGTTCATTTCCATTTGCAAGGGTGTGTTCACACTTGTTGTAGGAGCTCTGTGGAGCAGTGGCTGAAAATAAGATTAAGGGGAAAAGCAAAAGTTATTGTAAATTGCTAACCATCTAACATTACTTTTTGATGTTCATAAGAATTAAGGGTCACTATGAAATGCATAGCATCTGCGACTATTTTGAAGGACGATGTAATATTATTGCATATTACTCGGTATGAATTGTAGGCTGATGTTTAGAGATATTTTGAAATAAAAAAACCACAAAATTTTATGTAGTTGCTTCTCATAGATTCATATAATTTGGCATTCATTGGACTAAGATTCAGTTTCATCTCTTATTAAATTCAGTGAGCAATTAATGTACTCCTTCCTCAGTGCTCTTTGGAGTTTGTGGGTTCACTTTATAATGAAATGAAGCATAGGCTGTTTGCTATAATTTATGTTCATGCATAAGCAGCAAATTGCTTTGCTTGAATTATTAAGCACAACTCACTTTACAGAAATTTGGTTTACTAACTGTTATTTTTGGATAGATTTTAAGTGAATGTAGACACAGTGATTTTCTATGCAAATAATTATTCATTTTTTTTTTAATTTTGTATGAGCAGGACATCTGTTGAAACAGATTTTACTACTAATGGTGGTGGTGATCAAGATACAATAGGGGCAGCACAATTAGGTTAGTAGCCTTTCATGCAAGGGAAACCAAATAACAACCCTTGCTTGAGGTTTCTGGTTTTGTGCAAGACTGCGAGTGTTTCTATTTTTTTTTATTAACTTGATTTTATTTTGATTTTTCCTTTGTTTTAGTTAGCTTACATTTTTTTTTTTCAGTTTCTTTTTTTTTTAATTGTAGAACTGTTCAGTGCTATGGATTCTTCGGTTGCTATTGATTCTACTAATGCTATTGATTCTACCAATGCTAAAGATTCTTCGGTTGCCATTGATTCTACTAAAGCTCTTGATTCTACCAATGCTAAATATTCTACGGTTGTACCTTTGGAAAGGAAAATGTACGTGTTTTCTTATTTGCTCATTTTATGTTTTCTTAGTCAATATAATAGTTATTGTTTGGATAAAACTTGCTCATTTTATGTTTTGTTGCTCATTTATGAAATATCAGGTTTTTGATTTTGTATAACATATCTGATGAAATGTATGTTCTGTTTGGAGTTGCAGTGATTTGTTAGATTAGTACTAACTATTTTCTCATTTGCTAAATGAGCAAAAAATTAATTGCTCATTTCCCAAATGATCAAAGAAGTGTTTGCTTATTTTACAAATGAGTAACTAATTATTTGCTCATTTGACAAATGAGCAAAGAAATGCTTGCTGATTTTATGAATGATTAAAGAAATGTTTGCTCATTTGACAAATGAGCAACTAACTATTTGCTCATTTGACAAATGAGCATCTAAGTTTTTGCTCATTTGTTAAATTAGCAACTAAGTATTTGCTCATTTGATAAACGAGCAACTAACTATTTGCTCATTTTCTAAATGAGCAAAATATTGATTGCTCATATGACAATTGTTCATTAGATAATTTTTCAGCCTATGCTTTTCTATCATAACATACTCCTTAGGGTCAATTTATAGTTTGTACCAGGTTATTCCTTAGGGTCAGTTTAGGCTATTAGGAGAAGTTAATCCTGCTTATCCTGATGGCATGTGCTTTAGCTGAGGACACCCACTAACATCAAGCCTACCCAAATTGATAAGTTTTCTAATATTTTTGGGTAGAGTCCTAAGCTCCCTACAAAATTTTAGATTAAGGCTCCGTTTGGTAGGGCGTAAAACATTTTCATTGAAAAATGTTTTCCCATTTTACATTGTTTGGTTTGGTGTAAAACATTAAAATGTAAAACTTGGGGTGGAAAATCATTTTCCACCTTATTGAAAACATTTTCCCCCCAATTTAGAAGGAAAACATTTTCCATCACAAGTGGAGGGAAAACATTTTCCATCACAAGTGGAGGGAAAACATTTTCCCTCACAATTGAATTTTCAGTTCAACCAAACAATGGAAAATGCTTAAAATGGAAAATTATTTTCCATTCAACCAAACAACGGAAAACTTTTTTGAAAATGAGTTTTCCATTGTAAAATGATTTTCATGGAAAACCATTTTACATTGAAAATGTTTTACACCCTACCAAACGGACCCTCAGTGTTTGCAAATTTTGAAGATTTGTGATTGAATTAGGGAATTCTTCAATATGTGAGCTGGATAGATTTTAAGTGAATGCAGACACGGTGATTTTTCTCTGCAAATAATTATTCTTTTTTTTTTATTTTTTTTATTTTTTTATTTTGTATGAGCAGGACATCTGTGGAGACATATTCTGCTGCTAATGTTGGTGGTGACCAAGATGCACTAGGGGCAGCACAGTTAGGAGTTGTGGTGGTTCTACACAGTCTCAACCACAACATAAGGGAAGGAGCTTCAAGACAATTGCTTCTAGGGACAAACGAAAAAGGTTTTAAAGGAAACAGTAAAGAAAGAAAAACAGATGATTAAGCTAGAGGAGATGAAATTCAGCAACGAATTGCAAGGTTTGAAGTCAGGCAATGAAGTGGAAGTTTTGAAGTCTCACGTTCATGGGACATTACATAGTCGGATGTCACCCTCATCCATTGTTCAAGTTATGGAATCAGTTTCACTTTCAGAAAATCAGTTGAAAGCAGTTACAGCTATAGGATTTGGCTCGATGGAGTTATTGAAGGTGACCCAACTGCCTTTGCAGTTGGGTTTATGGTTGGTGCAACACTTTGATGCTAAGACGTGCTCATTAAATATTCCTGATTTTGATCCTTTCTGTATTATTGAAGACCATGTCCATGAAGTTCTTGGGTTGCCAATAGGGGGCATAGAGATTGATAAAAATAATTTTTCCACAAACAAGAATGTCATTCAGCAATGGAAAAAGCAATTCCAAAGGAACTCACTCTCTATCAAAATAGGGGAGCTTAAAGTGTTTTTGAAGGAGCATAAGTCAGTTGGTCCTAAGTTCAAACAGAACTTTGTAGTTCTTTGTGTGTCTACACTGATGGAAGGTAGTCTTCTTATTTTTATTTTGCTCATTTTACTTTCAATTTTCCATTTTAAATTTAGTTTGCTCATTTCTATTTTATTTTGCTCATTTAAATTTCTGTTTGCTCATTTCTCTTTTGTTTTGCTCATTTTTTTGTCAGGGAAACAAAACATGAATATTAATCCTAATATTCTTAGATTTCTTTCTGATGTTGATAAAATCAAGGACTTGAATTGGTCAAAGTATATCCTTGATTCTCTCGTGAAGGCCAAGCTTTACTGGGAAGCGCGTCCAACTCGTTCTTTTTCTGGGTCTTTATTGTTTCTTATGGTATTACTATAATTTTTGTTTATTTTTAATGTAGTATTTCTTACTTATTTGTTGATTTTTAATTTACTAATTTTTCTTTTCTTGTTTGTAGTTATTGTATGTTGATCGATTTGTACTTGAGGAAGTTCGAGCTGCACGTGAAACTCTAATATTAAAAGGGTGGACAACGGCTATGTTGTCAACACGTGAGAAATTGGAACTCTTTAAAGGGAGGCTTGGAAATATTTGTGCTAAAAAGCCTAATGTTGGTTCTTCTGGCATGAAACAGCCTAAAATGGTATTAACTATATAATTTTTTATTTTATTCTTTTTTCTTTTTATCCTACATTTCTAACTTTTTAGTTTTTTATTTAGGAAAAATTCATTCCATCTGAAGTGGAAGCTCAAGTAGGTGCCAATAAGGTAATCATATGTACTGTAATATTTTATGTAGGAGATCTACTTAGGTGCCTTTCCCTTTGCTTGAAGAATTGAATAGGTATAATTCTTGCTCATTTAACAAATGAGCAAATAATTTATTGCTCATTTGCCAAATGAGCAAATAATTCTTGTTAAATGATCAAGAATTATACCTAAGTAGATCTCCTAGAAGTTTACAAATATTAATTATTTGCATAGTGGAGCTTTTCAAATTATAGTCTCATTAACAATAAGAATTTTTGGTCTTGTTTGATCATTTACTCCTTGATTTATATTCCAATCAAACAAGCAATTTTCAAATGAGCAAATAATTCTTGCTCATTTGTCAAATGAGCAAATAATTCTTGCTCATTTGTCAAATGAGCAAATTTGTCTTTGCTTATATATCAATTGAGCAAGCAATGATTTGCTCATTTTTTTTAAATGAGCATATTATTCTTTGTTCTTTTTTGAAATGACCAACTAATTCTTGCTCATTTGTCTAATGAGCAAGCAATTACTTGCTCATTTTTAAAATAAGCAATTTTTTTGCTCATTTGACAGATGAGCAAATAATGCAATTGGTTATATCTTATAAGCTTGGTTTATATTTGTTAGGATATTTGCTTTCAACTTGTTCTAACTTTCTTTTTCTTTTTTTTGTTTTGTTTTTGCTTGATTATAGGAACAATCTGATCCAATTGGTACAAAAAATGAAGAAACTGAACAAGATCTAAAGAAGGTATTTATATGTTTTCTGGAAACCAATATTAATTCTTTGCTCATTTTTAGACGTTGTTTGAACACGAGTACTGATCCCCTCTAATTCTGCACTCCCCCCCCCTCTCCCCCACCCCTTAAACACACACACAATTATTCTTGTTTATTTATCATTTCTGAATCAGAATTTGATTCAATTTTGCTCATTTTATATGATTTTGATCATTTGATATTCAGTTTGCTTTGTCTTATTTAGTCCTTTGATTTATATTTTTGTTATTTATGTTTTTGTTTTTTCTAGAAATGCCTTATGGATCTTGCAACAACTTCAAGTAACTTGGTATTGGCATACATGGAGTTTTATGAAAAGCATGAACAAGCTGTTAAGTATTTTCCTAATAATGAGAAAATACAGAAGTTAAAAGAAGATGCTTTAGGTATATGTGATGAGCAACTATTGAGTTCACAGGCTGTGCCAAAAAATTAGAATCCTTCTTTCAACCAAGATGAGGAGTATTGGCAAGATCCAGCTGTGATTGAAGCTTGGGGATAGATTTTCCAAGATTTCAGAAAATGAGAAGAATGTTGAATCCTCAATCTTTTCTAGGGTTGATTGTCCAACCGTAACAGACGTCGTTGATGTTTCAAAGATAGTTGCTGAAAGTGTTCATATGGCAAATACTCTTGTTATAGATGAAGGTCCTGCTGTTGTAGTTGAAACTGAAAAGGCTGGAGGAGGTTCAAGTATGTGAGCTGATTTGAGATCTTCAACTAAAAAAGGATGTGGAACTCCTTCTTTCAGTTTAGGATTAGATCCTCAACATAGTGATGATCTGGAGAACTCCCCAAGCAATGTACCAACTATACAACCTTCAGTTGCTCCTGTGACTGGAGATGTTGGTCCTTCTTTTGCAGCTCGTTCTGATGTTCCTGTTCCAAAGGTTTTTGTTCCAAAGAAACACAAACCTCAGCCATCAATGCTTCTTAGATCACCTTTTAAGTCTCGCGTTACCCAAATTTACTCTCAATATCACAAGTTCAGAAAAGCGTCTTGGAAGCAGTGTTTGATGATGATAAAAATCGTTTGTAAGTATTTTTTTATCTATAGAATTTGTTATCTTGTACATTAACTCCCATTTGTTTTTGTCATACTAACTTTCTTAATTCTTTTTATGCAGTGAACAAGTAAATTTATCAAAATTTAATGGAGAGGATGATCTTGAAATTATGAGATTTTATCTTGTGAAGCTTTATACTCAATATAAAGTTGATTCAGACGTCATTAATGCTTGGTGTAGCATTTTGAATTATAATGAGCAATTTAGAGACTCAAATTCTCCTGCTCGTTTCTTTTTTTACCTTAATGCTTCTATAAGTTCAAAGTCTTTCATTTATTTTGTTTTATTGAATTATTTTACAGTATTTTTGATGTAATTAATTTTATTTTATTTTCTTAAACATGTAGGATTGTCTTTTTCACAATGAGACAGATTCTGTTGCCTGTCGGAATAAGATGTTTTATGATGTTGCTGAGAAGCTGTACAACAAATCAGTTGTACCAAAGAAGGATATTCAGCTTTTTTTCTTCCCAGATTATGAAGAAGATCATTACTATTTGGTATGTTTTAACACTACCACACAGTATGGTAATATCGAGCTTTTTTATTATAGTGAAGATGCTGGAGATCATGGACAGTTTTTACAACATTTGGTATGGCTTAAAAGTTAATCTCTATTCACATTATGTTTGTTTCTTTTAGCTGAATGATTAGATTTTATTATGTTTGCTTATTTGATGTTTTTATTTTCAGTGAAGTGCATTTTCAAACTTTATACAATGTGAAGGAAATCTACAGAGTTCTGTTTTGGCAAGTGATATCAAGCAGATGGAAATTTCTGTGATTAATTCTTCATGGAAGTCTTTGGATATCAATCATTTGCACTGTGGAGTTGCAGCGATGAGACTCACGGAAACATACATGGGTTGTGCAAAGTGGGATTCTAGTTTGAAGAAAAATAATGTAAGTCTTTCAAATTAGTCTCATTAATAATAACATGTTTTGGTCTATTTGCTTATTTAATGGTTATTTATCTGTCAATTGAGCAAATAATTCTTGCTCACTTGTCAAATGAGCAAGCAATTATTTGCTCATTTTGCAGAAAAGGACAGCTGCCATTTTCTCCCTGCCCTGATGCTTGCTGCTTACTGATTGGATTGCTGCAATACTACTTTGCCTCTTTGTCCTCTCTTACCCCTCCTAGTGTAGGTGATCCAACCCCCCTCTTACTTAGCTGCTACATTCGTTACACATATTATTTGTTTTGCAGGTGATAATCTTGGATAAACTTCGTGTAAAGTACATCCTGGGAATAATTACAAGTGAAATGAACACTATTCAATCTGATTTTTCTTCTTTATTTTCCCCTTTTGATTGAAATTACAATCTTGGATAAACTTCGAGTCCCTTCCTTTTGATTGAAGCTTTTTCTTCATTGCTTTCCCCTTCCTTGTTATTTAAATCTTTTTCAACAGTAGCCTTTCTTTTCTCTTTGTATCCTTCCTTATTGCATAAGATATATTGTGATTTTAATTCTTTGCTTCTTCTTTGTCTTTTAGTTGTAGACTTCCTTGCGTTGAATCCAGTAGCAAATGCGTAATATTTATAAAATTCAAGGCCCTCTTCAAGATTATTAAACTTCATCCCTATAGCTAGTTTCAACTCATTGGGGCATAATGGAAGTCATTCTTTTGTTCCTCCAGGAGTGAGCAAAGGTGTTATTTTAGGAGAAACTGCTATTGTAGGAGTAGTTGGCACATTTGTGATGGCACTAGAATGACTCTCAAGTTGTTCGTTGTTGCTCATCATTTCTATGATTAAACATAATAGAAATAACAAGTCATGAACAAGTGAAGAACAATTCAACAAAACAGTAACAAGTGAATAACACAATAATATAGAAAACATAATTGTAATTGATCTGCTGCAATTCTGCACCCCCTTAAACACACTTACACACACACACACACACACACTCTCAATAATTAGAACTGAAATCAGATTCTTAAATAAGAATGTACATGGGCAGAAGCAAACACACACACTTACACATACTCATACACTCACTCACTCTCTCTCTCTCTCTCTCTCTCTCTCTCTCACACACACACACACAATAATTTCAGAATCTAAAATTAGAACTGAAATTAGTTTCTGAAATCAGAACTGCAAGCAGAAAAAGGAGGGGGCAGGGGGGATAGGTTTGTGCAGGGAAGTGGAAGAAGGGAGTGGGGTTGGTGTACATGAAACAGACTAAGAAGGGGGTGGGGCTTGTGCGCAGGCAAGCAACCAAGGAACTCATAATATGTTTGCTCATTTTGAATATATTTGTTCATTTTAATTATTTTTGCTCATAATCTATTTGCACATTTTTTCAGAACAGCTGTGTTTATTCCTTAACTAACAATCTTTACAGAATTGGTAGCTTTGACTTTGCCTGAATCATTATAACTGTTGATTATTGTAAGATTGAGTTATTCATGCTCCTATATTTGGAAAAGAAAAATGCATTGTTGTGCATATTGTGTTTATAGAGTACTTATAGATCCTTGAATTATCTGTGAATCTCATTAATATTTGCTCATTTTAATTCTATTTTGCTCAAGAACAAGTTCAGAAAACAGTAAGAAATGTTCTATTATACATATTTATGTTTGCTCATTTTAATTCATTTGCTCATTTGAAATTTGATTGAAAATAAGAACATAATAATAGCATTCAATTGAAAATAAGAACCTACTAACAACATAATAAGAGCATTCAATTGGAAATTTCAGAACATTTCTTACTTTTTGATCATAAGTTTAATCTGACATCATTACAATCACTATCAAGTTTAATCTGATATTATTAAAATCTCTATCAAATTAATCAAACCTAAATAATTGATTCAATTCAACAAAATTCAAAGAAGTAAATTCAATCAAAACAATAATTGATGCAATTAAACATGCAATTCAATGATTAATGCAATTCGAAAATTAACATGTAATTCGATAATTTAATGAAAATTATAAATTAACATGTAATTCAATAATAGATGCAATTCCAAAATATTCAGAGCTGTAAAATCAAAAAATTTTGAACATTAAGATTAACATGCAATTTAAAATTAAAAGTACGAACAAACCTCAATGATTGATGAAATTATCGACCATTGAAATTGTTTACTGTTTAACAAGAATAGGAGAGAGAAATTGTCGACCGATGATAAGTTCTAATTAGTTGCCATTGTTGAGCTTTGATGTGCAGAAAGAATAGAGAGATTACTTGTGAGAAAGAAGAGCATAATTAATGAATAGCATAATTGATAGTTTTCGAGCTTTGATTTGCAGACAGAATAGAGGAGAGAGATAAAGCAGAGATTGAAGGTAACGAAATTTCAATATGCCGTAATTGTTAATTAGGCAAGCTTTGGGTTATAATCTATCTAGCGGCTGAGATTTGTCCTCACATAAGGTGTGAGTTCTCACATAAAGGGTGGTTCTCACCGGATCCCGACCCTATATACACACACACACACACACACACACACACACACACACATACACACACACACACTTTAAAAGCTTAAGACCAGAGAATACCTCATCATCTTTGAATGTAACACCCACAAATTTGGTTTTTTCTGAGGAGGAATAAGAACTCGAGATTTTTCAATTACTTGGACCTTAATTTTGTAGTTCCTTGAGTTAGGCCTAAGATCTTTTAAGAAAGCCTGATTACACGATGAACCTTTTTCTGGCTTCGTGTCGTTTTCCTAGAGCACGAAAGGATAAATAAGTTCAGTATTGAATGAAGCTAATTATTGTCATGTAACTGATTCAGGATTCTTTTTCTATATACAAAAAATAACAAGCTTATCTTTTTGGAATCCTCAGAAATTTAATATATACATAAAAGGAAATAAGGATGGTGTAGGCTGAACCTGTTACTAAGTATATATTCTGACCATCTCATGATTTGTACAACAGTAGAACCTATCCTTATATTCTCAAGGCCAATTTTTTTATTGGAAATTACACTGAATTAGGCTAATAATCACAGGTATGTAGTTGATGAGGTTAATTTTGCAAGACCTCAACATAACATACTTTAAAATTACTTAGTCTTGCCTTGAAAGATAGTGTACTATTTTTGCTTGATTATCATATAAGAAAACAAACCAAAAGCTTTTTTGACCTAGAAATTTAATGCAAGTATGCATTATATGTACGATGCATGGTACGTATAAGTTGTATAGAATGTTCTTTTCATTAATGGCAGATAACAGAAGAGTTGGTGTAGAATGTTTTTTTTTTTTTTCATTAATGGCAGCTAACAAAACAAGTTTACATAGAATGCAATATTTTCTTGTTACATAATTTTCTTTATTGCTTTTAAGAGGGAATAATTTGTTTTCTATCAATGGTAACTATAATGAATTCAAAACAAGAATAATGGACTAAAAACAAGTAACTTTTAATTTTTTTGCAGGAAAGAATGTATTTACCTTAGCAAGAGCAGCAGCAGTCAGATGACACTTTCTGTAAAAGTGTTTAATGTGAGTGTTAGAAATGGTAGCTCATGATCACAAGGCTATTTATAAGCTGAAGCAAGGTGTCCAATTATACTTATTAAACACTATAGAGACAAGAGTGTAACAATTCTTTTGACAAATGAGGTCACTTTCTGCACACACTTGTGTTTATAAACTGCTTAAATATTATTATTGCAAAAGAAAAGATTTTTTCCTTGACTGTAATAAGATGTAGTCTTAGAAGCTACAGTGGAAGCATTTAATGCAAAGCAAAAAAGTAGTTGTATTCTCAAGCTTCCACGTTTTAAGGAGGGATGGATTTTACAATTTTAAGCTCACTTGTTAATTTATTGCCTATATTTAATTATCTAGATTATGTAGCTGATTTGTAATTAATTGGCTTTATTTATAATATAAATGAATTGATATTAATTCTAAATATTTTGTATTTTTATATAGCTGATTGTTTATTTTTTATTTATTTATTTATTTTTTAAACGAAAAGTAAACTTTTAGAATTACCATAGTTTATCATTGTTGATTTAGTGTATTACAGAACAATAAGACTAACAAAATAGATGGCAAAATAAATTATTCTGTTGATAAGATTTTATCAAAATAGATAGCAAAACTCCAGATAAGATTAGAAGAATTTTCGGACAACTTAAAGAACACAAATAGAATTTAAAAAGAGATTGAGCTAGCAATAACATAAATAAAGATTAGTTACGAGGGAGTAGAGAAAGGGATGTGATCGTGCTTAGCTTTGTAGCCATTATAGGACCCATTATGAAGGTGTACAATTTGTGGTTTATAGGACCGATTATCTAGTATAAAATTCGTGGTTTATAAGACCCATTGTATAGGTGAAACACTCCAAATTTGACGCTTGACAGACAAAGATAAAAGACACATAATTTCTCCGCAATTAGATTCAATTGACATCCGATTATTGCATTTTCAGATTAAAAGTTTTACCACCCACATCCATATTATGTAACATTATCTGAGATAATTGCCAATTATATATTATAATAAATTAATCCATTTTCTCATCTTCAATGGGAAATAGGGCTATAGTTCTTCTAATGTTAGACAAAAGGCTGAAAAATTTCAGTTTCTAATTTCATTAACTAATATGTCACAATATTAAGTTAAATAAGCTCATGATCAAATAATTGTGACGTTACTTATGTGGTATGATTTAGCAAAAAATCTTTTATTTTTGGAAAATTTGTATAATACAACTATATAATAATATTCCAAATCTTATATATTATCTTTACATAAAAATGTATGTCTTTTTGTTTTGTGTTCTTAATTCTTCCATACACATTTACCTAAAATATTATTCTAACTATATTTTAATTATAGAAAAAGTGAGCCACTGATTCAGGTACAAGATACTATCATTACCGCCTGGACATCATTTAGCCGGAGTATTATTGAAATTCTGCCCTAAAAGTAATAATAAAATTGGTTCATATAATTGATATTAAAGAAATTACTTTTAAACATCACTTTAATTTATTTTTTTTTTCAAATACCTCTAATATTTTGTTTCTTAGACTAATGGAGTATTACATGACTATATAATAACTGTTGTGTTCGACAACTATATCATATGTCAAATTCTAGGAAAATGAGAAATTTCAATCAAATTTTTTGTTATTACTTAATTAAATAAATTTATATCTTAGTAAATACAAAAGGAATTATTGTCTTTTGCTGAACCATGTGATTGAGATGATAAATTTATTACATTCGACATTATAATTAAGATGCATAGCAGAAGACACATCAGACATAGTGACAAGTGACATCTTCTTGTGTATTCTTTTTTTCGATAAATAACTATCATTAACAAATAAACTTTTAAGGCAATAAACAAACAATGATTATACTACAATTATTGGATAGTTTCATACACATTTTTATATAATAATAAAGAGCGACGATATCATGTATAGCGAGCATCAACTTATAAACAGAAAATGTACTATTAATAGGTTAGTGTTACCTAATTGTTGATTATGATTACCTTTAATGATCCGAGTAGTATTTATTTCCTTTGAAATTATTTTATTGGATATAAAGGTGATATATTATTTGTAATTTATATATTGACATGTATGTTGTGCTAATAGTTTAATAGTTTTACTGTAGATTTTATTCTTTTGTTTGATTTATATTTTCATGTTTATTAAAAAGGCATTTATAAATAAGTTTTTAGTCATATAGTCACTAGATTGTATAGTTTTATTGGAAATAATATGCATCATTAATGTAATATAATGTATACTACATTTAAATATTTTCAACACAACTAATCAACAATAAATTTTAGTTTTAATAATTTTTGCATTATTATTTTATTTTTCTATATGCATTGCATTTTTTTTTTTATTCCACATGAGTTGCCTTATTTTTATATTATAGCACAATTTATTGTGGGAAAATGATTATTACTACCGTGCATCACACGGGCACTAATCTAGTTATAAATACTATAAATTATCAATAAGTTTATTGAAGTGCACAAAAATTTAAGTTAAGTAATCTAAATATATTCTAAAGCGATTTTAGTTACAGTTGGAGCAACTATTGTATAGCCTATAAGTTTTGCATCTCGTTCAAATTATTAGCATAGAGATCAGAGTTTAAAAGGAACACGGACCAATAAAAATTTAATTAATTTATTAAAAGTAAAGGACATGATCTTGATATAATTTAGTTTTATTTAATGGTTTACAATGGGTTGTTCCTTTTTTAATTAATATAATTCATAGTGTGTAAATTTTTTTTAAAGTTAATTCCAATGTTTAACTTATATTGAAATAATTAATCTATTAGATATTATAATGTATCAAGTAGTCTTAGATAGTTAAAATTCAAAATTGTAACTTTGGATTTTAATATATGTCTTTTAAATGTTTGACATTCATGGTACTTATAATGTGATTATCTTTTATGTGAATGTGTAAGATTAGAAAAATAGGGTAAGATTGTGTAGTACAAGTAGTTAATGCAAAGTGAGTAGATTACTTCTACAATGTTAGAATTTCCCTACTTTAAGGATACTTCTTTGTCTATATTATTTATGCATGGCTATTGTAATAGATTTGTACTTATAACATTCTATATAATTAAATGGCATATAAATACATATCAAATTACTTTAATCTAGTTGGACGTGCTTGTATTAGTGTAAGAGTTCTAATCAATTGTTTTCCTCCCCACAAGTGTATTGCATACTTTACCACCTATTAGATTGATACATATTAATTGTCAATGCACGTATTTATTTTAAAGCAAGTTACTTTTAAAAATAAGATTATTTTTTGAAAAGATATATGTGATTTCACCAAAATATCAATAAGTTTTAATACCGTGTTTCTGCAAGTTGAAAATACAATGTTTGTGATTTATAAATGTGAAGAATACAAATTATTTTTAACCTAATTAATCCTATAAAAATAAACCATACGTAATCTTTGTATATTTTAATTTTTAATTTAATTTTGCATGTAATTGTCGTGACTATTGCACAACCTATAATTTAAACATATAGGTGCATGATATCTTTTGCTTTGCCTTGCTACGGTACTCGTAGAATTTGAAGAGTTGTCTTCCAATTACACTTATATAAAATCTAGCTTCCTTGCAATTCTTCACATTTCTCCATGTTCATCATTAGCTACAAACCCTAGGTTTTTCAACTTGTACTTTCTTCTCTCTTCTTCTAAACACTATTAAATGGCAGAAGCATCCTCTTCTAATAGCAAAGAAATTTGCACAGGTAACCGAAAACTAAGGGAGACAGTCAAATTTGGCGTCCATTTAATTAAATTAGTTTTTTACTTGCATCGAACAAGGCATGGGTATCAAAAAATTTCATAGAATTGCAAAGATATTAGTGTTTCAGGGGTTTTTGATGTGTCCTGCGGGAGAGTTACAATCCCTAGTATGTGCAACCGACGCCTGTACCTGCAATACCACGAAGACTCCGGTTGATGGGAGCTCCGCCTCCGACGATCAAGTCAGTAACGTACAAGAGGTAATAAGTGCGGAAATAGTAATTACTCCTCGCTGATACAGGAGGATTCTGCAATTAATATTGCTCGAGATTTGTGTTTGTATTTATGGATGTTTGTGAATGCCCAATAAATGAGGTCTGACCCACTATTTATAGTGGGGAGACCAGTACCCCATCTATGGTTCAAAGGACACGTGTCAACAGGGGATTGGCGCCCTGTTGACCTATGGCTGGCTGCCACGTGTCGCAAGGCCATTTGGCCACGTGTCTAGGGTAATTTTTACCCTAAACATTTAGGAAGAAGTGCAAGAAACCGTGGATGATAAGACAGGAAAGAAGAAATTGTTGGCAGAGTGTGAATGGTATTTGCTATATCTTGAGCAAGTGCGGGATGGAATGCAGGAAATGTTGGATGAACTTTTGAGTAAGAAGGCTAAGCTTGATGAAATACTGAGAGAGGAAGAGTTAAAGGAGAAGATGGCAGAAAGAGAGAGACAAAGGAATAAAGAAGAAAGAAAGAGAAAGCAGAGGGCAAAGGAAAAGGCAATTTTAGAGGAAAGGAAGGAAAAAGCTAGGAGAATTAAGCAATGGTATGAACCCAACTCTCTAATTCAATTCTCCGAAGAATCAAACTACGATTCTGACAATGATAAGCATTCTATTGATCATTTGGAGAGAATTTACGATGTATATATATAGGGTTAATTATGCCTGATCTTAATTTTGTACATGATGGAAGGTTTGTTTTGAATATGTATGCATTTTAATCCATCTTTAGAATATATAATAACTTCTCTTTTATCTAAAATACAACTTTTGTAATTTGTGAAATACATGTATTCTATATATGTAATCACAGTACCTTTAGTACTGTTTAAAACTCTTATTTATGTTGATTTATAAATACAATGAAATTCTAATCAACAACTAATTGAAATTAATTTGCGTTTTTTCATTTACACATTGATATTTTAATAGCATATTGTGTGCGATTTTTTGCTGCATATACGTTTCTAGCAATTAGTATGTTATCATTGGATATAATACTATAATGAAACTAAATAACCGAAACAATACTCTTCCGTTTTTTTTTTTTTTTTTTTTTTTTTTTGCATTGGAAAGGTTTTTAGAAAGGGTTCATATCAGTTCTTGTATCAAAAGCTGATTGCTATTAATATATTACAGAGGACATATTATGTTACAAATAGATTACTCCATAATAAGGTATCATCAAACTGACTATTATTTTAAAGCAGCAGTTGGGTGCGCTCTTGTTATATAAAGTGGCTGTTTATTTTGTATGGAACCCAAATGCCCTATGCCGCGAATTGATGCTGCCTATTAAGCATACATTCAATATATAATTTCCTGTATGATGATGCCTTGATATTCAACAACTTTGTTCAAACCCATATTGATAGTATTTGTCTCTAAGAAAGATATAGATGTAAAGAACATAATTATCTGTAAATAGTACAATTTAATACTTATATTAAACTAAGTAAGCAAATATCACAGTTCAGGCTATTAAAAGTAGTATTCATAAATAAATGCTTACCAAGATAGACAAGGTATATTCAATAGAGACTTTCTTCACTTTGTATCAGCAATTAAAGTTCTCCAAAATAACAAAACTATTTTATACCTTGATATTTGCACAACTTTCTAAACCTGCAAAGAAAATGTATATAGTTATTTAGTTTCATAATCCTAATACTAACCAACATGGTAAAATAGGTGTCCAAGAGGAATTGAGTGTAGAATATGCCTGTATGCAGGTTGACCCTAAATAATGCCCGCCTTTACGAGAATGCTGAATGCTACGACATTTTTTACTGTCGTTGCTGAAACCTGATCTGTCATTGGCTTAGATAAAACTTTAATTTGAGCCGATGTCTGAGCCCTAGATAGACCAACATAAAGCTGCCCATGTAAGAAACAAGGACTGTTTAGATAGAGTCCAACTTGTGACAGAGTCTGTCCTTAAGCCTTGTTGATGGTCATAGCAAAACTAAGTTTAATAGGAAACTGTCTTCTTTGAAACTTGAATGCATAATTAAGTGTACTGTTTCATATGGACGTAGATCTATTTGTGGAACGAAAACATGCTCTCCTGCATGATGGCCAGTTATTATGGCACACTCAATTATATTAGGATAAAAATGCTTACATAGCATACGAGTACCATTACAGAGACCTGATGCAGAAGCAAGGTTCCTAAGTAAAATGACAGGACAATTTTCCTTTAGCACTAATTCTTACCACTAGGAGAAAGGGTATTTAAGAACTCCGTTGGATAAATACTTCTTGTATCATCAAGAAATAAATCATAGCTTTTATAACAAACATATTCTCCAGGGAATTGATCAATTAGGCTACAGTTTATGTCATCTACAACAGTGTTAAGAGGATTCAAGATTGCTCTGTCAACAAACATGCTTTCATTGCAGTTTGCCATTTTTACTTCTGGGAAAACAAAACCAATATGACCATTGATAGCATCTTTAGATTCATCAAATGGCATCATTACATGCTGTGGCAACTGGATATGTGCAATTTCTGTATTCTGCATCTGACCGTTCCCCATGGCAAGTAAAAAATCAACAAATTGGTAATCTGTCCTTACTCCCATATTGTCAGTGAGTCTGAATCTGTGAAATTGGTTCCAAAGAGTTGAAGACACTAAACTTGCTTCGATGGCTTCACTCTGTGATTTCCTAGGCACAATAGGAAGTACTTGCCTAAAATCTCCTCCAAAAACAATAACTTTCCCACCAAAAGGTATAGACGGCGAACACAGATCACGCAAAAGGACATCTACAGCTTCAATGTTTTCTTTCTTTGCCATTGAAGCTACATCCCAAATTATTAAAGATGTTTCTTTCAGTAAAGCAGCTAAGCTACTCTACTTTGGAACACAACAAGAGGCTGAAACTACATGATCGATTGGAATCTTAAACCGTGAATGCGTTGTTGTGCCAGTGACTATGTTGGATGCTGCTATGCCTGATGTAGCAGTAGGCAGGACAAATTTACCCATTGCCCTGGTAGCTGCATACAGTGCACAATATAAGTAAGTCTTGCCTGTACCCCCAGGCCCATCAACAAAAAAACCACCTGGTTGTTCTGTTGTAATCGTTCCATGTTAGAGTTAAAAGCATCTAGCTGTTTAGAATTGAGCCTGAAGCATGCTTCCTTATATATATCAGGTATAGGTGCATCTAGGGCATCAACAATATCTCGAGTCCTTATGATTGCATCATCTGTCTCACACATTAGACCATCAAGCCCAAATTCAAGCAAACTCTTTCCTATTTCTACTAAATACTGCTCAATAGAACGAATTGTTAAATATTGAACTTTACCAGGTTGGTTTATAGAATCACTTGCGAAATCTTGCGAAATCTTCAGAAAGATGAGGATAAAATTTATTCCAGAGAGCAAGTGGATTGCAAAGATTACATAAAATGAGTATAGTAGCAAATAGACGTCTTAAAGCCTTAGGCATATGAGTCACAGAAGCCTCTGACATACATTTGTCCACAACATCATCTTCAGCTATAAGGCCAAGTTTGAGAGCAGCTTCTTGGTAAGTTTCATGAATGTTACCATCAACAGTCCTAAGATCTTCAAAAGACTTAGGCCCACGAACATTTTTAAGCAAAAGGTGCAGATAATAGGGTTCACCTTCAGACGGTGCTACAAATGTCATCCTACCAATGGCTATTTATTTTACTCCCCACTTAGTCCATGTCTTCACAGATGCTGTCCAAACATAATGCTCTGAGTATTCTGGATACAAATATTGCGTTCTATTTGGATCTGCATTATTCATTGCAAAAGATTCTGTTAGAGAAGTTTTGTGCCTCTTGCTATCATTTACAATAGAGCCTAGACTCTCATCTCCCCTGAATTACATAGTCTGCAGATTAAGAAGATGGATTTGGAGAGGCAACACTGGCGGTTGCATTTCATATAAACCAAAACTAAAATGACGCCAGGCAGCTTCACAAGGAGAAACCCACCGTCCAGATTGGAATTTCTCTATTTCATCCCCGGGTTTTGAATTCTCTGTAGAAGAAACATTGAAAGAAATATGATCATGCCCCTTGTACACATATTTGTAAAGATATTTTACAGCTCGGAATGTAGAACACACTTCAACATTCACGTGGCAATCAAAGAGAGCTAACAAATGAGGATTATATGGAATGACCCATCTATTATCCATAGGATTCTTCCGAATCATTACTGTTTCTCCAGTATCGCGCCTTTTATACATAGGATATCTATCCTCATGGCTAGTTGTCTTAGTTACAAATGGTTTTGGATATCCATACTTACACACACCAATACGACCCATATGTTTCATACATGGACCATGCATCATGTGGGATAATACAACTTCTCTTAAGTGAGGATTTTTTGTTGAAGGTATCTCCGTAGTTACAAAGTTATCAAAAGCAGCTGCATCTTTAATTTTATACCCATGAGCCAATATTAATAAAATATGAGCGTGAGGAAGCCCACGTTTTTGGAACTCAACAACATATATTAGTGCAGCAACTTCCCCAAAAGTTTTCTCCTCCATGATTTGCTTCTTAAGTGCAATTAGTTTTGCATGGAAAATCCTTGCAACTAAATCAGGCCTATTCTTAGCAAGCTCTCCAGGAGCAAGTTCTTGTTTGATTTCCGACCAGTTAGGATTACATGTAATAGTTATGAACAGACTGGTTTTCCAAACCGCTGTACCAAAGTTATTGCATTTAAGTACCTACTTCGTAATTCTCTTGGACCACCCAAAAAAGAAGGAGGCAGTATGACATAATGACCAACATTTGCATAGTTGTTTTCTCCACTCTCAAAACAATCAATAACTCCTTACACGAATGGCAGCCTGATTTCTACGGAAAAAATCAAGTCTCGTGTTTTCTAGCTTAACATACATGTCAACTATATACTGCTGAAACAATTGAGAAGCTCGTAGCAAATAGTTTCCTTGCCTTATTTGCAACGTAAATGCATAATATTCTTTACAGGAAATCTTCTTTACTCTTTTCCTTTTGCCATTAGTTGCATCTGTATTATATACACAAAATAGGAAGCTTAACAATCTCAACAGGTAACCTTAATAACTAATAATTCCATGAATGAGATTTACAGAAAAGTAAAGTGCAAGTGCTAAACATGAAATATTAATGGCTTGTTTATCTTACTAAATAAGATACATAACAGCTACAAGTTTAAGTTTTCCAATTATCCCCAAATAATAAATCTACAGCACACTTAATATTACTCGAGATCTTATTCATATAGCTAATAACCATAGTAAAAGAAAAATCCTATAAGACATAGATGCAGACATTCATTCACCATACACAAGTTTTCACAGTATCCATTATTCCAACACAAAGTTATTCCTAATGGAATGCTCATTACTTGGTTGTACACAATATATATACTTCATACAGTAATAGGAACAATAAACCATTGATTAGGTAAAAGCATCAAAGCAAGAAAGAAAAAGTTAGGACTCGCTTGCTTCTTCTTCAGCCAGTAAATCTTCCACACTATCAATTGTCTCTAGCGGACAAACTTCTTGTTGCAAGTGTATCTCACTATCAGCTGTATCTATTTTCTCTAGACCCTCGTGCCATCCACAGTCTCCATGTGGATATAAAAGAGGGTATTGAAGTGGATCGTAGCACCCATAGTAGTGCATAATTCTATGAGCCCTATTTGTTCTACCATAAGAAATTATATGAGGACTACTATATTGGCTAGACGATGTTTCTTCTAACCATATTACAGCCACCTCATTTGCAGTTGGCGCATTGTAGACTCTCTGGTCAAGAACTGGATTCCTGTTCAAATGAATTTCAGTGCTTTCCACAACAGAAATTTCTCTTAGTGAACGAAAAAACTGAGCATATGGATTGCACTCCATTATTTGCATAAGAAGCTGAACTATTTCTTGTTGCACCTCTGGAAAAGTAGATGTACGATTCATGATTTTGTGCTCTGCATCATAAAAATACATATGTAGATACTTAGGGTGCTCATCATTAGGTAATAAGTCAGGAAGATAATGATATATCTGACCGTGCAACTTGAACACATATATTCCTTTTTTAGTATTAGCTTCAATGGTTCCCCCCAATGAAGTAAATGCAAAAAAGATTATTATACATGAGAGAGTATGTTCTGAAATGAACACTTGCTGCATCTTGAGAAGTAAAAAGTCGAATCAACTGTGGTGGCCATGGATTCTCAGCCAATTGCACACCACCATTCCGACAACAAAAGAAAAGTGGTTCATAAGCAAACTAATTTTTTGCATAGCACTTGGAACATAATGTAGGAGCAGGCAACTGAAGAGGCTCCGTAGGCACTTCTCTATCACATATTAAAGCAACCGCTTCAACTGATACATAAGTAAAATATATTAACAACAATATTTCCAATAAATAGAGCTAACCATTATTATTAAAGAAAGGTAAGATATGTGTGAATACCTTCAGGTTTTTTCTTTGTTCCTTCGCCATTTGTTTGAGAATGTTTTGCAGTCCTAACAATGTCAGCAATACCATTGTTAAGCTCACTCAAGCTAATTTCAGCCTTTAAAGCTCTTAAACGCTTAGTATTATATTGTGTAGAGCTTGATCCGACAGAAGAAACATCAGCATCAATCAAGGTCTGATTAAGTTTTGATTTACGTGTTGCTGCTTGCTTTTGTTTCTTATTTGTTGGTGACAAACTTGGAAGGCATTGCACCACAGTGACAGATAACTTTGCAATAGGAGATTGAGTGTCTTTGGATTTATGCTTAACTAATTTGCGTGGCTTAGTCAATGATTCTGCATGAAGCAATTTGGGGGAAAAAACAAAAACTATAAGGAATGATCTCCCCATGTGTGGAATATAAGCTGCAAGAACTTATAAGAGCACAACATGTAATGAAATATAGACATTAATACACATGAAAGCTAACTTTAAGCTTACTTTAAATCTTTCTTTACAAACTGGAGAACTAACACATACATATAAATACATAGAATGCAATATAGCACGCTAGTTTTAAAAAGCAGGAGTAAAGGAATGAACCCATATTTTAGGCTTGACATGTACAGCAGCTTCGAATACATTCCTTTCTTGCAATATAATATGTAGTATTTGATTAAACCTTGAAAAGGCCCAAAACCCAAATAATTATACATAGACATACAATCAAGATTCAAAGAAAACCATATACATTCTGCAAATTTAAACTACAATGTAAGAGTTCCTTAATATAGCAAAACATAAGTGCAAAATTTAAAGAGAAGCCTTTTAAGTCATCAAAATAAAGAAACATCTTCATTGATTAAGTGAAAAAACATACGCCACTTCAGTCACAACGGCATTGGAAATGGCTACGGTCAAGTATTACATGGAAATATTCAGAGCGTAAACCCTAAGTACAAATTTACCACTTATATACATGCTACCATAATTACATACTACACCAGAGAATAGCCCCTTTCTGGTTGGTAAATTCAAAAGATCAAAACAAATACCCCGTTGCACTTAATACTATTTTTGCAGAAGTCTTCAAAGATGAGTTGAAGTAGGTGACATCTTCATACAAAAAGCTGACCGAAACACATGAGACAAAAGTCATCCAAAACTAAAGATCAAAATAAAACTCCATGACCAATTAGAACTTGCTAACAAAGCTAAATTTATACTGCATCCCTAAAAGGTGGCTAAATGTGTAGGAAATATGTCATCCTACTCGGCCTTCTTGCGCTAGAACACAGTTTCCAGCTCCTCCGTATGACCTTTCCAGATCCAGCAGCAGAAGTGGAAGAAGCTCCAAATGATAACCTTGCAATGCGTTTTTTTGGAGGGCATGGAACAACAATCTGAGGAGGAATGCTTGCTTCTTTACCATTAGAAGTAACACATTGTTCTTTAGTGACAGGAGATAACACTTCACCCTGATCTACAACTTGTTGTTTGCACACCTCCTCAGTTAATGCCTTCTCTTTCTCAAGCATAGAGAGCGCACACTTTATAGGATGGCGACCAGAGTTTGCATCAGCTATAGAGAAATTGTAATTGTAAAATATCAAATAAATCACCTTCTTGGATACACTCTGCTCTGCAACATCAGGTTCAGGGCGTATGTCACCAAATATGCATTCAGGTAGATCTTCACTTGGGGAGAAAGTTACCATAGTCTAAGCAAAATACTGCTGGTCACTAAATTCAATAGTCACAATTGAGGTTATGGCAGCGTGCCAACAAGATCTATAAGTATGTTTTATAATCAATGGCAATAGTATGCATAGGCAAGTGAGATCCAAGATCAAGGCCACACTCATTACCAGCTGCAGTTCCATGTCCAATTGTCAGTCGTAGCTGGCGCCTTTTCATTCTGAATAAAGTAGCACATCTCTTGAATGTTCGGATTCAATTAGCAGTAAAGTCATCAACAGCTACATCATACAAATCTATGAGGCCATGAATTGCTTTTTCTGAAGCCTTTTCAGATGATTTTTTCAGACTACCTGCTTCTCCACCATTAAAAACACAGGTCTGACGACCATTCTTCATCTTGATTTTAACAAAAACCTTGTTTGAAGGAAAATCATCAATTACATAAACTATTTTTTAAAGCCCTACACAGTCAGTAATCTATTCCAGTAACGGTTGAAAAGGAATCCCAATTTTTGGAGTCATTGTCGCCATAACCTGTGTAAGGCAATAAGCCAAATTTAATTTCAGTCCCCTTGCTGAGTACAGCAGCAAAGCTCTACCTACCTCTACTTCCTCAATGTTTAAAGACACGAACACCATCTTACAAAGATTTTAAAACCTCCCAATGACATTGCTGATATAGATTTTGAAACCTCCCAATGATGCTGCTGAGACCATATACCCTATCAATATGACATACTCAATTCACCCTAACAACATACTCCCACACTAATAAATCAATCCTAGTTTGTTACAAAACAAAGATAACAAATAATCTATAACCAACACATGCAACAAAGATATTCAGCATACTATGACCATCATACCATAGTAATTAATTCTAAGGTAAAAGCATACCAGCAAATTCAGCACACGTTCGGTTAGCCTGCTTGTACTCAACTATATCCGATCACAAAGCTACATGCACAAGGGAAAACAAGGATTAGAACCTAGGAAAATGATCAAGTCAAGCAAAGTAAGTGCTGATCACTACAGCAAAGAATAAATACACACATATACTAATCAAGTTTAGCAAAATAAATAGTGATCTCTACAACAACTAACAAATACACAGGTATATAAGATCCAGCCTATAATAACCAGTAATTATACCCTTCTCTCCTACAAGGACATAAATAATAGGTTTTTATATAGGACCCTCGTAGACATAACTTAATGTCAAGCGAAAACCAGATATAAAAAACAAAACGATACATTAACACAAACAGAACGATAAATTAACAACATTAATCTGGCCCTGCAGCTATACCAATTAGTCCTCCTAAGAATGATGACATACACACCAATGTTTATATCGTTAATATATATGTATAACCACACCAATTTAACCTCCTTCCTCCGCCCCCGCCCCTCTTCTTACTTTATTCTTCCCAGAAATTACAAGGAAAAATAATACATTTTAACATAGAAGATATTTGGTGTGGTGAAAGATACACACCTTAACACACAAAATCCTAACTTTAATCTATAAAATATCAATAAAACCACGACATTACAACCATCAAACAACTGTTCAAGAGAAAACCAGCAACTAAATGGAACCAAGAACATGTTAATTCACAACAAAATGGAACCATCAACAATGACCACCACCATTTAAAGTAGACTATTATTCCTAAAGTATAATTTCAGAATGAAGTCTAATTTCTGTAGCACACTGAATCATGTCCAGAATGACCAGGTTTAGTCTTATTCAAGTCCAGTAATCAAGTTCGGTTTATAGAGTTGTATAATATAATCAACCAAAGCCGAAACCAATAATCAACATTAGCACCATACAACCAAACATAATTATGCTTAGTAACTAGAAAATATAATTTTAAATATTTTTTATTTACTTTAATCTAAAAACTTTGAACAGAACCATACCTATAGAAACTAAGAACATGAAGAAAGCACAATACAATGCTTCTTAATCAACATGGGGTATATATATAGGCAGATGGCAAGGGTATGCTGTAGAAAAAGTAACAAAATTAAATGCATAAAATATGTACACAAACGTACTGAGGTAAAACAGGTTTGCACCAAACAAGGGAAGCTCAAACTGTTCACTGAACAGTTGAAATATGGGCAAGCCACCCTAGCATGAAGCAGCCACCCAAAATATGTACCATTCACCATAGACTCTAATTTAATACACATGTACCCGTAACAACTCCCAACAACACTAATCACCATTTAACCTCACAAATATAATCCACCACAAAACAATTCTCCTAAATCTAATCACTGCATAAACACAATGGCCTAAACGTAAGATACAAATATAATCCACAATTCTTATCTCTAATCTCTGCATAAACCACTGACTTAAAACAAAATTAATCAATCACTAATTATTCTAGAAATGAGGCAATCAACTTAATCACCCATGGCTGAAACAACTAAATTACACAAAATTAATCAAGGGTAAATCAAATCACTAACATTTTACACATGAGGCAATAAACTCAATCACCATGGCTCAAACTTAAGTAGTTGGACAAGGCAATTTGTGAGTAACCCAAACTTTTGTAGACAACTAACTTAAACAAAATTAATTAAAAAAAAAAAAAACGAAATTACTAACCATTGTACACATGAGGAAGCCATCTTAATCATCATGGCACTTAATTATTAGCTAAACAAAAAAATTCATGAATAACACAAACTGTCAACCTATGAGGTGTTACTGACAAGACACATCCAAGACAAGAATACCACAGCTCCCAACTTGTTGACTCAACAAGAATTTGCCCAATCACCAAATGGAAATGGAATTACACTCAAATGCAACACACCCAAACTCTCAAACTTTTGTAAACCTTATGAACAGTGATTTTCATTGACTGCACACTCATATCACTTTCCTTTCATGTTTGACAAGTTCCCTCTTTTTAATGGGTACGGATATATAGATAAGATAAAGAAAATATTGTTGAGAATAAAAACAAAAATGAAGTTCACATGCATGTATGTAGCATTTAGGGCAATTATATGCACAAAGTGCAATAATGTTCAATATTATATTGTAATATTGTTCCTATATATAGGGACTCCATTCACATAGTAAAAAATGAAATAATTTTCATCCATTCTACTTCACTTCTTATAAAATTTTCTCTCGGTAAAGTTTCTTTTAACATGTTATCATCACCAATTCTTAGTCAGGTATATTTATACATACTTCTCAAAATTATAAAAAATAAATACTATATACTTCTAAATATTTTGAGGAGTATGCTCTATAGTTGCCCATATTTTGGGATCCTCTATACCAGAAACTCAAATATTTACTGTATTAAAACAACGGTGGAGGAATTCTCTTATTTATGAATTCATTACTATTCTCCCTTGTTATATTCATGTTGATGTTTATTGTTTGATTCATGCATGTTGATATTACATGCTCATCTTTTACATAAAATTTAATTTTAGTGGTAACTTTGCATGCATATTATTAACTAAATTGACAAAAAGATGCAGTCTTTTTATATTTATTATTTTTCTTTCTTTTACGTACTTTTTGTGTTTCTTTCAATTTTCGAACCCATGATCTTATATAGATATTAGGGCTCTCGGACCACTATGGCTTGCATTCCCAGTGTGATAACCTTTTACAATTATAAATATTTATATTTGGACCATAATTTTTGCCAGTACATTAGACTATTATATGATATTTTTATAGTTGTACAGAATAGTAACGGATAAACCTACCTCTATAAAAGGCAGATTTCCCCCTATTTTCACCACAAATCCCTTATCATTTCCCATTTTTTTTCTTTATCCAAAAATCACCCAAAATTTTTCACCCCTTCTTCTCCGATATGTTCCCCAACGACGACAACCAAAACACCCAAAACACCCACACCTTCACCTTTGAGGAAGATTTAAGGAAGATAAAACAATATTTTCTTCTAATTATGGTGCTTGTAGTTCTGTTAGTAGCAATATTAATTTTTGTCATGATGTACAAGTAAAGTTTGTTTATTTTGTCGTTTTAGTAGATTAAAAGCATGTTTTTGTTTTATTATGTTGTTTTGTTGTTATTAATCATTATTGTATAATATTATCGTTATTATTATAACTATTATTACTACTGTTGTTGTCGTCGTTTTGATGTTTATGCGACTAATATGATTTATTTTTGCCTAATAATATAATTACTCACAATAATAAACCAAGGGGGAGAAAAGAACTACATTATTTATGGTTTATTATTGTTAAATAAATTTAATTATCATGTGTTTCATTAACAAACTATAAATATGGAAGAATTAAACATATGTGCTGCACATATGATTTATTATTATAAACTAATTATCACGTAATTTGTTGTAGTTAAAACGGGAGATCTTATGAAAAGACAATTCAGCATCCTAGATTTATCTGGAAAGAAATTTTTGGAATGGAAAGTGGATGCCATGATGAATTTAAAAGCTTGGAGCACACTGTTAAAGATAATAAAAGTCCCTATGGTCAAACAACTGATGCTACCACTTCTGCAATGACGGTTGTAAAACCTGTAATTGAATAAGAAAAGGCAAAAGCCTTAGTGTTACTAAGGCATCATTTACATGAAGGCCTTAAAATTGAGCACATGATGGTTGAAGATCCCAAAGAATTATGGGATTGCCTTAATGAAAGATTTGGATACCACAAAAGGGTGCTCCTTCCCAAGGCATTATTTGACTGGACAAATTTACGGTTCCAGGATTTCAAATCTGTAATTGATTACAATTCAACCATACATGAAATAGTATCTATATTGAGATATTGTGATCATCTAGTCACCGATGAACAGATGATTGAAAAAACACTCACTACCTTTCATGCAAGCAACATACTGTTGCAAGAACAATATCGTGAAAGAGGTTTCAAAAGGTTTAATGAATTAATGAGTGTATTGCTTGTTGCGGAACAAAATAGTGATCTTTTGTTGAAAAATCATAATCTTAGACTAACAGGGTCTTTGGCCACTCATCATGAGGCAAATGCAACAAGTTCTTATCCACCCGAGGCAAATGCTACACGAAGAGGTGGACGTGGATATTACAATGGCCGTGGAAATTATCGCGGACGAGGCTGAGGACGTGGTAGACATAATTTTCAAAGAAATAGTAATTTCAAAAAATTTCTGAAAAAACAGAAGGGACAGTCATTTTGAAGCCACAAACAAAGTCCTTCAAAAGGAAAAGACACATGTTATAGATGTGGCATGACAGGGCATTGGGGACGCACTTGTCGTACGACCAAACATTTAGTAGATCTTTACCAGGCTTTTGTAAAAGGCAAAGAGAAAAATGTAGAAGCAAATTATGTTAATGAAGAAAATGCTCCATGTCCTACCCTTGATGTGTCCGATTTTTTCATGGACAATGCTGAAATTGGAAATGATTTCATCTTTGGAGAAAATAACAATGCTTAGATAACCCATCTACTAATGTAATATATACTATGTTTTAATGTATTTTCTGTTATGTACTGTATTTTAAATGCCTAGTCATGTATTTTTAATTTCTATCATCAATGAAAGTTTGTATGATATTATTCTAAACTAATCTCATATTTATGAAGATATGGATATGCCTGAAGTTGGTTCCGAATATCAGTGCCTTTTGGACGGTGGAACAACACACACTATCTTGAAGGATATAAAATATTTTTCACAACTAAAGTTGTTTCAGGAAAATGTAAATACTATTTCTAGGTCAGCAAAATTAATAGAAGGATCTGGAAAGACTTGTATAATGCTTCCAAATGGAACAAAATTGATAATCAATAATGCCTTATACTCGAGTAAATCTCGAAGAAATCACATAAGCTTTAAAGATGTACGCCAAAATGGCTATCATTTAGAAACAATGACAACAGGTCAAAAGGAGTATTTATGCCTCACGGCAGGAAGATATGGCAAGAAACACATTTATGAGAAATTGCCAGCATATTCTTCGGGGTTATATCGTATAAACATACGACCCGTGGAAATCAATATGATATCTAACCAGAAGTTAGATGACAAACACTTGATTATTTTATGGCATGATCGTTTGGGACATCCAGCAACTGGGATGATGCAAAGAATAATAGCAAATTCAGTTGGACATTCAATAAGAAATGTCAAAATTCCTCGATCGGATGAATTAACATGCTCTGCATGTTCACTTGGCAAATTAATAATAAGACCATCTATGAACAAAATTGCTATTAAATCTCCAAAATTCTTGGAAAGAATTCAGGGAGATATTTGTGGGCCAATTAATCCGGCATGTGGACCATTTCAATATTTCATGGTTTTAATTAATGCTTCTACACGATGGTCACATGTCAGTCTGCTTTCAAGTAGAAATGTTGCCTTTGCAAAATTACTTGCCCAAATTATCAAATTAAGAGCACAATTCCCAGATCATACAATAAAGAAAATAAGACTCGACAATGCTGGGGAATTTACATCCCAAACATTTAATGATTATTGTATGTCAATCAGAATTGAGGTTGAACACCCAATAGCTGAATCACTAATTAAGAGATTACAATTGATTGAAAGACCATTATTAATGAGGTCAAAATTGCCATCATCTGCTTGGGGACATGCTATAATACATGCAGCAGCACTAATTAGATTGAGACCTACAACTTATCATTAATTCTCACCACTACAACTTGTTTGTGATCGAGAACCAAGTATCTCACATCTAAAAATCTTTGGTTGTGCTGTATATGTTCCCATTGCTCCACCCAACGAACAAAAATGGGTCCACAAAGAAGGCTGGATTTATGTCGAGTTTGAATCCCCCTCAATAATTAAATATCTTGAACCATTGACTGGTGACTTATTTATGGCTAGATTTGCCAACTGTCACTTTAATGAAGCAGTATTCCGAGCCTAAGGGGGAGAGAAAGTGGACCCATGCAAGAAAGAAACAGAACTTATTTGGAATGCAACACAACTGTTGATGTTAGACCCACGAACATATACGTGTGAACAAGAAGTCAAGAAAATTGTTCATTTACAAAGTGTTGCAAATCAATTGCCTGATGCATTTGTAGACACAAAGAAGGTGACAAAATCACATATACCAGCAGAAAATGTCCCTACACGTATTGAAATCCCAACAGATAATAAGGCCATGGAGAATGAATCTCAAGCACGTAGAAAGTGTGGGAGACCACTTGGTTCAAAAGACTCTAAACCAAGGAAATTGAAAAGATTGGATGGAATAGAAAGTGAGACTAATGATGTTCCCCCGTCAGAAGGTCAAGAAAGACCAAATGTGGGTGAAAGTAAAGAAAATGATGATAATCCAAAAGGGGACGAACAAGAAAACAACCCTACGGGGAATGAACAAGATGTTCAAAACATCGATAACAATGAAATCTCAATGAATAACGTCTCTTCCAAGACTCAATGGAATAGGAAAGATGTTATCGTGGATGAAATATTTGCAAATTCCATCGCAATCGACATTGTGTCTGATGAAAATGATGTTGAACCAAGAACAGTGGAAGAATGTCGACCTAGGAGTGATTGGCCAAAGTGGAAGGAGGCAATGCTGGCTGAGTTGAAATCACTTGAAAAACGAGAAGTTTTCGGAAAAATAACTCTTACACCAGCAGGTGTAAAACCCGTTGGATATAAATGGGTATTTGTGAGAAAATGTAATGAGAAAAATGAGATAGTTAGATACAAGGCAAGGCTTGTAGCCCAAGGATTTTCTCAAATCCCAGGGATTGATTATGAAGAAACATATTCCCTAGTAGTTGATGCAACTACATTAAGAATTCTGGTAAGTTTGACAGTCACAAAAGGACTGCAAATGCGATTAATGGATGTAGTGACTGCGTATTTGTATGGGTCACTCGATACAGACATTTACATGAAAGTCCCCGAAGGACTAAAGCTACCATAAAACCACAAACCTAGACAATTACTTTCCATAAAACTAAAAAGGTCACTTTTATGGATTGAAACAATCTGGAAGGATGTGGTATAACCGTCTCAGTGAATACCTTGTGAAAGAAGGGTTCAAGAACAACCAAATTAGTCCCTGTGTTTTCATAAAGCAATCACAATCAGGATTCGCTATTATTGCAGTTTATGTTGATGATTTGAATATCATCGGAACCCCAAATGAACTTGAGAAAACTGCAAAATACTTGATGAAAGAATTTGAGATGAAAGACCTTGGAAAAACTAAATTTTGCCTTGGATTGCAAATCGAGAACTTGAGTCATGGACAAACTATACAGAAAGAGTTGAAAGATTCTTCATGGACAAAGCAACTCCAATCAACTTCCCAATGGTTGTTCGTTCCTTGAGTATGAAAAATGATCCATTCAGACCACGAGAAGAATATGAAAAAATTCTTGGTCCAGAAGTACCATACTTAAGTGCAATTGGAGCCTTAATATACTTAGCTAACAACACTAGAATCGACATAGCTTTCTCTGTGAACTTGTTAGCCAGGCACAACAAAGCACCAACATATAGGCATTGGAAGGGAGTCCGACACCTACTCCGATACCTACGAGGAACACAAGACCTTGGTTTATATTATCGACCGAAACAAGATGCTGCCCTCATTGGGTATGCCGACACTGGATATTTATCAGATCCTCAAAATGCCAAGTCACAAAATGGATATTTATTCACTTATGGCGGCACTGCAATATCATGGAAATCAACAAAGCAGACATTGACCCGCGACATCCTTAAATCATGCAGAGTTGATAGCCCTTTATAAAGTAGGACGAGAATGTGTATGGCTGAGGTCGATGATTAGTAATATCCAAGAAGAGTGTGGAATGAAAGCAATAATAGAAAATCCAACCACCATCTTTGAAGAAAATACAGCATGCATCTCTCAAGTAACTGAAGGATACATTAAGGGAGATAGAACAAAACATATATCCCCAAAACTATTCTTCACACATGATCTGCAAAAGGATGAGGAAATAGTTATCCAGCACATTCAGTCTTGTGACAACCTTGCCGACTTGTTCACCAAATCACTTCCCTCCAAGAAATTTGAGCTATTAGTTCACAAAATTGGAATGCGACATCTTCGTGAACTATGGTGAGGGAGTATTATATGCACTGCACTCTTTTCCCTTCGATCAGGTTTTTATCCCACTGGGTTTTTCCTGACAAGGTTTTTAACGAGGCAGTATATCAAAGCATATAATACTTTTTAGCTATAGTTTTATCCCATAAGGTTTTACCTAGCAAATTTCACGAGACAACCCATACTCTATTTCATGTGAACGTTCAGGGGGGAGTGTTGAGAATAAAAACAAAAATGTAGTTCACATGCATGTATGTAGCATTTAGGGCAATTATATGCACAAAGTGCAATAATGTTCAATATTATATTGTAATATTGTTCCTATGTACAGGGACTCCATTCATATAGTAAAAAATGAAATAATTTTCATCCATTCTACATCATTTCTTATAAAATTTTCTCTCGGTAAAGTTTCTTTTAACTAATATATATATATATATATATATTTTTTTTTGTGAAGAAAATAAAGAGAACATGTATTTGTTGTACTTGATTTTTTTTTTTTAAAAATAAAAAAATAAAATAAAAGTAAGGTGAAGTTGAAAAAAACAAAAATAAAAGAGTGTATGAAGATAGTTTGACAATAATTGTAATCCTTGTTCCGCCGTAAGCAACCTTCTCTCATTTCCTATCGTTTTTCATACCTTTCATTTCATTCATTGTTCCGCCGTAAGCAACCTTCTCTCATTTCCTATCGTGCGCTCTAATCTGCTACTGGTAATTCTCTTTCTCTCTCTTCATTCTGCTATTACTCTTTTCTAGGGTTTCTATACTTTTGAAATAAATCATTATTTTTGAATTCTAGCTCCCTGACAAAACCCTAGAATTAGGATTTGGTAAATAATTCAGAGAAAATGCGTTTGTTTTTCCAGATCTTTTCATAGTTTTGTCGAATTCGATTTGAAATTTATGCATAATTACCTGGTTTATTTTTGTAGAAATTTTGATTATATGAGATTTTATACGTTTCAGGAACAATGAGCAGCCGTTCAAGGAGAACTCTTTATGTGGGTAACCTTCCTGGGGATATCAGAGAGAGGGAAGTTGAAGATTTGTTTTATAAGGTATAATAATTATTAGGTTAACTATGCTTTGTATAATTGATTAATTTTATTAGTTACATTTACAATGTGTTTGGATGAGATTATTCGAAGCGAAGGGAAATTGGTTTAACTCATTTTCCTTTACTTGGAATTTCGAATATTGATTGAGGGAAGAGAATGGAGGGATGGTATTTAATTTCATTTTCATTTCCCTTTTAATTACTGAAAGCTTTTCGAAGTAGAAGAGCTCGGGTTTCACTCATCGCGGCTGTCTCTGAATGCATTGTTAATGTTTTGTTTGTGGGAAATTTGTTTGTTAAGCATTATGTGGATCAAAATTACAGTTTTTGAAGAGTATAACTATGTTAAGTGCTTTGACGAGAGCTCTTGGTGTTTTGGTATTGTGAAGTTTTGTCTTTGAGAAAATGCTCGGTGATTTATATGCTTGTTTATTATATATTTCTTTAAAACTATTGAGTGAGGTATGTAAGTTAGCTTTTCCAAACCCCTTTGAGGAGTGAGTGGTTTCTGTATTACTGGCCAATTTTTGTAGGTTGAATGTATTGGGTATAGTCAACGAGTATTTCTCAGTGGATGACATACTGGTCTGTGTAGCTAACCTCATCACTTTAGGATTGAGGCTTTTTATCAGTTTTGTGTTGTTCTAGTTTTCAAGTATGATTAGGCTACTTGAAGTTAGCAATTTGTAAGCTAACAAAAAATAATTTTAATGTCTTAAACACGTGCTTATGATGCTGCTGATTTCTTGTAGTATGGACCCATTGCTCATATTGACTTGAAGATTCCACCAAGACCTCCAGGTTATGCATTTGTTGAGGTGAGCTTTTCTTCTGATTTGTGAGAAATGGCAACAGGAATGATGAGAGAAGAATAATATTAGCACATGTTTGTGCAACACCGTTGCAGTTTTTGTTTTCGGAAATTCATCTTGTGCTGGTTATATGGTTGTAATTATCGCTTTTTGTAACAGTTTGAGGAGGCTCGCCATGCTCAAGATGCTATAGATGGCCGTGATGGTTATGACTTTGATGGGCATCGTCTGCGGGTTAGTCTGTTATATATATACTGCTTGACATATAAGATATAACTGTTTGCAATATTCTTCTATAGAGCATAGAGTTGACTTGAAAAATTTACTTTGACGGTTTCAAGGTTGAACTTGCTCATGGTGGGCGTGGGAACTCATCATCAACTGACCGCTATAGCAGTCACAGTGGTGGAGGACGCCGTGGCGTTTCTAAACATACTGAGTATCGTGGCAAGTGTTGGATTTGATTGTTTCCATGGATTTAATATTAGTTGGCTAGATATTGTATTCTAATCTTTATTTCTTACTACTGCCTTCAATGCAGTGGTGATAAGTGGATTACCTTCTTCTGCTTCCTGGCAAGATTTAAAGGTATATATATGTATTTCAGTTGATATTTTTGGTCACATGTCAATCTCAACATCTCCAAATGCATGCATCACATATTATTGTCCCTCCTCTAAATCCGAATGTGATTTTGACTTGCCAACTTTTCTAGGATCACATGCGGAAGGCAGGAGATGTTTGTTTTTCCCAAGTTTTTCGTGACGGTGGTGGTAAGTTTTTTTGACCCTTAAGTATGATATTTTCATATGGATATTTTAATCATGTAATGCAGAGTTAATACTAAACTGATATTTATGGTAGTAGTGCTATACCCTTGTTGAATGTTACTATACATATTGTTTTTTACCAAATATTTGTAAAAGCTATTCTCGCCTTTGGTGGGTACCTTTTGTCATTTTGTGACAGTGTGAAGCACTCAGGTATGAGTGGTGGCTTGTTAATTCTTGTTGAAAAGTAGCATTTACCTTGTTAATGCAATGTTTTTTTGGCTGCAAATAGGTTTTTTTATATTTTTTTATTTTTTTATTTTTTTTTGGACTATAGTCACTATACAGTGAATAATTTGGAATAATGACGAAAATTTGTGAAATGAAAGCTCAATGCAGTGTGACATTTGGGAGTAAGCTTCCAAATTTGTTGAAGTAATAATTTGGATTGTTAAGCCATTGGCTGTTGGGTCTTGGAATTTCTTGGGTCTTGTTTTGAGAATTTATAGAAGAGTGTAATGTAGGGGGAAAATGCTTTGTCTATTACATTGACTTCGTTGTTTTGATGCCAAATCATTTGGTGAAATAAAGTCTCCTTAATATTCCTTGCTCCTTCATTGTTTTGATGCCAAATCATTTGCTGAAATAAAGTCCTTAATACTCCTTGCTCCTTTATTGTTTTGATGCCAAATCATTTGCTGAAATAAAGTCTCCCTTCAATACATTTGCACTTGTCATATCCACCAGACCACCACCACACCATGCACACCCTTTTATGCTTCCCCCTTTTCCATAATCCCCATCAATATAGGGTCCAATCAGAACTCTTGCTAGTGCCTAGTGATCAAGGGCCAAAAAATCCGGTGGCTGATATTGCTGGAAATTTTTAGTGATAATTTGTTCAGTCTTGGTTACAGAGATGGAGCTTATTATAGAAAAATGCTTTGTATACTTTTAGATCTAAAGTTGTGCATCTGAATTTGGCGTATGGTTTTCCTCCGGTGTATTTTTGGTTGGAAAATGGTGGTACTAAATTTATAAGCTGTAGTGTAGTGTATTTCATCGAGAGGTACTACAGAGGGAGTTTGGAAAAGGATGTGATGGTGATCTGATACAATTAGTAGGCTTGTAGTTGATGGATAATAATTCATCTTTGGATAAAAGATTGGAAGCCAATTGCCCATTTGAGGGGCAGAGTGTAGGATTTACTTATATTTCGCAAAGAATGAATTGCAGTATGTGAATGCTGCTCTTAGGATTGATTCTGCACAATGGATACATTTCCCCCCTTTTCTGGTAGTAGGTTAGGGTAACCTTTGAACTAGCTAAGGAGCATGACAACTAACAGGTAGTGTGAATGACAATTGATAAAGGACAAGAAAGTAGAGGTGGTGGTCTAACTTATATTAGTTAGTGAGAAATTGCTTCAACTATAATGTATAGAGTCTGTTTAGATTTTGAGGCTTGAAAAGGAGCTTTGGGTGGATGATATTGTACTATTGCTACTAATAAATTGATACTTGTATGACCCTTTATTCTATGACTATTTCTTCCTGGACATTGCAGCCTTTTAAGAAGAATTGCTACCTGGTAAGTATAGAGCTTGTCTATAGTAGAAGTCAATTACCTCTTACTGAGAAGGGTGGAGAGGGATTTCCTATGAGCTTTTGATGCTCAGACTCGGCAGCATTTACCCCATCCAAACCCATTACGACCCAACCTGGGTGGACAAGCGGGATATGAGGGCTCAGTAGGGGGAAACCTAACCCACCACTGAAGCAAGAGGTAGGTCAGATAATCTTAGGGTTTTTAAAATAAAATCTGAACATCGGGGCACCGAATCAGGGATAAAGAGAATGAAAACCTGGGGGTTTTGGTTGCCTGAGTGAGCCACCATAACATCTACCGGCTGTCATTGCTCTTGCTTGCTGCAAAGAGAGGAGAGAGAAGAGGGTGTACATTTGATAAAGCAGTGTTGGAAGTACAAGGGGGTAAATTGGTCAACAATTAAGTTTTTAACTTGACTGCTTAATTCTTAACACTATACAGCTGGCAGCACTCCTTTCTTTTTCTTTATCAAATAAATTTCCTTTTCTCTGTCATTTTCTCATGCAGTCTGCTAGTTTCAAAACTGTAATGCATATTTACTTTTATTTTTCTCTGAAAAAATTTGAATCATAATAATTATTTTGAAAATTTACAAATTTTATAAAAATAATTTGCCGGTCCCCGAGCCCATGTTTAACAAACGTGTCCTTGAGTCTTTGAATTTGAATTTTCCTGTAGCTGACCCTTGGATTCATATATGAGTCTGACAGTTGTATCCATGTTTAAGCATCTTGGAAGTTCATTGGTTGAAGTTTGATATTCTTAAAGTTAGAGGTGTTCCAACCAAGATCACTCTTAGCTAGGCTGGAAGGATTGTTTTCAAAATTGTAAAGTTAACTTTCATGTAATTTTTGCAATGATTGTTTTCAAAATTGTAAAGTTAACTTTCATATAATTTTTGCTCTGTTTGTTTGGTCCAGCACATATCTGCGATACCCATTGCGTTTAATAACCTAATGTTTTAGAATGATAAAAGTTAGCATTTTATATTGTTGTTGACCAAACCGGTGGATAATTTTCTGTGCAGGTACTACTGGGATTGTAGATTACACCAATTATGAAGACATGAAGAATGCTGTATGTTCTTCTTTCTTTTCATTCCTTGCCTCCTTTGGTTTTGTAGCCATGAATTACTAAAATTTGTTTCTACTTTGTTACTACAGATCAGGAAGCTTGATGACTCGGAATTTCGCAATGCATTTTCCCGGTCATATGTTCGTGTATGGGCCATCATTCTCTCACTTGACATTTATTCATCAACATCTGCGACACCAAATCAGCAGTTGAAGTGTAGTGTCTGTAAAATATATAAACCCCCTTTGTTTAATCATTTTCAGGTGAAGGAATATAAAGGCAGTCGTAGTCCAAGGGGTAGGAGCAAAAGCCACAGTCGAAGCAGAAGCCGAAGTCGTGGTCGTAGTTATAGTAGGAGCAGAAGTCCAAGGTTTAATTATTTTCATCTAGCAGAATAAGCTTCAGTAATATATCTGGTTACAAACGTGCGGGTTATTTATGCTTACTCTTCATATCATGCAGCAAATCCCCCAAGAAGGCCTCACGCCGGTCACCTGCTAGATCTCGTTCTCGATCGGTATCATCTAAGTCTAGATCAAGGTCTCGCTCTTTGTCTAGGTATGTTGTCTTCTCCTACCTGCGTGTTATTCCAGAAAATTGCTCTAATAAATGTTAAATATCTATTTTCACTAGTATCTCAGGCTATACATTAATAGATGATAATGATGAATGGTCTTAGATATTGATGGGACATTTTACGTAGACATCGCTATAGCTGCAAGACCATTTCTAGCTTAGAAGTTTGTTCTATTGTTTTCTTATCTGTTCTAAAGTGTCATCATCTGATGTTTGATTTTTCTTCCCTGTTCCAACCTCTTTTCTTTTGGGGTGAGAGGAGTGGGAAGAGGGAGTCCACCACCCGCCCTCTCTAACAAAAATAGAAAGAAAATATGACACTGAGCCCTACTTTGTGGTGAGGGAGGGTGAGGACAGCTGAAAAATAATGCAAAATAATTGTAGCTGCTAATATAGTATGTGTAAGCAGAATAATGATATGGCTCGAACCTTTTCAAACCCTGTCAATTGTTACAGTGGGTGGTGGTTGTTTTGGCCTGAGAGGAGGGAGGATTGGGAAGATGGTTTTCATGAACTCTTCTCTTGTACTTTTTCTTTTTGCTCTGATGCTAGCACATCCATATCATTGCTGGTGGGCTGAATAGGAACTCGGTTAGGCTGCTTTCTTTCCCCCTTAAAATATATATGTATGAAGGTTGCATGTTTGTTTGTTTAGATTTGGATATGTGCAGTAATGTTGGGATTGCAAATTAGGATCTGGATATTTGCGGCTTTATGGGGATTGCAAATTAGGATCAGGATGGGTTATTTTTCAAATGCCTCAAATCTTTTGGTTGTGAGGTATGCGGCTGTTTTTTTTGAGTGGCAGCTTTGGATACCTTCGTGGTCTGTTTGTTCTAATACATTTAGCATCACATGTCCATGGGTGCTAGATTTGGGACACAGAAGATCATGGACTGCCTTATTAAAGCTGGAATACTGGACTAATTGCTTATTGGATATTGGAGCAATCTGGATTCTTTGGATTTGTTCGTACAATCTGGAAGGGATGCTCTGCTTCATATCTATTGATGCATTGACTTGTAGTATGGTGCTGTTGCAAAAGGTTTATGTTTCCATGTAGAGGCTTGTTTGCCTGGTTTTATAGATGTTATAAGCTTTTATATTTTAATCCCTTGCTAAAGATACTTTTCTTTTTGTTCCTGCCTGAGTATGAATATGGTTACACTGTCGTGCGAGAGGAATCAAGGCTTTTGGGTCAAGGTCTGAAAGATTGTTGAGGACATGTGGATAATAAATTGCGTTGTTTCTGGAACTTTTGCAGATCACGATCAAGGTCCAGGTCCCCAGTGCCATCTGTAAGTACACATCTATTGCTTTTATTGCAGAGCTCATTTTTTTAAAGGTTAAAAGTCGTTGAACTATATTACCCCCTATTTATCACTACTTTGAATGGGCTGTAGGACCCTTTTTATCGTTGGGTAGGATAATTAGTTAGCTAGGCTTGTTTTATGTTATTCTGTCCATGTGCAGCAAAAGAAAAATTTGAGCAAAAGCCCCAAGAAGGGTAGCCCCAGCCCCCGTCGGGAACGGAGCAAGAGCTTGAGCAAGAGCCCAAGCAGGAGCAGGAGCAGGAGCAAGAGTAAGAGCAAGAGTCCATCCAGGTACAAATCCACTAAACAATGGCTATATTCTTGCTTTTGTAGAACATTGTATTATATTATTGCAAGATCTTATTTGGAAAATTTTGATTACAGGTAAAGCTGTGTTGGCTCAATTGCCTTAGCCATTGCAAATCTCCATATTGGTTGCAAGTACTCAATTGGTCCAAGTTGTGGGAGATTAACTGCAAATAGAGGTATTGGAAGGCTGGCTTTTCTCAAGTAAGATTATGTACTTAGCAGAGTGTTGTTTTTAAATTGTAGTATCATATGTTTGGTACTAAGGGTCTTGGTAAACATTAGTACATTACTTTGTGATGACCAAGGGTCTTGTCATCGGTAAACTTTGAATCTTTTGCTACTGGATAGACATAGAATTGCTTCAGTTATGTCTTAATTGTTCTTGTTAATTGATTAATCACTCCAGTTATATTTGGTAAGGATTTTATGCTTTTCTGATCTCGTGGTAACATTAAGCAGTGTACCCAAATTCCTCGTGGTTGGTGCTCACAAATTAGTGAGATATTCGATCAACAAGAAAGTTGTATTGCTTTAAACTTCTGACCTAATTAAGAATCAAGTAGCTAGAAGACATGTTGAGGTTCGAGGCCAGCATATAAGAACAGTTGTAAACCTGTAACAAGATTATAGTCCTCAACACTTCACCTATGTGGTTGAAGAACAAACAATGATAATATTTCATCGACGCCATAGGTGTTTTGTATTGCAAAAAACGTAACATACTTGATCATATAACCTGTACCTGGCCAAGTGTTTCTTTAGTAAGTTCTCGCGCTGAACATCAGACCTTCATCCTGATACTATAAATCTTGGGTGCTTGAGCTATATGCGATAGGGTATCATGACATTCTTTCAAGGCATTATGCAAAGGCTCTCAACATTTTGGCTGTGCAATATGTGGCTCAGGCTCTAGGTATTAATGGAATGGAGGATGGATTTTGGTGTATTTTTTGTGATTTGCTCAACTTATGTGTGAGTGTGTGATGCTTTGTTGAATTGCGGATGTTATCAATGGAGTTGGTAGATAAGACCACTCTTAATGGTGAGCAAAAAAAATGCCCACCCACTATCTCTCTACCGACTTTCTCTCTCAACAAATCTGTTTTGCCCATGGGCAAATTTTTTTCACAATTTCTCTCCCAATGGTGAGCAAAAAATGCTTGCCCACTACTCTCTCTCTCTTACTTTTTCAATACCCCACCATTACTTTCTCTCTCCTACACAATACTTTTTTATTTATTAATTTCATTTATATTTTAACAATATTACTCCAAATAAAAAAAAAATAGTCTAAATTTGTGTAATTTTTTTTTTATTTGTGTCGTTTTTATCGTTAAAATAAAGAATATGGAGGATTTATGATATTTCTGAAATTATACCAAAGTATACCAAAATGCATGTCTATTTATAGAGAATTAAATTTTATGACCGTTAATAATTTTAATTTTTTTTTTAATAAATATTTATTTCAGAATTTGCATTATAAAAAATATAACCATTGCAAATTGTGGGGCCCATCAGAGCACTATTCATCTTTAAAAATGTTCAAGTCTTGGGCATTTTCAGAAATGCTCATGAGCATTTTTTGGCTTTTTCTCATTTGCTCACCATTGTAATGCATGAGCAAATTTTATGCTCACCCAAAATGTCCATGAGCAAATTTTTAGCTCACCATTGATAGTGCTCTAATATAGGTGGAGTTGCATTAATAGGAGAACGATGTGGGTGGAGATGTAACCTTGTAATGCTACATCTCAAATAAAAGTTTAATATGCCTTTTACAAACGTTTTAAACAAAGTTGTGGGATTTGGCCAATTAAAAGGTAATATAAAAAATAATACAGTGAGGGTTTGGTTGATTAAAAGTAGTAAATAAAATTAAAAGATAATGAAGTTTTATTGATTATGGTAAAACTAGATAAAGGTTATTTCTAGTGAGGCTTCTATTTTTTGGTAAAATGAGGCTTCTATTTTGTGACAAGACTTTTGAAACTATAATTCTACATATAACAATTTTAAGACTAAAAAATAAAGCATAATTTTTTTTTTATTTTTTTTTTGGTAGGAAGTAATTAATGAATGAAGGTTATGAGGGGTTTTATTTTTTTTTACTTCCTCCGTTAACTATTAATTACAACAAAGGGGTATTATTTGTGAGATATAAAATATTCCTTTGTTGCAATTAATATTTAACGGAGGAAGTAATTATTATTTTTAGCGGTAAGAAGGACCTTACTGAAGTGACATATTTTACTGGTCAAGCCAATTCAGCTTTGTAGGCCAGACTCATTAGGAGCGAAAGGAAAAGATAAGAGATACCTCACCCCCAAACCTTTATCACTGGGCCAAGCTTTGCTTGGTGAATGAAAAGGCTATGAGATGGAGGATTATTACTTGAGAAGGAGAATGGTAGATATAGGCATGTAGCTCATGGATGATTAGGTGATAGTGTGATACTATAGCTATGGATATAATAATTGATTGGAGAACTAACGTGATCTTCTTAATGGTAGTATCCCTTGATGTAGCATCCTAATTGATATTCTTGAAAGTGGTCCATGAATATTCTCCCCACTCCTATATTCACACATCAAGACTACTCGATTATATTAAAATATTAGTGGCTCTTCCTTATTTTAAAAGTGTGTCAAAATTAAAGAACAAAATAAAAATGAAAATTGTGTCGGATATTATGAAAAAAGAGAGTATATCAGTGTATGAACTGTGACACATTTCCCGATTCGAGACGAAAGGATGTTGAATATTCTAAGGAAAATAACCAAGGGAGAGGTAATACTGTTACTAGTAGCACTGATTATTCGAAGATTCCCAAATTGGTGGATCTCTTAGCGCAGACAAAGTTGTGGTTGTTAGGAAGTAATGAAACAGTAGATACAATTGAAGCCATACATTTATTGAATACTAGAAAAAGGAAGCAAATGGATAGAGATTAAAGCACATGGGCATGCCACTATCCAACTTAACATTATCGGTCATATTATATGAAATGATTTTCACGAAGCTTATTATATAATTTTATTTATTTATTTATTTTTTGAATAAATATTGATTTATAAATTAAAAGTCATACTACATATACAAAGAGATTTAAATTTAATAAAGACATGAAAATTGAATCAGAAAATTGAATCAAATAAAAGCTTTCTTTCAGCAGAGCTAAGATCGTTGTTGCAAATCGTATATTTATAGTCTTTTTCGACGAGGAGATCTATTGATCTGTTGTAGTCGTGAAGAAAATTTTCGTCTGATTCATCTGTTTGTAATCGAAGGATTAACCTCTTTTTCGATTCCACACAAATCTTTTCCCATGAAATAACTTGTATCATACTAAATTCAATAAACAAAAACAAAACTAGAACAAAGCCCACTATAGGGGCACTTTCTACACTCAAACCCACTACAGGGGTACTTACTTCCTTCAAAGAGTGTAGATTTATTGAACTCAATAACAAAAACATAAAGAAATAAAAGGGAAAGGGTCAAAAATAGCCAAATTTCCGGAAAATTATGACTATTTCCGGCCTATAAAACACTTTTTTGAAGAATCATAGAGAAAAAAATAGATAGAAGACGGTTATAAGGAAGACATATAATCTTATTTTATAGTTTTATGTATATTAAATTCTTGGGATTACGTCTTATGGACGCTAATTTAATCTCTAAGCATTAGGACCACATCTATGTTTACTTACCAAGAGATTTTGCCTTGTATATCTTTCCTTAATTAGCCCATATACAAAGTTGCTTCTTTTTTTTAAAGAAAGACAAAGTTGCTTCTATTATTTTATTATTACTATATTATTAGAATAAAAATATAATAAATTATTACACTTTATTTTTGTACTTTAGTGAATATGTTACTTGAAACCCTAATCTGAAGTAAGATGTTTTAATTCAAATTGAACACTTATTAGTGAGTTCAACAATTTTCCTAATATACGTAGCGTTAATGTTTGCATAAGACAAAGGTTGTACTACATAATAAGATAAATAAAAGTGATGAACTTTATGTGAGATAATGAGATATGAGTCATATGACCAATAAAGTGATTTTATTAACCACTAAAGTACTCTCTCTATCCCATAATATTTGACACATTTTCTATTTTCGTCCGTTCTACAATACTTGACACGTTATTAAATATAGAATGAGACCACTATTAAAAAAATATTTTCTCACATTTTTTCTCTCCTCACCTACCCTACTCTCACCCAACTTGTTGTTTTCTTCTAATATAAAAATACAAAAAGAGAATCTTTTATATAATAAACAAATATTTTAAATAGACCCGATTGTAATTTTCTTAAACTACGTGTCCACTCCAACGTTTCAAGTATTATGGAATGGAGGGAGTATTGTTCTATCAGTAAAAAAAAAAAAAGAAACCTTCCAATTTTGAGTTACATAAATTTCATAATATCAATATTTTATATTGTTTTTACTAATATTAAATTCTATATATTTAAGGTTAAATTAGTGTATTAACATGTATGTCAATTAATATGAGATAGAGGGAATATTACTTTAGTTTACTAAGGTATTGTTCATTCCAATTTATTTCTTCTTATCTTATTTGGCCCGTTTACCAAGTATTACATTGTCGGAAAAGTAATGGCGCATAGTACCTATGTTCTTAGAAAGTGTATAGGATGACACTGGTTTTCTAGTGGTATAATTCAAAGTACAAAACGTACGTACCACTTTGATTAAATGTACCAATGCGATTTCAATGGTACATTTTCGGAGTATTAAATGTACCACTGTCACAGTTTAAGTGGAATATTCAAATTTTCTAATGCCTGGTAAATTACGCTTCTGCCCTCCTATACACTTCGTTTGTCAATAGGTGCTATGCGCTGATATGCACTCTACATTGTCTTATCCATATCTTACCTTAACATATCCTTTTTTTTTTCACAAAAACCTTAACATATCTTAACTAATACTCCCTCCGTTCCCTTTTATTTTTTACGTTTGCATTTAGAGTGTTCCTTTTTATTCTTTACATTTAGGATCCTTCCTTATTAAGTCATTAATTTTGGACAAAATTACCCTTACTGTACAATTTAAATACTCATTTGCCCTCCACTTTTTATGTGTAATTGTACCATTTATAATATTTTAATGGGTTTTCAATAATCCTTACTCTAATCCTATTTAAACTTTATCAAATATCAACCCTTCTATGAATGTATATGATTAACCCTTATATAAACTTATTATTGTATATCTTATACTTCCTCTGTTTTTTTTTTATTATTGCACCACTTGCCTTTTAAGGAAGTTTCACAAATATTACACCATATCCATTTAAGGAAACAAAATATATGTGTTCACACTGTAAATACCCAATATACCCTTACTTTTAACACTTAATTTTTTAGTTTATGTTTACATCATATGGATAATTTTGTACTTTTATTCCTCTCTTTCTTCCTTTTTCCACTACCAAAAAAGTGTGCCCACCCTATATGGTGCAATAATAAAAGAACGGTGGAAGTATTATTAGCTAGACCCGACAAAACTGCTCCATACAATGATCCAAACCAATATATACTTCCTCCGTTTTCTTTTAAATGCAACACACCTTTTTTTCACGCTTTTTAGGAGGTGATTAGAGTAGGTAAGCAGACAAATTAATCATAATAATTTATACTCATATTTTCTCTAATCGTGGTGTTAAAATTATTTTGATAAAGTAGCTCATTTACCTATTCGAATCACTTCCTAAAAAAGCGTGTCAAAAAGGTGTGTTGCTTTTAAAAAAAAACAGAGGAAGTATATGTATATATATATCTCGACTCGAGATCTAACTTGGAGTTGAAACCCAACCCGACCCAACCCGAAGTGGAGTTGACCCCCCTTTGATTAGATACTTGAAGTGATCCGACTCGACCTATCCAAAGTTAGCCGATACATGAAGTCACCCGACCCGATTCTAACCCGAACTAGACCTGAATTAATCCGAACAAACTCAAATCGAAAATTGCTTGATCGTCGATATGAATTTTTATATCTTTTATTTTGTAATGTGTAAGTGTAATGGATTCGAGCTTGACTAAAGTATCGACCAATTCTTAACTTGCCTAGAAGTCTTAACTCTAAATGACTCAACCCGAATGGATTTAGAATCTAAACCCAATACTTGACTCGACCCTATTATGGATTATCTATCAATCCAAACATAACTAAAACCGGAATGACCCGATTCAAACTAACTTGATTCCATACATGTATTTCAACCCAACCCGAACGACCCGATTGCGATATTTATAAATAAGTGAGTGTGAGAAGAATATAACTGTTACCTAAATGCAACTTAAGATGGCATAGTAAAATACTTCTCTCACTCTCTCAATGATTCTATGCCACCATGTTGAATTTGCATGCAACATTACCTTATAATTAGGGGTGAGCAAACTGGGTACCCAGTTAAAATCTTAGGAACCGGATCCGAAATTGGTTGGAACTAGGTCCTAAAATTCGGAATTGGAATTGGAATCAATTTTAGCGGGTTTAGGAATTGGAATTGGAATCACCGGATACTGGTTCCGGTTTCGGGTACCCACTTATATACATAATTTTTTTAATTTAATACAAATTATAATACTTATTTTGATCTATTTCTATTTCTAGCGTTTAATACTTATATTTATATAATTATGAAGCTATTTTTTATGTTAGGTATTAATAATATATATTTTTTATTTTACTAACTAGATATATTCAACATATTTTTGTTTTTTTTTATAAATATATTTAGTTTAATATATATTGAGTAACTGGATACCCAACCGGTTCCGAGTCCAAAAAATTGAGAATTGAAATTGTAACCGGTTGCAACCGATTCGTTAATTTATTACCTGAAATTGGAACCACCAGATCCAATTCCGGTTCCGGACCTGTCGATTCTTAATCGATTCCGATTTTAATTACGAGTACCCGGAATTTTTACTCACCCCTACTTATAGTAATACACAACCTATTAACTATTGGATCGTGTACTTTGTACACCAAGCAAATCAACAGCTTCTTAGTCCAACCAGATGTACTCATCCTCATTCTTCATACTTACAACTTGTTAAATTATTATATTATATTTTTTTAATAACACATGCTTTAATACTAACCAGAATAAAACCATCAGAACACTATTCTCTCACACTCACATACAACCAATAAATATAAAAATCGGCTATTTCACCAAATGCCACTGAGTACTTAAAAAATTTCATCAAATGCAATTAAGGTTTTCAAAATTCACCAAATGCCACTGACAAACAGTACAATAACACCTCGTGCTATTAATTGCATAGGGACGTTAGTTCTCTGTTAATGCAATTCTTATTTCACCAAATGCCATTATTTTGAAAAATTAATTGAATAGCGTGACGTTATTTTTTAACCATGAAAATTGATTAGGTAAGGTTTTGGGGGTCATTTGACCCTTTATGGTTTCTAATTAAGCTTGGAATTGGCAAAAAAAAATAACATAAATGCTCTATTTTGCAATTTTTCTGGCAAAAAATTACGATCTCGACATACAAAATAGGGCAATTACGTTATTTTTTTGCAAATTCCGACCTTAATTTGTACCATAAAGATTCAAAATGACCCCAAACCCTTACTAGATCAATTTTCAAGGTTAAAAAAATAACTACACGGTAATCGAGATATTTTCAACACACAAAACAAGGCATTAACGTTTTTTTTTTTCAATTCTAAGCTTAATTTGCATCCATAAAGAATCAAAATGAACCCTAAAACTTTACCCGAACAATTTTTGTCACGAAAATCGAAATTTTTTTTTTATTCATTAAAATAAATGATTAAAATAAACCAATCATATTATGACACGTGTTATGATTTAATCTTAATGACTAATGGAGTTAATGACCGTTAGTCATTAATAGTATATGGTGAATTTTGAAAATCTTGATGACATTTGACTACCATTTGGTGAATTTTGTAAGTATTTAGTAGCATTTAGGAAAATAGACGAATATAAAATTGTAGGACCCACCCTAACTTTGCTTATTTGGACCAGATATTGACACGATACCAACATTTCTCTTCATGCATTTCCCTCCACAAATTTCCCAACTTAACTAACACTAAACACCCCTTCCATTTTTCTCCGCTTCATCATCATCTCTCATCTCTTTCCTCCCTCTGTTTTCTCCTTCATCAAAATCCCCACCACAACACCACCGTCAAACTCTAACATCAACGATAAGCGTCAATGACAGACAACACCTTCTCAAAGCTATCCGACGACGTAACCCTTAAGATATTCTTCTTATTAGAAGATGATCCGCGCCACTGGGCGCGTTTGTCTTGCGTTTGTAAGAAGTTTAGCTCATTGATATCTACGGTATGTTGTAGATCCAAATGTCTCTCTTTTCTTCCTTCTGTTTCTTCCGATCTTCTTTCGGTATCGTCGTCGGACGGTTGGGCTTCTTTGTTGAAGAACGCTGTTTGCTGCCCTGGCCTCCTCCATGCCGGGGTTTTGCTCGATAACTTCGATTTCGGCCTCGGCCGCGAAATCGGAGCTACCGAAGATTATCTACAACTCGAAACCCTAATCCAAACCAAATCTGAAACCGAAACCAATATGATCTCTAATTCGTTGTTATCATCGTCAACATCGGAACCAACCGTCAAGGGCGATGATGGTATCCAAACCCAGATTGTAACCGATATTAACTCGAATGAAATTGACGATGGTAATAACCCCGAATGCGGGGGTTGGTCATTATATGATGATTTGTACTTCGATACAATCTATGACAACTCCGACTCCACCACCCCTATGGAGATAACCACAGGGGTGGCGAATCTAGACTCGGAGTTTATCGTTACTAATAACGAAAACAATGAGACGGCCAAGAGACGTAAGGTCTGGAGGCCGCAACGGTCTCATCTGGCTTCAGGAGTGTGGAATCTTAGTAGGGAGCAAGGAAGTAAATTGTTAGCGAGTCGATTTCGAGACGATTGTTTGTATATAAGTGAATGGCCAGGGTGTGTTCACATTGACGACAAGCGGAATTACATGTTGTTTAGAGGTGTGTTCAAGAACTTCAAGCGAACTCGAGTGTGGCGAACGATAAACGACGGGAATCGGAGTAGTATTCATCTAAACTGTGCGTTTTGTAGTTGTAAAGAGACATGGGATTTGCACTCAGCGTTTTGTTTGAAGAGAGGGTTTGGGTTTCATGATGATGGTGAGCCTGTTGTTAGAGCTTATGTTTGTGAAAATGGTCATGTTTCTGGTGCTTGGACGGATTTGCCCTTGTACACTTGACTTAATTGGGTTTTGAGGTGAGGGTAATATGGGAATTTCATCTATATTGAAAAGGGTTATTTGAGCTTGAAGGGTAACGTTGATTGCAATATTTTTGCTTGTTATTTTATCATTAGTAATTTATGTATTAATTACCCTTTTATTATTTATTTTTTGTTGTTGATTGAGAAATTGAACATTATTGGTTTATTCATTTTGATAGTTGGTTGAAGTTACATGGTAATAGTGTGATATTCCCTGCTCTTAGTATTACAATAAAAATGCCATTTCGACTTTTTGCACTATTTACATAAGCAACTTTGACCAATGTTATTATTTATAGAGCGCATCTTGGTACATAGTTCTATGTGTTTCCAAAACACATAAGAGGCTAATATAGTAATTTAATGTTTAAAAAGGCGTTTTTTTTTTAAGATTGCAGTCGTATTTTTTGTGTACTACTATACATGTATATAATACTATTAGAGTATAAGTTGTTATAGTAGTCCATATTATTGTATCTCACCATGATATAATTTATGATGTATCATTTACATGTTTATTTGTATCATTAGAAAAATATTTTTACCTTACACCATTTAATGGTACTATTTATTAATCTAGTGGTACTTTATACATATGTTGATATTTACAGTTTGCCATCCTAGTTGTTGCCAAATATATAGGCCCTATACACCAAGAGTTATTCTTATTTATGAGTATAATAAAAAAAAAATATAGTCATGTCTCATGTGAGTAATTGTTGATACTTTATACAATATGTATACTTATTGATAGTAGAAAATATCATTAGTCAAAGTTTTACTCCTCCATGATTTTTTAAGTGTTATACTTATTAAATACAACTAAGTTTTTTGAAATGTTACACTTCAAAAAAAACTACATTTTAATATTATAGATCTCTTTTCTAATAATCTTCACCCAAACCCACCACTATTTTTTTTTAATTTTTTTTTTTCTTATTACTACCTCAATTAAGTATTATTTGCAACTCTGAGTCTCAACACAAACTTCTAGGTGCAATTTCTAAATGATGATCAATAGATGGAAGGGGTATGCGATCAAAGAATAATTAATTTCTACCTGCAATTAACCTACCCAAACCCACCCAACCAGGCCCACGAACCACTTTACACACCCCCACGAAACTCAACTAAACCAACCCACCCACCCACTAATAGGCGTGTCACGTACCTAAATAAAAAAAAAAACGGAACTAACTCTATTATGTAGCTGAGCAAGTAGGGGTTGAATCCCAAGAAACTAAGGATTAACTAATTAAAATGACTCAAATTAATACTAAGCAAGGAACCAAATCAAAGTTGAGAAATCTATACTAAAACAAATATTAACTAATAAGTAATGAAAATAATACAGAATTAATCAAGAACTAAAGACATCTAAGATTAAGTATCTCCATTAATACGAATCAATGCACTAAACAATCCCTTTCCCTCAATTAAATCAATGAATATTCCACAGGACGGGTGCTCCATAAAATAATACTAAGAGTTTCTTTCGATCAACAAATGGCTTCCCTAACATGCTGTCATACCTATTTTCATGGAGTCATACATATTAAAGACATTAATTAAGAACGACATCCTATAAGTCCTAGCAAGAACAATAAGTTATTTTTATGCATAAAGGTTCTTACTTTTAATTAGGGTTCTAAAATCAATTAAGAATAAACTTTCATTGCAAACCTAACAACATTCAATAATACTATCTCTATCAATTATTGATAATAAAACCAACCTTAACAAAAGAATCAATTGACACATGAATCCATATTAGGGTTCAACCTAACCTTAGAATAGGAACTACTCACACATGATGATAGAAATAACAAAACAATTAGTTAGAGAATACATAATAACAATTGAAGATTAAAGAGATTAAATATGAAAGAGAAATACTTGAAATTGAATTAAGTTGAATGCTTCAATAGAGTTTTATGTGTTCTCTCATAAAACAACATAGAATAGAAAAAACATATATATAAAATACGATGTTCTGAAAATAGGGTTAAAACTCTATTTATACTTTCCTAAAAATAAACATTAAATAAAAAACAAAATTTATCTTCTGCGTACACGTACACAATCCTGTGCTGATGGGTACACGACCGTGTAGCTAGTCTCTACTTGATCCCAAATTCCGTCATGTATGTGCACGATCGTGTAGTTAATGGGTACATGACCGTGTAGGCAGAGTTCATATGAAAAGGATATCACACGCCCGTGTAACTCATGGTACACAACCATGTAGCAAATAATTGTACGTGGGAAATATCACATGGCCGTGTAGTTAGAGGTACACGACCATGTAGCATTGTCATCATCTTGCACTCCAACATACGGCTTCTCATGACTTGCAAATCATCTTATGAAGTTCACCAATCCATCTCAAAATGTCATAGTATATTCATCATCACTCCAAATGCTCTACTTCATCTTGAAATCACAACATAACAACCAAACAACCATAATAGAAGAAATCGAGTCCAACTTGGATAAAACATACAGAAACACGAACTATATGTTGAAATTTTATAGTAAACGCATCCCAAATAGCCCAAAAATAATGGTATAATATCGACTTATCACCCACCGTATGAACCACCCCACTTGAACCCAATCACCGTACAAACCACCCTACCTACACACGAAACCTACCCCACCCAGATTTACAGTACTAACCACCCACCACCCACACGAATTATAAACCCCAACAAGCCCAGATGTTCTCGAAACCCACCTCTACAAACCCCATAAAAACCACCCCCATAAAAACCACCTCAACAAACCAAAAAACTCACCAAGACCACCCCCACCTTCTCTGAAAAACTCTTCCAACCTACCAACACCTACCCTACAAGCCCATAAACCCACAAAACCCACCTTCACAAACCCACGAAAACTCCCACAAAATCGGCTTACGTGATGTTGTCGGTAAAAGGTGGAGGGGAAGAACATGGTGTTGATGGAATGGTGACGAAGCAGATGGTGTCGAAAATGGTGGAATCAGTAGATGTTGGGTGGAGATCAGTGGCGGAGCCAGAAATTTTAAACCGTAGGGACAAATGGACATTGCTTAGTTTAACTAAAATGTTGGAACACACAAATACTTAAATTTATAAAGTATTACAACTCAAATTTCCACAATACAGAGTATTTCGTAAAAAAATCTAACATCATGTACCAATTCTTCCTCCATAGATATATGCTTATGGGTTTAGAATTTGTGAAGAAATCGAACATTAAATAATATAACTAATTATATGCACTTGTCATAATATTCTATTACAACTGTAATTTGGGTACTGTTCATGCAAAACTATAATTATAATTATTCAAATAGTATATGGCGTAGTTGTTAAGAAAAAAAAGTTAAAGGAATACTATCTTATACATTTAAAACAAAAAGAAAGTAAAATGGCAGCTGCAGTGAGGTTTAAACTCTAATCCCTTGAATAACTCATCTTACTAACCAAAAAGTCAACAATTGATCGTTCTAATAATGTTGCAAGTCAACAATTCAAAAATAGGGGGTTAAATGAACTCACAAGGGTTTGATCTTGCATCCACAAGACTCTACTCGCGGGACTTTGAGCGTTACACCATCTCATTTGGTATAAATCAGTAAGCAAAAGTAGGGGGACAACTGTCCCCCCTTGTCCCATGCCGTCCGCCAGTGGAAGATTCGGGAAAGGTGGGTGGTGTCGGTGGAAGATTCAACAAAGCAATAATGTCCAATATTAATGACTAAGCATGTGACCAACAGTGACTAAGTAATAGATTGACATGTTTTGTTGATCTAATATATATATATATATTTGATCAACAAAATATGTCAATCTATTACTTAGTCACTATTGGTCACATGCTTAGTCATTAAAATTGGACATTAATATACTTCCTCTGTTCTACAAATATTGCAACAAGGATGAAATTACACATCCCAAAGCACATTTTATATGTTAAATATTTATAATTATATAAGAGTAAAAATTATAAAAAGTTGATATTGTGAAAGTATTTTACGAGACGAATCTAACAAAAACCCACATGACTATATTTTACTTTATGTATAAATCATGATGAATAGTGCAAAAGTCTAGTTGTTGCAATATTACTAGAACAGAGGAAGTATATATATAGAACTGAGATCTTGTGAGAACCATGTTGAATAATAGGAACTAGGAACTCATCTAGATCGTTCATTGCGCTTCATCTGACGGCCAGTAGTTCACCCGCTTTATTAAGGGTGTAATGGTAATTCCTCATTTTGAATGACTACCGGCTTCAATCTACCCGGCTTTCATTTTCACTTTCTTTCTCTTCATTACATTTTCTCTCTCCTCCTGCATATTCTCTCTCCTTGCGAATTTTTGCACTCTTCTCATCTTTGCATCGATCTACTTTTTATCTTTGTCTTTCGTTGCAGCTTGAACCTGGACAAGTAAGCTATGTGATTGTGTTTTTCGTTGTTGTTATTTATTCAATTGGATTTTAAAGACTTTCGCAACCTGCAAACTTTGCCAGGTGTCGGAGTACCGTACCCTGGAGGAAACTGCATATGTACTTCTTCATCCAAATCACCATGAAGAAAAGCATTACGAACATCCATCTGATGTAACTCCCAATTCAAAGACATAGCAACTGTAGGCGTCATTCGAAATACGCCTACTTAAGCATGTGTGAATATGATTGACAATCATAGGAAGTGGGAATTGACATATACGATTAGGGACAACGATTAGGGACAAAAAAAGTAGAGAGCCGCCAATAAGTTTTTAAGGAACCTGTAAACCGTTCACGGATCATTTAAGGCAACCACGGATAAGGGACAACGATAAGCAACATCGATTGACCCATGAAGGTTACACCCCATTCATAATCCATGAGATTACTAACTCTATATGGTTCGGAACCATGAAAGGAGGATCGGGGATGATGGTACGAAGTGAGTCATGGAGTCACATTCGCCCATATTGGCCTCTACTTGATTCTTATAGGGAAAATTATTTCCTAGAATCTCAAAGGCATACAAACAAAGATTCAATTTGCTCCAAACTAGATTAGGCTAAATTGGTTGTGTAGACACCTGATCGTGTTTCCCCAAAAACCAAACCTAGTGATGAGTACATTTCACGTTCTGATTTACGAGTTCGGTAAAGAGTTAAGGAGTCTCGTGAATTTTTCTTAAGCCTTAACCATATCTCTAACCTTCCCTAAAATGTTTTAATCCAAAATCATTCATTTCGTGTCTTTAAACCCAAAATAATTCATTTCGTGTCCAACTTATAAAAGCGTCCAAACTAGATTATTTGTTCCATAATCCTAGTCCAATTATTGTTTAGTTGGATGGGGTTTGAAAAGATCTTTCCAACGATATATTATAAGCCCAAATCCGACTTAAAATGAATAAGTTATGACCTAAATATTAAACCGAGCCCAAACCGAACCTAGGTCCACCTTACCTACGACCCAATGATCATGTGAGGGTTCAAATACCTTATTCCTAATCCTACACCAATTAAGATTCCTTAAGAGCTTCTAGAAGCTTCTAGAAGGTTCTAATTTATCCTTCCCGAAAAGAAAACGATCAAAAAGTTTGATATTGAATAAAACTTCTCTTTTAATAGTCCTAAACTGACACTGTTCCACTATTTTGATCATTTCTCAATTTTATAAAATATATCAATTTGATTCTAATTGGGTTGGAAAGTAGACTTCCAGAGCTTTCCAGCGATATATTATTTATCTCATTCCGATTTCTGGATCAAAAGTTATGATAAAAACAAAAATCGCAAAATTGCAGGACCATCGCACGACGACAGCTCCATCGCGCCGCGATGGACCCTGGCGCGCCGAGATAGGTCTATCGACCTGCGATGAAACTTGTTTTATTCCGATTAAAATTCTGATCTTTTCTGATCGTTTCGACTCTCTTTTTTTTTTTTTTTTATAAATAGAGGTCGTTTTCCCCGTTCTAAAATCAGCTAGAACCATCAATCATAAGCTATTACCACCTAGCTCCAATCTTCATCATTAATTATCCATGTTCTTAGCCTAAACACTTCCTTGATACATCCCAATCAAACACCATACCTCATTCACGAGATTCGAATACTCTAAGCCATCATCGACGTTGCCTTCAACCTCGACGTGAAAGATTGATAGTTCTGAGGGTTTGGTCCCAAATCTATATTTCAATTCATATTTAATTTATTTACTTTATTGATTTAACTTTATTAAAGTTTACTAACGTGTGTATTATTTTAATAGCAAGAAGGTTGAGGCATCAAAGTGAGTAATTTAATCACCCTTATTATTATTCTTTTGATTTAGGAGTAGAAATCATGTTTTGCAATGTTATTAAGCCTAGGATCTTACTACTAACGTCATGTTAATAATCTGTTAGTATCAAGCCTAGGATCTTACTGCTAACGATATTTTCATGATGATGATTATTATGATAATTATATGTTGATTGATTATTAATGATTTGTTGCTATTGCTTGATCACGCCCCTTTTTGCAGGTTTAAATGGAATTTGTAATTGAAATCACGTCTAATAAGATAATTAATAATTGGATTTAGGTTTATTATGATTTTAATTCAAGTGATCACCAATATTAGATTTAATTGTGCATTAATAATCAACCAACATAGATGAAACACGTTTAGGATTAATTTGATGTATGTTGATCGAAAAGCGCGCATGAATATCAATAAGAATCAAGTAGAGGCATATTTTAGGGCGGGTTTGACATCTTTGAAGGTTAACTTTGTACCATCATCCCCAAAAATCCAGTCATGGTTCCAGACCACTATGGAGTTAACAATCTCTGTGATTGTGAATGGGGTGTAACCTTCACAATTGTGAACGGTTTACAAGTTCCTAAAACTTGTTGGCGACTCTTTTTCTCTACCTTCTTTCCTAGGATCACCGGTATGCTTAAAAAAACATGACCTATATTAGGGCGAGATGAAAAATCCCCTACACTTACCCATCTTTACAATAGGAGCAAAGTCTCATTATAATCAACGCTGGCATCCTGTCGATTGCCATGAACAACCAAACGAGCCTTGATACGTTCCACTTTTGACTTGTCTGTGTACTTGATTTTATACACCTAACCACTGCCAATTGCCCTTTTTCCGGGAGGTAGATCCTCAACGGTCCATGTACCATTACCCTCAAGCGCATCAATCTCATCTTGGATTGCTTTACGCCAACCGATGTCTTTAGCCGCCTCTTTGAATGACGACAGTTCCTTTCCCTTTGTAATTGCCATAAAAAAAATCCCCGTGTCTCATAGAAAAACTATTATATTCAACATGACATGCTATAGGGAAAGGTTTACCTGAAGAACGAGATTGAAAAGGGACGACAGTGGATGGAGTGGCGTCTATATTTTTAGTGATCACAGTTTTTGTAACATAATGCTGATGCCACGATGGAGGACGTTTCTCACGATGACCACGACCAAGAGTTTCCGACGAATTCCCCCTCAAGACTAGAGGAGTGAAATAAATAGTTTCGTCGACAAAAGGTTGCTTAACCATGCTACGAGTTCGCGTTTCATCACCAAAATTACTAACCGACGACGAACCACCGTCAAGTGCCACTTCCGACTGCCGAGCAGTCACTGACCGGGGTGCGGACAGCCCAGCAGCGACGGCTGGCGTGAATTGCCCAGCCAAACTAGACTGGAGTGCTGACTGCCCGGTAATGGCTGGCTGGGAGTTGCTTTGTTGCTGCGGCAGACCAGGCGCGCCACTGGTCAGGCCTGCGGGCATTGGCATCCCAGCGGGCTGACCAGTGGAAGGGGGTGAGGTGACCAGTGTACTGCCTGCGGGCGCTGGAACCCTAGCGGAGGGGTGCTGGGCAGCAAGTTCCGCAGCCTGGTTGCGACTGGGCTGCTGCTCCCGCGATCAGGTTGTGGGGTATACTGATTTCGACGCCCCCCTCTATACAACCACCTTGTGACATGAACTCACCCCCCTCATCATCATCCTAAGCCGGGGGATTTGAAAAATATTTTTCCCACAATAATCATCGCTCGTTGGGAAGAGACTCAAGATATGGAAACCGATCTTAAAAAAATTGAACATCCTGACTGACAAAAAACACATTAGAAGACAAATCATAAAGACGCCAGCTTTTCTTCCCATGAGGATAGCCAACAAAAATGTACTTTCAGGAACGAGAATCAAACTTATCTTTAATCTAAGGACGATAAGCAAGACAATCAAAGACCCGCAAAATATCATAGGAAGGTGTTTGACCAAACAAGCACTCATGCAGAGTTTTCCCATTAAGAACCGGAGTAAGGTTGCGGTTCATGAGATGCACTGCAGTCATAACACATTCTCCCCAAAAATACTTTGACAACTTCGCCTGAAACCGAAGAGCACGAGCCACATTCAAAATATGACGGTGTTTCCGTTCAACCCTACCGTTCTGCTGAGCCATGTCAACACAGGATGTCTGATGCAAAATACCTTTCTTAGTGTAGACACCTGATTGTGTCTCCCCAAAAACCAAACCTAGTGATGAGTACCTTTCACGTCTTTGATTATCGAGTTAGGTGAAGAGTTGGAGAGTCTCGTGAAATTCCCTGTAGCCTTGAACATTTCTAAAGTTTCCTAAAATTTTTTAAACCAAAATCATTTATTTCGTGTTGTTAAACCCAAAATAATTTATTTCGTGTTTTTTAAAATCATTCATTTCGTGTCCTTTTTATAAAAACGTCCAAACCAGTTTAATTTTTATATTATAAGCCAATAATTGTTTAGTTGGATGAGGCTTGAGGAGAGCTTTCCAACTATATATTATAAGCCCAAATCCGACTTAAAACAAATAAGTTATGGCCAAAATACTAAACCAAGCCCAAACTGGATCTAGGTACACCTTACCTACGACCCAATGATCATGTGAGGGTCCGAATACCTTAATCACAATCCTAAACCAATAAGGATTCATTAGGAACTTCTAGAAGTCTCTAGAAGGTTCTAATCTATCCTTTCTGGATAAAAGAGTTTGAAATTGAATAAAACTCCTCTTTTGAAAGTCTTTGTTCTATTCGAATTCAAAGACGTTCATATATGATTTTCGTGCCTCATAATTTTTATCCAAATCTTGAATGGTTGGATAGCCCTTAAAATTATCTTTCCAATGATATATTATAATCCCAATGCCGAGCTATAACGAAAAAGATATGAACGAAAATACCAAACTCTATCCAAAACTGGCACTGTTCCACTATTTTGGAAATATATTTTATTCTGTAAAAGATATCAACCTGATTCTAACTGAGTTAAAAAGTAGACTTCAAGAGCTTTCCAACGGTTTATTATTTATCTTATTCCGATTTCTGGATAAAAAATTATGATAAAAACAAAAACTGCAAAATTGCAGGATCATCGTGCCGCGACAAGGCTGTCGCGCCGCGATGTAACTTGTTTTACTCCGAGTCGGATTCTGACACTTTTTTGATCCTTCGACCCTCTTTTTTCCATATAAATAGAGGTCGTTTCACCCCGTTTTCAATCACCAACAATTATCATCTAATCCTCTCTCTAAGCTTAAAGCTTTTCTCTCTATCTTCTTTCTTAATTTCTAGCCTTAGCCTAAACACATCCCAATACATCCCAACACATCCTTATACATTCTTGATACTTTTCCCAATCAAACACCATACCTCATTCATGAGCTTCGAATACTCCAAGCCAATCTTGAAGTTGCCTTCGACCTCAACGTGAAAGGTTGATAGTTCTAAAGGTTTGGTCCCTAATCTATATTTCAATTCCAATTATTATTTGATTTATTTGTTTGATTTACTCTTTCTTGATGTTTACTAACGTGTGTATTGTTTTGATAGAAAGAGATACGAGGCATCAAAGTAAGTAATTCGATTACTTAATTATTCTTTTGATGTAGAAATCATGCTTAGAATATTATTTTAATTCCTAGTATCATGTTAGGATTATTCTTATGATTCCTAGTATCATGTTAGGATGTTTTTATGATTTCTAGTATCATGTTTAGGGTGTTAATTAATTAATATTTCTAATATCATGTTGATTTCTAGTATCATGTTTAGGCTAATGGTTTGATTATGATTTTTATTAGTGACATGCTAGGATTTGTTATTAATCTGTTTAATATCATGCCTAAGATCTTGCTAATAATGTTCTAATCATGTTTTGATGATTTGATGATTGTTGTGTTAATTATATGTTGCTTGATTATTTGTGATTGATTGTTATTGCTTGATCACGCCCCTTCTTGCAGGTTTAAAGGGAATTTGTACTTGAAATCACGCCTAATAAGATAATTGATAATTTGCTTTTAGGATTAATATGATTTTAATTCAAGTGATCACCAATATTAGATTTGATTGTGCAGTAATAATCAATCAAAGTAGATTAAACAGGTTAGGGTTAATTTGATGTATGTATGTTGATCGGAAAGCGCACATGAATATCATAAGAATTAAGTAGAGGGCGGTTTAGGGCGGGTTCAATCTCTTTTAGGTTGGGTTCGTACCATCATCCCTGAATATTCAGTCATGGTTCCGGACCACTATGGAGTTAGCGATCTCCGTGATCATAAATGGGGTGTAACCTTCACACCCGTGAACGGTTTACAAGTTCCTGTTGGCGACTATTTTATCTCTAGCTTCTTTCCCTTTGTACGCCACCATGCCTAAAAGCATGATCACAGTGGGGCTCAAAGTTGATGTTTGAAAAATGCCCTACACTTAGCAAAGAAGGTCCGTAAACTAAGAAATTCTTGACCGTTATCACTACGAACCACCTTAACCTTTCGAACAGATAGAATCTTAGCCATAGCACAAAACACACGGATCAACAATGAAGCTTCATATTTAGCAACCATCAGAAACACCCAAGTAGCAAGAGAAAAATCATCAAAAATGGTTAGGAAATAACGAGCATCACAATTAGAAGCAATCTTATTCGCACCCCAAGTATCAAAATGAATCAAACCAAATATTTCAGATGCTTTATTAATACTTAACGGAAAAGAGTTTTAGGGTTGCTTCCCCATAAAACAAATAATACAATCATAAGAACAACTAGAGATACTAATATGAGTACTATGACTACTAGAAACTCCCTGAAGAGAGCTCACAAACTTGCATTGATGGATGCTCGAGACATCTATGCCATAACACACTTGCATATGAAATAACTACTTTGTTCGCCTGCAGATTCTGAGCACAAACCGAACGAAATATATAGACCCCATCTGTACGTGAGGAGGTAGCCCGTCATTGGGGATCCCATTTCCTCTATGCCCTTGGCCATTTAAAAGCCTAGGACTTTACACTTTTTAGGGTGTATTAGGATTTTAATTCCTGAATGTTTGGGAGGCCTTGAATTAGAATTGAGCCTATCATTACCCTTTCTTTATTAAAAACCAATAGAGAGACACCAATGAGTTTTAGGAAAACTCATAAACCTCGTTTATGCCTTTCTCCCAAGTAGAGTTCAAGGGATATTTAGCATGAATCTTAAGTTTACCCATGCCCTAATTGTTCTACCAGTAACAAAAATGAGTTCAGGAGCAAGGGCACTAAGATAACGTGCCTTTTTAAGGGGAATCGCCATCCTAGCCCTAGTGCGGCCTCTACTAGCTCTTGCTTTTTCGCAATTTCATTGCCAAACAATATATGCAACGCGATTCCTAAAACTAAGTTAGTTGATTTTATTTACAAACGTTAACCACAAAAAGGTTACATTGCAGTGAATGTCGTTATTCTTATTTATTCCAAATTCGTTAAAAGAACAATAGATAAACAAGATTCGCATTGACCTGGGTGATAAACCAATTAATTAATTTATTCAATTCTAGTCTTTATTTAACGAAAGAATGCTATGTGGAATTGATTATTAGAGTTTATTTAAAGTGATCAAACAACACTAATTAATTAATTAAAGTGATTTAGGACAAGAAAATTAAAGTGATTTAGCTAAGTGCTCAGGAATTACCATTTTTCCTTGCTAGATCTTTGTTTAGAATGCAAATGGACTCCTTGTTTGGCAACCTCCACCATAAGGACAAAGTAACAAAAGGGGTGAGTGTTTACAACAAGAGGGTTTGATCATTGCATAAACTTATGAAGTACTACTGCTGTCAATCTGGCTAATTTTGTGAGTTTAAAACTTGTTTTGAACCCATATTTATAAAGAATGGTTAAGATTGGCGTTTCGGACATTCTACCGTAGTAGGGGGCGCGTAACTCTAGAAGTTGCGCGTGGCTTCTACGCGCATGTGGAGGAGTTACGCCGCACAGGGTAGCGTGACTTCTGTTCTTGCGCGTGGTTGGATGGTAAGATTCGATTCAGTATCTTTCAAAAATTTTGAATTTTCGCGAGAGCAACACTGTAAGTTGTGCCGAGCTGCTACGCACAACTATATAAGTTGCGCGCGACTTCTTGAGTTGTGCGCGGATTTTCCTGCACCAGCTTTAGATTTTAACCTAGGCGGCCTAAATCCGTCCGAAATTAGGTTTAACTTATGGATTGGGCCTAATTTATGATCGGGCTTAGTCTTATTGGTTTTGATTCTTTTTTTTATGGTCAAGCTAGTCTGTTTCATGTGTTTAGGCTTTAATTAGTAGTCCATTGCCATTCCTTACTCCAATCCAGCACAAAAATGGAATTATTTATCGTCATAGCACTTCCGTTCGGGACAGAGGACCAAAAGTAGATGTCTACCTTAGCCCCCTCTTTGATCGAGTTTAGAATAGACGATGATCAAAGTAGTCAAGGAAGTAAATCCGAGACTCATTCTGCGAAGTTCCTTAAAGATAAGGAATCTTACAGTGGTGTTGAGAATGTCGAAACTATCCTCGGTTCGCTAAATGTTCGAGATAAGTAGCTACTAAGATCAAAGTATTTTGAACTTAGTGCGCTAAAGAGTCTAGGTTGACTCTTTGCAAGTATAGAACACTTTTACAAGTAAAGGTTGTCCTGAGTGATGTCATGTCATGAAAAGGTATCGAGTTTAAAAAGATGAAAAGATCTAGGATGATACCCTCTCGATATGGCATCGGCGGTCAAAAGTCTATCGATCTGTCATTAAAACTTTTAGTCCATAATTTTGACAAAATAAAGATGATCAAAAAGGGGTGATTTGACATTCGTAGCTTAGCACTTGAATAAAAGATTGGCATTCGCTACCAAAACAAAGATTCGATGTCCACAAGATGAAAATACACGTCTCAGGACTGAAGGCATGTATCCAAATCCAATGAGAGAGATGAAAATCGGCAACTCGCTTAGCAGTTTTGTCCACAAGATGAAAATATCGCGCCTCAGGACTAGGGGGCACGTGTCAAAATGAGTGCAGCTTAGCATTGGCCACTCTTTATACACTGGGTGGACGAACACCCTAACTGTCCGGCAAAGCAAGATTGTTTTCAAGCTAATCGTATTTGCATGGTCGTACAACGGGGGTAGCATTGCCCCGTTAGTTGGCGCGCTTTTTCGACTCGAAAGCTAACGCCTTAAAAAGATTCTACTATTTTTTACGAGAGGCAGATCACGTTGCTAGTGCAATTTTACGCAGCACATACGCGATACAATTTTACGCAGTATGTACGCTGTACAATTTTTATGCAGTATATACTTGGTATTTTTGTTAAGTAACGACAGAAATACTAAAACGTGGCATTTCTTAATATATAGGGAAGCACAGAGAAAATACCAAACTTTCTACGGGAGCTCTTACGTAAAGCACCACTACGTGACATTTTTTTGCGTCGTCCGAAAAATGTCCAAAACGTATGCTTGAGAAGGCACAATGCACGGTGTGCATGCAATTAAGATGATGCAAAAAATTATCAAAGAAGAAAATAAACTACAATATGCAAAGCAATAAAAGGATTTTGAAAATTCACGCGTTAATTACGTCTAACAACAAACGAAACGTTAGAAAAATTCAAAACGGATCAAAATCCGAATACCGGTCTTTTAAATGACTAGTATCCGCGCGCAACTCTGGAAGTCGTGCTAACCTGTCGCGCGCAAGATTTAGAGTTGCGTTGGGCTGCCACGTATGAGTTACGCAAGACATTTAAATCAGTAAAAAAGAAGCGAAGAGCGCGATCTGCAGCTCACTTCCCCTCTTCGCCATTTTCACCATTTTCAACCCTTTTTCTCTTTATAAAGCTCAGTTTTCGCCTCCAAGCTAAAGAAAGTATATCTTGCCTCCATTTCTATTTTGCCGTAATCCAGTGTAAGTTTTACTCGTTATTTTCATGAATTTTGGTCAAAATTGGGGAATTTCAAACCGAAGAACCCTAAATTCGAATTTGGGGTTTTTTATTCGGTCCCCAATCCTTGAAATTGTTTACTCTATGTTGTTATGCTATGTTTAAGAAGTGTTTTGCAACAAATTTCATGAAAAATGGTTAAATATTGAACCTTGTATGAACATGTCTTCGTTTATGTTCGTTGTCATACTTTTTTTTATTCGATTTTCATGTTCGAATTGCTGTTTTTACATGCTCATTTGGTTATACTTGTTGATTATAATGTAAATTATAGTATAATGACTACAATTATGCACACTAATCATGTTTTGAAAATTTTGAATCCGAAAAAATGGCGCGAAGTGCATATATTTGTGTTTTTGCCATTTTTAAGCTACAAAATGAGTGTTAATGGATGATAATTATGTTTGTTTAACGATTATTCACCCACAAACTGATGATTTTCAAGTTTACTAAATTAAAAATATTTAAGGGGTCTTCAAAATTTTAGTTAAACTGGTATAGGTTGACTTTTTTGGGTACTAACAACTCATTTGAATTAAATGAGAAAACTTATACTAAGAGATGGTGACATAAAATATAACTTTGCTTAATTTTTATTTGGAGTAAAATATGTTTGTTTAAAAAATGGAAAACTTTATTATTCAAGTGAACCCGAGGTTTACATGTGTCACTTGATGTTATGTTGAGCATAGTGAACCTAATTTTAACATAGTATTATTTATTACTCATGTTGACTAGCATATTAAAATTTTCATTATAATATACAAGTTAAGAACACACACAATTGCGTGTGTGTGAGCTATATAAAAAACTACAAAGCTCCATTATCCACTTTATTTTAAGAAAAAAAATATATAATAGTTGATATAGATTTAAAAACTGTTGATAAAAAAATATTAGTAAAAAAAGTTATAAAATAAAAAATTGTTATTAAAAAAAATCATTTGATGAAGTTAGAGTATTTTTATAGAGTAATTAAAAAAAATGGTTGATTTTTTTTTTTTTTTTTGATAACAAAAAAAAAAAAAAAAAAAAAGGTTGATCAGTTAGGATAAGATGGTGGGTTTTTCTAGGAAGGTGTTTTTTTAGGATGGTAGTTTTGTTTTTAAGAAAAAAGTTGAGAGGGGTTATTTGGGAAAGTGAAAATTATCACCCAAAAACCCTTTATATTGTTGGGTGAAGACGGCTTTAGGTTGTAAAGGATAATAAGTAGTTAGGACCAGAGACAGCGATGGGAGGTGTGCTTCGAGATGAACATGGTAATGTTGTTATGCTACCTATTCGATCAGAAAAGGAAGGTTTGAGGCGGATGTGGGAGAAGCAATGTCCATGAGGCATGCCCTCATGATCTCCATCGAAGTGGGGTATAGGAAGTTCATTTTGGGGACAGACAATATGAAGCTGTTCCATCACATGAAGAAGGGAATCACGCCTCCAACAGCTTTCAGAGGTGTTCTGAAGGACATCGCTCCGTTATCTAAAGACTGCCAGTGTTTCTCTTTTTCCTTTGTTAAAAGATCGGGTAATAATTTCGCCCATTCATTAGAGAAGCTAAGTAGTAGTTTTAATGAATTTCGTGTGTGGCTTGAGGAGTACCCTCATGAGTTACATGAGGCTATTTGTACTGACATTGCAAGTTTCATTCATAAGTTGATGGATGTTTATATATTGTAACTGGAAATTGTATTTCAAACAACTGATGCAATAGCTAATAATACCATGTTTTGTCTATCACCAGGTTCATGGATCCCTTTGTGTATGGTGATTATCCAGGCCAGGATTAATGAAAACTATTGTTCGCAACAGACTTCCTCGTTTTACAAAAAGTCAAGCGGAATTGGTGAAGGGACCAATCGACTTTATAGCACTGAATTACTCCTCTATCATTTTTGCTGAAAACACAAATCTTATCCCAGAGCCAAGGGATTACATGGCTGATAGAGCAGCAAAATGGATTTGTATGTGTTACCTACACTGTACTCTCACCTTAATTACTTCGTATTACTTTCATCTAAAACATGGCTTAAAACATTCCTTTACTCTAAGTTGGAAAAATGCCTTCACTCAACATATTTATTTGTTTTAATTACGAGTAGTAGTCAAGTTTTGTGTTTGGGGGTGCTCAACAGTTCAAGAATCCTTAAGAAAATCCACTTTTTTACGTGATACTAGTATTAGTATAGTTAATTTGTTTATGTAAGAATATGATTTCTACAATGGTATAAAAAAAAAAAAAAAAAAAAAAAAAGGAAAGGTTGCTAATTGCTACTTAGATGCATGAGAAAAATTGTACGAAGTATTTATTTATAAATAGTGTTGTAGTTTCCATATCTAGCTGTTTTTTTTTTTTTTTTTTTTTTTTTTTTTTTTTTTTTTTTCCATATTTTGATTTGTTGCAGATTTTAACAGTACCAGTGAGTCGCCATCTGACGTGGTTACATTTTAGCTAGCCATTGAAGTTGTTACATTTACATTGCTATCTTTTTTTTTTTTTTTTTTTTTTTTGAATACATTGCTATCTTGTTTATAATCTGATTACATTTATTTTCCATTTGATCACTCAGCATACACATCCAAACTTTCCATGGGGTTTGCAAGGACTGTTGGAGCACTTCAAGAATGCTTATGGCAATCCTCCAATACATATCCATGAAAATGGTTCATTCTCCCCCATTAGCAGTTTGCCACAATTAATGCTTCCCTAAACTGAAAATATCATTATAGTTGCGATGTTTCCTTATCTAGTTTGATTTTTAATGACAATCCTCTTACATATATCCAAGAAAATGGTTCTTTCTTCCCCCTTTTTGTCTTTGCGGAAATAATAATAACAAAAAAAAAAAAAATTGCTCCATTTTCTTTTTAGTTGCATCATTTCCTTGAATGAAATTATCGTAACAGCTGCACTATTTTCTTATTAAAAATGGATTTTTCTATCTAATAACCTACATCCCCCTACTTTTTCTGTCAATAGCAAATGGTGCAACTAAACAGAAACAGAGGTAGACGTTAGACTTTTTTTCACTATTCAATTATTCATGTATTAGCTTTGATCATAATTTTTTTATTAACATAATAAAAATATATTTTATCATAAAATATGTTGTTAGATATGTATTAATATAAAGTTTCATAATATAATATTTAAGTTAATTGTTTAGGGTGAAAATACCCTAAGACACGTGGCCCAATAAAGGCTTGACACGTGTCTATCTTTCAACGGTCAGCAAAGGCCCAATCCCTTTGCGACACGTGTCCCTTGTACCCTAATTGAGGTACAGTTCTCCCTTACTATAAATAGTAAGGGTAGACCTCATTTATGGAGATCACTCATTAATTCCAACCACGCAAAAAAAACAAACAAAACCAGAACCTATTGAAAACGCTCTCAAACCGAGAAGCTTTGATTGTTCTTATTCCACTTCGAAAAGATACTAACTTAATCTTCGGAGGCGGAACTCCCACCCCCATCCGGAGTCTCCGTTAATTGTGCAGGTACAGGCGTAAGAAGGAAGTCTGCTAGGAAATCGTAACTCTCCCGAAGGACATAAAAACCCCCCAAACATCTGGCGCCGTCTGTGGGGAGAGTACTTTCTAGATGACATCTGAGCCTATACTACCTGGTAAAGGCAATCTGCCTACTGGGGAGGTTGAGGTCCATTCGGACCAAGATACAGCCGATAACTATGAGTTGGAAGCCTACACTGCTGCGGATGGCTCTTTAAGGACCAAGAACACCCGTTCCAAAGATAAGAGAGAACGGGAAGGGAACCAGGCGGCTCCTAGCAAGCCGACTAGGGGGCCGCTTGGGTTAACCTCTACCGCTGGAGACTCCCCAGTCTCCAGAGATGAGCTCATGAATATGATGATGAGCTTCAAAGGAGAGATCAAAGGCCTTCTGGACTGTACAACCGGCCCCCGTAAGGGTCAGGCGGAAGAAAGGCGTCTCGGTAAAAAGACAGCCAAAACTGTAAAGGGTAGAGCATCTACCCCGCATCCGAAGTCAAATATGCCGGCTAGGCTCTTTGATTTCTCAAAGATGCACACTCCTATAGATGGAGTCAGAAAGCCCGTCCGGCACATTCAGCCGGATGGAACCAAGAAAGTCTATTCTGACGCCCGGACGCTCATCCAAGATAAAAAGACTCAGCGATCCGAGTCGGCATCAACATCGACCTTTCGAGACAGCTTCAATGCTACCTCAGGAAGGCACTCGAGAACAAACAATGACAGCCGGACGAGCGAGGTTTCCGCTCGATCCGGCCCTCATATGATCCAACCGGCATTGCATGGAACACCGTATACGCCCTTTGGATCCCCCTATGCACAGGCGGGTATTTTCGGGGGCAGCATCAGCCGCCCGTCCAGCCTATGGACTGGCAGCTCCGGCTGCTCAACCTTGGGGAACAGCCAACGGCGTTCTCCAGAGAAATCACCGAGATAACCCAGCCGTCTAAAATCAAAAACGTGTTGGTAGGCGCCTACGACGGTACCACCAACCCGGAAGATCACCTCATGGCATACACCAACCTGATGTATTTGCAGGGTTTGGATGACGCCTCATGGTGCCAAGAAAACCAGCCTTGATATAGGGGCAATACAACAGGGAGACAAAGAAGGGCTCCGGTCATATGTCAGGCGGTTTAACCTGATGAGGATCCAAATCCATGGATTGTCTGATGACGTTGCCTACACTGATTTCTTCAAAGGCTTAAAAGATGGATCAACTTTTAAGTTTGACTTGGTTAGGAAGAGGGTCTCCACTCTTCACGAGGCGCTCATGAAGGCGGAGGCCTACATTCAGGCAGTGGAATTGTGTGCTGTTAAACTTCCAACGGATTACAAAAGATCCGATAAAAAAGAGAATCGGCCTACCCAGTCGGCCAAAAAGGAAGACAAGAGAAAGGGGGTATGGGCGGCAGACTCATCCGGACAACCTTTCCAGAAAAGGAAGAGGTCGGATCCGTATGTGCCAAAGTACGAGTTCAACAAGGACTGTGCCTCCATTCTCAACGAAGTAAAGGATCGGTTGAATCTTGAAAAACCGGCTCCTATGAAGAGTCCTCTAAGCGCCCGGGATAAGAGTAAATATTGCCTTTTTCATGAGGAAATTGGCCACGACACTGAGGGTTGCTTTAGCCTCAGGCGACTCTTCGACCGGCTCGCTGATGAGGGGGCTCTCAAATCATATCTTTCCAAGTCAAGGGGTGCTCCCAAACAAGCAAAAGGACCACCCCCAAAGAAGCCGGCTACTCAATCGGATACGGATGAGGAAACCATCCTGACCATAGCCGGTGGATTTGCGGGAGGTGGGCCTACCATCTGGGGCACAAAAAACAACATTCGGAAACTGGTCAACTCAGTGGATGAGGGCCAGTCGTCTGAATATTCATTTCCGGAAGTTAACATCTCCGAGAAAGATAGAGGCGAGGTCAGGCGGCCTCATGATGACCCCATAGTCATCGAGTGCAAAATCGCTAATCAAAGAGTTGGCCGGATCTTGATTGATACCGGGAGCTCATCTGACCTCATCAGCTACCAGTGCTTGGAGAAACTCAAGTATAAGCCCAGTAGCATGCATCCGGCCTCATACCCTCTTGTAGGTTTTGGGGGAGGAGTAGTACATCCGGTGGGCATGATTGATCTACCCATCCGGTTTAGAGAGAAGGGGAAGGGCCGGCACATGGTTGTCAAGTTTCTTGTTGTAGGAGAGCTGACTGCCTACAATCTGATTATTGGCCGCCCAACCCTTAACCTCTCAAAGGCAGTCATCATCCCATCTCTAATGTTGATCAAGTTTGAAAGGGATGATGGCACAGTCGGTTCCTTGAGTGGGGACCAAAAGATGGCGAGAGAGTGTTACCTCTCGGACATCAAACCAACGCTTGACACAGCCGGTCAAGACAAAGAAATTGTTGAACTTGACGACTGTGATCAAAGCTTACCGGCTACAAAGCCAGCCGGTAAAAAGAGGAAGGCGGACCAACTGGCGCCTGTAAAGGAGAAACAATAGCAATCACTGTCCGGGGAGAGGACAGACGTCCTTCGCCCCCAGCCGGCTGGAGAAATAATTGACATTGTCCTTGAAGACAGCCGGCCAGACAGAACCGTCAAGATTGGAACGGCTGCGTTTGAAAGTTTGGGATCAGATTTGCTCCTTTTGCTGAAGGAGTTCAAAGATGTGTTTGCCTTTGAAGTAGAAGAGATGCCGGGTGTAAGTCCGGATCTTGCTGTACATAGACTCGCTGTGGATCCTAAGAAGAAGCCGGTCAGGCAAAAGAAACGGAACCATGGCGAGGAAAGGTCCCAGGCGGCAGCAACCGAGGTCAAGAAACTCTTGGATGCTGGGTTCATCCGGCAATGTTACTACCCGGATTGGGTAGCAAATGTAGTCCTTGTGAAAAAGCCGAATGGAACCTGGCGGATGTGTGTAGATTACACGGACCTGAACAGGGCTTGTCCAAAAGATAGCTACCCGCTTCCAAAGATAGATCATTTGGTAGACTCTACAGCCGGCCATGCCCTGATGAGTTTCATGGACGCCTACTCCGGCTTCCATCAGATACCCTTGTGGAAGAAAGACCAAGAGAAGACGGCTTTCGTCACAGATCAAGGGCTATACTGCTACACGGTGATGCCGTTTGGGTTGAAGAATGCGCCTGCTACTTTCCAGCGAATGATGAACTCGGTCTTTTATGATCAGATTGGAAGGAACGTGGAGGCGTACATTGATGACATGATTGTCAAGTCAAAGCTGCAGGCGGATCATCTAGCCGACCTCCGAGAAACTCTCACCACCCTCAGGCGGCATAAAGTCATGTTAAATCCAAAAAAATGCGTCTTTGGAGTTGAGTCCGGGAAGTTTCTTGGATTTTTGATTGATCAGAGAGGCATAGAGGCCAATCCGGACAAAGTACAGGCGGTGATTGACATGCAGTCGCCACGTACCGTCAGGGAGGCTCAAAAGCTTACCGGTTGCCTGGCGGCATTGGGGAGATTCCTCAGCCGGTCAGGTGACAAGTGCCTGTATTTCTTTCAAGCAATCAAAAAGAGGTCAAGGTTTGAATGGGGTGAAGAGGCTGAGGCGGCATTTCAACGGCTGAAGCAACACCTGCATTCTTTGCCAAGATTAGTGAGTCCCCTACCCCAGGAGGCTCTATACATGTACTTGGCCGTCTCGGATCACTCCTTGAGCGCCGTCCTCCTTGCTGAGAGAGACGGCAATCAGCTCCCGGTCTACTTTATAAGCCATGTCCTCCGGAATGCTGAACTTCGTTATCCCATGATTGAAAAATTCGGTCTGGCTTTGTTCAAGGCAGTCAAGCGGTTGAAACCGTATTTCTTAGCACATCCGGTGACCGTTTACACTGACCAGCCGCTCAAAAGGCCTATGACCACTTTAGAGTCATCCGGAAGAATGATTAAATGGGTTGTGGAAATTCAAAGTCTAGAAATCACTTTCGAACCCAGGCGAGCAGTGAAGGGTCAGGCGTTTGCCGACTTCATTGTTTAAATGACAAGGCCGATACAGCCGGATAAAACTGATCAAGTTTGGAGGGTTTATGTAGACGGGAGCTCTACGCTGAATGGTTGTGGGGCGGGCGTAATTTGTCATTCTCCGGAGTGGGACAAATACGAGTACGCTCTACGATCAAGTTTCAAGCTTCGAATAATGAAGCTGAATACGAGGCCCTGCTAGCCGGTATCCGCATGTGTAAGGCAGCTGGGGCAAGGAAAGTTGACGCATGCTCAGATTCCCAACTCATCGTTAGCCAGTACAACGGTGACTATGAGGCCACCCATCCGGTGATGATTAAGTATCTTCAGGCGGTCAAAGAGGAGGCTGGGGCATTTGATGAATTCAACCTTAGTCAAGTACCCAGATCCGAGAATAATCAGGCGGATGCACTATCCAAACTCGCATCATCCGCCACATGTGATACGCCTAGATCAGTTTTCTGGGAAGTCATGGAAAAGAAAAGCATTGAACATGACCCCATTGGAGTTCTAGATCGAAGCTCCACTTGGATGGACCCCATCCGGAATTACTTGGTAGACGGCACTCTACCGGAAACCTCATCCGAAGCAGCTGCTCTTAAAAGACGAGCATTAAGCTTCGCGATGCACAAAGGTGAACTGTTCCGGAAGGGTTACTTGCAGCCGCTATTCAAGTGTGTTACCCCAGAACGGGGTAAGGAAATACTGGAAGATCTGCACGCCGGCTTCTGTGGATCTCACATTGGCGGGAAGACCCTCGCCAAAAGAGCCCGGCGGCAAGGATACTTTTGGCCTACCCTTGAGGCGGATGCATTAGATCTGGTGAAAAGATGTGACAAGTGCCAGAGGTTCGGCCGGCTGATAAGGCAGCCGACAACTGATTTAACAGCTATTCACAGTCCAATTCCCTTTGCAAAATGGGGCATGGATATTTTGGGGCCATACACTCCTGCCTCAGGCGGCAAAAGATACATCTTGGTGGCTGTTGATTACTTCACCAAGTGGGTCGAGGCCGAGGCGGTTAAGGGCATCAAAACTAAGGATGTCATCTCCTTCATCTGGAGAAATGTCATCACCCGGTTCGGTGTACCAATGTCAATGGTCTTTGACAATGGCCCCCAGTTCGAAACGCCTGTCCTAAAGACTTGGTTGCAAGATCAAGGGATTTCCCACTACTTTGCATCCGTTGGCCGTCCGCAAGCAAACGGTCAAGTTGAAGCTTTCAACAAGCTCATCTCAGGCGGCATAAAGAAAAAGATCGAGAAGGCAGGCGGTCTTTGGGCAGAAGAGTTGACTCACGTTCTTTGGTCCATCAGAACTACTGAGAAGGGGTCAACCGGTGAAACTCCATTCCTTATGGCATATGGCACAGAGGCGGTGCTTCCCATTGAATTGTATGAGCCAACACTTCGAATCATGTTGTATGATGAAGAGGCAAATTGGGAAGCCATGCGCCTGTCTTTGGATACTCTTCCAGAAAGAAGGGGCAACGCCGCCTTGCGTCATGAAATCTACCGTCTTCGAATGACGAGGGCCTACAACAAAAGGGTGCGTAAACGTCCCCTCAAAGTTGGAGATTTTGTATTACGGAAGCTTGAAGCAACCGGTAGGGCACACGAACAAGGGAAACTGACCCCAAACTGGGAGGGACCCTACCGGATTTTTGAAGAAGTTAGAAACGGCACATACCGCCTGGAAACCCCAGACGGAATGCGGCTGCCTCGTACCTGGAATGTAGATAACTTGAAAGAGTACTACTTTTAAGGATTTTGTAATTTTTTGTAAACAATATTGAAATGTGAAAGCATATAATTTCCATTCATACAATTGTATTTGCACCTGTCTAGTGCAAGAACACAGACGGAAGAACACTTATTAAAACCACTGCTCCAAAAAGAGCAGTCATCCGGTGACACCCATCCGGGTGAATCACTGAAGAGAACAGCTCCCTTCTGGGTGGAACATTGTTCTAGCGATCCAATAACTCAAACGACATTTGTCTAAAACAATCTTGCAGCCGTTAGAAATGATCCTTTGCATCTAGGATTCATCCGGCAAGGACCCAAAAGAGGTCCATCCGGAAAAATGAAATTGTACCATCCTATATATAATTGTACCAGACGGGGCAAGGTTAGGTCAGTCACTGAACCCCCATCCGGCTTCCATGAAACGGCTGCCAGTCTACTGTTGGGGTAAACAGGTAGCCATTTCAGGGGCATATTGTGGTATCGCTACTTCATCCGGCATATATAGAAAAAATGCTAATAATAGAGATAGCAAAACCGACTGTGTCGGTTAAATAGATTAATATTAATAACGGAAATGTTGGCCGGACCCCCGTCCGGGAAAGATACATTGAAAATACACGGCACGCAGGCCGGTAAAAAAAAAAAATAAAAAAAGAGAAGTTTATGGTTGCTGATGTTGCTGTTGCTGAGGCTGCTCCAACCCTTGAGCTACCTGAGTCTCAGCCGTCTGCTCCTGCTGCTGTTCCGGCTGGTTTTCCATTGGCACCCCATCCGGCTCTGACCCTAACCCCTTCTCAGCCCACTCGTCGAAAGGAGGAGGGGCAGGAGTGCCGAGTACTTGAGCTTCATAAACTTCAGAAGCATACAAGTAACGGAGGTTGAAATAGTCAAAGTTAGAGTCCGGATGGATGAGGCCCTAAGCCAGCTTCATGCGTTCCTCGCAATTGGCTTCATTCTCTGAAATCAGGCGGCCGAGTTCCTCGTTCAGCTCCTTTTTGTGGGCCGCCTGAATATTAGCAAGTTGGACAGTCAGCTCGCTGTTCTTCTGGCGGAGGTCGGCATTTTCCCTGTCAGCTCCTTCCAGAGCTCTGAGATCAGCCTGGAGGTTCTGGACCTTAAGCTCAAGATCTTCAACTTTCTTCTTAGCCTCATCCCCAGCCAGTACAGCCTTCTTCAGCAATTCCTCCTGTTCCAACTCCCTCTCTTTAGTTGCCGAATCATAGTTAATAGTATGAAATTGACTAGCGTCAATTAGGTCAAGGGCACGCTTCTGAGCGTCTCTTACCTCCTCTTGCTTTTTACGCAAGGGGACTCGGAGCCCGTCCACTCTCAGCATCACCTATGGTACCAGCCGGAAAAGATGTTAGAACTAATGATGATAATTACTACTCATCCGGCAAAAGCAGAGTTTGAGGCAAGCATAGGTCATTCGGGTTATTTACCTCAGCAAGAAGAGAGTTGATGCGATCCAGGTTAACCTGGTGTACAGCTGGCACCGCCTCCTTTTCAGAATGGGTCAGAGTCTTGACCATTCTCTTGGCGTATTGGTTGTAGTCGGGCCGGCTGGTAGACTCATCTGCAAAGGAAGGGTTATTTGTCAGATACTGGGCATATGCGCCGCCTATATTCATGCGGCTGCCAGAGGAGCTCCCAGACTGGCTTGCATGAGTTTTGACTCTCATATACCCAAGCGGCCAGGGGGGGTCAAAGGCAGAGGTTTTACCTTGTCCAGGCTGTGGGGTGCCATCCCCCCCAGCCGCATCTGAGCCAGATCCCATCCGGGTATGGCCCGCCAAAGCAATCAGCGTTAGCTGCAGGCTCTTCCCTGCGGTGGTTGGCCTGGCAGGGGCAGGCGTCCTCTTTGCAGGACTAGCTGCCAAAGGTGGACCCGGCAGCCTTGGAGCTTTTGAAGCCGGCTGGGGTATGTCACCAGCCGGTCTTTTGTGCATGCTTGATAGTGATTTTGGCATGCCTTGGGTTCCACCCTGAAAATAGTCAAAACAAAGCAATCAGTTAGAAACAAAGGTAGCTCATCATATGTCATCCGGTAAGAAATGGAAGAGGTTTTACCCCAGCATTCTTGGCGGCCAGTGCCGCCTTCTTCCCTTCGATTTGCTTTTTTCTCAGCTCAATGGCTGAGAAGGCAGGTGTCTTTTCAGGAGGCACCATTCTTTTAGCTTTACCTGCAAAAAGGGAAATTCGAGTTAGAACAAGTGTACGCATAAGCAGGCGTCAGAATACCGGATGGGTTAATGAACCTACTCTTTTTAAACATTGAACTTAGATTGCAAAGGGACAAGAAGGCCTCATCCCTGAACCATTCCGGGAAGGGTACCCAGAACTTTGGGACGAAGATTTCACTACCGTCCTCCATCAGATGGGTCGTTTTGAGGAAGAGACCCGTCTCCATTATTTGGTCCCAGGCCTCAGACGGCACTTTCGGGAGCGCGCATTTTTTGCCCAGCAATGCCGGGTGCTTATTGTACTGCCGCAGCCGGCGATTTAGGGAAGTGGAAGGGGAAGAGACGACATAAAATTTGCTCTTCCAGTTGGTCCACTTTGATGGCTTCTCCAAAGTCATCATGTATTCTTGGTTGGTGGTAAGGGTGTACCAGGCATTCCACCCACCCGGAGCCCGGCTGAGGTAATGCATGTGTGCAAAGGCCTCCCAACTGGGGTTTACCTCCTGCAGCTCACATGCGGCAATGTACCCCAAAATATTGACCCAAGGGTTAGGAGTCAATTGCCATACGCCAAAGTCATACCCCATTAATATGTCCTTGATACAGGGGTGAAGGGGGAACCGGAGGCCTGCTTTGAATGCCGCCTCATAACAGCCGAAAAAATCATCGGCATGGTCTAAGTCGTCCGTCCAAACGACGGCTGCATCAACAGGGGGGACTCTTATTTCCCAGTCCTTCCCAACTGGTTTCCTTTTAAAAAGAAAGGCAGGAAGGGTTGCAGTTAGGGTGACCACGTCTCTCGCAGACATGGTCATGTCAGTCGGATCCCCCTTAGCCGGCCATTTGTAGGCCTCCTCATCAATAGGCTCAGCCTCCTGTGCAGGGGCTTCAGATTCGGACCCAGATTCTTCTCCAGCAGATTCATCGCCGGATCCTTCGGCATTAGAATCAGAGTCTTCCAATATGCTGTCACCCGGTGTGCTCGAACCACTCGGGGTATCTTGACGAGTCCCCAGGGTTCCTTCCAAGGGAATTTCACCAGACGGTCCTGCCGTCTGGTCCTCGTTTTTGGGGTCAGCCGGATCTTCGGCTGCGTCGTCGGACTTGTAATCCGGATCAACTGCCGTCCATCTTATCCGAGCCATTTTGTCCTGCACATGAACAGAGACGGTCGGATTCGAGGTAGGTGAAGGTTCGCCCAAATACCCCCAGACGGCAGTCCCAGTCCTAGACTCAGCCGTCCCTGGTGACCGGCTGACCACAGTCGTAGGCTGTGCCGAGTGTATAATTGAAGGGTCCATATCCTATCTATGCAACCGGAAAATTAACTAAAAGAATTGAAACAGGGTGCAGACGGTACCTTTGAAGGTTGAAATTTGCTGAGTTGATGGCTTGAAACCTTCACAGGCGGAAGTCTCCGAATGTGTTTAAAGCTGAAATGAAGAAAAATAGATCAGACGTATTTGATGGAAACTCATTCAAAAGCTCTCCAAGCGGTGGAGTCCCGGATGAGGGTTAGCAGAGATGGAGTGAAAAAACGTTTGAGAATAAGCCAAGGCTGCTCAAACGACCCCCATACGGTTAAAAGCCGGATGGGGGCAATTTGAATGATGTTTGAGAATAAGCCAAGGCTGCTCAAACGACCCCCATACGGTTAAAAGCCGGATGGGGGCAATTTGAAACAAGGTTTGGGTAAGCCAAGGCTGCTCAAACGACCCCCATACGGTTAAAAGCCGGATGGGGGCAATTTGAAACAAAGTTTGGGTAAGCCAAGGCTGCTCAAACAACCCCCATACGGTTAGACGCCGGATGGGGGCAATTCAAAGTTTGAGAAAAAGCCAAGGCTGCTCAAACGACCCCCATACGGTTAAAAGCCGGATGGGGGCAATTTGAATGATGTTTGAGAATAAGCCAAGGCTGCTCAAACGACCCCCATACGGTTAAAAGCCGGATGGGGGCAATTTGAAACAAGGTTTGGGTAAGCCAAGGCTGCTCAAACGACCCCCATACGGTTAAAAGCCGGATGGGGGCAATTTGAAACAAGGTTTGGGTAAGCCAAGGCTGCTCAAACGACCCCCATACGGTTAAAAGCCGGATGGGGGCAATTTGAAACAAAGTTTGGGTAAGCCAAGGCTGCTCAAACAACCCCCATACGGTTAGACGCCGGATGGGGGCAATTCAAAGTTTGAGAAAAAGCCAAGGCTGCTCAAACGACCCCCATACGGTTAAAAGCCGGATGGGGGCAATTTGAATGATGTTTGAGAATAAGCCAAGGCTGCTCAAACGACCCCCATACGGTTAAAAGCCGGATGGGGGCAATTTGAAACAAGGTTTGGGTAAGCCAAGGCTGCTCAAACGACCCCCATACGGTTAAAAGCCGGATGGGGGCAATTTGAAACAAGGTTTGGGTAAGCCAAGGCTGCTCAAACGACCCCCATACGGTTAAAAGCCGGATGGGGGCAATTTGAAACAAGGTTTGGGTAAGCCAAGGCTGCTCAAACAGCCCCCATACGGTTAAAAGCCGGATGGGGGCAATTTGAAACAAAGTTTGGGTAAGCCAAGGCTGCTCAAACAACCCCCATACGGTTAGACGCCGGATGGGGGCAATTCAAAGTTTGAGAAAAAGCCAAGGCTGCTCAAACGACCCCCATACGGTTAAATGCCGGATGGGGGCAGTTTGAATGATGTTTGAGAAAAAGCCAAGGCTGCTCAAACTACCCCCATACGGTTAAATGCCGGATGGGGGCAATTTGAATGTTGTTTGAGAAAAAGCCAAGGCTGCTCCAACGACCCCCATATGGTTAGACGCCGGATGGGGGCAATTTGAATAACGTTTGAAGAAAAAGCCAAGACTGCTCAAACGACCCCCATACGATTAAATGCCGGATGGGGGCAATTTGAATATTGTTTGAAAGCAAAGGCTGATTAAACCACCCCCATACGGCTAAAGGCCGGATGGGGTTACTTATAACTAGTTTGAGTAAAAGCAAAGTTGGCTCAAAGGGGTCCCATGCGGCACAATGACGGATGGGAGTATATTGAATTCAAATGAATAAATTCAAATCTATTCTCAAACAGACCCCAGACGGCAAAATGCCGGATGAGGGGAATTTTTGGACTTGTGCCTAGGCAGCAAGGACTACTCGAGCCAGCCCGATGCGGCAAAATGCCGGATGAGGGTATTTTAAAGCTAGGGAAATGTTTCAGATACCTCAGACGGGAAATCCCGGATGAGGTAGGGGTAATTCAGAAATTTTTGAAAAAATATACCCAGGCGGCAAAATGCCGAGTGAGGTCCTTAATCTAGGGGCAAAAAGAGAAAGGAAGCAGACGGTACCTTACTAAATCCGCACTCAGCCGGAAGGCAGATGTCAAGTTCTTGCAAAAACCGGATGCTCGAAAGTCTTGAAAGAAGCAGCCGGTATCAGAGCTTTTTCTCAGGAAATTTTTTGAAAAATTTGAAGAAAATGAAAAGTGAGGAGGAAAGAGGTAGTTGCCCTACTTATAGAAAGAGGCAGAAGGCGAACCGTCACCTTCTGCGCGAAAATTTGAAATTCAAAAAACGGGGGGGAAGCAGACGAACCGTCACTTACCCCATGCACCCTACGTCTGTCACAGGTGACACGTGGGTTTGCCACATCTCACCTGTGAGGGGCAGATGTTTAGGGTGAAAATACCCTAAGACACGTGGCCCAATAAAGGCTTGACACGTGTCTATCTTTCAACGGTCAGCAAAGGTCCAATCCCTTTGCGACACGTGTCCCTTGTACCCTAATTGAGGTACAGTTCTCCCTTACTATAAATAGTAAGGGTAGACCTCATTTATGGAGATCACTCATTAATTCCAACCACGCAAAAAAAACAAACAAAACCAGAACCTATTGAAAACGCTCTCAAACCGAGAAGCTTTGATTGTTCTTATTCCACTTCGAAAAGATACTAACTTAATCATCGGAGGCGGAACTCCCACCCCCATCCGAAGTCTCCGTTACTTGTGCAGGTACAGGCGTAAGAAGGAAGTCTGCTAGGAAATCGTAACTCTCCCGAAGGACATAAAAAACCCCCTAACATTAATGGTGGGATTGATTTTTGTGTACAATTAAATATTAAAATAGGAATAGAGGAAAAATGGTGAGCGAGAGCAAGAGAGAAAAAAACCTATCGAGTGAGGAAAATGATCTCTTACAAAGATCAAATAAAAAATTCAAAAGGGATCAATCTCAAGGAAATTCTGAGGAAAATGAAGCGATGGAAGAAGACTCTTTTGTCGCGGAAACTGGGGTTAAGGACATTCGAAGCCAGAGTTCCTTATCCTACAGTCAAATGGCGAGAGGTTTTGAGAGGAAAAACAATCCGTTGTATGAAGGCACTCTGAATGATGAAGATCCAGTATCGGATGATTACATACCATTGGATTGTGATTCCGATGATGAAAGTTGCCCTACAATCTACCTGACTAAAGAGGAGAAGCGCAGACTTCGCAGCCCTTGGAAAAATGCCATTATCATCAAAATTTTTGATAGGAGACTAAGTTATGAAATTCTAATCAAGAGGTTGAAGGTGAAATTGCTCTTACTGATGTAGGACATGCCTACTACGTTGTTAGATTCAACAATCTTAAGGATTATGATTATGTGATGACTGAGGGTCCATGGATTCCAAATTTTGTCTCTGATGAAGCTCCCATCAAGAAACTTACGGCATGGGTCCAGATTCCCCAACTCTCAGTGGAGTATTTTGACAAGGAATTTCTGGCCAAAATAGGATCAAAGATAGGTAAAGTGATCAAGATCGATCGTAATACAGAGTCTAAGGATCATGGACAATATGTCCGATTTTGTATTGAGGTAGATCTCACTAAGCCCCTGTTATCCAAGTTTAGAATGAATGGAAGAGTATGGCGCATTCAATATAAAGATCTACGTATGATATGTTTCAAATGTGGAAGATTAGGCCATAAGGAGGATGAATGTCCAACTTTTGTTAATGAAACTAAACAGCAGGAAGGAGTTCCTAAAAAGTGTCAGTGAACTTGGTGTATTTGACAAAAGTCAATTCATTGGTGATCGTCCGGAGTCAAAGATAGATTTGGCGCTTGGATGCTTGTTCAAAGGCCTGCCAAGGAAATACACTCCTAGGAACAAAGAGGAGAATGGTAAAAAACAACAATCTGTGGAGAAAGCCAAACAGAGTGGGTAGGTCCATAATAAGATAAATGGTGAGACTGTTAAACAAGGACAAAGGCAGGGGAAGAAGGCCAATACCAATGGCGGTTCAAGGTTTGCTGTCCTGGAGGCTGAAGATGTCATTGAGGTTGAAGACGAAACGAATAACCGTGATGTTCGGTGGTCAAAGGAGAGCAAGGGTTTGACCAGGGTGACTTGCCAACTGGCAGAGGAGTGATCGTAGGGGAAAGCGAGATCTTTGGGGAAAATAAAGATTTTGTTTAGGAGAAAAATCAAATGGAAGAGGATTTAATGGAAGAAAATATTCCTGTAGTGAATTTGGGAGATATTAGTGGAATTAAAGTAATGTTAGAGGAAAAAAATCAAAGTGATTTGGGTAAAGATAAAGATAATCACATTGATTTGGTCAAAGATAAGATTCTAAACAATAATAGGATTTTAAATAATCTTACTAAAAATCCTTCTCAGAATATTATCTTAACAAATTCACCCAAGGTGAAATATGGAAAAGATAACAGACCCCTGTTGACTATAAGGAGTAAGGCCTATTCTGCCGCAAAATCAAGCTAAAAAAAAAATCAGAATATTCCTTCTCTCCTTATGCTAAGTTGGTTGGTAATAGTGGTAAGGAAAATAGAGCCGAAGCTATTCACTTAATCAATCATGAATCCCGGCCAATTCCCGATAACCATGGAGTTGAAAATCCCTCCAAGCTTGGAGATGTTTGTGGACTATCCGACGGAAGGTCCATGCTAGATAGTGGTGCACGACCGGACAGAAGGGCAATGGAGACAGAAGGGCCAATGAGAGCTCTTCAAGTAGGATTCCTAAGCTTGATGCCTAGCGTTCCAATGAACGTTTATGATACATTCCTATTTGTCCGATGTTTAATAGGTCGATTAAAATTTTATGTTGGAATGTTCAAGGTGTAGGAAATAAGATGACTATCATTAAGGAGTTGATACAAATTAATGATCTGTCTATTCTAGTTTTGGTGGAGACTCATATGAATGGAGTTCAAGCTCAACAAATTTGTGATAAAATCGTTTTCTCAGGTCAAAGGAGAGTGGAAGCTCAAGGTTTTAGTAGTGGAATTTGGATGTTCTGGAGGTCGAAAAAAAAATTTGTGTTACTGTGTCTGATGAGCATACTCAACATCTCACTGTGACAATAAAAAAAAGTGGTGAAGATCCTTGGCTCTGCTAGCTCGGGAAGCAGTCAAAGGCGTGAACTATGGGATGAACTGGAGAGAATCAAAGATGCTTTTAATGGCCCATGGCTTCTTTCGGGAGATTTCAATGATACAATGAATATGGATGAGAGGAATGGAATTGGTGGTTCATGTTAGTAATTTAGAGTGTATGAAGTGTCGCGCCCGCGACATGAAGAGCCACGCCCGCGGTTGTCATGAGAGAGCCCTCTCCAAGGGCGCGACCAGCCTTCTATAGAATTTGAAGGATGATCTCCTATTCATCCTGTCCGCGCCCGCGGTCCGGACATCAGCGCCCGCGACAATTTAGTTTTGCGGTTTTTCGTTCTTTTTATTCAAAAGGCGGATTGTGAAATCTGTAGTTTTTTGGAGTTTTTCTCTCCTCTCCACATTTTCCCGAAGAATCTTGCAAACTCTTGTTGTAAACCTCTATCAATTTAGTCCAATCTTTGTGAATTTATCATCTAATTTCGTCATTAAAGTGCTAAGAACGAGGTGACGTCTTTTGTATCTCAAAGTGAATTTCCGGTATAAACCCAAGCACCGTTGTGGGGAAATTAATCTCTTTAGGAAAGTGTTTCACACGCCTAAGACGAAGTATCAAGGTTTGAGACTAACGTGGTCATTTATATTCTCATGTTCATGTTCGGTTGAAAGGCATGGAAGTGAGGCAATGCAAGTATTATATCTTTCATTCTAGTGTATTAGTTTGATATTTCTGTAATTTGTTTTATCAAACTATTAGAAGTGCTTGGTATATTTTCTATTGATTTGTTTTCAATTTGGTTGTAATAGAATTGTGATTTAGGTTTTGTTCCCACAAATTTGTATTTGATTTATTTGTAGCAAAACCTAACAATCTAAAGAGATTAAATAGCATGTCTAGTGTGAAAGAATTTACCACTAATTTGTCAAACTTAAGAAGTTTGATGGTGTGGAGTTTTGATGTTGGAAGAAGAAGATGTATTTTCTTCTTACTTCGTTGAATGTTGCCTATGTAATTAGTACTCCAAGGCCTATTGAACATGAGAATGAAACCTTGGAAAAGTTCGGGAGAGGTCGAAATGGGACAACGATGATTTTATTTGTCGTGGTCATATCTTGAATGATATGGAAGATGACTTGTTTGATGTGTACCAAAATGTTGAATCCGCTCAAGAGCTTTGGGAGTCTTTGGAGAGCAAGTACATGGCGGAAGACGCATCTAGCAAAAAGTTCCTTGTAAGTAACTTTAATAATTTCAAGTTTGTTTCTAGTAGGTCCATCATGGATCAATTTCATGAGATACAACGTATATATGGTAACTTGAAACAACATGGAATTAGTATGGATGAACTATTTGTAGTTTCAAGTATTATTGATAAGTTGCCTACTAGTTGGAAAGATGTGAAACATGAATTAAAACATAAGAAAGAGGACATGTCCTTGTCCGATTGGGCTACCCATCTTCAAGTTGAAGAGGGGATAAGAGCTATGGAAGGTGTTAAGGATGGGAATCCTAACACATCCACCATTAATGTGGTGGAGGAAGGAAAATCTAGTGCTTCAACTAGTGGAAAACGTAAGAATGATAATGCTTACAAAGGAAAGTCCAAAAAGAAGAAGAAGAACAACAAGTTTGCTTGTTGAGAATGCGGTAAAACTTGACACCGCAAGAAGGACTGCTACATTTTCAAGAAGAAAATGGAGAAAGCCAAGGAGGGCCATGCTTCCAATAGCAAGGAGCCATCTACCAAAGGTAATTCTTTACATGAGGTTGGATTTAATTCCGATTTGGATTTAAATGCAACGAATCCTAACATTTCTATGGTGCAGGATGATGACTCATGGTGGATTGACTCGGGGGCTTCTAAGCACGTATGCAAGATGAAGCATTGGTTCAAAATCTTTCACAAGGTTGGTGATGGAGAAGACCTCTTTATGGGGAATAACTCAACCATCAAGGTTCTTGAATGAGGACAAGTGGAGCTAATATTTAGTTTGGGGAATGCGATCATTCTTAGGGATGTGTTGTATGCTTCGGAGATTAGTAGAAATCTTGTGTCAGGTCCTACTTTGAATAGTCTTGGTTATAAACTAGTGTTTAAAGCTAATAGATGTATTATAACTAAAGGTGGCACTTTTATTGGTCGTTGTTATTTGGCTCATGGATTGTTTAACCTCTCTTTAGGAGAGAAGTTTGTGATGATGGATGATGTTTGTTTGAATGTTGACAATAGTAATGGTGTGAATTTGTTTTATTTATGGCATTCAAGATTAGGTCATGTTAATTTCAATAAGTTGAATTTCATGTCTAAACTAGAGTTAATTCCACCATGTGACATTTCTCCTAATAATTGTTCTACTTGCATGTTAAACAAGATCACTAGAACTCCTTTTGAAAGGGTTGAAAGAAGTTCTAATATTTTAGAATTGATTCATAGTGACTTGTGTGACTTTTATAGTACACCTTCTTTGGGAAATAAAAGATACATGGTTACTTTTATTGGTGATTTTCAAGGTTTTGCTATGTGTATCTTTTATACTCCAAAGATGAAGCTTTGGTAAAGTTTGATATTTATAAAAGGGAAGTAGAAGTGCAAGTAGAGTCATTAATTAAAAGAATAAGAACCAATAAGGGAGGAGAGTATTATGATCCAACTTATTTCCAATCTTTGGGTATAATTCATGAGGCAACAACGGGTTATGCACCACAATAAAATGCTGTAGCTGAAAGAAAAAATAGAACTCTTCAAGAAATGGTTAATTCCAAGTTATCTTACTCTGGTTTGATTGAAGGGTTTTGGGGTGAAGCAATGTTGACAGCTTGTCACATTCTTAACCGAGTTTCCGCTAAGGGAAAGCAATCTACTCCTTATGAACTTTGGTACAAAAGAAAACAAAACTTGGAATACTTGAAAGTTTGGGGTTGTAGGGCAATTATTAGAGTGCCCGGTAACAAAAAGAGAAAGCTCGGTGAAAGGGGCTTGGAATGCATTTTTATAGGTTATGCTAAGCATAGTAAAACCTATAGGTTCTATGTAATAGAACAAAATGACTATATATTGATACATTCGATTATTGAGTCAAGGGATGCAATTTTTGATGAAAACAGATTTTCATCAATAAGTAGACCTAAAGATCTACAAGTTAGTACCAATGGAAATGAGATTGTTGAGTTTGATGAGCAACATGAATCTCATAAATGTTCATTCGATAATGAGAATGAGACTTCTCATGTTAGAATAAGTAAGAGACAAAGGAAACCAAAGGACTTTGGTGAGGACTCTACTATTTATTTAGTTGAAGGTTCTAGGGATGTCCTTAGTCCTACAACTCCATATTATTTTAATGTGGATAGTGACCCAAAGATTTATAGCAAAGCAATATCTTCTCAAGATAGTGCATTTTGGAAGGAAGCTATAAATGATGAGATGGATTCCATACTTGGGTATTAGAGGATTTACCTCCCGGTTGCAAATCTCTTGGTTGCAAGTGGATTTTCACTAGGAAAAGGAGACCGGATGGCTCCATAGTGAAATTTAAAGCCAGATTGGTTATCTAAGGTTTTAGGCAAAAGCATGGTGTTGATTATTTCGATACCTATGCACCGGTTGCAAGAATTACCTCCATAAGATTATTGATTGCAATGGCTTCGGTTTATAATCTAGTAATTCATCAAATGGATGTCAAAACGGCATTTTTGTATGGTGAACTAGAGGAAGAAGTGTATATGAAACAACCCGAAGGTTTTGTTTTGGAAGGACAAGAGAATAAGGTGTGTAAATTGGTTAAGTCTTTTGTATGGACTTAAACAAGCACCAAAGGAGTGACATCGGAAATTTGATGACACAATATTGTCCTTTGGATTCAAAGTGAATCAAGCAGATTAGTGTATATATAGCAAATTTGATGACAAAGGTCATGGTGTTATCATTTGTCTATATGTTGATGATATGCTTATATTTGGTACAAGTCTACAACAAGTAGAAATGACCAAGGAATTCTTATCCTTATCTTTCCAGATGAAGGATTTGGGGGAGGCGGATGTCATTTTGGGCATAAAGATTATTAGGGGCAATGGAAGACTTATTTTAAGTCAATCTCATTATATTGAGAAGTTGATCAAACGGTATAACATGTTTAATAAGTGTCCCGTGAACACTCCCATGGAACCTAACCTTAAATTAGTTAGGAATTCAGGAAAACCAATTTCCCAATTGGAATATTCGAGTATAATTGGATCCTTGATGTATGCCATGACAAGTACACGACTGGATATTGCATTGGTTGTAGGAAAACTTAGTAGATTTACTAGTAACCTGAGTGTACAGTATTGGTTTGCAATTCGGAGGGTCTTGAGGTACCTTAAGGGTACATTGGATTATGGTTTGACTTATAGTTGATTTCCTTCGGTTTTAAAAGGGTATTCTGATGCAAGTTGGATCACTTACAAAGAGAATGACTCTTCTGTTAGTGGTTGGGTGTTTATGTTTGGGGGAGGTGCCATTTCATGGTCTTCTAAGAAATAAACTTACATTGTTGATTCCACTATGGCAGCGGAGTTTATATATAGCTCTAGCTTCAGCTAGTAAGGAAGCTGAATGATTGAGAAATCTCATGTTAGAATTGCCTTTATTGCCAAAGCCTATGTCACCGGTGGCTATTCATTGTGATTCGAATTCGGCATTGATAAAGGCATATAGTCAAGTGTATAATGGTAAGTCTCGGCATATTTCTCTTAAGCATAGCCTAGTGAAAGAGCTTATCACTAATGGGGTTATAAGTCTTGACTATGTTCTTACAAATTGAATTTGGCAGATTGCTTTACTAAAGCAATGCCAAGGCATTCCATCATCTTTGCTTTGAATGAAATGGGTTTATATCCAAGAAACACGAACTTGTGAAACCCAATCTAACGCTTATAGAAACATCAAGTCTTAGATTCAATGTGGTTGAATTGCATTTTTTATGTTTGTTAGCAATGTTTTGTGACCCATATTGCTATGATACTTGTGATGTTATCTCCAGATTTAGAGTTGAGAAGCTCTAGATGAAGGTGTCTTATCACAAGGGCACTATTACGTATGTGAGAACGTACCTATGTAAGTTCGAAGTTTAGCCGCTTCAAGAAGTCTAGATGGACATAATTACTTTGATGAACTTATAAAAGATACGGACACATGGTTGTATAAAAGTGTCAAGTGATGTTAAATTCGATTTGTCTAGTGTGTATTTCACCTTCGAATGGTCAAAGATATCCGTGTGATTCAATCCATAGGGAAATCATGGCATATGACCATCGCTAAGTGTATGAAGTGTCGCGCCCGCGGTTGTCATGGGAGAGCTCTCTCCAAGGGCGCGGCCAGCCTTCTACAGAATATGAAGGATTATCTCCAATTCATCCTGACTGCGCCCGTGGCCTGGAATCCCGCACCAGCGGCCTGGACACCCGCGCCCGCGACGATTCAGTTTTGCGGTTTTTTGTTCTTTTAATTCAAAAGGCAGATTGTGAAATCTGTAGTTTTTTGGAGTTTTTCTCTCCTCTCCATAATTCTCTCTTCTCCACATTTTCCTCAAGAATCTTGCAAACTCTTGCTGAAAACCTCTATCAAATTAGTCCAATTTTTGTGAATTTATCATCTAATTTCGTGTCTAAGTGTTAAGAACGAAGTGTCGTCTTTTGTATCTCAAAGAGCATTTCCGGTATAAAATCAAGCTCCGTTGTGGGGGAAATTAATCTCTTTAGGAAAGTGTTTCACACACCTAAGATGAAGTATCAAGGTTTGAGACTCACGTGGTCATTCATATTCTCATGTTCATGTTCGGTTGAAAGGCTTGGAAGTGAGCCAAGTATTTTATCTTTTATTCTAGTGTATTAAGTTTGATATTTCTATAATTTGTTTTATCAAACTATTAGAAGTGCTTGGTAAATTTTCTATTGATTTGTTTTCAATTTGGTTGTAATCGAATTGTCATTTAGGTTTTGTTCCCACAAATTTGTATTTGATTTATTTGTAGTAAAACCTAACAGTTCATAGTTGCAAAGAAGATGTAGAGAGTTCTCAAATTGGGTTGAGAATAATGAACTAATTGATTTGGGATGCTCGGGGCCTGCCCATACCTGGTTTCGAGGTCTCTCTCCTGCAACCTTTAAATCAGCTCGACTAGACAGGGGACTTTCTAATGAAGCATATCGTTTGAAGTTTGAGGAATGTGCGGTGTAAAATCTTCCAAAGTCTTAATCGGATCATTGTTCGATTCTGATAATTAATACTATTGGATTTGCGCCTATTCTTATATGTATTAAGCCCTTTAGATTTCAAGCAGCATGGTTAACTCATCAGCATTTTAATGAGTTTGTTCAATTGAATTGGAGAAGTGATGTTTCCGTTGTTCTTTTCTTAAGAGAATTTGCTGAGAATCTCAATGTGTGGAACAAGAAAGAGTTCAACAATATTTTTAGAAAAAAGTATGAGTTATGGGCTAGATTGGAAGGCATACAAAGGGAACTTTTGAAAGGAAGGTAGCTGCATCTGGTAAAATTAGAGGCGCAATTAAGATTGCAGATGGATGAGGTGTTGAATGATGAAGAGCTTCTTTGGTTTCAGTAATCTCGAGCCCTTGCCTATGTGATGGAGACCGCAGTACATGGTATTTTTACTTGTCTACTGTTATTAGACGAAGGCGTAACCGTATTGAGACGCTCAAGAATAATCAGGGAGAGTGGGTTCACGAGCCTAGAGAAGTGCAAGAGCTGGTTCTCAATTACTGGAAAAGTCTATTTCAAGAAGAATTTAATGATCAGCCCGAAACTCAACTATTGGTGGACTAGTTTCCAGAGGTTTCAAGGAGTGATTTTAAGTTGCTATCAAACCTTTTAGCACGAGTGAGTGTATGTGGCTTTGAAGAGTATGCAACCGTATAAAGCTCCCGGGCCCGATGGGTTTCAACCTCTCTTTTATCAGAAGTTTTGGGACCTTGTTCATCCAAGTCTTGTGTGTATGGTCAAGGATGTATTAGAAGGAAGGGACTTTCCGGATAGTCTTAGTGAAGCTTATCTTGTGCTCATTACGAAGGTGGAGACCCCGAAAAAGGCAAATCAGCTTCGCCCCATTGGGTTGTGTAACATTAACTATAAAATTGTCACAAAGGTAATTGTTAATCGTCTCAAACCGATATTGCCTTCCCTTATATTACCAACGTAGTGTAGCTTTGTCGTCCCTAAAAGACAGATTACAAATAATGTGGTGATAATTCAAGAAATGTTGCATACCATAAGAGGAAAGCAGGGAAAAGTTGGTCTTATGGCAATTAAGATTGACTTTGAGAAGGCGTATGATAGACTTCGATGGAAGTTTATTTAAGAATCTCTCATGAAACTTCGTTTACCTCAAATAATGGTGGAGCTAGTAATGCAATGCATAACTTCGGCTAATCTACAAATCCTATGGAATGGGGAGCCAATGGAAAGTTTTTCACCTACAAGAGGTATTCGACAGGGTGATCTGCTCTCACCTTATATTTATGTGATTTGTATGGAAATATTAGCTCACTTGATTGACCAGGAAGTCAAATTGGGTGGTTGGAAACCGGTTAGGGCTAGTCGTAATGGGCCAGCTATTTCTAATTTAGCGTTTGCCGATGACCTAATCCTATTTAGTGAAGCATCTTTAGACCAAGCAAAATTAATCAAGCAGTGTTTGAATCGATTTTGTGAAGCTTCAGGAATCCAAGTCATTGTTGAAGTCGAAGGTTTTCTTCTTTGGTAATACGAACTTGGATTTGAGAGATAAAATCTGTGATTGTATTGGAATGGAAGAAACAAAGGATTTTGGTAGATATCTTGGAGTACCAACAATCAATGGGCGCAAATCCAAACGTGAGTACCAATATTTGGTGGAAAACTTGCTCGTTGGAAGGTGAAGACACTTTGAATTGCTGGTCATGCAACGTTGGTTCAGTCAACGTTGAGCACAATTCCCTCATATTCTATGCAATCGACAAAATTACCAAGATCGACTTGCGATGAGATCGATAGAAAAAACAAGAATTTTCTATGGGAAGAACGTGAAGGTCATCGTAGAGTTCATTTGGTAGCGTGGGGGAACATCACTAAGCCAAAAGATGAAGGAGGTCCGGGTTTTAACTCGATGAGAGAAGCAAACAAAGTGTTCTTGGCTAAACTTTGCTGGTGTCTACTGGCAGAACCCAATGCTCTCTCGTCTAGAATTTTGCGAGCGAAGTACTGTAATTGCAAATGCGATCTAGATATGTTCAAAGATAAACCAAATGCGTCACGTACTTGGAAGGGCATATTGAGCAGCATTGATATTATTCGGAAGGGAGTTAATATGGCAGTCGCCAATGGCTCTCGTACTTTCTTTTAGCATCATCGATGGGCTACGGATCAACCATTACTCTTGTATGTGAATAGAGAACCTCCTCTTGCTATTCAAGACATGACAGTTCGAGAGATGTGGGATAGCAATGTGGGGTGGAAAATTGAGTTGTTTGCTGATTATCTCTCGGAGAAAATTCTTGGTGAAATTTTTTCTCACTCGGTTATAGAAGATGATGAAGTAGTTGATGAGGTTTATTGGAAGGGAACGCCATCAAGGGGTTGCTTAATTAAGTCTGCTATTGCAATTATGCGCGAGAATGATAAATCTGAGATTGAAAATTTTAGAGGGTGGAAGCTAATTTGGAGGCTGCTAGTACCCCAAAGGATGCGCTTCTTTCTTTAGCTTGTTGTTCAAGATAGACTCATGACTAATAGAAATAGGTTCGTGAGGAACCTAACTAATAACCCTAGATGCTTGGCTTGTGGAGCAACTGAAGAATCAATAAGGCATATATTGCGTGAATGTCCGGCTACTCTGTTTATTTGGCAGAAATTGGTTGTACAATTGAGCTTAAGTGTAGCCAAAGTCTCTTTTCAAGACTGGATTTTGGAGAATTTGGAAGGAGGAGATTTAGTAAGAAGAGAGGAATGGCCAAGGGTTTTTGGGGTAGTATGTTGGTGGCTTTGGAGATGGCGTAATGAGAGAACTTTTAATGATGAGCCGAATATACCTATCAATCAAATCAGCTTTATTTTTGCTCGTGTAGGACTGATTAAAGAAGCAATGGAGAGAGGTGAGCTGTTACTACAGCAGGGGGGAAAAGAAGGAGGGAGAAAGTCTTTATCAGATGGGTGAAACCGAATGTGGATTGGGTAAAGCTAAACACCAAAGGGGAAGCTAAAGGTTATCAAGGAGCAGCAGGGGCTGGAGGGCTTATCATAGGTAGCAACGGTGAGTTATTTGAATGCTTTGCCTTGAAGTGTGGAATTTGTACTTGTACGAAGGCTAAGCTCATGGATGTTATGAGAGGATTGATGGTTGCTTGGGATGGTAGTCATCGTAAAGTGCATCTTTCGATTGACTCGGAGGTAGTTGCTAAAATGTTGGTGGATGATATACCCACTAACTCTCCCTATATTCACATGATTCGTAAGTGTAAGGCTCTGATTTCTAATGGAGATTAGGAGGTTGTGATTTCGCATTGTTACAGAGAGGCCAATCGAGATGCGGATTGGCTTGCTAACTATAATGTAATGGCAAATCTTTTAGAGACGGTCACGAGGGATTTTCATACCGTTTTATTGGAGGACTTGGGGGGGGGGTGTGGCGTTGCCTCGTATGGTGCCGAAGAATAAGATCTTCTAGTCCTTGTGCCCTTATGGCATTGATATTAGTTTATTTTGTCTTTTGTTTTCTTTCTTTTTGTTCTATTTTGCCTTTCGTTTCTGTTTTGCTGTTAGTGTTTGTTTGCTAGGGGCTTTGCCCTCTACTTCACAAACAAAAAAAAACATAATTTTTAAAATAATTTTCATTAATATTTAATTATATAAAAATAAAGTCAAATTAGTGCATTGCCATGGCCTTTTCTTCCCTTCTCTTATTTGTTTTTTTCTCCATTATGTAATAACCTGGTACCTGGGTGCATTCATTCAAAACAGAAAGTCTAAGCAAAATGAAATGTGCTCGCCTCACTATCTAAAAAACATATGGGAATAATACAAAGAATATTGTAAAACATCACAATTTAAACCCAAAGAATGAATATAATGTGAAAGAACATTGATAACATATAGGGGGAATTCCCTGTTTCTCATAGTGAGAAACGAAATTTGTTTCTCATGGGGGCATTTCGTGAATAAATCAACAACTTTTTCATTATTTTGGGCTCCACAATTGAATGAAGTTGAATAAAGTTGTTGGTTTAATTACAAAAATGCCATGTGAGAAATAAATTTTGTTTCTCACTATGAGAATTTGGGGCTCCCTCAACATATAGGTCAATTCTTAAGATTATGTTTAATCTACATTCATAAAGAACATGAGTCATAATATAATAACATAGAGTAAAACAATATATAATTTAAACTCATATGACATGGTTCAAACCTAAAGAACATATGTAATGGTTCATTTTTTCGTATCACTAGGCTATGTTCTTTTTCATATTCGTGGAGTGAAAGGCACACACGTTATATTTATTGAGGTTGTTTTGATTGAGTGAACCTAGGTACACCATCTCATTTATGTTCATTTTTCTCCTTATTTGAATATGTACATGAACAAGCTTAGGTCTTATCCAATTACAATTAACAATTCTTTTTTGGTGTTTCACCGGAATTTTATGTCTAGCCAAGTGACGGAGTATAATTCATCATTGAATGATCCATCAAGAGTAGAGTATTTGCAGTTGGGGGCGTGCTTGATGCAGTAAGGTGAATATTCATATTTTATAGACCTACATAATCACATATGGATCGATATTCGTAAATAATTTCATCAAGGGTGATCTATATTTTGTGAAGAAAAAAATTATCACGCTCTACCAATTTATATTCGGGTAAAACTGTAAGTTGGAGTATGTATAAAGGTGAACTTTTAGAATGCTATATTATCTGGTAAATTTTTAAGGGTGGTTTCCAAGGCACGAGATCAAATTATGTCAATATTCACATCTTATGTTGCTTTCAAAAAACAGAAAGAAATGAGTGATGAAATTCCAAGATAATGAACATAAAAAAGAATTGGTAAAAGAGAGAGTAGAAATTGTGAGGGGAAATAAGTTAATGACCTTAATGTGTTAAAAAAATGTTTTTTTTTTATTTATTTTATTTATTTATTTTGGGTTACCTTATAAATTAGTAGTAGAAAAATTTGAGACAATCAAAGTGAACGATTAAGTCAGATGCCAAGAAGTACATTCTTATTTTTAAAGTACTTTCAATATGTTTACTGTGCTAAGTGTACCACTCTTTTTCGATCAATTTTACGTTTTTATCGTTTTTTCCCTCAAATTGTTTGCAGAAATGGATCGAATACAAAAGGTTATTTTGTGTGGCCATTCTTAGACCTGTTCGAGTTATTGTTTGGCTACGATTACACATATGGTCTATATTATGTTGATTTCGATGATCCAAGTTTGCCTATATGTCTAAGTTCTCCCAAAATGGTACTCTAAATTTCTGAAGGGGGAAGGTGTTAGCTTTTATGTAGACAACAAAGTTGAAGGGATAAAGCACCAAAGTTACTAATATTGTTTAGTGAAACATGTGGATGTTTTTTGATTTAGAAATTTGCAGGTGAACAGAATAAAGCAAAGCTTTGTATATGGCTTGTAGCCTTATAAGCTTTAAACTTTTGTACTTCATATTAGACATACTCATACAAAATTTGTCTAGTATAATGTTGTTTATACTTTACACCCTTGGTGCCAAATAAAAGGTTTTTTTTTTAATTTATTTTTTTACAAGGTGGAAAAAAGAGCTTAGCTCCCAACCTACTCAACACTACAGGAAAAGGGAAGAAGTTTAACTCTCTTCACCGTTGTAATAAAAGAAAATAAACGGGGGTTGGGGGTACAACTTATTGAGTACAAATATGGGGTTTGCCAATTTCCTTCATGGATGCTTGTCTGTAGGTGATAAGGGCTTGCTCCTTTACGCTTAGACCTGCAAAAATTAATGGGAATACCTTTTACCTTTATTACTCTTCACCTTTGGCGTGTGTGACTTTCTATATATCTTTGTGCTGGAGGAGAAGTTGAAAAGGGTGGATATGAGAATGAAATGCACTTGGTTGGTTTCAAGAGTCATGGGGTAATCTTCATTAGAACCTACGGATTCCACTATAGCTAGATCAGTGGTACGATGTCACTCGCAGGAATTTCACTTCCATCATCGATGCTTGAACCTTCTTTGTTGTTATCAGTTAGACTTGAAGGCATAGGCTCATCTAACTCCTCAATGGCAGTAGTGAAAGGGTTTCCAAATCCAACATTATGATTGACTACTTCTAGGTCCGGAGTGGACTTGACCTTTTCCTTTTGGTATTTCTTGTCGCATCTTCTCTCTTCCGAACTCACCATCCTTGTAGTCATTTTGAAATGCTGGCGGAGCCAACAAGGGACAAGGGGGACAACTGCCCCCCCTACTTTCTAAATTTTTTTTTGTTTATAATCCATACATTTTGCAAAATGATTCATAACGAATGAGATACAGCAGCGGTCAAAGTCGTCTCGAGGTCACGGTATCAGTCCCTTGTTGTAGCCATGTTACTTTTTTTCTTCTTCCTTGTTTTAATGTACTACTTGGACACCTGTTAGTTTTTCTTCCTTGTTTTAATGTACTACACTACTACATGGTACAGTAGTATACTTCGTATAAGATAGTATTCCCTTTTTTTTCCTTAAAAATTATGCCATATATTTATTTGAATAATTCTGATTGTAGTTTTGTATGAATGATTCTAATTGTAGTATAATAGGGAATTATGAACGGTGCATTTAATTAGCTACATTATTAATGTTTGAATTATTCAAAAATTCTAAACACAAGCATATATTAATAGAGGAAGAATTGGTGCATGATGTTGGCTTTTTTTTTTTTTTTTACTAAGTACTTCAAATTTAGGAAATTTTGAGTTATAATACATCAAGTATTTAAGCATAAGTATGTTCCAACATTTTTGTCAAACTAAGTGATATATATTCATCCCCCCCCCCCCCCGGTTTAAAATTTCTGGCTCTGCCATTGCTTTGAAATCCATAATCTTGTAATTTTCTGAATGCTTATCATGAGTAGTCTTCTCCTTCATTCATAAAGTCATCCACGAACCAGCAGGTTGGTGTAGAAATTCAAAGTCTCCCCTTGCTTGAGTTTTGAAAAGATAAGGTGGAAATCTTAAGGACTGATTTCTTTTCATTCCATTGGAGAAACCCTGGATTTTTTTAGTTCCTTTGTCCTTTGCGTTTCTCGATTCCTGAGCAGATTGAGACTTCTTCCACGTTTGCCAAAGAAGCATAAGCATTATGGGTAGAGATAGAACTTTCTACCTCTATTTCACTTGCATTAATTGTTTTGGATAAGCTAGTAATACTACTCTGATCGTTCTTATAAGATTATATGAAGTGCAAACAGAAGACTCACTCATTTTCCCTTTTTAATATAATTAGATTGAGATCGGGAGGAAATCTTAGCATCCTTTTACCATGCAACTGGTAACCCTCACAACTAGGTCCTTCACTTTCTCTAACTAATGGATAATGTTTGGTTATTAGGCTCTGACTTGGTTGCCTTGCCGAGATCCTCATAAGCCTCTTCTAGTTGATTAAGCTTGATTTCTACTAAAGCCCTTCTATAATGAGCTTTAACATTGTTTTCGTTAAACTTGAGACAAAAGAGCAAAGATCTTCAGTTTGTTCATAGTCATGGACCTTAAGGGCACAAGCTGCAATATTTTGTTCCAAAGCAATAGCAAGATTCCAAAGAACAACGTTATCTTCTTCATTCCTTGGTTATCCAAAACACAAAAATTTCAGTTCTCTATCAAACTTAGCCCCGGCAAAAACAAACTCACCGTGTTTAAAAAGGTGTTACCCTCTTATTTCAATATCTTAACTTGATTATACATATTCCGGGGGCAATTATTAGTAGCAAAGTTTACAGCCAAACAAGTTTTGACTTTGTCATAACTCCTAAAAATTTTTTAATATATATTTTTATTATTCCGTGTCCTTCGTGTTTTTTTAAGTGTTACACTTACCAAAAGCGGTCGTGTTTTTTAAAGTGTTACACCTCTTTTTTTTTGGCAAAAACTACATTTTAATATTATAACTCTTTCCTCTCATGGTCCCTACACAAACACTACTACTTTTATTAATATTTCTTTCCTCTCACATTCATTACTTTTCATTAAACCATTAACCCAACTGTCTTTCTTTTACAATATTTAATACTCCAACTACCCCCACTTACCTCTTATTTTTATTTAAGTCAATTAAATTGCCTAAAACTATGTGCCGATAAAAATATAACACTTTAAAAAACACGAGGGGGGGGGGGGTAAAAACTTTTACAAAATTTTCAGGCGTATAATGAATATTGTACATCCATTATTATTGTAAGTTGCACAAATGATTAAAACTTACACCCTCCATTATTTTTGTAAGTATCCCACGTTCTAAAAGCGGGTGATTTTCTTTTTTTAATTGTATCATTTTCAAATTTAGAAACCTCACTCACATTATTATATATTACTCTCTTTTCCTTTAGACTCCACTATTAGTTTATAACTAGATCTTTGGCCCGTTCAATGTACGGGCTTATTATAAGGATAATTTATAAAATTATGTATATTAAAAGATAAGAGAGGAAATCCTATTGAATACTAATTGTGGAAGTGTAATTGAAGACCCGATTTGCAAAAATAATTTTTTAAGGAGTGTATTGAATTTGAAATGGAGGTAACTAAAGAAGGGGGGAAGATTGAGGGTCTGAAAATAAAGGTAAAATGGATAATTAATGTAAATTAAAGATTGAATTAAATCATATTGAAGATTTGTGAGGAAAATTTAATGTTTTAATAAAGTAATATGAAGAACTTTTCATAGTATAACGGGAAAGATGAAGTGTGTATCATTTTCTTTATATTTTTTATTTCATAAATTAAAGATTGAATTAAATCATATTGAAGATTGATGAGGATAACCTAATGTTTTAATAAATTAAATCATAGAATAACGAGAAATTAGATGAAGTGTGTAGCATTTTGTTTATGTTTTTTTTATTTCATTTTGATTTTTATGTTTTTTTTAGAAAAACTAGGGCGGCTAACGCGAGATGCGCGCGTCATAACTAGCCATGTCCGATGAGCTATTTCGGTTTGATCTTATCACAAACTTAGTTGTTGGCAATAATAATTAGGGAAAATATGTAAACAAATATTTTTAGAGGTATAAATGTCTGCACATTATTTTTATGTGTTTTAAAAAAAAGACAATTAACATTAATGAGAGAAAATACACGTGTCCAAACAGGATATAATTGTCCAAACACTATTCATAAGTTATCTCATATTTTATAAAAGGTAGGGATGTAAAGATAGGAAAAAGTGATAGAATAAAGACACGTGTCATTTTGGGCTTTTGTTATTAAATACTAAGTGTAGATATTTCTCCCTCACGCAAAATGATGTCAAGTTGTCAACAGGGCGGGGTGAGTGATGTTGGCTTCATTGTCTGACCCAACCCCAAAATAGGAACCGCCCGAAGTCAAGCAGAGGTGTGATCTCCCTGCTGCGATTTCCACAATGCTGATTGACGAGGAGATAAAGAGAAGGTGGATTCTGCAGAATCGGAAACCTTTGTGAAATATATATCTGTCAATTTCTTCATGAGTTTAGGGGCAGTGACCTCACTAGGATTACTTAAAATGTCAGACTCCACCATTCTATTGAACAAGCTCAACGCATCCTCAAAGGCTCGACCAAGGCCAACAACGCCAGCATGCCGTAGAAACCTTGTCTGCAACCCAGCAGATTATAACCGCGAAGCAAGAAAAGCATAATGACGAACATCACCTGCGGAATAAACACCAAGCCCGCCATACGCAAAAGGCAAGGTGGCAAGCCACCACGGCCAATCGCCAAACCCAGGCCCTGAAGCAGCAACGATACACTCCAAGGAAGATTGAAGAGCCTCGTCGAATGTGTGCTGAGCCACCTCAAAAGTACTAGGGGGACAAGTACGCAAAGCAAAGTAGAGTTTAGAAACTCCGGTACAAGCCCTAAGCAACAACAGCTCGCATTGAGGATCATCAAGCGTAACAACCCTATCCATAAGCGCAATGGTCTTGGTCACCCTCTGCTTCACAAGCTCACCTCCAAAACCTGAATCGGAACTAGCAGGACCATCAAGCAACTTAACACCACGCAAGGGTCGAGCAATATTAGGTGGAAAGACACCCACAAGCCTGCTACTAGGGTCTTCTGAAGGCCAGAAAACTTCAGTTTTTTCCAAGTTAAGATGTAACCCAAAACGAGGCCCTTCCTCCATAATCAACTGCAAAACATTCCCCACCACCAACGTGTCACCAATAACAGTGCCGTCATCCAAATACCAAGCCTGAAGGCATACATCAAAAGTGTCTCTGATTTTACACACTAGGGGTTGTAAAACCAAAGCAAAAAGCAAAGGACCAAGGGGATCACTCTGCTGCACCCCCTGAGACGACCATAAGGTGTGGTCCCCATAATACAATCTAGCTGGATTAGAGTAGCAGAATTCAACCCATCGCGAAAGGCCCGGACAATGACGAAGAACTTCACGTAACATGACCGCACGATCAACTAGATTGAATTGAAGGCATTTTGAAAATCCACCAATAACATAGAAAGACCAACATCGGAACCACGATTCTCAATCAACCGATTCACATCATGAAGAATCGCCTCATCTCCCGAAGAAACCCCAACACTAAATTGGAGACCATCAAAGTAACTTCCTAAAGACTGGCCAACCATAACAGCACCGACCTTCAAAACTAGACGCCGCCAAACAGTACCCACAGCTATAGGACGAATACCACCACCAAGCTTGACAAGTGGTGTAAGAGGAGCACTAGCAATATGCTATCCTAGTTCCATAGGACACTTTTCAACCAGAAAGAGATTAACCACCCCGCAAATAGAGTCAAATAACTCATCTGATACAGCCACAGCAACACCACTCAAGCAATCCATATGGTATTATTATTATTATTATTATTATTATTATTATTATTATTATTATTAAATTATTATTATTAGTATTATTATTAGTATTATTATTATTTTTAGTATTATAATTATTAGTA